>NC_066364.1:13033983-13700858 GCF_013377495.2 Cygnus atratus | reverse complement strand
GAGAAATTGCTGATTCTGGGGCAATGCTGACTAGGAAGATGAAATGGTGGCTTCAGCAGACCCAGGAATATGAACTAGTTCCATGCTTATAAAACAACTGAGTGAACAAGGGGGAGAGAAATTTGGGGACAGATCCCAAAAGAAAGGGAAAGGAGAGAAAATAAATGAAGACAGATTAGCAGCCTGCAAAACTAAAGTCATGCACAGACTAACATGATCTCTTTTTTTTTTTTTTTTTTTTTGAACCATGTCTCCCATTATCACACACCTAACAGTTCAGCACCACACTCCAAGCATCACGGATAGAAGTGCCTTCTGTGGTGATGCTTTCCCTACAACATGATTCTCCACACACAAATTGCAATTCTAGTGAAGACCTATATGTTTTCAAAAAAATTCTCTACATGACATCTTCAAAATGCCAAAGCTATACTGGAGAAACTGCTACAGAAAGGCTTTCTGAATAGGCCTGTAACCCACAGCCATCAAGTTCAGCTGTTTCTGAACAAAGATTCATTTTTTTGAATTAAGGTTGTGATCCAGTAGATCAGTTTTACAGAGTATGCTACTGAGTTGCAAAAGAGTAGGTAATGTAAGATAAGTAAAAACAAAGAACTTTGAGAAACTAATGTTTATCAGCTCAAGGATTCAAAATACTTCCATGAAAAGAGTTAAAATGCTAGCAAAATAAAGAATAATGAATCAGGAAAGAAAGAAAAAAAAAAAAAAAAAGGCAAGATCAAAGATAAGCCTGTCCCGAGGAACAATGGAGGTGGACTTTTCCCTGTCTGATGACTACCAGATGACAGGGACTTATCAGGTGTCTCAGTGGGAGTGCGAACATATTAATGATTAGGCTAGTAAAATATAAATCCTAGCTATTT
Source organism: Cygnus atratus (assembly GCF_013377495.2). Taxonomy (NCBI): domain Eukaryota; kingdom Metazoa; phylum Chordata; class Aves; order Anseriformes; family Anatidae; genus Cygnus; species Cygnus atratus. The sequence goes on along the minus strand of NC_066364.1, from coordinate 13,699,974 downwards.
ATTATTCACAGAGAAACTTAACATGAATTAGCAAGTGGCCCAAATCCTGCTTGTAGAGTCTCTTTGTATATGGCTCAGGACGCACAAACAAAAATGTCTGGGTGGAGGGGAAGTTACATACCCATGCATGAATAAGGAGTGTCATCATGAATAAGGAGTGTCATCAGACAGATGACACTCACCTTTATTCTCAGCATGGTTTGGGAAGTAAAATGAGCTGAAGAGTCTGCTGCTTGTAATCAGTAGTAATTAGGACAGAGAAATCAGTTCTCAACTCGAAGTCAGTGCCAAGCCAGCACTTCCTCATTAATCCAGGGAGGTTCCCTGGATGATCTCCAGGTCCAGCTCAGTCACCCAAAATTTCTCCTTGAAACCTCCTTCACTGGTATGCACCCTCTGTCAATAAAGTTCTCATGGGGACACCATGAAGAGGGAGAATCCAGTGCATGGCCAAGAAATGGCTAATTATTTACTTAGGCAATGTGTAGCATTACTGCCATCCCCAAAACAATATTATTGATTTGGCCATCCTCAAACAGAAGGAAGGCAGCATTCAGAAACTTCTCATAGCTGAGCATTGTAAATGCTGAATAAGCTCCACAGCATCCCACACGCTTGTATAGGCCATCCAGTTGTGCTAAGATTGTTATCATCCCAGGCTCAACAATGACTACTTGTTCACTACATTCATATCACCTGTGAAACCCAATCTTAGCTTGGCCAGCAATGTTATAACAGATGTGTGGTAGGAGATAGATACTGTCCATGAAAGTCACAAAGCCAGGAGTTCATGAAAACTATGCTGTATTGCTGGACTGCTTCTTCGTGCATGAATGTGGAAACACGTTCATGTCCTTCAGCATGGCCTTTTCCAGATTCTAACTACTCTGGAAGTTTCAGGACTTCTATGACCTTTCACTCCTGACAGCTGTAGTTAACTTAGCACATAAGTAGAAAAATGTCCTACATGGACCATAGAGTTCATTTGGGACAAATATAAACTAAACTGAAACAAAATAAAGGTGTCCACTGTGTATTGATTACTCATTTAACAGACCAGATGATCTATTTGCAAACGGGACCTCTTCTTTGTTTGATCTTACAGACCATTTCATAAACTCAGAATAATGGATTAGCTTTATGGATTCAGTGAGTTAATTTATAAATTTCTTCATTGAAACAGCTTTCAAAGAAGACTGTCTCATATAGTATGTATATGTATATGTATATAGTATATATATGTATGCATGTATATGTATATAAAATTAGATAATCTCTTATGAAGAAACCTGAGCACATGAATTGGAGAAGTGTTGATCCAGCTATCTTTAGTACAAAGGCATGAGGTAGGGTAGCTGGTTTTTGAACACTCATATATACACATTCCATCATGGTTGTTTGTTGTTTTGTGGTGTTTGTTTGTTTGTTTGTTTGTTTTGTTTTGTTTTGTTTTGTTTTGTTTTAATATAATTATTTACAGTTACACTTTTGCCCAAAATGAAGGCAGTATAACAGATGGAGTGTAAATAAGTAGCTGAAAAAAGATCAGTTGTTAAAATGTACACAGAAAGCTTTTGCTTTCAATTTATCTTGCTATTGCTGAAGGTGATGTTTTTGAGGCAGTGGGGCAGTGATGAATGACAAACGATAACTGAAGAAACTATTGAGTCAGGTGCAGGGAATTAAAGACATGCTGTAATGACAGTCCTACAACAAATGTCTGTCCAAGCCAATCATCCAGGGGCTTGTTCCAATTACAGATTGAAAAGCACTAAGCTTATGGGGATTGTATGCTTTCAGATATTTATTTGCTATCATTTAGAAATGTGGGGGATCTTTTTGGTCATCAGCCTCACATTTTCAGTTCACGTTTGAGGGGTTTTCATTTTTTCTATGTAACTCTTCCTTTTTTCCTCTTCTGTTCTGATCTGATAATATGCTTTTCACTTGTACATGGTTATCAGAGGTCTCCAAGCACACCTGAATCTTTAGAAAAATTAGGGTTCAGCTCAGAGGACTGCCAGCTTTGCAGGCATTATGTTTGTCACTCACATTTGGGACCTCACAAAGCTGAGAGTTATCAGCACAGACCACCAGCTGGCACAGCATTCCTGCTAGACATGCCTGAGCATATTATTACCTATATCCTTTGCCTAAGCTATCTATTTTGCATTTTGCTCTTTGGACGAGTTCGCTCATGTGCTGCATCACGTCTTAAAATAGAAAGCAAGAAGCAAAAGACACCAAACTTTTGACACTCAAAATATAGTTGCCAGATCTGAAGACAGTCACCCTAAGCTCCCTTTATAGTGGTTATGAAGGTACAGCTGCAGAAGGCAATTCATCTCACGTACCTGAAGTATCTAACTGAGATATCTTGCTTCAACTTTACAAAGTTTTGCATCAAAAGTGATAGCCAGAGACACTTCCAGTGATGATACTACTGACTGTTTTTAATAAAACAGCCCAGTGTCCCCTTCCCCCAAACCCCAGTCTTGATTCCAGAAGTAAAATATCTGAGTAATCTATCTTCCCCATTCCAAATCATCTGTGAATACTTCAGTTTTAGGATTCACACCTCCCATTTTATATATCTAAAGTAGCAAAGGATGTGGAGGAGGGAGACTTTGTATGCTGAAGCTGGGATAAGATGCAGCCAGAAGCATCAGAAGATGCAGGTGCAGAAAAAGTAATTTGTAACATGGCTCTTGCTTAAGTGTTAGGCAAACAACCTGTAATTTAACACATAGGATTTCTAGAAAACTCTGCCGTCATCAATTTTCTACTTGATGATTGGGCCTTAGACAAAATGGAGACATATTTCACAGAAAATGTCGAAAACGCAAAGTCCAGGGGTTCCCACCATGTTAGGTACCAGCTCTGAATTAGGAGGTACCAATGGTGTTCCTTGCTACATCTCAGACAGAAGTCCTGCATTCAGTTGCAGCTGATTCTGGTATGTCTGCAGTGAGTACAGACATTTGCTCCAGTAAAGCACCTTCCCTGAAACTACAGGGTAGGGACTGATCCAGTTGGCTGGCGAGTGGTCCTGTGAGTGCATAAACAAATGCAAATTGATATTAAAGTCTTTGAATTTAATGTGTCAGATTGCAGGGGATTTGAAAGGCTTGTTTTCATGTTTCTTATTGAGAAATGCCAACATTTAGCATGTTGCCTACTTAAAATCCCAACACATAAATGCTAATTAACTCCACATAATATAGTGGAGATGGGGTGCCAAAGTCTTCCATTTTCAATGCTGAGGACCTAAACTGCAGAATTCTAGTGCTGAACACTATAATGCCTATGTTTTTTTGTGTGTTTTTTTTCTTTTTTTTTATTTTGTTTGTTTGTTTGTTTTGTTTTAGAACTAGTCTTATAAAATTACTGTTATGAAAGTACAGTTTAGGAATTTAGTAAGTCATGGAACCTATGCAACCTCATTAAATCTGAAACCTGTATCATCTGTCTGGCCAATGGTGTTACCAAACTGCATGTGCAGAACAAATTAGTGTTCACAAATGTAAAATAATGTCCATCATTGAAAAAGCTAAAGAGAATTACAATCAGTTCAGTTAGCTCCGTGTCTCACTACATTGCAGCAAAAGCAGCTAAGCAACATTTCACAAATCCATTTTACAGCAACAGAAACTAGTGCATAAGGAAGTGATTCCTTAAGGTCTCAGGACATATCAGAAGATGGTCAGAGGCTGTCATGACCATGACATTCTGTTCCCACTAGAGCCAAGGACAAAATTGCTGTTGATTTCAGTGAAGACAGAGCTTCAAACTGAAGATCATTACTCCCAAATATCAAAAGATATATATTTCTGTAAGTATTAACACATAATTTGTTTTAAAAAATAATAAAAAATAACATTTTACAGTCAGCATTTTCTGTTATAGAAACATAATGAATGAAATTGACTCAATATGAACAGCCAAGGAAGCAGTTTTTCTTGTATGTATTTTTAATATATTAGTCAGCAAGTTCTGTCATTAATGCTGAAGAGAGATAAGCTTAGGACTTCATCTTCACATAAAGATAGCATTGTACTCTTCCAATAGCATATGCAGGAATTTAATCAGAAACTAATAATGTATTTCATTTGTGCTTGCCGTGCTGTAAATTAAATAGTGTAATGTAAATGAAAACAGTACCAAAGGTAAGGCAGCAAATTTCACATTATTCCATTTAAGAAAGCAAAGGTCAAAGTTCATTGAATTCTTTTTTTCTGACTACCAAAAGAAAGACAGTAGAGCTCCAAAATATACAGTTACTAATTCTCCATCATAAAGGAACAGGTCCCACACCATGAGGAGACAGAAAAACAGAGTATGGTGTAGAAAATTGAGCTTGATGAGATAGATGGGGAAAAAATACTCCACTAATAACTAATCCCTCTTCAGCCAAAAATAATCCTTGTAACTGAAAAAAATAATAATTTTACTTAATAATTTAGATGTATTGAGGATGTATTTTATTGCAAAATGAATTCATAACAGGTAATAACTTCACAAACTAGGGAGTCTTTAGAACAGAAATAACATTCTGTGACCAGCCTGTCTCCAAATTTCATGCCTCTTTTTTTTCTTCAAATACCAGATATATCAATTTCAGAGTATTTCTTTTTTTTTTTTTTTTTCTTGCAGATCATGCAACGACACTCCAGTTTAACCAAAACCCAGAAGGAAATAAATGTGGAAGATGTGTACAGATTTACTGTAGTTATGAACTTGTAGTTCTTACCCACTGTTTTAGGCATTTCTCTCCAATGACCAACTGCACAGATGTTAGCACTTTCATGAGTGTTAATAGAGCAAATTAACAGGTAAAATATCTTTTTATATTTATGGAGTGATGAGGACTGTGTAATCAAACTATAGGAAATTCACCCTTACAGTTTTGACTGGACATTCAGTGTTTCATAAAAGTGCCTAAGTTCTATCTCCTACCCATAAAATTATCCACTTGACTGACACTGAGAATATTACACTGAAAAAGGAGGAACATTTTTCTTCCCAGCTTCACATGCAATTTGTAGACCCAGGCATGAGAGCACAGTGAAATTCAGCCTTCAATTATTCCCACATTTCAACATTATTATAAGTCAACGCTCACATACCATATCTATTTTCAGTCCAATTATTTAGAGAATTATACAGACACTAATAAACATGATAGTGACTTAAAATGCATCAACACTCTTACAACATGTGCTGAAGTAGTAGCAAACAATCGTTTTGGATTGCCTGGGCTGATGTAGACTCAGAAAGGTTGCAATCTTTCTGGTGGAAATATGTGGAACAGTAAAAGTTTAGGGATGTATCTCAATAATTTATTCTGCCAAAAACAGGGTAGTCAAAATGCACAGCTAATGTATTTTGGTTTTATTCCAACAATTTCTTAAGATATGGGCAAAGGAAAGGCTGAGGAAATCTAAGGATCTACATAGGAAGCTGGGATCACATTGAAAAGCAGACAGGGAAATTATTTACAAATGAAATGCAGAAGAAAACAATGAGGAAACTAATGTTTCTTAGAACAAATGAAGGGCCATAAAACAATATACATCTACAACCAACCATATTAAATTTCAACCACCTGGATATCTGCTGAGAAAGCTATACAGCAGGCTGTAAGCAATCCAGGAGACTCCCAGAGTGCACTGGGGATAACTTCCTGGTCCAGGTATTAGACAAACCAACCAGAGGAGAAGTTTTACTGGACCTGGTGCTCAACAATGCAGATGAACTCATTAAAGAGTTGAGGACTGGAAGCAGTCTGGGCTGCAGCAACCATAGCTTGGTTGAGTTTGTGACCTCAAGGAATATGGGCCTGGAAAAGAGCAAAGTCGGGACCCTGAAGTTTACAAGAGCAAACTTCCAGCTGTTTAAAGACCTAGTGGAGGCTGGTGACGAGTGGTGTCCCTCAGAAGTCTGTCTTAGGACCTGTACTGTTTAATATCTTTATCAGTGACATAGACAGTGGGATTGAGTGCATCCTCAGCAAGTTTGCTGACAACACCAAGCCGAGTGGTGCAGTTGATCCAACAGAAGGAAGGGATGCCATCCAAAGGGACCTGGACAAGCTTGCAAAGTGGAACCACATGAACCTAATGGGGTTCAACAAGTCTAAGTGCAAGGTGCTGCACCTGGGTCAGGGCAATCCCAGACAGGAGTCTGGGACAACTCATTGAGAGCAGCCCTGAAGAGAAGGACTTGGGGGTTCTGGATAAAAAGCTTGACGAGAGCCAGCAGCGTGTGGTTGCAGCCCAGAAATCTAATAGCAAGCTGGGCTGCCTCAAAAGAAATGTGACTAGAAGATCAAGGGAGGTGATTCTCCCTCTCAACTCTGCTCTTGTGGGACCTCATCTGGAGTACTGCATCCAAGTCTGGAGCCTCCAGCATAAGACAGAATTGTTAGAGTGGCTCCAGAGGGCCATGAAGATGATCAGAGAGCTGGAGCACCTCTCCTATGAAGAAAGGCTGAGAGAATGGGGAATGGTCAGCCTAAAGAAAAAAGTCTCCAGGGAGACCTCATTGCAGCCTTTCACTTCTTAAAGGGCCGTTATAAAAAAGATGGAGAGCAAATTTTTACTCAGGTGGATAATGATAGGAAAAGGAGAAATGTTTTTAAACTAAAAGAGGGTAGATTTAGATTAGATATAAGGAAGTAATTTTTCACTATGAGAGTGGTGAGGCACCAGAACAGGTTGCCAGAGAGGCCCTGGGAAACTTGATCTAGTGGGTGGCATCCAAGTCCATGGCAGGGGGGTTGGAACTAGATGATCTTTAAGGTCCCTTTCCAGCCCAAGCCATTCTATGAGCCTATGATTCTATGAATGAAATTAATTGAAATAAGTGTGTTAATTGTACAGAAGCATTTCATACATATCTGCAAAACTATTCCACTCATACTAAGAATTCTTTATGATGGTGGAACAGGACTTGACATATCACGAATAGATTATGATGGAAATTATTAAAGAAATGGTATTCACTGTTATCAATGAGCTGCTACAGACGTCGTAGCATCACTTAAGGATCTTCAGTTCAGCTTCCAAATTTATGCTTGTTTTGGCTTTATTTTGTCAGTAATTACTAAGTCTAGAGGAGGAAATCCTTTTTCTTTTTATATTTCACATTAGTAATGGGATAGTCTGGAACCAACATCAAATGCATTGCCAATAAACCACTGGCTTGTAGGTGATGCTTAGACTACCCAGATTGATATATATTTCCTTTTAAGTTAGTAGTTTCACAATGAAACAATACTCCATAAAGCACTCTAAGTGGTAGCTTTAACTACTGAAGTTGCAAAATGGTTTACCTTGAACTTCATTTTTAAAAGAAAACCTAGCTGAATGGATAGCAGGTAACTGTCAAAGGATTGAGAAAGTACATGACTGCACATCATGGTAATTTATTTATTTTTTAGTAAAACATGATGTAATTAACTCTGGGTACTGCATGAAATGACTGGTTTGGAAACTTATAAACAGATAAGATTTTGATAGCAACATTACAAGTGGATTCCTGCTGGCATTTTTGCCACTTGGATATTCTCCAGCAATACTGCTGATTCGTCTGCGATTTTAATCAGAAGTAGAAATACAGATGCCAATGAAACTAGTTAGGCTTTACGGAAATCTTCATGAAAGGAGAACTAGAACATTTTCCATTTGGCATCTAGAAATTTGTTTCTACACCTACAAAAATATTGGTTTCATAAAAATAAGAACATCTCTAGCTGTAAAATTTAATGGATGGGTGCTGTAAAAGATGTAAAACCCTTTGGGGAATAAGTCTGGGGTTTAGTAAACACTGCCAAATTATATTAAAGTATCTTTAAGACAGCCAAAATGGGAACATCTCAGGCTTGATATTAAGACTGTTCAAAAAAACATATATTTTATTAAAAAAAAAAAAAATGTGGAGTGACAAGAGACAAGTAATGTTATTTTGAAATACATGCATAAATTGTGCGGGTTTTTTCTTTTTCTTTTTTGCTTGTTTGTTTTGTTTGTTTGTTTGTTTTTAATTTTCAGGGCAGCACACCCTACCTGAGTGATGTAAGTAGCAAATCTCTTGCTTCAACTCTATATTAATATTATTCAGCCACTGGGGTTTGAAGCTGACCTTAAATTGACTTGTTTCTGGCAAGGTAAGAAATTCTTTTGGAATCACATACAGCTTATTTCTGCTGCCCTTTAAATCATTGGTAATTTTCTACTCAACATCAGCATAAAGAGCTTTTCCACTGTTGCTATGGGAATGTCATGTTTCTCTCCGTTATGCGATTCCCCACATACACTGACTTACATACATCCCTCAGCAATGCATTTGTACTCTTTTTGTGTACACAGTCATGACAACATGCATACTGTAGAGAAAAGCATAAAATACATGCTGTATGTCAAAATGCTAAATCAGTTCAAGCAAGGCAATCGGAACTGTAAAAGATTCACTGAAAAGATTTTTCCTATGTCAAGCCTCAACCACTCCTGCAGTCACCTAGAAATTAGGAAAGATCAATCTGAAAACAAATCTCTTGAAGTAGTGGAAAATGGTGGACTGTCACAGAGTCTTCTGACAAAGATGATTTCTTGTCATCCTTCAGAGATCACCAGGTTTTATTCTCATACTTTTTGGGGGTTTTAATCTAGATCCTCCTTTTGATCCTCTTAGACTGTACAGTAAAAGGAGTCTTTGTACATTGCCAATCAGTCCAAGTACATTTTCAGCCAATAAAATTGATATCTTACTGATATAATATTCAGCAAACTTTACAAAAATTATTGATTAACCTTCCAAAAACACCTTGAGACACATTAGAATTTCCCATCAATTTTAGCATTGGGAAAACCAATGGTTAAATGGCTCACCCTAGGTCTGGGAGTAGGTCAGTGTCTGGAACATAAGATTACAGCTCCAGTCCTGAGATCATAATGCTCTGCAATTTTGTTTCATGTATGCCATTAATTGTACCATCTATAAAGGGCTTTGGAGACAAGTGATAAAAATAAGCCACAATACATTGGAGTGCAAAGACTCTAGACACTTACAAATGTAAAGTGTTTTATAGCAGGCAAATCAAACTTAAAAGCTGCCACTTATAGTCACTTTCATTTAGGTTTTAAGAATCATCCTTCCCTACTAATGCTGCTTAAAAAGTAACTGTTTCCATTACTTTCCCATACAGCTATAATCATGTCACTGCTTTCTATGGCTGTCTCACTCCCAGAGGCTTTCCTAACCACCCTTAAATTATTTGAATACAGTTTCTCACATATTAATATTAATACTTCATTGTCAACAGCAAACTCTTTAATTGCTTTCATAGTGAGTACTTGATGTGTCTGAGTAAGCATTCCTTACTTAAAGTTGTTGCTCCATTAGTAATTGTAATTATTGTATATGCCACAAATAAAAGCCTGAATTTAGTATACTTAAAGAGTGCAAGATATGAGTAATATATTACCTGACACAGAAAGTAAGGAGAAACACAGGGAGAAAATGTGAATATACAGAAATGTACTGGAGAATAGCTGGTCTGTAAAATGCAAGTTCTTTTTAGAGGTCAGAGTACACATTACCTTTTTAAAATTTACATTTTCCTCTTACTTTTCTTTGGTTTGAAATCTCTCTAGCATAATTTCTGGGAAGTAGCCAGAATTTTCTCTCAAATGCAAGCCTAACTGAAATCCATTTTTTTATCATTTTCCATTCAAGTAGTTTTATTTCTTTTATGGCTTTCCAAACTCTGCACTGCAAGCTATACAGGCTTGCAAAACCATTGCACCTTCAGATGATGCCTCCCTTTTAAAGGCACCACCATCATTTTTTTCTTTTTCAGCAGTAAATTCATAGAGAGGGTCCAGGAGTAATCTATATCTTTTCTTTTTTAACTCTACTTTGCACAGTGTATGAATTGTTGTGTCATATGTTGGGGAGTACAGAAGCATCTCTTCTGGCTCATCCCTGCTGTGGCAGCTTTCTACTCCACTGCTTTCCTATTACTGAAGTTAATTTATGCAGATTTTCTGTGCACACTTGGTCTAACTGGTCTTATATCCAATAAATTCCAAATCCGAACAGTGTTTAACAGGTATTTAAGTCACACTGAAGATTTTCCATCTTCAAAGAAGATCTTAGGGTCATTTAAAACCAGCCTCCAGTGCACTAGAAAGTAATTCACTGGTCAAAGCTCTCAGTCTTTGGAATATCCAATATCATAAAATCATAGAATGATTTAGGTTGTAAGGGACCATAAAAATCATCTAATTCCAAACCCCTGCCATGAGCAGGGACATCTTCCACTAGACCAGGTTGCCCAAAGCGCCATCTGACCTGGCCTTGAACACTTCCAGGGATGGGGCATCCACAGTTTCTCTGGGCAACCTGTTCCACTGTCTCACCACTCTCATAGTAAAGAATTACTTCCTTATATCTAATCTAAATCTACCTTCTTTTCATTTAAAAACATTACTTCTTGTCCTATCACTACACATGCTGATAAAGAGTTCCTCCCCATCTTTTCTGTAGGCCCCCTTTAAGTACTGGAAGATGGACTCACTGAAATAGGTCCATGTCCTTCTTACATTGGGGTGCCCAGAGCTGGCGGGGTCTCATGAGAGCAGAGTAGAGGGGGAGAATCACCTCCCTCAACATGTTGGTCATGCTTCCTTTATGCATATTTGATACAAATTTAAAATATTGCTTCTCTTACCTCCCCACACCTACAACCATCATGTAATCAATGTGGCGTGGAGATACTAATTTTCCCTTGAATCTGGCCATACAGAAAATGAATCACTATCAACTTAAAGAAGAAATGCATGAAAAATACAGTTCTTCATCCTGGTATGTAGAGAACTTACCCCTCTATTTTGCTACTTTAATAGCAACTAAAGTAAAAGAGGTTAACAGCTGAAACTCAGACATTTAGGCATGCCAATTTGTGATTCAGGTGCCTAAATTTCTTCCCTTTTTCCATTATTCTTGATTTCTGATTTTACATTTTCTTCAGTGACAGTTCACATTCAGATCTGTGCAGCCATTACTCATCTTTCTTTCACACCCTGTTTAAACTCTGGGAAAAGTTTCGTTCTGGTACTTTACTTACCACTACTTCTAGATATTCCCAACATGACTAGATTATACTCTCAACAGAGTCAGTAATAAAACTCTGGCATTAGCAGAACTAGCTAGATCAGTCTTGAGAATTTCTGGTTTGCAAATGTTATTATTAGATTAGTGAATTTAGAGTAAAATATCCTGAAACATGACATAATGCATGGTACTGTAACTGTGTTAACCTTTTTTCCCACAAAAAATAAAACTCTCTGGGAGTCTGGGAGTCATTCTGAAAACAGTCCTTTCTTTGAAGATTTCTTCAATGATAGCTCAGTCATTAGAGCACTTCTTAATACCATTTAGGATCTACACTTAATTAAAAAAAAAAATGGGGGGGGAGGGGCAAGAGAGAGTTCTAGCTTGTTAATGAAACCATATCCGTACTGTTTTTTGTTTTGTTTTGTTGTCATTGTTTTTGTTGTTGTTGTATGTTTTTGTTGTTTGTTTTTGTTGTTTGTTTTAAATCAGATATGTCCCAGGAAAAAGGCAGGAATTAAATATAAAATATTTGCCTTTTAGTCATCTATCTACGTGACATGATGCTAACTTTGTACTCATGAAATGTGTCTACCCTACATATGCTTTACTGTTAACCTAGATAGTCTTCCATCTTTATAGCACTGAATGTTTTCTTCTGCCTGTAGGGAAGAAAAAGAAATGTTGCCTTATACACCGAAATGTTTCTATAATGTCTCTCAGGCTGTATTATGGAGAATACACAATTTGCAATGAGACCTAAGGTACCAGAGCTTTGAATTTTATTTGCCTCAACCTTCTCCTTAGGCTCACTATCAGAAGGAATCCAAAGACCTTTAAAATGCACTTTCTGTCAAAGTTTTATTCCAGTAAAAATGTTAGAATATTTAACATTTTAAATGGAGAAAACTCAACATGACCAAGAGAGTGAGAACAGAAATAAAAAGGAGTTATGAGCAATTCCCTCCTTTATATTGCCTCCTTGCAAGTGAGTAATTTTTTCATTCTTTTATTTGTTTGTTTTATACAGAAGATAGAGAAATAATTAAATGTGAGGGAAATATAGTTTCCAATAAGAGGAACTGTTCAGCAATGTCAATGAGAACAAATTTGAATAAAAAAATCATAAAAATATGATATTGTGACTTTAAGAACAGGATGAAAATAAGAAAAAAAAAAGACAAAAAATAAAAAGATTTTGGGAAGGTACATTTCAAAAATCCTGAAAGTCAGTCAAATAAAAAAAATAAAATCTGGAGTTTAAATTAAAGTACAAAAGTACTACCTATTTGTTGAAGAGGAAAAGTAGGAAGAAAAGAAAAAAGTTAACATTCAAAAAGAGGAAAAAGTACATAGGAAGTATAAATTAGGCCGTGTTATTAAACACAAGTGTGGAAGAATTTTTTAGGTAGATAAGAATAACAGAAATACCAAGATACAGAATGAATGAAAATAGAAAGTATTACTGACTGTTCATCTGCCTTCACCACAAATGGTTATAACCACATAGCTATAAAAACATTAATTTCAGTAGTAAGGTAGTGAGATAACAGGGTATGAATTCAGCCTAGTAAAAGGAAGGAATGGTTAGAAATTTCTTTACCAAACTCTATTTGACTACAAAACTACCTAAAAGAACTCTGATCTGTTGGCATACTTTGAGCACTACTAAATGATGTCTGATACTCTGGAAGACTGGAAAAAACAAATGTGGTGCCCATCGAAACAGAAAAGGAGCATTATAGACCAGTTGGCTTGTGCTTACAGAAAAGTACTGTAAAAGGTAATCAAACTGTTCATAAATACCTGGAAGATAACACAGATATAAGTAATAATCTTCATAGACTTTCAAGAACAACTTGCAGACCAAAGTTACTGCTGCAAGGTGGTAACTAGTCTTGTGAAGATGAGATAAAAAGAGTGTGTATCATTTATCTTGACTGTGAAATGATGTCTTGATAGTGTCTCAGATGACCTTCTCATAAGCAGTTCAACCAAATAAATAAAGCTGAGGAGAAACACTAACATTTGTGAAGAACAGTGATTGAAAACCAATCCTTACACTACAGCTATTAGTAACTGGCTATCAAAATGGAAAGATGTGATGAATACAGTTCTCCAGAGATCTATCCTAAGCCCTGAATATGGAACTATTCAATATTTTAATTAATAAGATATCTGATAAAAATAAAAATTTAAAAATTTAAAAAAGAGAGAGAAAATCCTTATGTCAAGCTCGAAGTTTGACGACAAAATTAGGGTTCAGACTGATCTTGACAAATTGAAGGTATACTGAGATAGAAATATGGTGCTATTCAACTGGGTAGGTACAAGATACAGCTTTTAGGAATAAGTGTGGGCATAAATGTAGAACAGATAGCTGGTGATTAGAGAGCAGCATTACAGAGTCTTGGAATCACTAGGGTCATAAGGTGAACCTGAGTCAGCAAGGTTATAAAGTTGCAAGGAAGAAGACATGCCCACATGAACAAAGACTGCAGCCTGCAGAATACATGAAGTAGTATGTCTACTCTACTCAGTATTGGTTACGCCTAGATTACAATATCTTGTACAATTTTTGAACATCAAAATTCAAGAAATACGTCACCTACTGGAAGAGACTTTGGAGAGAGTTGAGAGACCATCATAACCCAACAATAATTTTATTAATGTGAAGTATTTAACTGGAAATGTTCTCTACTGGTTTTTCCATATGTTGATATTTTTTATTAATTTCACCAATTTTTTCTAAGTCCAATATCCTTTTTATATGATTATATACAGCTCTTTCCACTATTGCACAAAGACAACTAGACTGAAGACGATGCAGAAGCATGCAGAGTGGGAGACTTACTTATACAGCCCTGCATTATTCACTACAGAAGTTGGAAATATGTAGTACTTGGAGAAGGAAAAGCAATGTTTTTTATGAAAAAGGAAGATAAACATTGCTTTGGGGAATTCAGTTCTGTCAACGTAATGGAAAAGTCACTCTATTCAAGCATTTCACAAGTGATCATTAATTGTATATTCCTCATTTCCTGTATTTTAATTAAAGGCTATGATTTTTCATTTGAATGCTTTCAGCTGCAGTTGAAATCATAGGAGCTGTGCTATATTTAGATACAGAGCACTATATAATACAGCGTATTCTGAGATAAATCAGGTCGAGATATTTAATATTGGCATTCAAAAACGATAGATGTTTCTGTATGTCACAGCTCTCTGACCACGTTCCCTCTATGTTAGATAAGAATAACCATTATTCATATCATGAAACTTCAGTGTATATATAAAACTAGTGTTTGTGAAGCATTTGCACATTATAGTAAGGACTGCTATAGAAAACCCGTGGGGAACATTATCCCTTTTGTCTCCAGGGTAGTAAAGATAGAATGCAACCACATCAACAACCATTCATTAGCTGTGAAATAAATGGGACTGAGCCCTGGAGGAAGGTTATGCTCTAATGTACACATGAAGGTCCAAAAGTACAAGCAAGCTTCACAATAACATTTCATGACATCATATTTCACAGTCAAAATCTCTCAAGCTTTTAATATGGCTTATTAAATTTAGTAAATATCTATATAAATACAAAGTACCAAAGAGGATTATGGAAATTATAGTATTATCTAAATACTAATGATTCTGTAGTGCATATAAACCAGAAAGATCGTATATTGCATACAAGTGTATTTCTGCCTTTTTGGCATGCCAGTGGGTTATTTGAGAGTAATACTTTGCGTATCTATGAGGTTACTCCTGTCAGTGAAGTAAACACAGCTAAGCGCCAGAGATTTAATTCAAAACCTGAAGAAAACTGAGACTGGGATAAGCTGTGGGCAATTCACAGCACTATTCAGTCTGAACCTGTTGCTCCCAATTTTGGAGAGAATGCCCTAAGGGGAAACAAAATATTCAAGGAAAGTGATCTTGGTTGTCACGCACTAAAGAATGCAAGAATGACATGAGAATAAGAGCAAATGTGGAGGAACTTGATGCTGTTGCTTAGTGTTTAAACATACCTGTAAAGGAGTCCTGAGAATCTAGCTTCTTTTCTATTGACTGCTTAAAAACATCACATTGTAAAACTGTGGTACAGGAACGTTCACAGACTTAGTCAGAAGGACACTTGGATACTATAGCCCAAACAACTGAAACAGATAGGTGTTTATATGGTCAGTCTATCCAGTGCAATGGTGGTTCTGGGCATGATTCAGATTGTATTAGGTACTTCAAAGTGTTCAGCAGCAGAGAAAAGGGTTTTATAAATCACTTCTTTAGTTTTACTTATCTAAATCCTGCTGATCAAGCAGCCTCATCTCAGCTACTTGGTCATGCTAGTCTTCTTCAAAGTGCTGTCATAGGCATCATGTCTCATTATTTCCTCGGGTACGTTTATATAAACACAGCTCTGTATTCCAGCACCCTGTATTCTAACATGTCCAACGTGATCCAGCACTTGTAATTCAACCAGAATACCATTCTAATTTTATCATAGAAAGAAAACATAAAATTTAGCCAAAAGCATTTTTGTGTGTCATAGATTATATAGAGACCTCTTTTGGATACCCTTGCCATCAGAAAATTTGTCAGTCTGCTTTTACTGCTTCCTAAGAATTTAAAATCCTGTTTGCCTAAATGATACAATTTTATGCCTTCAAAATCTTCTGTCAGCTGATTTAGGTTTTTATTTTATCTATTTATTTTATATTTATATTATTAATATTATTATTAATACAATGTTAATAATAATTTAAATAATAATATAATTAATATTGTTTATATATTATTTTATTTTTATATGATATAGTTATAATATTTATTTTATTTATATAGTTAGTAAAACAAACTGTGTCCAAGTGTGGAAGACAGTGTCTTTCTGGTTAATATTCACCTACTGAGACATTATTTCCTAGGCACTTTGAGGTGTTTTGATAACAGTGTTTTATCTTGAACCTCTTCCACAATGATGCCCTTAATTTAAGTTCAGTCATCATATATACTGTCATACTCAATAAGTATCTTGTTATATGTCTATATGTTTTTAAAGTATCAACTTTATATCTATATGTTTTTAAAGTATCAAAAAGTTTCTTTTAAATTCATAGAAAAATCCTGTCTGATGTAGACTAAAAGAGCAAATAATTAAAGTACCAATTTATTGTAGACACCATTAAGTAAAAATGTCTTATAAGTCTCATAGTAGTGTAACTTTGAGTTGAAAGAGACGAAAAACAAAATGAGATCGCTAATAAATTGTCAATGTTCTCTTTCCAAAATGCCCTATCTTCCATGATAGTTTTCTGTTAGTCTCACCCTGTATATGATAAGATATACAATTTATTTCAGTCACTTACATTAATTAAAGCAGTATTATATATTGACAAGATGCTCAAAATACTTTTGATGCACTTCAGTGATCTCTTATTAAAAATTACTTAGAATAATTGTAGTTTCTATTGGTTTGTTAGTTTCCTGATTCTCATCATGTACGACAAATTTACTCTGCCAACAATATGCAATTTCAGCATAGAACAGGAAAATTGTATCCCCTGGTCTTTGAACTCTAGCCCCTTGTCTGTCAATCACAGAGATTTCATCTCTCCTCTAAATCAAACACAATGTACTAGCCACAACCATACACAGGCATGATATCAAAGAGAGCTAATTAGCTAAAACCACTCCAAGTTGTTAAGATGCTTAGCTCAAAATGAAGGACCTCATGGTTTCTCATTCAAAAGATCATCCTAGATTGTTTTTTCTGCATTCGCACCACTCTTAACATCTTAGTTTTCCACCAGTTCCCCCACTCAGGGGGAGGAGGTAGAAGAGGGTGGATGAGGGGAAGGTGTTTTCAGCTTGTTTTTTTGTTTGTTTGTTTCTCACTTCTCTAGCTTGTTAATAATAGGCAATAAATTTTATTAATCTCCCTATGCTGACTGGTTTTTGCCTGTTACGATAATTGTTTCTGAGTGATCTCCCTGGCCTTATCTCAACCCTTGAGCCCTTTTTATCATATTTTCTCCCCCTTTCCCTTTGAGGAGGGGGGAGTGAGAGATCAGTTGTGGTGGACCTCAGCTGCCCACTTGAACAAAACCAACCACAAGTTAATATCCAATTAGTGTAAGTTAAACAGAATTTGTAGACCAGGAAAATATTAAGAATGGTGAGGAAGTATGAAAATGGCTTAGAAAGTATAGGGCTAAGCTACTACTGTGGAGAACTTAGAGAATTCATTTCTACACGTTATACCACAGTAATGTATTCTGAGTAAAATGGGATTTCAAGCTTGGAAAAACAGAGATGGAAGGCTGAGGGTTGAAGGTGTAGCAGGCCAACAAGGGGGAAAAGAAAGAGAAAAGAGATTGATTTAAGAAGTAGAGGAGTTGAATCTGACCCTCATCTCTCAGTTGAAATTGGACTGTATCTATGTGGTAGAGTTGAATTTCAATTTAAGAAAAATAATATTGATAAATATATTGAATAAAATGTAGGGTATTTCTTCAGTTGCTGATTAACATCTATTGCAATTTAAGTTACAGATGCATCTTGCCTTTGTGTGTAAAGAAGTTTTCATGGACCCAGTATGTAAGATATAAGTGTCATAGGAAACCTGAATCCTTCTGGATCATCAGATAAAAGCCTTACATAAGATTTTGGTGATGCACCTTAAGTGATGCTAGATGTCTATGCAAGGACAATTAACTATCTTAAATGTCGACTTTAAACTGAGTTCAAGTTTTTAGATTTCTGTTGTTCACTACGGAGCCTGAAACATCTGTCATTTCTGTAAACATTTGCATGTGGACACCTATTACTCAATTCAGTGAACCCTTTGCAATATCACCAGCTCCCCAAATAACCCATATGGGTCTGGCAGATACTTGCGAACTGATCTTTTCAATAACAGCAGAACATCAGAAGGCACATCCATCCATATGTCAAACAGCGCTGGACATTTGGTTCAAAAACTGAATAAAGCCCCTGCTATTTAGCAGATTCTCATTTGGTTTCAGTGGGATTACCCATGTGACTTTGTTATGCTGTGCTAAAGAAATTTCCATGATCCCGTTTGTTGCAACTATGGTTTGGAGGATTTATAAATACATTACTTCTGTGAGGTTTCATTATTCAGTTTTCCTAGAGAAAAGGATATTGATGAGCAATTTTTGGACAAGTTACCATTAATCTTGAATCTATCAATCTTTCAGCATTTACAAAAAATTAATACATATCTGTTAATTATCCAAATTATCCAAAAAGGTTTAAAATGAATACCAGTCCATGGCTCAGAACAAATTATTAAAAAAAAAAAAAAAAGTTGGAGGGTTTGGAATTTTTTCATTCTCTTTGATCAGTTTTCAATTTATAATTAAATGCAAACTTGAAAGCCTGGAAAATTAGAAAAAAAAATGCATTTTTAACATTCAGATGAAATGGGAAAGAGGTGAATCATTGATTAGTGTTAAAAAGGACTACCCAAATGTATTATTATAATCAAAAAACAAAACTGATTCACCTGCTTCATCTGAATCTCTCGGGTTCAGATAAATGTGAAGCTTTCATCTTTTACTATTACATTAACAGCAGGACTCCTTTTATTGGGAAAATACCAAAAATGATGTAGTCTCTGATTTCAAATGGCAATTACTGTTGTTACAAAAATAATATTTACAGTATGAAAAATATTGCACCATGTTCAATTTACATGGTTGAAAATGACTCACATTAGCATATTTTAAGAAACTATGATTAATTATAGCATTTCAATTGAAAAGATAAAAATTTGCATTTGAGAAGCAGTATCATCTATGCAAAGGCTGGTAAGTTCTTAAAAGTCACTTTCAGTTGTGTGGAAGTGCCTTAATATTTGAAACATGGACAAATGAGATCGTTGAATGCCTAGTTAGACAAATGAAAGCAACATTCTAAAAAAAATATTCATTTTAAATAAAAAGTGCAAATATTTTCCCCAAATCTACCAGATATGAAAGAAAACGTCCCACTAAGCTACTAAGCAGCTTTTGTTGTTATTGCTTTCCTTAAGAAGATATCTAGCCAAAAAGTAGAAGTTCACCCCCTCTGCTGAATGAAAGGGAAAGACACGTTGCAGGGTGGGGAGCTGAGTAAGGCAGATTGATCAGCTCTCTGAGTAACAACCAGTACAACTAAGAAAAGGCAACAGGTTATGGCAGTAGAAGATTCTCTTCTGAGAGGTACAGAGGCACCCATTTGCCAACCTGATTCTCTCTTGACAGAAGTCTGCAGCTTACTAGAGGCTTGTATTGAGGATGTCACCAAGAAACTCCCAAGCCTCATACAGTCTAATGACTGTTATCCTCTGCTGTCGTTTCATGTGGGCACTAGTGATACAGCCAGGAGCAGACCGAGGAGTATCAAGGAGTACAGAGCCCTGGGAGCAGCAGTAAAGGACCCAGGAACGAAGGTAATTTTTTCATCAGTCCTTCAAAGTCAAAGGGAAGAGGATTGAAAGTGACAGTCAAATCAGGCAAATCAACATATGGTTACAGGATGGGTGCCACAGATGGGATCTGCAGATCTCCACACTGCAGCCCGTGGAGGAGCCCCCGGTGGAGCAGGTGGATGTGGCCTGGAGGAGGCTGCGGCCCATGGAGAGCCCCTGCAGGAGCAGGCCCCGGGCCGGAGCTGCAGCCCGTGGAGAGGAGCCCACGCAGGAGCAGGGGGTCTGGGGGGAGCTGCCGCCCGTGGGGGACCCGTGCTGGAGCAGTTTGCTCCTGGGGGATGGACCCGGTGGTACGGAGCCATGTGGGAGCAGTTCTTGAAGAGCTGCTGCCTGTGGGCAGCCCCCGCAGGCTCAGTTTGGGAAGGACGGCATCCCGTGGGAGGGACCCCACGTGGAGCAGGGCCAGAGAGTGACCGTGAAGGTGCAGAGGGGACAAAATGTTAGGGACTGGCCGCAGCCCCCATTCCCCGTTCCCCTGCACTGCTCAGGGGGAGGAATTGGAAGAGGGTGGATGGGGGGGAGGTGTGTTTAGTTTTTCTTTGTTTCTCACTTCTCTAGCTGTTAGTAATAGGTAATAATTTTTTCTAATCTCCCTATGCTGAGTCTGTTTTGCCTGTGACAATAATTGCTGAGTGATCTCCCTGTCCTTATCTCAACCCTTGAGCCCTTTTCATTGTATTTTCTCCCCCTTTCCATTTGAGGAAGTGGAGTGAGAGAGCGGTTGTGGTGGAGCTCAGCTGCCCAGCAGGGTAAAACCAGCACACTTGTTATTGTATGAGTACACCTGTTTCCACAAACAGCTGCACTTTCCAGTAAGACAATAAAATCAAATTTACCAACCTGGATGTGTTCTGTATTGCAAAGGAAAATGAGAGTAAGTTTATTATTATTATTTATTTTGTGAGTCTGTGAAGGTAAGAGCTACCTAACTCAAAGGTTTTTGTTTTCTAAATATGACATTTCTTTGTAGTCCTATTAGCATAGCACTTTCAACAAAACTGCACCATGCAGTCATAATCCAAGCTGGTACATCTACAGAGCCTTGGGCGAACGGGTATGGGGAAAGAGTATCAGATGGGTTTTGTTTGTGATAAACTATGTTTGAGAATAGTGCAAATAATGCAACGGACTTCACATAGTTTTCTGTTCAGGATCATGTTATAAATCAGTGTGTGAGTGAGGAACAGATAGCAGGGGCCAGATCTCTTTATTTATGTGGCTTGTAGCTGCTTTATTATGTGAAGACCAGGTTAGCAACTCTGTAGGCTATTGATATATGATGACTGAAATTCTTGGGTGATTTTTCTGGGTGATATGAAATCCCTTATGCCTCCTATTGTCCTGATGTTGAAATAGCTAACTGAGGTTGAGGGATACCTGTGATACAATGGCTATAATAAGATTATGACTTTCCTCATTTCTTGTTATCTTTGTATATATATATATTTATTATTATTATTTGGTATGTACTGAACAGGAATAAATGAGGCTTTTTAAATTTTTTCACTTGTTTAAATTTTCTTCTCTTTTTTCCCCCCAGTAATTATGAACTTATTGCAGCAGCTAAACTGATTTGTAATAGTGCAACAGAGGTGTACAAATATATTTTGAGTGATAAATGACTGCTGAAAGGCCATTATAATGCAGGACTGCTGTTATGCTTACTTCACTATGTTTTGATTTTATTTATTTTTTAATCTAATGACTCTCAGAATTCTACTTCACAGAGAGGGGGGACATATTACATATTAAAAGATGCCTTTTTTCATTTCACTTTTCACCTCTCATGTTCACAATTGTGTAAATTCATAAGCTGGAAAGGAGATACGTGTTGTTTTTGATGTCCTTGAGCAGTCAGTCATGATTTCTGCTAACAAATCTGCACTGATGTTTACCCCAGCAAATTGACTGTGCAGTTTCCCAGTTTCATTAGATTAATTGGATGACTCTTCATACCTTAGAGTTTAGGGCATTAGAAATCCCAGAACACTTTTTTTATTTGTTTCAAAATGATATGATCTAATTTTACATCCATCTCCTTTTTTTTCCTTTGTTTCCTCAGTCTTTCATTGTTATCTACTCTCCTCATATTCATTACTATCTTCATATCCCTCTTTTTTCTAACATCCATCCGTTAACGATGTGACAAAACTCAAATCATCAATGACTTCAACAGTTTTAATCCATTAATTTATCTTCCATTAAGTTAGTTTGTGTGTTGGGCTTCAAATGGATTCCTTACAGTTTATATGTTGCACCTTTTAGGTAGTTATTCATCCAGATGGCCAGTGATTCGTATTTGACTCTTTACTGACCACGACACTATACTTGTCAAACAGTGTAGGCAATAAACTCAGAGCTGCAGGAAAACAAACAAACAAAGAAAAAAATACTTGACAAGTTTATCATTGCATTCTAGATATTTTAAATATATACCACTGTTTGGTATCAACATTTTTTTTTTCACTTGCTCATTTTTCACTAATTATATTTTTGCAATCTTTATATGGTCATCTTTTCAATATCTGCTTTCCTCTCCTACTGACTCATTTTTTCTCATGTTAGTGGTTTTTATCATTGCTGCTGCTTTTCTTCTTCAATGGTATTACCTAGTGCTTTACTTTGCCAGCACAGACAGAAATTCCAGCTTGCCTTTCACCACATACCATATTCCTCTCCTGCCACTCTCATGGCTCATCCATCCAATGAACACCAAAGTAAAAGGTGCAAGTTGTCACATCTGTATTCTCTTAATACAGCTATTATTATGAATTATACAGATACCTAAATATAAATTGTGCTTGGAGGTCATATAATTGATCATCTGCATCCAGGCACAATCAACAACACCTAAACCTTTCCTATCAGATAGTAGGTCTAACCTACTTTAATATAATAAAAGAAAAAAAAAATTAAATGATGATCTTGCTGGCTGCTGCACTGGCAATCTACTCCTTGCACAGGTATCATTACCCCTGAAACAGCTGATCTAAGTCCCTTTTGTTTCAGTTACGCTCACTGCTCACCATTTTGGGAGAATCAATGAAGTGAAATACGCATTTAGGTGCAGTTAGCATACATCAGTATTTGAATTGTTTTGAGCCCTTCTAAAATCCAAACAGAAACACACAGTGTGGAACTTTCATGTACAGGAAAATTTACAGCATTTTATTCAGGTTATGAATAAAGGAACCAGTGATAGGATTGCCCTGTATTTCTGATTCATAACTTAGTAGATATTACAGTTTCTTATCTTCTAAAATTATCTTTTTTTTTTCTTTTTTTTTTCTCCCTGTCTTCAGACCTCTGGTTGCTGTTATTGGACCTTCCCAGATTGCACAAAATAGTTCTTTTCTATTCATGGCACATACATATAACTGAGGAAGTCTCTTGGTCAAAGCATACATATTGAGTCTCTCGTTCTTTAATTCAATTTCCTAAGCAAAGTTGATATTCTCTAAGAACTTCAGCTAACAATAAGTGACAAACTTCAACCTCCAAAAACATTTACATTTTTTCATAAAAATTTCATGCCATCAATCCAGATTAAGAATTTCAGAGACCGAAGACTACTGATCTGCCAAAAAGTTAATTTGGAGGGTAATAGTATATAACGTCCAAAATTGTATTATATTATTTTGCACCATCTGAAGGGTTTCTTTAGCACTCTAATATATATATAATACATATATATATATATAAAGTTTTCATGGCTGCTCCACATCAGGTGTTGTGAATATTGTTCACTAGGCTATTATTTGTGTGAAGTAGTGAGTGGAATAGGAAAAATGTTAGGGAAACACTGGATATGGTTTTAGCCACCAAAGTAAGACATCTTGACATCATCATGTTATCTCTACTGCTTTTTAACCCCCCTTTTGAAAAATGGGAGGCTCAATAGCACATTGCACATCCCATTGAGAGCCATCCATTTCTATTAGTCCAACCTTTTGCTAAAAAATTAGTTCATAGTGTTACAGAGATGAAAGAGTAATTTTTTTCCTAGTATTAGTTTTTGCCCAGAGGCTAAACAGATCCTGTGTGAATTTCAAAACATTTCTCAAATCTGTAAGTTGACATTATTTTTAAAAACTCATTTTTCTTTCTTTTGCTCTGTTTTTTTTTCAGACTTTTATATTATAGGCAGAGATATTAAGTCAATCTATGGTTAAGGTTGACTGGCGTTTTCTATGATAACACTTTGTTTTCAATGGCTTTTAATTTTGACAAAGTATAACCATAGGGACTAAAAATGTACTTGCCAAATGACTGCACCAGGTTGATTTCCTACTTGCTTGCTTCAACCAAATCAATTCATGCATTTCCTAAAAAAGGGACATAGAGAAATATTGTTTTCATATACTAAAAAAAAATATTGAAAATGTGTTCTGAAGAAGGCCTAACACCTTCTTTCTCAGCAGAGGAAATTGAAATTTAGGAAAAGAGTTGCTTTTCTGCTGATGATGCCAGATGCTGCCTCTCCGGACTCATGTGGGCACTCAGGTGGATCCCCTGAGGGGGGAAGTGGCAGTCCAGACAGGTGACTGTGGGGAGCTCCAGTATCTGGAGACCCACCTGGGTCCTGAGGGAGGAAAGAGCTGTCGTGGGTGCAGGTGTGCCCTGCTTAAGGAACTCTTGAGCAGGTGGCTGTGCTGCAGTGAGAAATCGGCAGCCTGAGGGGCTCCTGGGAGTCTCTGAGGGTAACAGACAGGAGGTGTCAACCTGCCCCTGCTGATACCCTGCAGCCCCCTCCTATGTCCCTGCCAGCGGTAGAAGCTGACCCAGCAGATCACATGCAGGACAGAGGGCTTGACCGCCCACAAGAGAAAAGGGGCTGGACCCTCATCACAGCTCGCAGCAGAAGGAGACGTTTGCCCCCGACATCCACGATGCCGCCAACCCCCATGGTGTCCTTGGGAAATAGATTTGAGGCTCTTAGGCAGGAAAAGGAAGAGGTTGAGGGTCTGGACAGTAGTCTGAACCCAGGAAGCAACCCGGAGAAGCGTGTCAACATTGGGGGAAGTACTCAGCGTAGGGATAGGGACCGGACGGGGCGCTGCGTCACAACCAGTGTCACAAAAAAAGAACGGAGAGTCTTAGTGATAGGAGACTCCTTGCTCAGGGGCACTGAGGCTCCCATTTGTCGACCAGACAATCTATCCAGAGAGGTGTGCTGTCTTCCTGGGGCACGTGTCGGAGATGTTAGGAAGGCTCTGCCACAACTCATTAAACTGGAGGACTACTATCCTCTTGTTGTCATTCAGATTGGATCCAGGGAAGCTGCAACTAGAAAAATGAGGTATATTAAAAAGGACTTTGCATCCCTGGGAAGGATGTTGAAGGGATTGGGGGTGCAGGTAGTGTTCTCCTCTGTCCTCCCGCTGGGTGGCTGGGACCCAGAAAGAAGGAGGAGAACAGGACAGGTAAAAGACTGGTTGAGGGGGTGGTGTCCGGACCAGGGATTTGGGTATTTCGATCTTGGTCAGTCCTTTGAGAAGCCGGGTATGTGGGCTGATGACCGCCTCCGACTCAGCAAGTGGGGCACAAGTGTGTTGGGGAGCAAACTCTCTGGACTGGTTACCAGGGCTTTAAACTAGGTTTGACGGGGGAAGGGAGGGGAGCTACAAGTGACAGAGAAGGGCTGGAGGAAGTTGTCACTGCTGTCACTATTGAAGGCAGAAGGGAAGCACCTCTGAGTTGTCCCACAGGATTGTCTGAGGGCTCCTCAGAGATGGTAATGATCCCGATACCCCATCCGGAATCTTCTTCTTGCATCCCTCCAGAGGTAACTGCACCCGCTGCTTCCCTCAAGTGCCTGTACACCAATGCGCAGAGCATGGGAAATAAACAGGATGAGCTCAAGATCTGTGTTCGGTCGCAGGGCCACGATCTCGTTGCGATCACAGAGACATGGTGGGACAGCTTGCATGACTGGAACGCTGTCATGGAGGGTGTCCTGGTTTCAGTTAGGACAGAGTTAATTTTCCTCCTAGTAGCTGGCAGGGTACTATGTTTTGGATTAGGATGAGAAGAGCGCTGATAACATGCTGATGTTTTGATTGTTGTAGAGCAGTGCTTACACCAAGCCAAGGACTTTTCAGCTTCTCGCTCTGTCCTGCTAGCGAGCAGGCTAGGGATGCAGCAGGAGCTGGGAGGGGACAAACCCAGGACAGCTGACCCAAACTGGCCAAAGGGGTATTCCATACCATCTGACGTCATGCTGAACAATATATATAGGGGTGGCTAGCCGGGGTGGGGGGCCGGCTGCTCGGGGATAGGCTGGGCATCGGTCAACGGGTGGTGAGCAATTGCATTGTGCATCACTTATTTCGTACACATTATTACTATTAATACTATTATTATTATTATTATTATTATTATTGTTATTATTTCTCCTGTCTTAATAAACTGTCTTTATCTCAACTCACAGGCTTCACTTTCCCGTTTCTCTCCCCCATCCCGGAGAGGGAGGGGGGAGGGTGAGCGAACAGCTGTGTGGTGTTTGGCTGCCAGCCGGGCTAAACCACAACAGTCCATTTGGCGCCCAACGTGGGGCTCGAAGGGTTGAGATATCGACAGATTTGACCATGAGTGTGTTAAACTAAAATTGGTATAAGTATTCGACCTGCTTAATAGTTGCTAGTCACGATGTTGATTGCCTTAATCTCAAGTCTGCTGTACCTGTTTCCCAAATTGAGTTTTATAGCAAGTTACTTTCTGTATGTGCTCCCTGTCGTGCTGTTTATCCTCTCCGGGCCCTGGTTTAAGATTGTTATGGTACTGTGTGGTGTAACGATGGCTTATGAAATGATGAGATATCTGGTCATGACTCTAACCTGGTATTTGTACTCAGCACTGTCGTCGACTCTATACTTCGGAAACCATATCTCAGAAACTATTAGCAATTACACCTATTGCCTTTTTTCATCAGGGAGTCAATCTCTGGAGGGGACAGGGGAAGATATTTTCTCCTACCTGTTCACTCTCCCTTCCTCCTTCACCACCCTCTTATCCCCCAAGCTAGTTACGGTAGCTCTCCAAGATGTTGAGTATCCTTGGGATACTCAGACCAGCATGTTCTTGTTGTTATGTCCTCCTGAATGCGCTTCAGGTTTTGTTTAAGGTTAAACAACTACTTAGGAATCTCATCCAGGAGATCTGTCTTGAGGCGGGATATTTGCGAGTGGCAGGGAGTGTGGGAGGATATGGGCAGGTTTCTAGGGCAGTGGGCACCTCCAGTGTTTTGGACATTCACCCCTGAACAACTGCAAAATCCTAAAAAACTGGTAGAATGCTTGAAAAAAAGGTGTCATGACTCTGGCAGTTCCGAAGTGACACAAATCACTGTGGCGTGCTGGGGTCTGGCTTGTGCCTATCGAGCTGCAATTGATGCTACTATCAACCTAGTGACAGACCCTGCGGCCGTTCCAGCTCCAGCTCCCGCAGCCGTTCCAGCTCCAGCTCCGCAGCCGTTCCAGTTCCAGCTCCCGCAGCCATTCCAGCTCCAACTCCCGCAGCCGTTCCAGCTCCCACAGCTGTTCCAGCTCCAGTCCACCAACTTCAAGAGAATTTATATTCCCCCCCACCTGAACGAACCACTGGCCACCAACTAAAAGAGAATACTTTGGAGAAACTTTTTGAAGAGGTCCACCACATCAAAGGCAGCCAAGTGGTATGCCACAATTGATATTGCTAATGCATTTTTCTCCATCCCTCTAGCAGCAGAGTGCAGGCCACAGTTTGCTTTCACTTGGAGGGGAGTCCAATATACTTGGAATCGGCTGCCCCAGGGGTGGAAACATAGCCCTACCATTTGCCATGGACTGATCCAGTCTGCGCTGGAGCAGGGGGAGGCTCCTGAACACCTGCAGTACATCGATGACATCATTGTGTGGGGTGACACGGCAGAGGAAGTTTTCGAGAAAGGGAAGAAAATAGTCCAAATCCTTCTGAAGGCCGGTTTTGCCATAAAACAAAATAAAGTTAAAGGACCTGCACGAGAGATCCAGTTTTTAGGAATAAAATGGCAAGATGGACGTCGTCAAATCCCAATGGATGTGATCAACAAAATAACAGCTATGTCTCCACCAACTAGCAAAAAGGAAACACAAATTTTCCTAGGTGTCGTGGGGTTTTGGAGAATGCATATTCCAAATTACAGTCTGATTGTAAACCCACTCTACCAAGTAACTCGTAAGAAGAATGCTTTTGAATGGGGCCCTGACGGGTGGTGAGCAATTGCATTGTGCATCACTTATTTCGTACACATTATTACTATTAATACTATTATTATTATTATTATTATTATTATTATTGTTATTATTTTTCCTGTCTTAATAAACTGTCTTTATCTCAACTCACAGGCTTCACTTTCCCGTTTCTCTCCCCCATCCCGGAGAGGGAGGGGGGAGGGTGAGCGAACGGCTGTGTGGTGTTTGGCTGCCTAGCCGGGCTAAACCACAACAAGGGCTATGTCCTTTTTAGGAAAGACAGGCTGGGGAAGCGAGGGGGTGGGGTTGCCCTTTATGTGAGGGAGCAATTAGAGTGTACCCAGCTCCACCTGGGAGAGGGTGAA
Organism: Cygnus atratus; assembly: GCF_013377495.2. NCBI lineage: Eukaryota > Metazoa > Chordata > Aves > Anseriformes > Anatidae > Cygnus > Cygnus atratus. The sequence continues at coordinate 13,671,793 of NC_066364.1, read as the reverse complement.
GGACAAGTGGAGAGCTTGTGGGTGAGAATTAAGGGGTGGGCTGGTATGGGAGACACTGTTGTGGGGGTGTACTACAGGTCACCAGATCAGGAAGACATGGTCGATGAGGCCTTCTACAAACAGCTGGTAGTAGTCTCACGACCACGGGCACTGGTTCTCATGGGGGACTTCAATTATCCAGACATCTGTTGGGTAAGCAACTCGGCCAGGCACGAGCAGTCCAAACGGTTCCTACAATGCGTTGAAGACAATTTTCTGACACAGGTGGTGGAGGAGCCGACGAGGTGGGGGGTGCTTCTGGACCTTGTCCTTACCAACAGGGATGGGCTTGTTAGGGATGTGAAGGTTGGGGGCAGCTTGGGATGCAGCGACCACGAGATGGTGGAGTTCAAGATGGAACTTGGTGGAAGAAGTAAGGCTAAAAGCAGGATTGCTACCTTGGACTTTCGAAGAGCCAACTTTGACCTCTTCCGGGACCTGCTTGGAAGTATCTCCTGGGCTAGGTTGCTAGAAGGCAAGAGTGCTTGTGAGAGCTGGGCTACATTTAAACAGCACTTCTTCCAAGCTCAGGATCGGTGCATCCCTAAGAGTAGGAAATCGGGGAAGGGGGGCAGGAAACCTGCATGGATGAGCAAGGAGCTAATTGATAAGATCAAAAGGAAGAGGAAGGTCTATGAAATATGGAAAAAGGGCCTGTCCTCTTGGGAAGAGTATAGAAGTGTTGTCAGGGCCTGCAGGGACGCGACGAGGAAGGCTAAAGCCCACCTAGAAATGAGGGTTGCAAAAGAGATAAAAGATAATAAGAAGGGTTTTTTCAAGTATGTAAACAGTAAAAGGAAGACTAGGGATAATGTAGGTCCCTTGCTGAACAAGGGTGGTGTCCTGGTAACAGGAGATGCCGAGAAGGCGGAGGTACTAAATGCTTTCTTTGCTTCAGTCTTTGCTTCAAGGACTCCCCCCCGGGACTCCTCGACCCTGGTGGGGGGAGAAAGGGGCTGGGAAATGGAGGGCTCCCCTGTGGTTGACCCGAGGGTAGTTGGGGAGTGCCTGAGTGGGCTCAACGCACACAAATCCATGGGTCCCGATGGGATGCATCCACTTGTGCTAAGGGAGTTGGTAGAGGTGACTCGCCGAACCACTCTCTATCATCTTTGAAAGGTCCTGGAGAACAGGAGAGGTGCCTGAAGCTTGAAGGATAGCCAATGTCACTCCGGTCTTCAAGAAGGGCAAGAAGGAGGATCTGGGAAACTACAGGCCAGTCAGTCTCACCTCTGTCCCTGGAAAGGTGTTGGAACAGCTCGTCCTGGATGTCATCTCCAACCAACTTGGAAGAGAAGAATGTTATGAGGGGTAGTCAACATGGATTTACCAAGGGAAAGTCGTGCTTGACCGATCTCATTGCCTTCTATGATGACATCACCAGCTGGGTAGATGGGGGCAGATCAGTGGATGTCATCTACCTTGACTTTAGCAAGGCTTTCGATACTGTCTCCCATGACATCCTAATAGCAAAGCTGAGAAAGTGTGGGATAGAGGAGTGGACAGTTAGGTGGGTTGAGAACTGGCTGACTGGCTGAGCTCAGAGGGTGGTGATCAGTGGCGCAGAGTCCAGCTGGAGACCTGTGACTAGTGATGTTCCCCAGGGGTCGGTGGTGGGTCCGGTTTTGTTCAACATCTTCATCGACGACCTTGATGAGGGAATAGTGTCTGCCCTCAGCAAGTAGACCGATGACACGAAGCTGGGAGGAGTGGCTGACACGCCAGAAGGTTGTGCCGCCATTCAGCAAGACTTGTACCAGCTGGAGAGATGGGCAGGAATAAAAATGAGGTTTAATAAGAGCAAGTGTAGAGTCCTGCACCTGGGAAGGAACAACCTGGATGTATCAGTACAGGCTGGGGGACGACCTGCTGGAGAGGAGCTCTGAGGAGAAGGGACCTGGGGGTCCTGGTGGACGACAGGTTGACCATGAGCCGGCAGTGTGCCCTCGGTGGCCAAGAGGGCCAATGGGATCCTGGCGTGCATTAAAAGGAGCAGTGGCCAGCAGGTCAAAGGAGGTGATCCTCCCCCTTTACTCCGCGCTGGTCAGGCCTCACCTGGAGTACTGTGTCCAGTTCTGGGCTCCCCGGTGAAAAAAAGACAGGGAACTCCTAGAAAGAGTCCAGCGGAGGGCCACAAAGATGATACGGGGCCTGGAGCATCTTCTCTACTGAGGAAAGTCTGCGAGACCTGGGACTGTTCAGCCTGGAGAAGAGAAGACTGAGAGGGGATCTCATCAATGTGTATAAATACCTGAGGTGTGGGAGACAGAGGGATTTGGCCAACCTCTTCTCAGTGGTTTGTGGGGATAGGACAAGGGGCAATGGCCACAAGATAGAGCACAGGAAGTTCCGCACCAGCATGCGAAAGAACTTCTTCACTGGTGAGGGTGACAGAGCACTGGAACAGGCTGCCTAGGGAGGTTGTGGAGTCTCCCTCTCTGGAGATATTCAAGGCCCGTCTGGACACCTACCTGGGTAGCCTGCTCTAAGGAGCCTGCTTTGGCAGGGGGGTTGGACCCAATGATCTTTCGAGGTCCCTTCCAATCCCCTTCGATTCTGTGATTCTGTGAAAAAATGATTTATCGTTTTTATGAGAAACCTCTAAATGGGATCAAGCCTACAAAACTTAACAAGAGTAAACAATTCTTCCTTTTATGCTCAGTAAAGAAGGTTTTAAAAATTTATATCTAAATTTGCTACTCAAATCCATCTAAACCTAACCATCCAGAAGAAAATGTTGAAGCAATGAACTGTGAGTTGGATGAACATTCAGCTAACATAAGTAACTCATGTCTATGCTAAATTCTGCTTCAGAGATCTGGGTATTAGATCACCTAATATCATGAGGAATCATTTAGAAGGATTGTTTCTGAAAATCCAGATCACTGACTAAAACTAAATAAAGAGACAGCTTTCTAATTTTTCATTTCTCTTTTTTCCCTCCATTCAGTAAAATAGGAGCTTTACTGTTAGGGAATTCGGAGTTTCTCGGGGAAACAAAGAGGAAAAATCAAGTATCTTATCCTTCTGGGAAATATTTTGGAAAAGGATCTGTGAAGCTTCCTGTGCTTAGTGAATACCATCTACTAGCCACAGTTGCTTCCTGTGTTTGCTCCTACCCGCAATGCAAGAAGTGGTGGAGCTCCCATTTCCTCCACTGAACAGAAAAGAAATCCAGCTCCAGGTTCCTGAAACTTGTTTTTCTATGCTCTGCTGCTGGCTGTTTTATAGAGAAAGGAAAAGTAGAGCAGTGAATTAAAGTTTCATGGTGAGCTTTGTCACTGTCCTATGAATCTATGTTGATGTGGAATTGAATGGAGAATGATCAATAATAGGGTTTAGTGAAGTTCACTGACACTAAAAGAATTTCATCCTGATATGGGAGACCAAACCAGAGGGCTACACTTTTAAAGTAAACAGTCAGAGCATCAGTTCAGGCATTTTTTTATAATTATCATAGCTGATAAATTGTTAACACATCCTCTAGAACTGGTTTTGCCTGAGTTAGCAAGCACTCCCTAGAAAATTCCCAAGCATAGGGAATTATCATTAGCCACAGAACTGTCCCTAAGTACAATATGGATGCAAAGAGAGTTTAACTGTGTGGATGAAAGCTGCACTATGTCATCTTGCCTGAGGACTAAAAGTGCTCCCCAGAAAATATTGTTTTCTAGTATAGGACGTAGCCTTCAAATCACATTTACACAATGTCTTGATCTGAGAGAACAGCAGAGGCCTGGAAATATTTAAATGAATGTGGCATAAGATTATAGCTTTCTACAATTTGAGAATATACACTCTTGGTGTGCATACCCAGCTCTCAGAGATTAAGAACATTAAGAACTACCAGGCCTGTAAAACACTGATGGATATGAGCACAGACTTGGCTGTCATCATAGAAAACACCATAGTCAGTGGCAAAGCCACTTAGAAAATTCCTGCCCTCCTTTCATATGCCACTTGTTCTGTCTTTATTCTTCAATTTAGTGTCCCCTCCACCGTGTCTATATGGCTGTCTGCAAAGTCATATTGTAAATCGTTCCATCGAGCCAATCTGGATCAAAAGTGACAGGATTTACTTTAGAGGATTATTTTCATCAGAGTTCTTTCTTTGTCATTCAGTTTTGGACAGATAATGCTCAGCCCTGACTTTTGGTTGACGTTTTAAACTTCCCTATGTTTTGAGTTAAATGAGGCATTCCTTTACAATGCAGCATGACTGTAGGTTACTGAGGAGTGTCACGGCAGAGATGATTGCATCCCAGTGGCAGATATGATTTGTGACAGTGATGTCCTTGGAGAGCTGAATGGTGAATATTAGATGGTTATTAATAGATGTCATCAATAAAGACAGCAATGCAAAGTTTCTCTTTTTTTTCTAAAGAAACAGTGAATAAAATTAAGACATTAAATCAAGATAAAAACTCTCAAAGATCAACAGAGAATCAATTTTGTAATTAGTATATGGATGTTATTTCCATGATTATGGTTTATCTTATTCTCTCTTTTAAATTACGTTAAGCTGACATGGAATTCAGAAATCTGAAGATATACACAGCACATTTACAGGTATTTTGAAAGTTACGCATCTTTGAAAAATAACTCTATATATGGTATATTTGTATTGCTCACTCCTAATGCATAACGAATATGAGACAGTTTACAACACTTTCATGTATACATTACCTAAAATGTGTTATATAGAAAGAACATTGGCTCAGGTCTTATCATAAACTAGCAGAACCAGAAACTGGCAATCATAAATATTGAAGTCAAGTAATACTCTTCTGCTCCCCAAAGTTAGCTAACAAATGTAACAGCCAGCCAGCAAACAATGCTGTTTTCGGGGGGCTGAAGCCAACCAAACCCTCCGCTGCACTATCCATTAACACTTCCTAAACACATTGTCTGTAACACTTCATTTTTTACAAGAAAATTTTCCAAACTGTTCTGGGAAAGAATTTTTTATGAGCAGCAGGAGGGAATCAGCTTGCTCCTAGAAACACATCAGCACAACCTGGTGTGAACAGCAGGAGACTGGAAATTCTTATTTACACAACTCTATCCATTCAGCCCTTTTGAGCAAATGGTGATTTGTAGTGAAAGCTTGTGTCACAGCCTCAGCCAGCTCTCTGCTGTGCCTCAACTCATCTGTGGAGCCAGAACAGAAGAATGCAAATATTATAATAATGATGATAATGATGATAACTCTTAGAAATAAAATATGGAACAGCTGGACTATGTAGACAGTTTACTGAAAGGGTCAACGTAGTTCACCAGTTTCCTCTAGTACACTGGATACAGCCCGTATCCTATGAACTGGCACAGCAAACTCCTGCAGCTCTTTGTTTCCTAAGTGGATATCACAGTCTGAGACACACAAGTTAATTTGGCATTAGGAGCATTTGTTTTTGTGACCCCAAAGCTATACCTTGACAGCTTTGCCAGCATGAATAAAAAAATATTTCAGCACTACATTTTCTTTCTTTATACACAGACATATCATATGTAATGATACTACTGAAATCTCTATGTTCTTTTAAGAATATATTATTAAATGACATTGCTAGATAAGCAGCTTGAGCATGAGGGGATATGGCCTATAACTTTTTTAGCTGAAATATGATCCTACTGCAATTAGTCACATCACATGTTACTCTGATGTATCATTCTGGTATTTTTCTAATCAAGATCTCAAAATGTATTTTTGGGTTAACCACTCTAATCATCAGTTCTATCCTCCCTGCTTCACAAAAGGAAGTACAGGTAAATAGACACTTCATAAGATAATGTACATGGAATAGTATTTTGGAACAGACTTATGTAACAGTAAATTATTCTGGTACTCGCTGGATTACGGGATTCATACTCTGGCAGTAAATCAGCTCTCTGATGAAATCTTTGGGGTGACACAGAACTCAGATATGTGGCAGTAAGAAAACTACCCTGAAGTTCAGCATTAACTCATTTAAAGAAAGAGATGCTTTCTGAGTATAAGCTTTGAGTAAAAAAATCCTGTTTATTTTTGTTATTCTCCAGTTTTACAAATATCTTTCAAGGAATTTATATAGTTCTTTTCTTCTCTGGTATGAGTGCAGCTTCATGTACACTTCCTGCTTGAACTGGTGGACATTGCAAGGTTAGCACAGGACAAGCAACATGCACCTTTCAACAGAGATGGTCAAGAGTGCTGCTTCACACAATGGACACAGCTGTGTGGGAGGAATATCATTAACCTGGCTTGCTCACTCTTCTCAGGTAGGTCTCTGATGGGCAAAAGTCTCTTTTCAGAGATCATACACTAGTGCTTTTCTGCAAGAAACAATTCTTGCCCCTGCATTGAATGTGTGTGTGCTAAGAAATACAGAGACACTATGTGGTTTTACACTCGCTGCTAAAGGTATGAGAGAAATGTCTGGTCTGATATTAATATATAGGAGATGTAAATACCCATTGATTTCAGGGTAAAAAAAAAAAATAAAGGAAAATGCTCATCAGACTGCTTGTTTAAGTAAGGGCCAACAGCACTAGAAAAGTGATGAGACCTGCAGATCCATTATTAATTTTAAATTTTCAGAACACAATGAAGGTTGTTCTTCCTTGTCGTAGCCTTTCCACTGATGTTTTTGAAAACTGATACTGTGGCAGGCACAATGGCAAGCAGTTTACTGTTGGTCTCCACCCTGACCTGTTAAAACTTATTTGTCATTACAGAGCCCACGCAGGGTAGCATCAGATGATCATAATCAAACCTGTTGAAACAGAGCTATACAGTATTGCTGTGCTATCTATGTCCAGTTTTATGGCTGAAGAGAGTACTATTCAAGACAGAAGTAACATGCACTAATATGTGAAGAATATTCAAGGAAAACAGATAAATCCTGAACACTATGGAAGAACTCCATTTGCAACAAATCTGTGTGAAAAAATAAATAATTCATTACAGTTAGATACTTACAGACATTATTGCCCAATAGGTATTGCCCATAGCATTCTAACCCAGCGCCCTACTATTTAAGACACTGTCTTCTGTGCTTTAATTTTACAGAACCGCAGAGTGGTTGAAGATGGCAGGGACTTTTGGGGACTTCTCTAGTCCAACCCCCTGCTCAAAGTAGGGTCAGCCAGATCAGGTTGCACATGGTTGTGTCCAATCAAGTTTTGAATATCACCAGGGATGGGAACTCCACAATCCCTTTGAGCAACCTGTTCCAATGTTTGAACACCTTCACAGTATTTTATTATTATTATTATTTTTCTTATTCTTAAATGGAATTTCCTGTATTTCTACTTGTGCTCATTGCTTCTTGTATTTTCACTGGGCACCACTGAAAAGAGCCTGGTGTTGTATTCCTTACTCCCCCCAACAACTTGTTTTTCTTATTCCCCCATGGATAAGATCCTCCCTGAGCCTTGTTTTCTCTTTGTTGAGCAGTCCCGTTACTCCATACGTGGCATCACAAATTCAGAACTGAGGGGAATTCCTTGATCTTCCTCGACCTGCTGGTAATGCTTCTCCTCACACAGCACAGGGTGCTTTTGACTTCCTTTGCTTCAAATTTGCATTGCTGTTTCATGGTCAACTTTTGGCAGCCCTCAAACCCAAAACCAGTTAATTTTACAGAATTATTTGGAATTAAATATCTACTGAATAAGTCACTTTTCTTCATCTTTCCTTAGGCAGACATCCTGGATATGTCTCCAGTTAAGAATTATTTATAGAATGTGTTTTATTTATTTATTTATAGTAGCTTCATGAGGAGAACTTGAGATTTATTCCAGAATAGTGTGTAGCTTTTTATAGTCTGTGATCTGGGCATTAGGACCTGCTGAACTATAAGAAAGCAGATTTCTTAACTTTGAAATAAATTTGTTGACTTGAAATCCCGTAGAAAATTTTTGTTTGCTTGTTTGTTTTCCCAGTTGGAAAACTCTGGTTTTCAACTATCTTTTTATTGAAGACGTATTCAGATGCTATGTTTTGATAAAGCCTATCTCTTTGGGAGACAAGTGAAATTAAGATTTTGACAGTTATATACACACCCATAAGCAGGAAATATGTGACATAACTTTTTGCTGAAAGCTAAATATCTAGGTGTCCTGGTTTCAGTTAGGACAGAGTTAATTTTCCTCCTAGTAGCTGGCAGGGTGCTATGTTTTGGATTAGAATGAGAAGAGCGCTGATAACATGCTGATGTTTTAATTGTTGTAGAGCAGTGCTTACACCAAGCCAAGGACTTTTCAGCTTCTCGCTCTGTCCTGCTAGCGAGCAGGCTAGGGGTGCAGCAGGAGCTGGGAGGGGACAAACCCAGGACAGCTGACCCAAACTGGCCAAAGGGGTATTCCATACCATCTGACGTCATGCTGAACAATATATATAGGGGTGGCTAGCCGGGGTGGGGGGCCGGCTGCTCGGGGATAGGCTGGGCATCGGTCAACGGGTGGTGAGCAATTGCATTGTGCATCACTTATTTCGTACACATTATTACTATTAATACTACTATTATTATTATTATTATTATTATTATTATTTTTATTATTATTTTTTTTTCCTGTCTCAATAAACTGTCTTTATCTCAACTCACAGGCTTCACTTTCCCGTTTCTCTCCCCCATCCCGGAGAGGGAGGGGGGAGGGTGAGCGAACGGCTGTGTGGTGTTTGGCTGCCAGCCAGGCTAAACCACAACACTAGGGTTTTCAGAAATGTAAAAGATCAAAGAGCCACCATGGGAAGTCTCCGTAACTTTTCATTACCTAAATCTGAATTATTTTGTTGTAATACTCTAAAACTGAGCAAATAAATAATAATAATAATAATAATAAACACCTGTTAAGGTTTGTGTATGTATATGTATATATATATATATATTTGATCAAATTCTTTATAATTTCATAGAATCATTGAATATCCTGAGTTAGAAAGGACCCACAAGAATCATCGAGTCCAGCTCCCAGCTCCACACCACACAGAGCCACACACAAAAAAAAAAAAAGTATATATCCAAGAACATTGTCCAAATGCTTCTTGAACTCCAGCAGGCTCAGTGCCATGACCATTTACGTGGGGAGCTTTTTCAAGTGCCCAGCCACCCTCTCAGTGAAGAACCTTTTCCTAATATCCAACCTGAACCTCCCCTGATGCAGCTTCCTGTTGTTCCCTCAGGTCCTATTGCTGGTCAACAGAGAGAAGATTTAATGCTGCTGGTGTTGATTGCTTCCCTTTTGAACTAGTCTGTGTTTGTGGTGATTCTAAGAAACTGATCTGTTCAAGTACAGGCAGGTGTGTGTTGGTGATTTATTTCATACCGTCTCTGCTCTTTGGATTTGAAATAAGTAACAATGAACTCCTTCCAATTCTACTCTAAGCTTAGGTCAGGGCTTTACTGTTCTACAGCCTACTCATTACACATAATGGTATGGGGTGATTATATGATATAGCTTGCTGCCCAGAAAGAACAATAGGGACAATATTCACATTTTATTTTTGATTCTCAGGCTAAATTTAAATTGTATACAAGGAAAGTTCCTCCTGGTATGATTCTTAATGAGTATAATAGCTTCTGGAATTCATGCCAGAATACTTAAATGTGGTAAAACTGATTACATTATAAATATCTTCTTAGCATGTTCATTGCTCCTGCTACTTAAATACACTTCTGTTTTCACAGAAAACAATGCTTATGATTAGTGTTCTGTAGTACTCCTGAGGTGTGTTTTGTCATTTTCTTTCAGTGGTGTACTTGCATAGCATGTACAACCCAGAAAAATTAGAAGATGCAGAAAAAGGGATGTTGAAAATCCAAACGAATATATCAGGGTCCATGATCTACATGGAATGAATTTGTTGTTGTTGTTGCCTATTACTATTTTGTTTTAAGAACAGAAGAGTAGAAAGGCATCTGCAATCTTCACATTGTTAATGTGAGCATCCCTGGAAAGTACCATTCATATGCAAGACTCACAATGAGATTAGGCTGTGAATGCATATGCTGCCCATCTCTTAACTTGCCTCTATGGAAGCCGTGTTATATACACAGTGTGTAGAGATTAGGGGCTGGTTAAGGATGCCAGGTATCTCACACTTTATGCCTACAGGTTCTTATGTCATTGTTAGATATGTCAACCTTGTAGCCTGCAGAGGTCTGCATGTACCAAGGTTCCCCATTGTACAGTTTCAGCAGTTGTATGTTTTCGATGGCTGAATACACAAGTAGGACCTTGATTTGTCTGTCACTTCCAGAGACTTCCAGCTTTTGTAGTGTCTGTGATGCCAGCCTCTGTTGCTATGACACTGAACTACATTTAGTCTTACTTGCCAGCTCAGTAGTTTCATGCCTTGCTACTCAAACAACAACAAAACATTGAGCCACACTTGCTGAAGAATGCTTTTCTGGTAGGCTTGGATGGGAGATTGTTCTTCTCCTGTAGAGTTCTTTGTTCTTTATTTTATTTCTCTATAAGGAAATCAGACTCTGAAGAACACATTCTGAGCGTAGAAAATGGACTTTTTTCAGTCCATGCTCCCTGAGTGTTGTTTTCCTTCCACCTAAGGCTATGGAACAACATGGTATTTGAAAAGGGAGAAGTGGCTAGTGTTAAATCCTCTGTGTTCTTCCCTTCCATGTCCTCAGGGACTGTCTAGATACATATCAAATTGCAAAAGCCTTCTCCCCAAGGCCTTTTCATCCTCTCAAAATCTGTTGCTCACTTTATCTTCCCAATGATTCCACACCCGATTCACACTTTTACTTTTCTTAACATTAGTTTTCATCTAGATAGCCTCTCCTTTAAAGAAGATAATGATTTATCCAAGCAGCAGCAGGTGCCCTTAATCACTCAGGAGGCAGGAGGGACTTTGTACTTGCAAGTCACTCATTGGCAAGGGTGTATATAAAAGAAAGGCTCTGACTAAAATCAAAGGTGCTCCAGAAGTACAGTGAATTATGAGTCATTTTGTCAATTTTTTTTTTAATTAGATTCTCACAAAAGTAGTGGTTTTAAGATGTGTGACATATGAGTGGGCCAAAAATAAAGCTCAAAATAATGCTCAGGGCTTTTTTGACCTTATGTTCCTTAAAAATCTCGTGTTTCTATCCAGATCCTTACAGACTCTTTCCCTTGCTTCCAAAAGGTCTTATTTAAACTATCCTGCGCATTCTTAGTCTGTTTCAGTTAAAAGTGGATGGACAAGTCTTGAAGGGATTTGACAAGGTGATTGTTAAAGACAGTCATATCAAGGAAACCTCTCCAATAAAGAAATGTATTTTTTTTATGCAAAAACATTTTTTTCACTCATTCTAAACATGCTTATCATTTGTCACAACATTTCAAATTTGCTGAGAAGAGAGTAAAATTCACAGTTGTGCAAACACTCCTGTCGGTTTTACTAAAACTGATTTATATTCCAGTTTCTCAATGACATTTCCTTTAGTTGTGAGATCAAGGATCATTTTTAGGGTATGTGTAAGTGCATATAGATGCATGGAATGTGGTCCACCATATTTCCATACAAAAACTGTGCAAGTTACAGCTGGATAGACTGTGAGATGGAACTTGATCAAAACATTTCCCAAGCACCAAGTAATAAGACAAGGGGAAATGGCCTCAAGTTGCACCAGGGAGGTTTAGGTTGTATATTAGGAGAAAATTCTTCTCTGAAGGGGTTGTGCAACATTGGAACAGTCTGCCCAAAGAAGTGGTTAAGTCACCATCCATGGAGGTCTTCAAGAAACATGTTGATGTAGAACTGAGTAGCATGGTTTAGCAGTGGACTTTAGTATTAAGTTAAAGGTTGAACTTAGATCATCTGTTCTATGATCATCTATGTTGATCTTAGATCATCTTAGATGAACCTGAATGATTCTATGATTCTATTTTATATAAAAAGAGACAGTACAAAAGTCCTACTAAGCTACAAAAGCAGTTGAAGGTAGTTTCATAAGGAGGTTTCATGAGGATTTGACAGATTAAAAGCTAATGGCACTGCTGTCACAATCTCAATGGAAATCCATCCTGATCTCATTAACAACAAAGAGCTAGAGACACCCAAGAAGAACAATGAACAGAAATGATTCAGAATGCAATGGAAACTATTATTTAGATTCCAGGTCTTCTTCTATATGCACAGGTCATAGGCAAACACAGAACAGGAGAAAAAGCTGCTAGAATGTAAAAGATGAATGACTTAATGTAAGTCAGAGTTTAGCCTTTTTTGAAGTGTTAAGAAACAGATTTCTGCAGTAAATCTGTATCTACAAGGGAGTTTGTGTCATAATAAATTGTATCAAAATCATGAGAAATTGCAGGAATAAAATCACAGAAGACAAGATGGTTCAATTTAAAGTGTTTTCAAATTTTAAAACATTTTCACTCCTGTCCATCCAGCTCAGGCTCAAAGTGAATGCATTTTAAACTTATTGGTTAGTATAAGTGAGATAACTTCTTAATAAGCCATATATATATTTGAAAAAGAATATAATCTTTTAGATAATTATGCATGATGTAAACTGTAAATCTTAACCAGTTAATTTGAAAGCAACTCTGTAACTGTGTGCTGATGCTTCACATTTTAATTTAAGTATCATTTTATGCTTTAAGAGGAAAAACATTGCTAAAGAGCGATTCAAATTTCTGAGCTTTTTTCTGTGTGCGTGTGTGTGTGTTGTATGTCTAATATATCTTTGTGTTTTCTTTTTTCCTGAGATCATAATTTTTGCGATTATTAGGTTTTATTTAATTTAGCAGTCCTGAATTGGGATTTTATGGGACAAATCAGAAACCAGTATGTGCTAAACATTATTTGAGACATGCAGCTTTAATGGTGGTACCTGGTTGTCTCATTTTGTCACCAAGAAACAGAAATGCTAAAATAATGATCCTAAATAAAAGAGTTTCATGTAAAAATTAGAGACTGAAAGCTGAACTAGAGATCACAGTGACTTTTAGTATTTTAATGGTAAATAATCTTCCTTTTGTGATGCTTTAAGATGTCGTGGATTTTCACCATTGCCTTATGAAAATGTATAGTTTAAGCTTTAAATAATAGCAATAGTAGGTTTTATTCTGTTCATAAAACGGTATTTCTGATTTCACAGAGGAGCTCATTAAGCTTCTTAGCTGATTTTATTATTTTCCGTGATTTTTTTAAAATCTTCATAGCTGTGTTCTTCCTGATGCAGTAAGATCATTGCCTCTCATCCTGATTAGTCCTGTCTTTTGGTTTCTTTTACACTAACAAGCATGTATATATTTTATTACAGTATAACTGCTTGAATAGAACCTTTTAGTTTTTGGGTTTTTTTTGGTTTTGTTTGTTTGTTTGTTTGTTTGTTTGTTTTTTCTCTACTTACTGGGAACTCTTATTATGCAAAGAAAAATGATGTGGAAAATGTATAGATAGCTCTTCCTAGCACAACTATATGGCTTTTCCAGTTATATAACACCAGACTGCTATGTTTCCATTTGTTTTCCTAAACAAAGGTGTGTAGTGTCAACTGGGAATCCATACCAGTGGTCTGGTAGCAATGACAAGAGAGCTATGAATGACCCATTGAGTGGACAGAAAAATGGATGAAGGCATTTGAAACTGTACTAGATGCAAACTTTTAGGCAGCTTGACAGCACTAGGCACCTGAATTCCTAGTACCTTTCATGGAACATGGTATTTCTCAATTGTTTACACAAGATAGCTGAATTACTATATTCATTGTTCTAATTCTAATGGATCCTAATTATTTGTTACTAGAATAAATCATAAAATAAATGGAGATTTTATTCCTCAATCCAAAAGAAATTATATGTTGTTAAAGATCTCTATTTTAACAGTGAGATTTCAGGTCCAACAAGAGGGACCAATTGTATTCCATACCTGGGATGACAAACTGTTGCTTCAGGCTTTTTGAATGAAGTTATACATCTATACCTTACAGCATGTTTTATTGTGGGTGCATACATAAGGTAAGAAGAGGGTTGCCATTGGTGGTTTCACTCTGATGAGCATCTAAATTCCACCAACACTGCTCTTTCACTCATTGCTCTTGAGCTGCTGTTGTGCAACAGTTTTTTTTGTTTGTTTGTTGTTTTTGTTGTTTGTTGTTGTTTTTGTTTGTTTTCCCTTTCTTCATTTCTGCTCTCCCAGAGGCCCAACCAGCATTGCTCACTGGCTCAGCTCTGGCCAGCGGCCGGTCCCTTTTGGAGCTGGCTGGAACTGGCTCTGATCTGACATGGGGCAGCTGCTGGGCTCTGTTCACAAAGGCCACCCCTGCAGCCCCCCTTCTACCAAACCCTTGCCACATAAATCCAAAACAATGGGATCTTATCATAAGGATTAGTTAATTCGTTTAAAATAGGCAAGTCCTTCATGATGATCATAGAGATCTACACAGCAGAAATTATCCCAGAGATTTGCACTGCCAATATTTTTGGTGTTCAATGTGCTGCTGCCCAGTTTATCTGTGTGTGAGTTATTGATGACCTCATTTAGGTCTCCTGTATTTGCAAGAGAAACCTTTCCAATATTTTTGAAACCCCTGTGGGCCAGAGTGGAAGAATCATGGGCTCCACAGTCTGCCACAGAAGTGTTTTATATCATTACAGTGGGTGCATGATGTGTTCCACAGAGCATGACATGAAGGCAAGGGTGTCATGTATGTATGCAAAGTCTAATAAACCAGCGTTGAGGAATAACACTGGTTAAAAGAAGCTAACTTTAACATTACTTCCTCTGCACTATCTGTAGAGGTTAGCCCCTAAAGAAATCTATTTCTTCAGTTGCTGTTAAGGTTCCTTTATGGAGTGAAATAGTCTCTCCCAAAAGAAACCTGGAAATTGACTTACTGAGTGTAGGTGTAAATGGATTATAAACGAGTACCAGGGAGAGAAACAATTAACAGGCCTATGTTTCTTAGCCTATGTAAACAAGCAACAGAGGCTCCCTATTCACCTGCTGTGACATTTAAAACTAGAGTGAATAAAAGACTAGGAAAGAAGATATCTGTAATAAGAACAATGACATAATGTAGCACTAGATAAGCAAGTATCTGCAAATCTTTACTGAATGTCAAAGCTATTCAGTACTACCACCAGTGGGACAAAAATCCAAAAAGATTCTTCATTTCCTTAGCCATAATTTCTGTAATGACTTCAGGTCAACTCTAAAAATAAAATGTATATTCAATCTACCCAGGATTCCAGTTTAATTGAGTTCAAACAACACTGGCAGAGATGGAAGAGATTAAATGGCACTGACCTCCTATGGGTAAGAATGAGGACCACTACAGCAGTTGGTTGAGCTAGTGTCAGCAGGGAGATAAGGGATCAGCTCACTACGAATCTTTAGCTCAAGTTATAAAGAAAAGTTTCAAAGTACCTTTTAGTAAGAACTGTCCTTTGTACGCTGACCACAACAATATACACCAAAATGCAAGACAACGATGCATTAATTAACCTCCAGTGGTAATTTTTCTAGAATTAGCAGTGTGCGATAAACACTGTATCATAAACAACCCTGTTTCTAATGTTGTTGCTAAGCCTGATGTAATTGCTAGTCCAATTGTGTATTTTCTGAGTTATTTGTGCTGTATTGCAGAAATGTCATTGTGGATAGATATGAAAGGGGAACTGAATTTATAGCATATATTAAGGATTAGCACTCAACTTTACAAGTTTCCCTTATTCTGCATTAGCACTTATACATATGACTGTGTTGCAGTTACAATTTAAAAGAATATTTAAGGTACACTGCATTTTTTATTTTCAGTTATTAAATTAAAATATTAAGGGTCACCGACCTGCTAGTTTGCCTCTTGCTGCAACACAGTAGAATTTGCAATGCAAATGTGACAGGAAATTTGAAAATGGGAAAATCCTTTCTGTTAATGCGGAACACTGAAAAATGTCCATATCCTCTTTATGGACATATATATATATATTTAGACTTAGAGTATATAGACAGATAGATTGTGAAATATTTGTAGATTCACACTGTCCATGATATATAAAAAGCACCAGTTCTTGTTGAATATTGTTAGATACTGACTTTCCACTACGTTTTTGAGAATACATTCCTTTTCAAAATACTTCAAGTCATAACATTTTCAATTAAACCATGGTATTGCTTTATTATTATTGTCATTATTATTATTTGCTAATCACAATAGAATATTAAAATTGCTTATTATATGAAAAGACAGCTTATCTCACAAGATTTGCCATGTTTTTTTTTCATGTTCTTTAGAGTTTGCATAAGATTTGCCCTTTTGTGGGACTGAACCACCTTACATTACTAGGGAAGACTCCACAGGGATTTGTTAGATACAATCTCTCTTGGGACACTTTAAGTTAAAGGTTGAAGTTAAATTGGGATACCAGTCATCAGTTTCCCAGTCAGAAATACAATATTTTGAATTCTAATTTCTTAGACCAAATTTTGATTCCAGCCTTCATGAACCATGTATTCATAATAATATGGTTGCAGTTTTTCAGATACAACTTACAGTACATGTAGGCACAATTTCCCGTCCATTAGGTTTTTGGAAGCTTTTCAGCCCTTGCACATTTATCTATTAAGTCTCAACCTCAGGGAAAATTTCACAGCTTTAACCTGAGATCTTAACTTCCATGTATTTCAGTATGCAATTCTAGTTCAATTTCTGGGTCAAATTTTGACTAGGTTAGAAAAGGCTCAGCGTATGCTGGAAAAAAAAAAAAAAAAAAAAAAAGAAAAAAAAAAGCAACTCCAAAAAGAAATTAGAATTATTGAAACAAACTGCAAGATTATTTCTTTTAGATCAGCTTAAGTTAATCAATGAAAGATCCTATAAACATTTCAGGCTATATTGAATTATTAACATAATTCCATACAATTGCTCATAGGCTTGAAGTTGGGCATCCCTTTATGTGCATGCATGATCAAGTACTAAGTGTTCTGAATTCATCCCATAAATTCAAAGGCAAGGCTAGTGTACAGAACTTGAAAAGTCAGTCCACCTAGCAGTAATAGAAATGTATGTGATGTACGCTTGTTTTTGTTCCTTATGTATGTGTATGAAACTCTCCCTTGTTACTAGTTACTTCACAGTATGAAATGTTTTTAATTTGTCAAAATAATAAAAAAATATAAATCAGAAGTACTGCAGGTGGTGATGAGGGTTTGGGGAGTGGGAAAAGTCAAGAAAATGACGATCAATATTTCATCAACATATCTCAAAAGGTTTCTAAAACCCCATTTACAAAATATGAGACATTTTAAGACAGAAAAATGTTGCATATAAAATGCATTAAAAAGTGAGCATTTGCCAATTTTATTAAGAAAAAATATAGTATATATTTTCTGCTGAATAGCTGTATATTTTAATAATTTATTACATCCTCAGCACACAGAAGTAGTGGCTACTTTCCCTATTTTATCTTTGGCATGGAGATGTAGGATAAAAAAATGAAAAAAATCCCTGGAAGACTCAATAGTCTACCAATGTGATACCAATAATCTGACAGCACTTTGCTGCCCACAGAAAAGTCAGAAGACAGAGTCAACATATCTACTTATACCATGGAGCTTGGCTTAACTGCCTTTGGTTATTTTTTTTCTGAAAGATGTAGTAAGTAAATTCCTCAGTGTGGGGTGAAGCTGAGAAGATGATGCAGAGACTCTGGTCAACTGATGCTACTCTACCAAGTTTATTTTATACATAGCACATAGTTCCCTACATGCACGTGTGAATTTTGGGTAACCTAAGAATGGCTTCTGTGTGTTCAAAGGTGGATACTGCCTGTGTTGTCTTCTGTGTGGCTGTAGGAGAGTGTGGATAATGCAGAAAAATGTTTTCATACACTTAACTAGATAGCTGTAAAATGCTTTTTCACCAGGGGGGATCTGTAGCTGACATCTTCTAGCTACATCTTTCAAAACAAAAATTGTGCTGGAGTCTGTTCTCTGCCTGTGATGCCAGCTAGCATAGTTTGGCTGCATCTTTACTAATAAAATATTTTAGAACTCAGGACAGGGTAACCACATCCAAACTGCTTACTGGGAATGGTATCTGTTCTAGACTAACTATTAAATCATGGCCAGAAATAGTTTGGGAAATCTTGTCTGCAATTCTAAAAACCTAATAGTTCGGGTAATTATATTTCTATTATGGCAAGTATACCTGTGCGTTGCTTAATTTTCTAGTACATGCTCATCCTTAAAAGGGAATTTCCCTCACCTGTTTTAGCAGTGAGATACATCTGTGTATTAGAAAGCCTAAATTAATATGTTGACATATAAACATTCATGGAGTGCTGGTTGTCTACACTCCAATTATGGAGAGGAAAAATCAAGTCAGTAGAGTTACTGGAGCTTATTCATCTTTTAGTGAAGGGTGATTCATAGTCATTGACCACAGACCAGGGACAATCAGTGCATTTTTGAATCATAGTGTACATAAGAAATCCAAATGGGCATGACAAGTATGAAAGTGCCCATAGGGTGCTTGTGCCTTTGTGGAAGAAGAGCTGGAGACCAGATAGGGTATTTCAAACAGCACTAGGTGCCCTTGTTTAGGCAGCTGAACCTGACTTGGTCACTTCGAGAATACAGTTCATGCAAGCTGCTTTACATTCCCATTTGAAAATGGGATATATAAGTCCCTGGAAACTCTTAATTCTCTCCATAATTTTAAATGGAATCTGGCATGGTTCTACCATTACTGCCTGCTGGGTGACTTCAGCATCTACAATATAAGTAGATAAGATGAAATATTTGCCCATATATTTGAACCTCACTACTATATTGAAAACAAGTATGTAGTTTAACAATTTTTTTTTCTAGAAAGAAATGAAAGATTCTCTGTAATGATTCTGCTTTCATTCTAACATATCAGTAGAGGAGATATGCTGTGATATGCCCGAGATGATGGGAAAACCAGGCCTGAACATGCACAAAGGTAAGAATTCACTTCTGATGTTTAACAATAGGATCAGCTTATACAATGTTCCTTGCAAAGATCGCCTATGTTTTCATCAAAGGAAGATCTGAGCTTCTCTCATCACTATTTATGAGAATATGAAAGCAAGACTTCTTAGCAGTATGGGAATGACTGCCTAGCTGATCAAATTCTGTTCTCTTTATGTTT
The DNA here is from genome assembly GCF_013377495.2 of Cygnus atratus. Taxonomy (NCBI): domain Eukaryota; kingdom Metazoa; phylum Chordata; class Aves; order Anseriformes; family Anatidae; genus Cygnus; species Cygnus atratus. The sequence goes on along the minus strand of NC_066364.1, from coordinate 13,652,639 downwards.
TGTGGTTGTTGGTGGTGGTTGTTTTTTGTTTTTTTGTTTGTTTTGTTTTGTTGTTTTTTAATGGATTCACTGCTGAATCCAAATTATAGAGGAACTATTTGAATGCAAATTATAGATTTTTTTTCCTGTTTCATTTGTCTTATGTATTGCATGTAGATAGCAGCAGGAGGGCTGCAGAGTTGACCTCTATGAGAAAATATCAGGGACTGCCCTGTGACGGACAGAGACATTTCTAGATGGTTCCAGCCAGCTCTGCTATGGACCCAGCAGTTGGTGGCACCTCTGTGAAAACATAACTTAGAAAAGACAAAAAGCAATGGACAGGCAGAAGAGGAAGGAAGCAAAAAGAATGAAAAACAGCTGCAGGAATACCAAGCTCAGAAGAGAAGGAGAAGCAAGAGGAGGAGGAGGAGGAGAAGGTGGTGGAGGACAAGGATGAAGAGGCAGTCTGTGGTGCTGGAGCAGATATCCACTGGTGCTCATGCAATCATAGAATCATAGAAACATAGAATCATAGAAACGTAGAATCATAGAATAGTTTGGGTTGGAAGGGAACTTAACGATCATCTAGTTCCAACTCCCCTGCAATGGGCAGGGACACCTCCCACTACATCAGGTTGCTCAAAACCCCGTCCAACCTGGCCTTGAATATTTCCAGGGACTGGGCATCCACATCTTCTCTGGGCAACCTGTTCCAGTGCCACACCACCCTTCGAGTAAAGAATTTCCTCTTTATATCTATTCTAAACCTATCCTCTCTCAGTTTAAAGCCATTATTTCTTGTCCTATCACCACACTCTCTGACAAAGAGTCCCTCCCCAACTTTCCTGTAGGCCTCCTGGAAGGCACTGGAGGGCCTCTATAACGTTTCCCTGGAGCCTTCTCTTCTCCAGGCTGAACAACCCGAAGCTGCCCTTGTAGGAGAGGTGCTCCGGCCCCTTGAGTGTCTTCATGGCCCTCCTCTGGACTTGTCTTCCATGTCTTTCTTGTGCTGGGAACCCCAGAGCTGAACGCAGTACTCCAGATGGAGTCTCATGAGAGCAGAGCAGAGGGAAAGAATCACCTACCTCGACCTGCTGGCCATGCTTCTGTTGATGCAGCCCAGGATGCGGTTGACTTTCTGGGCTGCAAGCACACATTGCCAGAGCACGTTGAGCTTCTTGTCGACCAACACCCCCAAGGTCCTGCTCATCAGGGCTGCTTTCAATCCATTCTCTGCTAAATCTGTATTTGTGTTTAGGATTGCCCCGACCCAGATGCAGGACCTTGCACTTGGCCTTGTTGAATTTGATGAGATTCACACAGGCACACCTCTCAAGCCTGTCCAGGTCCCTCTGGATGACAATCTTTCCCTCCAGCATGTCGACTGCACCACACAGCTTGGTGTCATCAACAAACTTGCTGAGGGTACACTCAATTTCACTGTCCATGTCACTGACAACGATGTTAAACAATATTAGCACTGACCCTTGAGGAACACCACCCATTACTGATCTCCACCTGGACATTGAGCTGTTGACTGCAACTCCTTGAGTGCGACCATTCAGCCAATTCCTTACCCACCAAGTGGTCCGGCCATCAAATAGAATCTTTCCAATTTAGAGACAAGGATATCATGGGACATGGAAGCCATGGCAGAGCAGGTGAATATTTCCTGAAGGGACTGTGGCCTATGGAGAGCCTACATTAGGGCAGTTTTATTGAGAGCTCTACAGCTCATGGGAGTACAGTACTGCTGGTGGAGCAGGGGAAAGTGTGAGAGAATAAATGGCAGAGAGGGACCATTATGCACTGACCATAATCTTCCATCCCACTTCCCCCCTGCACCATTTGGGACAGAGAGTAGAGGAGTTGGGAGTGAAGGAGTGAAATTGAGCCAGGGAGAGGGGGAAGGAAAGGTGTTATTTTAATATTTGTATTTGTTTTTCATGACCCAATTTGTTTTATTTGACAATAAATTGATTTTCCCCAAGCGGTTTTGTCTGTGACAGCAACTCATAAGCAATCTCCCTGTCTTTATTTCACCCTCCAAGCCTTCTCATCCTACTTTTTCCCCCTGCCCCTCTCTCTTTGAGGAATGAATGAGCAGGTGGCTGGGTGTTTGGCTGTTTCCCAAGGCTAAACCAACACAGCTTCAGACACAGTTGAGATTAGCATATAATGCTAATGTAATGCATAGCCTTTACTAATGATTTCTAAGAACACATCCTTTAAAAAAAATAATTAGGAACTGAGTTTCTTTGTGATATTGTAACTAACATGTTTAGCATACATTTTTAATTAAGTTGCCTAAAGTGGGGCTAAAGCAGAGGAGCAGCCACTAAGGGCTTGACTCATTTGCCAGTACTCAAGAAACTTGTGCCATATGAAGTAACCTGGGAGATATCTGGCACTTCAGAAGGGCTTCCTGTAGGTCTTATGTCTTATCTGAGCATCGCATGCACGTATTTTTCTTATGATATCTGAAATTACACTAGATGCTAACAGCTAGTTATCTCTTTGAAGATAGCCAAATATCTCTTTAGACTCTGCTAACTGAACAGACTACATTTCTTCAGACTAACATAGCAAATCTGTAAACACTTAAGTATGGATACTTGCATTTAAGTGACAATGTCAAACTGAATTTTACCCTCATAAACATTTTTTTTAATTTAATTTAACTTTATTTTTTATGGTTTCTATTTGCAGATGTGAGATACAAGGTCTGCTCTTTCTTTAGCTTGACAATTAAATATTTCATATCCACATTCACATGAGGTGCTTCCATACCAGGTTCCATTTATTGTGGTAACTGAAGAAATATATTTACAATTTGGATGAATCTGTATCTATTGTACATCCCAGAAAATAAATAAATAAATAAAATTCTACATTAAAATAGATTCTGTCAAATTTGCTCAGCCTTAAGCATAATACTATGTACACAGAGGCCCTTTGTAGTTTAAAAGTTTGAGAAATATGCTGTAAGTAAGTTAAAACTAATCATCTTTAATTTAGGCTGTAGGTCTTCTCAGCATGACTCATACCCTCGTCATTATCTTACCCTTCCAGCATTACTAAAATGCTACTGTAATTAAGATCAGTATCTTACAAAATTTATCCTGAGGAAATTTACAACAGAAAAAGAATATGTTTCAGTTTTTGACAGTATGAGACATAACCTCCCTTTATGTTCGTAAAATTGACAGTATATGACTCCACTATATGGTAAAGAAAACTTCTATATGATTAATTGTTGTGGTTTAACCCGGCCGGCAGCTAAACACCACACAGCCGTTCGCTCACCCTCCCCCCTCCCTCTCTGGGATGGGGGAGAGAAACAGAAAAGTGAAGCCTGTGAGTTGAGATAAAGACAGTTTATTGAGACAGGAGAAATAATAACAATAATGATAATAATGATGATGATAATGGCATTACTAATAATAATGTGTACGAAACAAGTGATGCACAATGCAATTGCTCACCACCCGCTGACCGATGCCCAGCCTATCCCCGAGCAGCTGGCCCCCCACCCCAGCTAGCCACCCCTATATATTATTTAGCATGACGTCAGATGGTATGGAACACCCCTTTGGCCAGTTTGGGTCAGCTGTCCTGGCTCTGTCCCCTCCCAGCTCCTGCTGCACCCCTAGCCTGCTCGCTGGCAGGACAGAGCGAGAAGCTGAAAAGTCCTTGGCTTGGTGTAAGCACTGCTCTGCAACAATTAATACATCAGCATGTTATCAGCGCTCTTCTCATCCTAATCCAAAGCATAGCACCCTACCAGCTACTAGGAGGAAAATTAACTCTGTCCTAACTGAAACCAGGACATTAATGTATTTAAATACACTGCTTATGATTGCAGAATACCAAACAGGTAAAACTAATCTACTACTCTATTAGGAATAATGTGACTTCAACAATGAGAATTAAAATGCTCAATAGAGTTGCTCCAATGTTCAGCTCTATTTTCAGTCATTTCAAGTATACATGATAAGCAAGGAACGTTACCTGAAGCAGTATTTTCAAAGACATAAAATACAGATAGAAGGATAGAGAAGTATGTACAAAGACACAAAAATTAAACAGTCTTTCCCCCAAGTTTTACAGAAATATTTAAGTACCAATATAATATATTAAATAATTCAGGTAAATATATGCATGAAATATTCTCTGTTGCAGACCTTTTTTAAATTGAAACAAAACAATACAAATAAATAAACAAACAAGCAAAGTCCTCAATGAACTTCAGAGGCAAAAAGTAATCATTTTTATCCAACTTCACAAAAAGTGTTCAGCTTCATTATGTTAAGCAAGTTTTAAACCAACAACTGTGGACAGCTGTGTAATCAACAGTGTGACCAGTTTGTTTTATCAGCTCAAGAGCAGAATTTTTACATTAAGATCTTCATTGTGATTGTAGTAGTGAACACAGTGGGATTGGTGAAGCTGATAAGAAAAGTTATGTGGTTTTTTTGTTTGTTTTTGGGTTTTGTGGCTGTTTTGTATTTTTTGTCCACACTTAAGAGGTACTTCTCTGGACCATGATAAAGATTCAAATACCTGCAGATGCCTTCATTTTTTCCTACACTCATTATCTCAATGTATACATGGAATCATCTCCATTACGTACACAAATAGAAAATATGAATTTACCTTATGATTCCTATTATTACATCAGTTTATTTTGCAAGTAGACATTTATTAAGTAAATATGATTAGGAGTAACCAATAGTATTACAGTGTAAAAGTTACCCTCTGATGTTTGTGTTTTTATACCTAACCTACCATGCAGAGAACAAGGCAGACCAGGAAGTGCTAGGTGAAAAAAAAATAGACTAAGAAATTAATAAAATAAAAGCTAAAAGTCAAGTAGAAATTTCTGGTTTTAGAAAACCTCGTGTTTTTTACAGTTAATATTAAGGATATTCCTGGCACTGTCTTTTTACAAATTTGTATGAGAAAAATAACATCTTGACATCAACAGTCTAAAATACAGTAGCTATCTTTGCTTCCCAACATTTTATTTTTATATTACTTCATAGATAATTTCGTATTACATGAGGGATCTAGAACTAAAAACACAGCTATTTTTATGACAGTTGGCACTTTTTGTCCTGTCCTGTCAGAAATGTCAAAGCAAGAAAATTTAAGAAATGTGTCTGTCCTGTAAAGATATTTACAGTGTTTTAGTGGACTTTTAATCATTTTTAAATAAGCTAACTTCAGTTCTTGAAGTAACCTAGCAACAGAGATAGAGATTTACATGAGTTTCTTTACTTCAGACCTGCAGTCCTGATTTCAAAGAGATCCCAAGGAACAAATAGATGAAATTATATGAATAGATCAATTCAGGAAAATTATTATTATTGTTGTTGTTGTTTTTATTATTATTATGACTATTAGTTTCATTACAGGCCCTGATTTCCCACATAGAAAATCAGAAAAATAGTCCCTTAACATTTCACTTATAGAAAATTAGAGGAGGAAGAGTACTCCTAACTCTAGGGATGCATATGAATAAAAGCATCTCATCACCTCTTGTTAAATGTGATTGAAAAATATCTTCATTGAAGACAAACAATGAAATGGAACTGCATGTATCAATTTCACTGACTTTGCCATTCTGTGAGAGGACCTTGCTCCGTTCATCATTTCTTGGGGCCTTCTTAACCGTATGAAACTTTTAAATCATTCAGCTCTGCTGGTCGGTGTGATAGTAGATTACAGAGGCAGCACTTCAAAGCTGCAGGAGCATGATCCATTTTCACTTTCTTTTGAAGGGACATGCCAGAGTTATTCCAGCCAGTTCAAAAGGCAGGGAAACAGGGAAATCAAAGCGGTAATAGAAAGTACAAACAAAGCCTAATATCTGCTGGGCCTGATTCCCATACTTCAGCCCTTCCAAGCACAGAAGGTTGACACTTCTTCTTTACATTTAAAGGCCAGTTCATCCTCCCCTGTAGATAACAGACAAAGGAGTCAGTAGCATACAAGCATCTGCTCTTTCTTCTTTCCTGGGTTGCTCCTACCTTTGTGTGCTAATAGATATCATTTACTTTTGTGTTGTCTATCATACTTTTATTTTTTAACTACATATATTATCTGCAGCCCTTTTCTGAAGTAGACTTTGACCCCTCTGGCTGCTATTCCTTTTTAACTGGGCTGCAGTTCTCTATGCCAGCTACTGCTAATTGGTCCCTTAGTTGCAGCTAGAGAAATAATTGGTTTATATTGGCTTCTTTGAACCATGATAGTGTCTTTATATCTTATCTTATTCACAATACTCCTGAATACCCATCATGCTGAAAGATTCAGAAGTTCAGAGCTTTAAAAATTCTAATACATTTAGCATTAAAAACTAGTTCTCAGAGTGTGTCTTTGGATTTGAGTAAGGTTGCCAGTCTTAATATATTCTGGCGTAATTATAGGTGGAGATTGTGCACAGAGTCATTCATGGGGGTTCAGCAATCAAAGGATCTGCCGCTGTCTGACCTAGTAGAATACAGTTAGCTTGTTTTCCCATAGAAATATACGTACACATTTCACTGAAATCCTACCAAATGAGGTAACATACATCTTTATAGTGGGCTGTGACCACACCAAGAGAATACTTAAAGGTCACAGTCAGAGCTCTGTAAAAGACACTGATAGATTATGATGCAGAGAGGTGACAGGACTCATTATTTGTTGAAAAAAAATAACAGTGGCAACATGGCCACTTCCCCAGCTCCTGGAGCACAGCCAGGTACATTGGTATTATAACATAAATGAGTTTGTATAGCACATTTAATGGTGTATCAACTTGTTTCATTTACCTGATAACAGCTTTTTATTATTCTTAAGAGTTTGCAATTTATTCTGTTTGCTTTTCATTTTTCTTCGTAGAGCATAAGCCATCCAAAAAATTTTGGCACGAATTTCAATGCTGTTTACATTATTAGACCAGCAAATGTGAGGTTATTGCACTTTATGGGATCATTTTGATTTGTTGTTTGTTCAGCTTCTCTTTTCATCAGTGTCCAGCAACAGTATTCTCTAATTGTTCCATTTATTTTGTTGAAATAGTAATCAACCACGTATTGGAAGTAATCAGCTTTAGGAAAATGAATACTTTTTGATGATTTTTGCCTGTATACTCTTGTTGCAACTTCCAAGGTGTGACTTTAAATATGTTTAGTGCAATTTTTGGCATACTTCCACTAAAATTTTGTGACGCCATTTTAAATGAAAAAAATATTTCATTAAAGTGAAAGATTGGAATCCAGAATAAGTGGGTTATTTCCTGAGTTCTCTTTTAGCTCTCTGAGTACTTTGGATTCTGTGATTAGCTGGGACAAAGTCACCTTGGACTCACATGTCAGTGTTTCTCATGCAACTTAAACAAGTAAAGCACAAGCACCCAAACAGTAGGGTAGCTGGATTATTGAAGGAAGAACTTTATAATGAGATTTGTCTGAGTGCTTCATGAAACAGCATATTAGCTACAACAAAATGTAATGAGTTTTAAAGACTCATCTACCTATTCTTTCACAGCTACAGAAAAATCACATCCCTGGAGAATTTACTACAAATGCAGGAATGCTACAATCAATTTTATAGTACAAGTGTATGAATAGGGATATGTGCACCTTCTTTTAAGGTTTTGTCCCCTTCTATTTTTGAAGTATAAACATTTTAGGATTCGCTGGCTTGCTATATATTACTGTTTTTATCCTTGCCTTGAGGATATTGATCTTAAATGTAAATTGCAGCATCTGCACTCTTCAGATCCTAAGTTATCAACAAGTCAGATTGATCTGTACATGTTATGGAGGTTATTGTGAAGCTTATTTCAATTGATTCATTTTATTCAGCAAATGAGTTAGAAAAGGATAGAATTTTAGATTTTGTGACCTGAAACTGTGTACTGAATACTAAGGTCTCTGAGGTTGATTGAATATATTTTTTAATTGATTTTATTTGTTTGCTTTTTATCTGTTGTGCAGAACTTCATTCTGTTAAATTACAAAACAATAATTACTGAGACCCTAAAGGAGAAGTTGGAAACATTAGTACAAGAACACTATTTCAAGATGTCTTTAAATTCAGTGTAGCAGAACAACATAGTCAATAGGCAAAGCAACCACCCTAAGTTGAAGTGAAATCTGAGAACTCTCAGGCAACAAATTAAATGAACCATTTAACACATAATAGCACAACCATGAATAAAGATGGTTACAAAGAAAAAATGATTGCAAACACACAGATAATATCTGTCCTACTGATCTTTTATGACTGAAATTAAATAATAATAGTAATAATAATAATTTATGTCAGATGGAGCCATTAGTGGAGAGTTAGGTGTTTTAGATGTTGACTCCAAGGAACTTAAAATGAAGAAAATAAAAGTTTAACATGCAAAAAGCGTTCCCAGTGGGAAAATGTTTCATCATTCATGCACACATACTTTCATGCTCTTTGAACAGAATTTCAGAAGGAAGATAATCTGTGCCATGTCTTTAAAAACACCTGAACAATTTAATTCACTCTCTTCAGTGCTGAGATATATTTAAAACAATTTCTCTTTAACCTACACAAGGGTTGCATGTTTTTTCCTTTGTTCCCAACTGTTAAATTATCTGGGTCATCCTGGGATGTGTCAGCCTGGGAGTGCCAGTATACCTGGGTGGAAGACGGGCATTTTAGGATTGCAATTAATCATGTGCATGTAGGGTAATCAAATAAAGTGGAGCCTATGGAATCTAGCTAAGTGCAGATTTAGCTCAAATAGATACAATTAGCATTGAAATAACAATTATAAATTATAAATTTAACATATATAAAGAAACAACTTTTTTTCTTTTTTCTTTTAGTTTGTGGTTAATTATTCTCCTGTGTGATCTTAGCAATTATATTTTGGAGTGATATTTAGCCAAATCCTCTAGTAGAGGACAATATAATCAATGGTTTATTTAAATACATTTATCTTCAGCTTTTGCTGAGTTTTGATAGTTTTAGCAAGATCTCTCTATCTCTGAAAATAATTACTGCATTACAAGTTTTGGCACTGCATTACATAAACATACCTATTTTTAGAAAACAAGGAGGAATTACAGATCTCTGTAATTCAAAACATAAGATGATTAGTTTAAAATTATATCTATCAAAACAATGTATCTCTCAAATCCGTCTTTTCTGTAGGTGTTACATATATATATATTAGAGGATTGAAACATTTTTTCCCCCTGAGGTAATCTCAGAAGATCATCTACTGATTATTTCTTTTGATGAAACTGTATTTCTAAATTCATTTCCAGAGTGCAGTGCATTCTCACTTATTGCACTGCTGGAAAATTTAAAAAGAATTTTCAGAAAAAATATTCTTGAGATGCTCCTTTTCTCTCCCCCTCTCTTTAATTTTTGTGAATCGTTATAAACAGATTGATTTCATTTAAAAGATATTCAGGGACAAAAATCTTAGCAGATTCATACTTTTTTTTTTAATGGGGACAGAATTAGGAGCTGTTCCTGTCACTTTTCCATCACCCTAGCCTGAAATAAAAGAAAAACTTTTACTTTATACACAACTATGCAGATTTTGGGTTAGTACTTGGCCATAAATATAAATTTGAGTGAAGCTATCCTAAATCTTACTCTACTGCTTTCTTATCCCACTGGAAGCTTCAGCTGTGAAACTATACTGACTCGTACCCTTGAAGATGTGGTGTCAAGGATGTTGACCCATATGTCAACATTCCTATGTGCAGACATGGAATACACTCAGTGAAAGCTTGAAGAGAAAAATTACTTCTTTCAAGATGATGATATGAAAACAAACAAACAAACAACTTGAATGGATCTTGAGTTAAAGAAATCTCTGATAAAGAGGTAAAGTCTTTACAGACCCTTGAAACTAGTCTGCCTCCCTATGTGTATGTGAGAGCAACAAACTTTGAGAGATGGTAACAAACCACAGAGAAAGCAGGTGGGAATCCAGTTTCTCCCTTTATTTTGTTGCCTGAGCTAAATGGTTTCATACTTGCTTGGGTATTTCTGCATGATGATGCAACCTATTGTATACCCTTAAGTCACTTTGTGCCTTCTATATGATTCTATTTTCATAGACACGTACTGGATTTTTTTTCTTTATATCCTTGAAAGTAACGTTTCTCTAGAGATGGAAATGTACAATTTAATGGATAATTTAATTGCCCTGGTTTAAGAATAAGAAACAAAGAGATAAAGGTTTATTGAGATCAAATCTCATCAGGAGATCACATCTTAAAAGCTTTAAACTTACATTTAATTTCTAAGATAAATATTGACTGACTATTACTAAAGTTTTTTGTTTGATGTTTGGTTTTGGCTTGGTTTGGTTTTTAGCACAAACAGCTCACAAACTTCTTGGTACAAATCTTTAGGTATTTTATGAACTGCTGATTTCAATAGTTTTGAATCTGGAGTCTGTAAATGACAAGTTCATGCCATCCAGTGGGGACCAAATAATATATCACCAAAGTGGGAGTCAGGTTGATATGCTTGCGTAAGTTAGGAGGGAACCACATAGCAATGAGAGGAGTTAAAACACACAGACTGTAACAGTAAAGGGTAAAATCAAGATTTAAAAAGTCACATGCCCGTTTAGATCAAAATTGACCCCCAGATCATCAAACTGAATATGATGAAAATCAGGATGGATTTGGAGACAGGGACAGGCAATATGAAGGATTGGGAGGTAAAGCAGAAGCTCGTGTAATTCATAGATTCCCTACAAAATGGTTTACTAAAATGTACTTGACATTTAAAAATCCTATGGTGAAATTTCTGTTAAGAAAAGCTGTCATTTCTGTCATAATCAACAGAATTATGTTAAAATCTATTATACCTCCATTTTTTCAGATGAAGGAATTAACACTATCCTGTGAAAATCCAGGAAAAATCTACAAAGGATATATTTTTACTCATTTTTGTTAGTGGTGATTGCACCTATGAGATTCATTCACAAGATGACAGGTGTCTACAGAGTAAATGTCTGTCTCATAGAATCATAGAATAGTTTGGGTTGGAAGGGAACTTAAAGACCATCTAGTTCCAACCCCCCTGCCATGGGCAGGGACACCTCCCACTACATCAGATTGCTCAAAGCCCCATCCAACCTGGCCTTGAATATTTCCAGGGACTGGGCATCCACAGCTTCTCTGGGCAACATGTTCTAGGGCCTCACCACCTTCTGAGTGAAGAATTTCCTCTTTAATCTAAACCTACCCTCTTTTGGTTTAAAGCCATTACCTCTTGTCCTATCACTACAGATCTCTAAGTTTGCCTCTTTAAAGTATTTTTCAATTTACTGAAAACAATAAGGCAATTCTATTATATGATCATTCTAATACTTCCATGTCCCTCTTGTGCTGGGGGCCCCAGAGCTGAACACAGTACTCAAGGTGCTGTCTCATGAGAGCGGAGTAGAGAGGAGGAGATCATCTACCTCTAATAGGATATGGTTAGCTTTCTGGGCTGCAAACACATTACTGGGTCATGCTGAGCTTCTCATTAACCAACACCCTTCTCATCAGGGATGCTCTCTATCCATTCAACACACAGCCTGTGTTTGTGGCTGGGATTGACCCAGCCCAGGTATAGGACCTTGTACTTGGCCTTGTTGAATTTCATGAAGTTCGCACAGGCCCACCTCTTAAGCCTGTCCAGTCCCTCTGGATGGCCTCCCTTCCCTCCAGTGTGTCCACCCCACCACACAGTTTGGTGTCATCGACAAACTTGCTGAGGATGCACTTGATCCCAATGTCCATGTCACCAAAGATATCAAACAGCATTGGTTCCAATACCAAAACCTGAGGGACTCCACTCGTTACTGATCTCTACTTGGACACTGAGTCATTGACCGGAACTCTTTGAGTGCAACCATCCAGCCAATTTCTTAACCACTGAGTGATCCACCTGTCAAATCCATGTTGCTCCAATTTAGAGACTAGAGACAAGAATATCGTGAGGGACCGTGTCAAATACTTTGCACAATTCCAGGTAGAGGATGTCAGTTGCTCTTTTCTTGTAGAAGGCCACCAGACTTTTCAGGTACTGTTGGTCCTTAGTGAAGTGAAGCTGGCTGTCACCAATCACCTCCTTATTTTCCATGTGCCTTAGCAGAGTTTTCAGCAGTATCTGTTCCATGATCTGCCACAACTGCCCACGACGGGGTGATGCCCCCTCCTCATCTCTCCTGCCTGTCCTTCCTAAAGAGCCTGTATCCTTCCATTCCAACTCTCCAGTCATGGGAGCTATCCCACCACAGGTCTGTAATGTTAATGAGGTCTCAGCCCTGTGGGCGTGCACACATTTCTAACTCCTCTTCTTTATTCCCCATGCTACATGCATCGGCACAGACATGTTTAAGTTGGGTACCTGATGAAGCTGACTTACTGGCTAGAGGGGCTGGAATTCCTTTGTGCTGTTCTTCAGGTTCTCTCCTGCTGACCCGTGACCCTTCTCCAGGCTCATCTATCACTGACACTGGCATCAAACTAGGAGGAGTGGGATGGATTAAGGTTTCGCTCCCATGGCAACTTTAGTTTAAATTTAGTTTAAACTTAATTTAAAGCCCTCTTCATCAGATTGGCAAGCATATGGCCAAAGATGCTCTTCCCCTTCTCTGACGGGTGGACCCCATCAGCTGCCAGTAGACAAGGTTTCTCAAGGTGAGTCCCATGGTCTAGGCAGCCCATCATGGTCTAAGGGTCCTTTATCCAAAGCACTGATTATGCATTTGAGTTTAAAGAATAATAATTATTATTATTAAAAAAATGAGTTTAAACATCAAACAAAGAGATGGGTGGGGAATGGAATTAACTCCATGGCAATATAAGGATCTGAACTGAATGGTTCAAAACTGATTTTTAAATAGGGAAAAATAGCCAGAATATTATATTCCCAGAAGAAAAAACACCTAAGCATCTGGTGACTGCTTCACATGCTTATACTAATTAAGCACCTCCACAATGAGGTAACTGAGTAGCCAGGAAATTTTGAAGATTGTTGTCAGCAGCCTCATGAAAAAGCCAGTCTATAAAGAGTCTATTCCACCCTTGATTTTATATCAAACCTCCATACCATAATGAAAAGTTTATATCCAGTATTGATAATGGAATAAGACATCTTCATTTCTTTATTCCAGCAAGTAAATCACTTTGTTTCTCTCACTCCATGTCATATGTAAGGAGCCAAATTATAGCCAAAGGTTCTAGTTAAGTGAAACATTGTCTTAATCTTACTGGTACTCCGTCATATTACATTTGTTAATAGGAAACTGGCATTTATCTCTGTGAGTGATAATTGATATATTGATCATTTGAGATACTGCACATTATCGCAAGCCACCACACCAAAATCTGCTCATTTGGAAATGACATGTAATACCATGTTACACAGTGTATTCATCCAGTCTTGGCAAGTGAACAGGTGAAAAGATAAATTATTGACAGCATCTTAGAATTAGTTTGGTTTTCTCAGATAAAACAAAGGGAAAAAATCCAGATCTGTGTTCTTAACATACATATTTGCTCTCATACATCAAATAACGTATTACTATACACTGAGATCAGATGTAGATCGCTCTTAATCTGAAAGAGAAATCTTAGTGGTAAATATGATTCCAATATGAGTAAAATTAAACAACAATACCTTTAATATCACTGGACATTTTACCTGATTTGGAGAGAGTGGGAGGAGTGGGGAGAGCAAATATTTGCCAAATTTACCAATAGTAGTGAAGAATTATTACGTAAGAGGGAAAAAATATATACAATCTGTCCAGTGCCAAAGATGGTAAAAGCTTTTATGCAAGAAAAATATGAAACTTGGTGTTTTCTTAATCATTTGATGGCAATATGGAGTCATATACTGACCTTACTTGAAAATGATCATTTATGGTTTATATTATATCTTATATCATACTTGTGTGATGCTATAGTCCTTCAATGCATTAGAAGTACACGGAGCATAATGTCTGAAACGTTTTGAAAATGTAATAAAATTTTACATTTGAGATAATATTAAGTAATATTAGTTAAGCAGAAAATACTTTTCTAAATTAAAGGGAACAGTATGGCTTGGGTCAAATACTACACATACACACTCAAGGTATAGTATGTAAATAATGTTATTAAAAAAACTCTTTTTTTGTCTTTGTTGAAATGAACTGACGTAAGTCAGACCACAGAACAGGTTACTGTAACTCATACTGGGTTCGTTTCCTGTGGGAGCAAATTATAGGCATGGGGTTCAGTTAAGTAAGAATAAAAAATGTTTTCCACTGGACATTGACCAGTTCTCATACAGCTCCCCACAGAAAATGACAGGAAAGGTTTGAGTGTCATCTACTTCTTCATGCATATCACATAAATCATATAAATCTGGACCTTTCTATGTGCACTATAACTTTAACCATCTCCAGTGTTATCCTTGCATTCACCAGGGCTGGATTTCATCCATATATTCTTGGAAATAGAGCAATATGTGAAAATAAATTGTTTCAACTCTGTCATCAGCTGCTGGAAACTAAGCAGCAAATAAAGTTATCAAGCTAGCCTGTGTAACAATAATTCCTCAAAGATCAACAGAATGACATTCATACTTAGTCCTTTTCTTGCGGTCATATACTATACAATGGATCTAGTGTAATGGAATCATAGAATATATTTGTTTTTCCCTTCATGGAGATAATACCTACACCATTATTCCCACTGTCTGTCAGCTTTGATGTCACTTCAGAAAACATTTGAAAACAGAGAAACACAGCCCAAGTAAACAGCTGTAGATACACAGACTTTCTGTTACCAAATGCCCCTTTCATTCCCTTAACAGCCATTCCCACAACCCACTCATTTCACTACAGTGACTTAATAGCTTCTTTTCCAGGTGCAGCAGTAACAGTGACAAATTTGGCAAGCCAAATTTCCCACAGTTGACAAACCTATCTCACCACCTCTGGCTATGGCTCAGGCCACTGAAGACTCCACCAGCGTACAATAAACAAGCAGAAATAAATGTCCCATTCTGGACCAATGCCTCCCACTTCTCAAATTTGGCTTTTACTGCTATATCTTGGAGACCAAATAGCAACGTTTTATACCAACATCTGAAATACATTTTATTTCAGCTGACATTAATTTGTTTTAACATTGACTAGGTGGTGTACCTTGAAGAAAGTACAAAAACAAAGAATAAATAGTTCAATAAATATTTACCACTAAAACCAGTCCTTTTTCTGTGTCACTGCACAAATTCTTCTAATCAGTCTCTGATTTGTAAGGCAAGACCAAAAAAAAAATTTAAATGCACTTTGTCAGGTCTTAGAGAACCAAAAGGTACCTCTGTCAAGAATGCAAGAATGCAGAGAATGCTGGTCCTATACTATTTGTATAAACCACATGAAAGTGCATTATAGGCATTTCTTTTTTCTCGCTACAAGCTTATTTCAGGTCACCTTACACAATATCTTTAAGGCCTGATAGGGTATCACACTGCTTTTCATACTTCAATAACTTCAGTGACTTCAGGGAGTTCTTTCTGATTTACACCCGTGTAATGGAGCACAAGATCAGGCAGCTGTTCCTTCCCAGGAGACAAGAATTAACATTCCAATTTCAGGGAAAATCTACTGCAGGCCAAGTAAAGACCTTGCAATGTCTTGATGTTAATGTGCTGTATCCCCTCCATGCTAATCATACCAGAACAGAGTTTCAGATGATGGAAATAGTTGTAGCTTCAAAATTTCACCTGAGTTATACTGTTCTCACTAGCTGAAGATCCAGCCAGTCATTCTATAGCACGGTACACAGAGCAACAGAAGATGTCTAATCAATTTTTTACATAAATAAATTGGGAAAAATATATTAATAGAACATTATGGTGGTGGTGTCATGTACACAATAGACAACATATTTAAAATTATAGCCCCCCCTCCAAGCAATTTTAACTCAGCTGCTTTGTGTTGATATATTAAAGCATTAAAACTAATATAATGTGCTGCAAAACAGAATACAACATATTTGCCAGGGTAATGAGATATCATCAGAGAGGGAACTGTAACTTTTAATTTGCTGATTTTGGTGAGCATAAAATCTAACCTTTGGCATTATTTTCCATGTCTTACTGTTTTATTATTTCACCTTTTTAGTTTTGCTGCAGTTAATTATTTGCAATTTATAAAGGAAAACATTGTCTGTTGATCCCATACACTCTATCTCCAGCTCTTGAGAGAGAAATGTCTTTGATGTAAAAATAAGTTACACAATATGAACATGAAGGATAATTCACAAATCAACAAATTCACAAATCAAATACTAGAATACAGTTCTAAGCAGAAAAGCTAAAGTTATATGGCCCTCCTCAAGTCAAGATCCTACCAGTAGCAAAATTTAATTCTTAGAGGCCAGTGATATGAAACATTTTTTTTCTAAATTGTCATTAGTGTCTAAGACAGCCAAGGTCCAGGAAATTCACTGCCAAAATCAAAGCAATTTAAATCTAACCTTTACAGATTTCAGAAAATATTCATAGTACACACTAGATACTATTACTAGTATGTAATAGTACACACTTCTGTACTATTTCATCTAAGTCCCATTTGCACTGAAGAGTGTACAAAAATATTTATGACTTAAAATGGTATATAGTTATGTGGCTACCATTTATGTTGAAGAAAATTGCAATAAAATGTTTTTTTTTTTTATTGTGGAAAGAAATAAACATGGAAACTTATAAGGAACATTGCATGGTTTGCACGCACAATAAACTCTCAAAGAATCAGCGCTCTATATCTTTTATCCAAAGCAGCCTTAAGCAAAGATAAACAACCTTTTATAAGTTAAAAAAGAATTGATTCAGTTCAGTGAAGTGATGGATGATATAGGGCTACAAGGTAACTAATTATTAACTGTAACATTAAACAAGTAGTTAACAAAGATTAATCTTCAAGTCAGTTTACAATAAGCACAGATAACTCATTAGATTATTATTTTTTTATTTGTGCCAGAATAATAGGAATGATGCACAACTCTCATTAATGAGGATGTTATTTCCTCTCTGCATGAAGACTTTTGAAATTTTTGTTTGAACATCGTGTTTGATATGCACAAAAAAGGCTATGAAGCAGATGGATCTTAATTGGACAAGCAACTAGAATTTAGAGTTAAACATGAATTACTAATTAGTTTTCTTTTTTAAGATTAACCTTTTCTATATTGCTCTGCAGGACTGTAATTTCCTATTAAAATCATCATTTTGTCATGTTGATGAGATATTGACTCAATGTTTATTCAATAAAATTTGTTTTTAAATGTTAAACATAGAAATCCATGTAATATTATAGACTCTTTCAAAGTTCTGCTGAAACATATGCTTGGCACCTGGGACAAAATATAGCTTTGAAAATTTATTGTCTTTTGAAATGTTGTATTTGTTTTGAACCATAAAATGGTTTTAAAATATCATTCAAATACTATATTTACAAAACTTTAAATGAGTAAAGGAAAACCTCTGGGAAAATAATCTAGATATGGAAACTGATCTTTAAAAAAGTAAAGCAAGAATCTTTCTTTTAAGAGAAATAATCACAACAGTATAATTCCATTAACAGGAAGGATAGATTGCTTTTTTTTTTCCTGTCTCGAAATGCAAATATAAGTCCATGACAATGCGCTGTGTCTATGCTGTGGAGTTATTTCTTGATGTTCACAGCAACATCTTTCAGTAGTACTCTTCTATCAAGTTCAGGCATTACAATAAATTTATTTAGTTTTAGATCCTTATTCAGAGTATTTTGCTGTTTTTCTTCATTGTACATTTTCAAATGAACAGAAGAATCAATGACTCATTTTCTTCTAAAGACAATTCTGTCATGTCTGAATTATAAAAGTTTAGGAAACAGTTCCTATCAGTCAATTCTTTAATTAAGTTAAAATAAAACTACAGAAGAATATTCTCTACAGATTTGTGACCTAGACAATTCAGTTTCTCTCTTAGGTATATGGCCCCTCTCCAGATATACTTCAAATTTATTCTCAGAAGCCACCTTTCATTTAAATTGTCTTGATTTTAGTCTTAACCTTGAGGTCAAGCTGAAAAACACATCAACTGAGAAAAATAAGCATGAATGAGTGATGTGCATTTCAGTAAGTTCGTTGTGTGCTCATCGACAAGCTAAAATCTAGCAGGCTGAGTCTGAAGTCATACCTTCTACTTCTGAGTCTTGAGTGAGTGATCTAGAAAACTAGAATATTATTATATATCTGAAGTGAAAATAACACGACTCATTTTCTGAGGTAAATCTGTATCCAAAACCTTAACTTAACTTTTCATATTGGAATACTTAGAGCCCAAAGAACACAGAACATTAAATTAAATGGTGTCATTATGTAAACGTAATATCCTTTGCCCAATGGAGTGTGACCACTGATATCCTACAGTTTCAATCTTATTGGTCAAGAAAGAGTTTTTGGGCTTGACTCAGAGGATTCAAGTAACTGTCAACCATCTGTAGGACATATAAAAGCATACAAATGTTCTTAAAAGAAAAAACAAAGGTCTCTTTAGCTTAGTCTCCTCTGGCCAATAGACAAAGCCAATGAAAAGGAACCAAAATCTAGATGTTTTTCTCATCCACCACGAGGATGGATGCCCCATCCCCGGAGGTGTTCAAAACCAGGTTGGAAGAAGCCATGGGCAACCTGATACAGGAGGCATCCCTGAACATGGCAAGGGGATTGGAAATAGATCATCTATAAGGTCCCTTCCAATCCAAGCCATTCTATGATTCTAGCAGGTGAACTTCCCAAACCTGATTTCAACTTTTTAACATGATGTTCCTTGTTTTTATCCTCTGTGTACCTTACTTAGCTTTTACTATCCAAAATATCCTGTGGTGAACCTCTCATTTTGACCACATACTGTGCAAAACAATTACTTGTTTTGGATAAGGTGAGAACTATTGTTCCTTGTTCACATTTTCCATGATCCTCACAATTCTACAGACTTCTGCTGTACCTCTCTCCCTCATCAGTATTCTTTTTTCTTGCATGGGACCCTTCATAAAGAAAACACATACCATGCCTTTCATCAACTTGATAACCTGCTCTCTTTCCATTTCTAACTTCTTGACATGGAGGACTCAAGAAGCACATATCATCCAGGAATGTTCACCACTGGTTTACACTGTGATTTTAATTATATTTTGGCTTTCAACTTTGTTTTTTTGTCCTAATAATTTATAATATTCTTGTGTTACTAAGCACTAAGCTTACATTTTACTATTACAAATCTAGAATCCCATTCATGTATCACAGTAGCGGATGGCCAGTTCAACATATATCTCTATGTTTTTCATTTCCTTATGCCTCACTTTCTAACCAATTGATCTGCCACTTCATCACTCACTTAGCATCTTGAGGTCCTTCTGCAGTTCTTCACAGTCAGTTATATACTGTCTTTGCTTGCTTCAAGAGAAGACCAGTAGAATGATCTGAAGTATAACTAGCTCAGTTTCAAGTAATAATAACAAGAAAGAAGTGAATACTAAGGATTTTCTTGGAAATTCCTGACTGCTAGCATTTACTTCAGCAACTCATAGAACTGATCATGCAAGTTCTATTTTCATTACTTAATTTTAATGTAAAAAAAGGAACAAAGATAAACACATGGAACCCCAAAGACTAGAACTTTAATAGGTTGTAAGCATCACTGTGAACTTAGCCTAAAAACCTTTTGGTATTTAGCGTGACTTAGAGAACAGCTTGTATAATCCAGTATTTGATATCAATATTACATGATTTGAAGCAGCTTTCATCTCTGGAATATGCAACAAATGATAGAACCTCTAAGTGTCAAAGTGCTGTTTCAAAAGGATAAACCCCTATTTTGATGAATTTACTCTGACATAGTCAAAAAGAAGGCACAGATGTATATCTTTAGGTCTATATTAACCTCCTTAACAGCAACCATGTGCTCAGTTTCACATGTTGTATAGGACAATAAAAGTTAAAACAACCTGATTAAAAATCAAAAAGGCCAAGGGGATGCAGGAGTTTATGCTGATGCCATTTTACACAACTGGGAAAAGGAACATTCTCCATGTTAAGGGAAATTTCTTTTTCTTTTCCTTATGTCTTTCCCTTTATTCCACAAATCCCACTGAAAGTGAATATATTTAAAATATTTTTTACCACTTGCATTGGCTTGCTGATATTAAACTTTCTCAGTAAGTTTTCCCAGTAGTTTTTCCCAGTTTTCATAGTACTTAATTTCATTAAGACCAGTCATAATCTTGCCTGGTCTTTATCTGCGTGAAAGTTCTCTAAAAATGATAAACAATGAACCTAAGGGCCCCCAAAAGAAAAATATGGGCAGCCAACATTAAGCAATCCTTTTACTGCCATACAAGACTGTTCAGATTCAAAAAAAGATTATGGTTAGCATTACTAACAGCAGTTATAAACCTAAGAGAATTAATATGGAGAGGCCTTCATCCACCACGAGTGTAAAGAAAGGTTCAAGCTAACTCCAGTTAAAACAGTTTCAGTTACTTATTTAGTCATATTGCCCTTTCAGTATTCAAAGCTGAAGCAAAAGCACCAGAATTGGTGCTTCTAGAAACAGCCCAGTTCTCTGTGCTGTGCTTTATACACTGTTGAGCTAAGCCAGATAAACAAGAACAACACAGCTGCTGCTCATCCTGCTTGATTTCTTTTTTCTTTTTTTGCTTTGCCCCGCCCCTTTCCCAGGTGATTGGTTGGGTGCCAGGTGGGCCTAATGGTATATAAGCCGTAGGTGTCCCATCAGAGAGCTTTTTCTGCCTGAGCTGCTCTTTGGGGTAAGTGCTTTGTTTTTCCTTCAGCCAGTGGCAGGGTTCTTCAGGTGGGTCAGAGTGCATGGGCTGATGTGTTTCCAAGTTGAGAGAGCTAAGCATGTCTTAACAATTACTAATGTTAACAATTGGTAGGATCTTTTAGAGTAAAGCAAGCTCTATAGTAGTAGGTGCCTTAACTGTATGCAGCTCTTCTTCAGGTGAGTAACTTTTAGAGTATGCTTATGGATAGGAAGATGATGTTACTTTAAGTGTTTGCTTTGTGGTTCTAGGTCTCTTAGGATTTTTGCAGAATTACGGGGCTTACTGTGAATGTGACCTTATGCCTTCACCTGTATGTCAAATGTTATCAAACTTACAACCTTGGTGTTAAAGTGATGCAGCAGGGTTTAGGGGAAATGTATCATCCAAGTTTCCTGTGCCAGTGGGTGTCTGAAAACAGCAAAAGTAAGT
This sequence comes from Cygnus atratus, assembly GCF_013377495.2. Taxonomy (NCBI): domain Eukaryota; kingdom Metazoa; phylum Chordata; class Aves; order Anseriformes; family Anatidae; genus Cygnus; species Cygnus atratus. The sequence goes on along the minus strand of NC_066364.1, from coordinate 13,631,350 downwards.
ATGTAAGGTGTAGCCTTTTTCAGGGTTAGGGACAGTTTCTTATATTTCTGGAGCTTTTTTTCTGCTGTTCTGCTGGCAGTAGAATCTTTAGACCTTGTAGCCTTCTAGGTTTTAAGTGCTCGGAATTCCCTTAATAGAGGGATATTTAGCAGAGGTTGCTGGCTAACTTGTTGTTGGGATGTGGTGGGGTACACTTTTGTTTTTGGGTTATATTTTAGTCTCTAGATATATCAAGCCATTTGTGTAACTCTCCAGAGGATTCGCAAAGAGCTTCAGTATGTACTACAAAGGGCTTGACCACATGGGTGCAGTATTACCAAGAGACTGAGCAGGGTCACTTTTTTCATCTGTGAAGGGTAAGTCTGTGATTACCTCTGCTGGGGCTGCTGTGCATTCATGTCCTGTTGGCATCTGTGGATCAGAGGGTTTTTTTTCTGGCTCTGGTCTCTGTGCTTGAGTCCTCTGCAAGGAGTCGTACTATTTGTATGTCCATCACAGATATGACCTTCTCTTTTTGTTTCTTGTAGAAGGAAGATTAAAAAAAACTTATTCTACCCCAAGCACCACTGCAGGCTGGGAGATGAGTGGTTAGAAAGCTGCCTGACAGAGAAGGACCTGGGAGTATTGGTTGATAGTCAGCTGAATATGAGCCAGCAGTGTGCTCAGGTGGCCAAGAAGGCCAACAGCATCCTGGCTTGTATCAGAAGCAGTGTGGCCAGCAGGTCTGGGGAAGTGATTGTCCCCCTGTACTCGGCTCTGGTGAGGCCGCACCTCGAGTACTGTGTTCAGTTTTGGGCCCCTCGCTACAAGAAGGATATGGAGGTGCTCGAGAGAGTCCAGAGAAGGGCAATGAAGCTGGTGAGGGGTCTGGAGAACAAGTCTTACGAGGGGGAGCTGGGATTGTTCAGCCTGGAGAAGAGGAGGCTCAGGGGTGACCTTATTGCTCTCTACAGGTACCTTAAAGGAGGCTGTAGAGAGGTGGGGGTTGGTCTATTCTCCCACATGCCTGGTGACAGGATGAGGGGGAATGGGCTGAAGTTGTGCCAGGGGAGGTTTAGGTTGGATATTAGGAGGAACTTCTTTACTGAAAGGGTTGTTAGGCATTGGAATGGGCTGCCCAGGGAAGTGGTTGAGTCACCATCCCTGGAGGTCTTTACAAGACGTTTAGATGTAGAGCTTAGTGATATGGTTTAGTGGTGTAGTAGGTCAGAGGTTGGACTGGGTGATCTTGGAGGTCTCTTCCAACCTAGATGATTCTGTGTGTGAACAACTTGGAAATCAGAATAATTAATTACTTGTTCTCACCTGCTCTTATAAATTTATGAATCTATTGAACAATGTAGATCCCAATAAAATGACCTAAGTGCCTTCCCCTCACAGTACAGGCAAGGTACTCCTGTAACTTGCTTCCTATCTTATCTATGGGAAGACTGCATTTCTCTTCTCATGACAGCTTTACTAAGATACTAAGATTTTGGTAATGGTGATGCCTCTTATAAACTTGAATATTAATTTATATATTCCTTATTTATGCACATTCATTCAAAGTCCAATGGATTCACAATAGATGACTTCCTATTACAAAATCTGTATTAATACTTTTCCTTTATCCATGTTCCCCATAATACTGTAATAGCTTTGGCTAATTTATTTGATAGCTTTCCCTGTCTACAGTAGTTTGTAGGTACCATTTTTAGAAATTGCCACCTTCTAAATCACTGAATTTAAACAAGAATTTACATACAATAGTCATCTAGTTCATACTTTAGATCCAGTACACCTCTTTTGATCTTCTTAGCTCTTTTTCGCTTGCTGTATAATTTCTTTTACTGATATTTTCACTTGATACAAATCTCCAAACTTTCTTTGCATGGGGGAAAAAAAAACACTATCATACAGTCTTCTTCCTTGCCTCCTCACTGAACATACGTGTAAAAATTAGTTTTTCTACCAGGGCTTTATCTTTTCAAAACACAATTTTTATAAATCAATCTTTTTTTGGATGTAAAGACTCTATGGCTTCCCCTCATCCCAGTGTGTTTTCAAAAACATTTTTTATTAGTTTTGACTTCTCCATGGTTTTCTACAAATTTTTTTTGACTTGCCTTGCTAAGGTTTTCGTTTCATTTAATCTGTTAGATTTTTTGGACTTTCCTTATTCAATACAGCTTCAGTTTCCTGAAATATGCTTTTTAGCTTTAAAAATCTCTCTTGCCTTAGTGTTAGATTGTAGCTTTTTTTTTTGGTGTACTGTTTAAGGTTTACCTAACCATTTAACTAGGTTTGAGGTATTTCTATCTTCTGTTTCCAAGACATATTTGCTATCATTTGTATCAATTTTCAATCTGTTGAAAAATACAGATAGGGTATTATCACACAGCAGTCTGCATGTGACTTGCAAATATATTTCCCTTCTGGCCGTATCTTCTAGTTCTTGTTTAACATGCTTTCCCATTTTATTCATCTCTCCCTAAAATTAGGCATTGTCACTGTGGGTGGATAACCTCTGTTCTGCTTTCTGGAACATACTCAAATTTTTATACTCAGTAACTTGGCTTTATACATGTATTGTGTCCAGGACAGCTCTTCATCTCCCTCAGTTTTTCCAGCAGAATCTATCTCCTTTCATGCCCTCTGTCACTAGCACCCATGTTAATCATGAGCAATTATCATGAACTTATGCAAACCAAGCTAATGCCATAACACTTTTTCTGCTCTGTAGCACTGGGGTTTCTATCCCAGAGATGGAAATGATCAGTGATACCTTGAAGTTATCTTTGATCTTGCCGTTGCTCAGAGATCTTCAAGTTAGCTTTCAGAGTTCAGCTTGTGCTTTGTTAGAGTACTTCATCTCTGAACACTCTGAGATGTCTTCTATGAACCAACATATACCTTCCCTGTGTCATTTGATATACATTGGAATTCCACTTCCATACATGCCAGTTCTGTTCGTAGGTGGAAAAGAATTGGATGCTCAGCATTGTGTGGCCGAGAGGAGACATGAAAATGCATTGAACTATTGTACTTAAAACTGTGTTGACATTGCTGGTCTACCGTGCATCTTAAGCATTATCTTGGATTTTTTCTCATGTGAAAACTTACTGTCTTCTACTGTGTGTTCAGACTAAAACAAAAACTCATTACAATTTGAGGGATAAAATTTAATTCATGTTGCAATTAGTTATGCATGTGGTCATATTAAGGCATAGTGTGACTGTCACATGTCATATGGCTCTGTAGGAATTTAATATATCCAGATGGATTTTCCTGTAAAGATCCTGATAATGACTGTCACAAAGACAAAATGGAATCATAGAAAAACTGCACTAGAAATGCTGTCACAACTTTTAAATATGGTATAGAAATAAGTATACTGACCACTTAAGGTTAGTCCTAACTCCTCTTTAAGGAGGATACAATGCTATGAATCATTTCTGAGACTAGACCAGTTTTCAGAAAGGATGAGTTTCAGCAAATGCAAACAGATTTCTGCGAAGTAATTTCCATTCCAATCCCTATGCCAGTCAAGCTCATCACAGATGAAATGAGCCTGCAATTTTGCTTTTTGACTATCTGAAGATCAGATTCCCTTGCAACTTCCAATTTTCCACTCATATTTTGCTTGTGATTGTTTATGGTTCTGGTTTGTTTTTCTGTCATTTTTCCTAGAACTAGGTTTCTTTTTTTTCTGAAGGATGCTTTAATGGAATCATTTATTGAGTTCTGCTTTATTATTATGATCTTTTATGTAGGGTATTCCATGTCTCCATCATTTCTTAATGATAGCCTTAGGAAGTGTCCATGTACTAGCACTTTAACTAGGATTTGCCATAGACATTTTCCTCATCGATGTTTTTCAAAAACATAATCTTGAATTGAGACAAAAACATTTAAATTTTTCACTGAAAGACAAAGGAAAATACAGTATTTGGAGAATTAAATGTTTTCTATTGTTCTTCAGTCTGTTCCATGCTGTAGACAATTGTCTCAAAAGCTGTCCAGTCCCCCAGGCAATTATCTATCTGGAAAATCAGGCTTCATGAGGGATCAAATACCTACAGAGTTAGTCCTCTTGCTGCAGTTTTACTAAAAGCTACAGTGTCTGGGAGCTGAACAACTGTGGAAGGCAATAACTCAGGATAGAGAAGCTCTGACAGACTTAACACATTATCATGAAACAGATTCTAAGAAAACAGGAGGATTTTTTGATAAAGGAGTATGTACATTAATGGCTGAGTTTAAATCATATCTTCTGAAGTTGAATGTCATTTGATTACATTCTATCTTTTTTCCAGATAATAATTTTTTTTCTGTTTTATGGTCAGAATTTGCAAATGCTTCCACTTCAGTTGTTTCCTTTTTCCACCATTTTATGTGAATTGAAGAGAATAGCTTGAGACAAATTTCTTAACTTGTACACATGAGAAGTAATTGTTTTAAGATGTAATTGTTTGAAAGCATTAGGAACTACTTCTCCTAATATTGCTTTGTGATATTTGATCAGTTTGTGTGCATACAGTTGAAATAGTTCATTATTACTGCTCTATTAGTTTTAATTCTTTTAAATGTCTCACAACACTCTATTCTCCATTTGCTTTATGAGGTCAACAGTACAAATCTATCACATTTTTAATGCACTTAAGGTTTAGTTCTACATGTCCATCTTTATTACCCACATTTTTTCTTTTAGGAATAGTTTGGAATAGTTTTTGGCTCCCATTACTCAAGATCACCCACTTGACAGTGTAACTCACTGGTTTTACATCCACTTATTAACTGTAGCCTATTCCTTTTTCTTTCTCTGCTGTAGAAGTAAAAGCAGATGCTGTATATCCTGATTGTTTTCAGAATGGAATTAATCAGTGTCAGAAACTCTTGCAGATCTGCTTTACAGTTTTCTACCAAGGTAGAATCACTATAGAACTTAGCAGAGCATGAATTAATGTTTAAAACAGCAACTATATATCTAAATAACAAATTAGTTTGCTTCACTAGTCTCAGAAAAACACTTCTGCTTTTCAGTGTCTATTTCCAGGTGTAAAAGGAGCTTATGACAATTTTGAGGAAATTAATCTCCAAAAATTCAAGAAATTCAACTTGAATTTCTAGTTATCTCTAAGTCTGTAATTACCACCACAAGGAGAAGGGGGGAAAAAACATACAGGCAATAATTTGCTGACAGATTCAAAGCACATCTTAGAACATTTAAAAGCAAGGACTATTCAACCACCCCTGTATAATAATGCCAAGTATTATGTCTAATTAGGTTCCTAAAAACTTGCTGATCATACTTCCACAGTCTGATTTCCCTTTTTTCCCTCTGTGCTGATTACACATTTATTTCTATTCATTTTCTATTTTTTAAAAGCTACAAACTATTATCACCACCACCTGAATTTAGTGTTCTCATTTCACTTTACAATCATTGCTTTATTCTGGTATCTGGCTTATTTTCTTCATTACTTTTTACCTTCTGTGAATGCAGTTTGTGTGGTTCTAACTGCTCTAACAAAGCTCACCATTCAATTTCTTTTATTCCTCTTGCTCAGCAACACCTGCTACTTTTTATGGCATTTTAGTGCTCAGAAAGATGGCAGATTGACAGCCTTGAATGCAGAAGTCTTATTTGTATGGTTACAATATCTGAGCAACCTGGAGCAGTAAAAGATTTTATCAAGGTACCTCAGCTTTCCTGGAAAGGCCACTAATATGGTATTTAGTCCAAGTTCTCACTTCTAAATCTTCTTGGGAGCTTGCAAGTTATAAAGGGATTTTGTTTTTTTTTAAATGGATCGCTGCCTACTGGACTTAGATAAATTGGCAATTTCTGCCTTAGGAACACACAAGTTCTCTCATAGGCCAGAAAACATCTATCAATTGCCTGGTCACAACTCCTGCATTCCATTATCAGTTCACAGTACCTGCTCACAGAAATAATCAAGAACATCATAGTATTTGTTCTAATCTAGCTCTTGTGAGATGGGTAAATAATTCCATTCCCATTTAAGTGACAAGAACATAGGGTAAATGAGATTAAAAATGAAGTTCTGTATAGTATTTAGGCACCTGAGTTTATACAGCTAAACACATTTGTTTGATCTGTGTTTAAATGATTTGCTTAAGTCCACATGGACAGTCTATCTAAAAGCACAAGGTGTTTTAAGCCAGCTAAACCCACCACTCTAATGACTTAAGCATTTATTTTTGAGATCCAAACCACTGAATATAAAAATAGATTTTGTACCTTCAAGTAAAGATGGAAACAATTAGAAACAATCTACCTTGAGCCATTTTATCAAACCATTCTTTTGTTTGAATTAAAAGTTTGAAATATTTGGTCAAGTGCACTGAAGTTGTCACAACTTAAGACATTTTTAGTTTCCATAGTTTCCCTCCTTAGAAAATCACTATTGGCATTATTTTGTATTTTTTATACTTGAATGATGGAGGAGTAATGTAGATCTTAACACTAGCCCCATGCTACTCCATGTCCAGTGGCTTAGCAGTGTTGTGGTTTAGCCCGGCTGGCAGCCAAACACCACACAGCTGTTCGCTCACCCTCCCCCCTCCCTCTCCGGGATGGGGGAGAGAAACGGGAAAGTGAAGCCTGTGAGTTGAGATAAAGACAGTTTATTAAGACAGGAAAAATAATAATAATAATAGTAATAATGTGTACAAAATAAGTGATGCACAATGCAATTGCTCACCACCTGTTGACCGATGCCCAGCCTATCCTTGAGCAGCCGGCCCCCCACCCCGGCTAGCCACCCCTATATATATTGTTCAGCATGATGTCAGATGGTATGGAATACCCCTTTGGCCAGTTTGGGTCAGCTGTCCTGGGTCTGTCCCCTCCCAGCTCCTGCTGCACCCCCAGCCTGCTCGCTAGCAGGACAGAGCGAGAAGCTGAAAAGTCCTTGGCTTGGTGTAAGCATTGCTCTACAACAATTAAAACATCAGCATGTTATCAGCGCTCTTCTCATCCTAATCCAAAACATAACACCCTGCCAGCTACTAGGAGGAAAATTAACTGTCATACCTGAAACCAGGACAAGCAGACAGACTGATTTTAAAAAATGCAGAAGAACCATGCAGTCCATTTACAAAGAGGGTCTGATAATATCCACTTAACATTATATTGTCAAAGCACAGATCACTCAGCTACAAATAAATTGTCAACTGTTCAGATGACTGGGTTAGTATATCAATGTCCTGGATACTTTAAATTGACAGAAAAGATCAAAACGTGATCAAAACACAGATGAGAAAAACTCTAAAAGGAATTTGTTCCATTCCTCTACTCTGATGCAAAGTTTAAACTAAGAGCTAAACTGCTTCTAGCTGGTCAGGATAGCCCATTGGTCTATGTATCTTGTTCTCAAGCTTGCTTTGTATGGAAAAAAGCGAAAGAATAACAATACTTCTCTAGATGAATCACATAACATTGCTGTTTCAGATCTAAAATTACATGGATGGGGGCATTTCTGAATCATAACCTTTTCATTTAAGACTCATCTCTGTTACCATATCATAAGCTGTTTGTGTTTGTTACAGACCACAGCCACTAATCAGTTTTGTTTAGAACACCTATAATCAACCTTCTCATTAGGAACTAATAGCCCTTGGTTAAATTAAAAGACAGGTAGTCAACCAGCTCAGATGATGCTAATTAACAGATCACCTTTCAGTTTGGGAAGATAAGTCTTCTTGCTGATGTATTATGGTACAGAACAAGTTCTGAGATTCGCATTAATATGTGAAATGTTTCTTTCTTAGTTAATAGTAAAGTGTTTTGTTTTTACCTGTCCTAGTATTTAAATTATGTGAAAACTGCAAATTTCATGGAGTATACATGTAGTAGAAGAGATGAAGTACGCTATCTACACCCATATTCACTGTCTTGTTACTGTAATGCTTTAAAGGCTCAAACTTCATCCTTTTGGTGTGAATATTAGTAACTATTGTGCACAAAGTATGGTGTGCTGCTTTCTGAGATGTTATGGGATCTAAGCATCTACAAATGTTGACATTTGAGTCAAAATCCCAGACAGAATATATTCTGAAAAAATATGAACTATTCCTCAAGATGGAGTCATTCACTGTTTTCTATTGAATTGGCTATTCATCAAAAAAGACAAGTTTTAAAATTGTATAGTGCCACTTTTCATTAGATTCATTTCAATGAAACTTCATTGTCCATGGTACAGAAGTTTACATTTGAACTGATTGTCTAGATTCCTGTCATAGTAAACGGAGAGAGGCACATTTAGTAACAATTCATTTGCTATATTTTAAAATTTGTCTGAGAATTAGATGAATTGTTGCTTGAATATTTGTTGTCCATATTTATGTGAATCCTCTGTTTTACATATAAAAATACCAATAGGTTCCACACAAGGGCTTGGGGAGGGTATGAGGGGGGCAAAGAATTCCAGAGTGTGGCTTTAAGGACACACTTTAAAGTGATAACAAGCTTGTCATAGCACCTGTCTGTGGCAGGAACTTCTATGTGAAGCAAAAGATCATTGGCATGTTTTAAAGCCAGAGTTCCTCACAGCTGTGTGTACCTAAGAACAACCCCTTCCTATAACAGATTCAGAACTTTGTTTGACAAGAGAACACAGACAAAAGGAGAAATTCAAATCCTTGGCCAAATCCGTACAACAGTCTCTTATCAGCTTGCACACCTTTGAATCTTCAGGGACTACTAAAGAATTGCAAGCAATACAAATAGAATTTAAGAACAACACTCCTTATATTCATTTTTTCCTTAGGCTGCCACTAAAATACCAGTAAATGCTGATTATGGCCACACTTGAAACAAGTTTCTTTAGTGATACTACCTCAACACTTGCAAATGCATTGTTTCTACTGAACCAAATGCCACTTTTAAACCTGTCATTATAGAACAATTTGTTTTTAGATTTCCAGACAAAAATGAATTCCCTCTCACTGGAACATTAACACTGAAATGTTAGGTTTTTTAATTGAAAAGAGGAAAAGATGGAATTCCTTAAATTCAGTATGAGTTCTGTGTCCAGCTTATTCTAAAACATTTATTTTACTCAGTAACAAAAACTTCCAGATGTTTAGGTCACTTTAAAAGAACATATCCCTATTGTTAACAAATGTTGACAAAAAACACATGACAATGAACCTTAATATTTAAGCTATCCTTTTCCATAAGGAAACATGACTGTAGTCTGCCTTTGTTGAAAGCACTGAGACCATAAGGGGTCCTTCACAATCCTCCTGCTGTGGAAGTAATGTCAAACTGCTACTAGCAGTACTATAAGTCAACAGTTTAGCTCCTTATTTTTTATTATTTGTGAAAAATAAAAAGATAGCATAGCATCTGTGACTGAATTAGAGATACATTCAATGGTGGGAAAACAAAATTAATGTGGCAGAATAGTTTGCAGAAGATATTTCTCGCTATATGAAGCTGTATTTTGGCAACTTACTCTAGCACTTCCTGTCATGCAAAATTAGTCCCAAGTCAAAAAGGAAACAAATATATGAAACTTAAAAGCATAACACATTGAGGTACTGTGCTTTCAAATGACTGGTTCTGAAAACATATAACATTGATACTACAAGGGTTTTAGTGCAGTATCTACTTAGAAGGGTCTACTATTTGAGCAGGTATTTTAAAAAGCCATAAGACAAATTATAGAAGACAAATTACAACGAAAAGAAAGAAGATACAAAATCAAATTTAGACCTTCAAGTAATTTGTTTACTCAAGACAGTAATTTGAAATGACATTATTTAAATGTTGCATTAGTTTTCAGAGAAAAAAGTAATTTAAATATATTGGTCATGTTTAATAATCATTAATATGTCTTCCAAAAGCATACTTTCCATTTTTTTTACTGTCTAAAGTCAGCATATTTCAACCAGTTTATAGTACAAGCTCAAAGCTAGAAGAGTTGGTGTAGCTGTTTCCATGTAAGTGTCTGTTAGAAAAAAGTCATTAGTTCTCACCAGGCCCATTTTCATAAATTGTGTTGCATATCCAAAGCTCCACATGTGATATTGTTCCTTGATCTTGCATTTGTCGTAAATATCAATACACATGATACTCATCGAGACTTTCAAGGAGTGCAAAATAGATCCAGGATTAAAAGATGTTTCTATGCATTCATAGATGAGATATAACAATGTGATAGAGTATTCTCCTAAAGACTAGAAATTACTTTCCTAGGAAGGAGGAGCATCGTCATTTCAAATTTGCTCTTGGTTTCTCACCTCAAGATTCTGTCCCCTTTGAAGCAATTTTGCAAGCCTACAGCAGACAGATAATGGTTCAAATTCTACTTTCTAGTGACAACACAAGACTGAACCTTAACCAAGATAACAGAATTGATAACATGCCATGACCCAGATGGTTGTACCTGGAGAGGATACACCTATCTGCCAAATTATTTAAATCCAGTTTTCTTTTGTATCCTGGTCCCTATAATATTCACACCACTAATATATTAGTTTGCTCTCAAATGAAACTAGAATACTGAGATAGTTTACTCCATGCACCACTGTCTAAAGTCACTATTGACAAGAGCAGAAGTATGCATGTTTTCATTCTACATTGTCCACAACACACAATTCACTTTACCCCCCAAAAAACTTACCATGCCTTTCCAGGGAACTCAACATCAAAAGGTATAAAAATACTGCTTTGAAGAATTGTGACACATCTTCATGTTATACTAAACTGAACAGGAAAAGCTTTTTTCCCTGAGATCCACTGTCTGAAGTCCGAAGTAGCAATCACAGCAATCTAATTGCCATGCTAAGTGGGCAAAGCCTTTCTGCCTAGATGAGGCTGACTCTGAGGAATGTGGTCACAAGCCACTTTGTATCTTGAGGTACAAAGATACTATCTAGGGATAATTTCTGAGGGCAAGAATGCCTTTAGCCATGGAGACATAACCAGTGACTGATGTGAGAATGAGATTTTTAGATAGGTAGAGACTCTTCTCTGACAAATCTTGTTTTTATCAAGACACACTGTGGATAGAGCTGCAAATGATCAAAGCATTCAACAAAACCCTAAGTGGGTTTTGTTCGTGTTATTGAGTATACTGACTCCTTTTCCCTTTTGGCTGCATTTGCTATTCCTTCAAAAAACACGTACTTGTTTTTCTCCATCTCTGAGGACTCCTGAAGGCTTGCAAGTAAGTAAGAACCACTTTAAACTAAAGACTTCTTATGCTGATAAATTGAGCTAGAAGGAACAGAATGGCTGTGAATTAGAGGAAGAAGTAGAAGCGGAGTTAGGCTGCAGTTTTATTCACCTCAGAAAAAGGCTCTTTTGCTGCACCCTCTCCTTGTTGCTCCTTGTTGATGCCACTAAGAAGAAGGAGGGGGAGGCTGTGGTTTTGAGTCATCTTTGCAAATTTTTTTGTTGAAGTATTTTTGTTTTTTTTTCAATAGCTGTTCACTGTAGGTGCAGTGCAAGAGAGCAGTGACTGTGATGCCGGGATCCAGACTCTCAGACAAGTGCCCTTAGCTCTAGGCTAGAATCATGCTCTTTTTATTGTTTATCCTTCATGCTTATAACTTGCTTGCTTTGTTGCAAGGTGGTGCAGACTCAGTAGGAAGTGCTGCAGTAAAAGGGCCTATGGTTCTAACATGGTCCTAAGAAAAAAAAACTCAGGGATCAGTCTCTCCCTGGGTGCATTTCCCAAGTGAGGATAGCCTGCAGCACAGCTCTCCTTGGGCTAGCTCTCCACCAACTAGGCTAAGTCTAAAAAGGTAGATAACATCTTCAGCACCTGCTGCCATGGAAAAGAGCATCAAACTAATTTTAAACCTATTCCCAGATAGAGAGCTTTACTCTCTGGCTCCTGAGTGAACAGCAGTATTCATTTTTCAGTGTTATTCAGATGGAGCCAAACCTGTGACAGAGTCCTGGAAAGGTAATGGTTGTCTCTAGCAATACTCCTGCACAGCATGCTAGCTTTCTAAATCACCTTCAGAAAGCACATCCCACTATCAACTGAACAAAGAGTTTACCTACCTATTTGAGTAGGTATAGATTGCCCTGCCAGTGTGACTATTGTTTGTCTTAACACACAACCTGAACCTTTTTTTAGAAATAAAAGCTTACAGAATGTCCATATTAGCTCAAATATGGTTAAAATTACACTATATGAATATCAAGAAAAAATAACAGATCTAACTAGAACATTCATTAGGTAACTTTTCCCTCACAATTCTCTATGCCAGGGCTTGGAGCTCCCAAGTGTTTGACTGCCTGGGCTCAGGGTCAGTTTCAATAGGAAAGCTGTGCATCCTTGAATGAGAGCTGTGTAGAAAGAGCTGTGTGAAAAAAATGTTCTGACAAGCAAGGATCTGTCCTCTTCAGCAAGAGATACACTGAAGTCCAAGCTCTTGCCTTTTTTTCTGCTGTCATGCCCATGTCTGGCTGTGCACTTCGCTGATCTGGACCAGACCCTGACCCTTGGCTTCCTGGCTTGACCACAGGAATGCCTTGTCAGTATGGATGGACTTGCCCCACTTGCTTCACTACAGCTCTTGTCTGCTGGTTTATCTTCCCTTACTGAGTAGCTGTGGCATGCTGACACTTCATTCTCCATTTGTAACAGTACAAGCTAGGTCATGCTGTTAAAACTGCTGTCACTCACACAATTTTGTACAGCACTTTGGACCTGAAGCTAATAATGGAGCTCAAGAAAAGTCTTTAGCACATTACCAACTTTCTTAGCACAGTGAACCATAACAACATTGCTCCCTCTAATCTCCTATCCTGAATACATCAGTCTGGTTTTCAACAGTCTGTGTTTGGAAATTCCAGGTATCTCAGCAACCACGTTCTCATCTTTCTGTGACACAGTAAGAGAACGTCTTTGCTTTGGAATATAACAGATGCCCAAACACTGAATCAAAGATCCATTTTAGTAGAGGAATTGAAACATGAACAATCTGAGGCAAGTCTGCTGTCCCCAAAAAGTCAGTTGGATTACTGACATGGTTCAAAGTTATGCATAAGGCTTAAGCACCTTTTAAATCATGAACAAAATAGGGAAGATTTAGTGTTCATGCTCAAGTTTGCTCAGCTGTGGAATGAGCTGACAATCTAAAATCTGACAGCTCTTAAAGTGCTCTACCTCCTTCTTTTTTAAGGTTCTGTTACATTACTCAAATGGCAACAGAAGAAGGGTAAATTGTCAGAAGCAAAGAAGGGAAAAGGACAAAATTTGTTAAACAGACCTAGCTGTTAAATAGCTAATACAACAGCAGAAATTGTAAAATAGAAAACTGATAAATAAGAGGAAAGAAAAATCTAGATTGATATTGCTTTTAACAGCTAACACTTTGTACAAGGAGAAAGACTTGGCCTGCATTTCATAGGGTCTCTATAGAATGAGTAGGTGTACTGCATTCCACCAAGAGGTGAGTTTGTCAGGTGAGCAAGTTGCAAGAATGGAGCAAATAACATGACATGCAGTTCCTAACTTCAAAAAATGTTTATAGTTAAAATATTTTCTTTCAATGCAGGAAATAATAGCTTCTCATTTATTTTACACAAAATGAAAGAAAATAAGTACAACATATCACTCAGGTAAATTTGTGTTTGTGTTAGTACTTAGCATAAGACTCTTATTACAGTAAATCTGCATTAGGAATTTCATTAATACTAAAAACAAGACCATAAAGGGGAACAGTAAAACAATTGGTTACAGGCCCTCTAAGAAATTAAACACTTTAATTGCCATGCCTTCTGGACACTTAGGCATGTAAACAACATGCATAATGCTGGACTCCCCCAGTCAGCCCGGTCATACCCTTAGGAACCTGCAACGTTTTGCAAGGGAACAACCTTGTCTCTGACCTCTCTCAGGAGAACTGTTGATTTCCTTTCTGAAACTTTAAAATACTCTTTGCACAACTACACAGATTTATCAAGTCTTGCATAAAGACAGCCATCTTTAGACAGCTGATGTATCATGTATCCCCAACTTGTAGGCCTGCAGTGCTGAGCTGTAACAGCTCAGCTCTGTTTGTGTTCTTGCAAGATCAGAACCAGTGGGTTGAGACAAGGACAGTTTAATAAGAAAGAAAAATAAATTAATTTTAAAAAAAGAAGCAAACTAAAAGAAAGAAAAACAATAACAACAAAAAGAATAAACAAAGCAAGAATGCACAATGCAATTGACTGATGCCCAGACAGTCCTTGAGAAGCACCCCACCCCCCCAGCTGGCCAGCTACCAGTTTTTTTGTTGAGCATGATGCCACATGGTATGGGACATCCCTTTGATCAGCCTGGGCCGCCTGTCCTGGCTCTGTCCCCTCCCAGCTTCTCATGGCATCCTCAGCCTCCTTGCTGGCAGGGCAGAAAAAGGAGCAGAAAAGGCCTTGGCTCTGTGTAAGCACTGCTCTGCAACAACTAAAATATAGCTGTGTTATCAGCATTATTCTCATCCTAAATCCAAAGCACAGCACCTTACCAGCTACTAGGAAGAAAATTAACTCTGTCCCAGCTGAAAAAAGGACAGGCTTTAAGAGCTAAGCTGTTTTGCCATTTCACTCTTTTGACTGTAGTCAGTTTATTCTAACAAAGGGCAGTATTATATCCGTTAGCTTCTTGTCATTCGGGCACTATAAGGCAAATTATTAATCGTATCCCCAACACTGAGGGCACTAAATTTCCAGCTAAAAGGAAAACTATGTAGGACAGTCTTTAAATATCACAAAAGAAGAAAAGTGAAACTGAAAATATTTTCCATTTTGATTTTAAGAGGTCCAGTTTCACACAGGTGAAATATTGGTGGGAAAAATCAACAACTTGGAGGGGATTTGGGAATAGGTTGGCAAGTGACCATGTCTGTTTAACCACAGAGCTGAAACAGATCTGTCTGAAAGTGAGAGTATGTCATTTAGGAGTCAGAACATAGTGGGACCAAAGGTACTGTCACACTTCAGAGAATGCTTAATAGACATTCATTAGAATCATAGACTCATTAAGGCAGGAAAAGACTTTAAAGATCATCTGATCCAACTGTCCCCCTACCACTGATATCGCCCACTAAACCATGTCCCTAAGTACAACATCCAAACTTTTCTTAAGCACCCAAAAGGGATGGTGACTCCACCACCTCCCTGGGCAACCTCTTCCAATGCCTGACTACTCTTTCTGAGAATAAATGTCTCCTGATTTCCAACCTAAATGCCCCTGGCGCGGCTTGAGGCCATTCCCTCTAGTCCTATCACTAGTTACCTAGGACCCCCAGCTCTGCACACCTTCCTTTCAGGTAGTTGTAGAGAGCAATAAGGTCTCCCCTGAGCCTCCTCTTCCCCAGACTAAACAGCCCCAGTTCCCTCAGCCGCTCCTCACAGGATTTGTGTTCCAGGCCCTTCACCAGCCTTGTAGCTCTTCTCTGGGCACACTCCAGGGCCTCAGTGTGCTTCTTGCACTGAGGGGCCCAAAACTGAACACAGTCCTGATTAAGGATTCCTTCTTTAAAAGATTCAAATATCACCATGCGTACTCTGCAAACCACAGCAGAAATCTGGGAATAGGAATTAGTGCCAAGACCCCAGACTGGCCAGACCTGAAAAGCTAAGCCAATTTCTTCTATAATACAAGTACATCATCAGGATCTGTAGCTTATCATTGTAGCATATATCTGTATCATGGTGCATAATATTTTGTTAGAATAGCCTTACACACTAGAACAGCAGTACCGTTCAAGTAGGAAGAGCAGGACTGTGAGGTTAGACTATAGAGTAATCCTAAACAAGGGATTAACAGAGATCTTCCTCCTTCCAGCTGCATCTTTTTAAGGGAGGTACCTCCCACAAGTTGGCCTTTCTCGCACCCTTCAGTGGATTTCTGGATTTTTATAAACTACAGAAAACTCTCACTAGTTTCTTAGGAATTCTTTGTATTTCAGTCATTTACAAGGCTTTCTGTAGCTCTGCTTTCTTGATGCCAGCCCTTTTCCCCTGCAAGGTATTTGTCAGTTTCTAGCAGTGCTGACAGTTCACTATCTCCTGTCCCTCTCCTGCTTCTTGCCCGTATTCTCCAGCTTTCTCTGTCCAGTTACTTCGCAGGCAAGTACAGTTTCCAGCTCCCTCCATATGGCTTTACCTGGCCCTCATCACAGCAGACAGGACAGGCAAACCAGCAGCCTTCCATCCTACTGGTTGCATTTACACACTCACCTGTGAAATCAAATCGTATGGTTCAGCCACTCACTACAGCTTGCCAAAGGCAGGAAGGTGTCACGAAGCCAATAGGCTTGTAGAAAGTCTCAACAGTGACGATTAGAAAGGAAAACCTCTGTCAAATATGTTGTACAGCACATGCATTGTCATCTTGCATTAATACAGTTGCAGCATCAGTACAGTGGAAAATAAGCAGAATCTGAACACACATGACAGACTTTTAATTAAAACTGATGTAGTTAAAACTATATTACTGGAGTTACCCCAAGCATTCACCTACAACACTGCTATCTTTCAGATTCCTAGGATAAGCAGATCAGTTTCATCGTAGCCACTAGTTTTAACACAACTACATTAAGTGCAGTTTCACCCTGCCTTTATCTGGCCTAGATATCTCACTGGGCAGCCATTCTTTGAACATAAGATTTGTTCAGTGGCTCCACACCTCCCCAGTTTAGAGATAGTGTCTCACGTTTTAGGCCACAGCATGATCTTTCTCTCACACCGCAGGATCCCAAGTGACAGCTGGTCTGTCAGGGAGATGACAGAAAACCATACTGCACTTAGGAAATGTGACACTTTGACAGTCCAGCACTAAAAGGAAATACTTTAGAATCCCTGTTCTTCAACTACCACATTTAGAGAACATGCTCATGTCTCTTAATAAGCTTTCTGTTATCACATGTCCCAGCATATAAAAGCAGATGGGCCTTTAGATCATGGAGAAATCTACTGATTTATGCTTTCTTTTTTTTTTTTTATTTTTTTATTTTGTCAGCAGCAGCCTTTAAAATAAACTGTGAATGGGTAGATTAGACTCTACAGAGAGCCTGCATAGCTCTATGAATTCTATACTGGGTATACAAATGACTGTAGCCAAATGAATATTAATGGCTATTTATACTATATATTCACAGAAGAAATATATTTTTTCTGACTAGTCTGGAATACTGTTGGTGACACAAAGCTTAAAAGTAACAGATTTGATTATATACACATATGTTTAACAAAATAAAAAAAATTAATGGTCAAGCAGGAAAGTTTATCCTTCTTCAATAGCCTTTTAATACATTCACTGTGTTAAGCTTACAGTTAACTTCATGAACACAGATCTTGATCAAATGCAGACAATTCACTTTGAATACTGAGTATTTACATAAAATGTTAAATTATATTTTCCTACTTTCTATTATAGACTATAATACCCTTTTCCTTAAAATACTTTTTTAAATAAAGCAGACACAAAATAAAAGGTAATTCTAAATTTTGATTTACTTCACCCTGTAGTTTAGTTTTCTCACTGAGAAGGCAGACCACTGCAGTAAAGCCAAACTATTACTTACACACGTTTAAGGCATCGCTCCCAGCTTTATCACTGTTCAGAACTGCAAACTAAGTCCCCAGTGCTGGAGCTTCAATAACTTCTCCTCTTCAGTGCCATAATCTGCGATAGCAAATGGGCTTTTTTAATGAATGAAATCATGCAGGTCATTGGTTTATAATTTCAATAAAGAATATTAAAGTTTAATTAAAGATTAATGTGGCAAAAGAAGCCTTTTTGTTGTAGCAGCGAATGCATGATTTCAATGAATAGCACAGTCATGTAGCATATTCATCTCTTAGCAACGTTCCCATTTTATCTCTCCTGGAGCTGTTTTTATATCTTTTACTCTGAGGGCATTTTTTGCCCTCACATCTGTTAATGGTGATTCAAATCTATGGATTCTTCCTACATAACTTTCACTGGATGATAATATTGGTTTTATTTGCTTGTGTTTTTTTGTTTTGTTTTCAGAATATTTGGCAGCAATTTCAAAGTAAAAGAAAATTATCTATCAATTATCTACACATTCAGGTCATACCTATTTTGGAATAAAATCTTATGATATAAATAATATGATTTTTTTTTAAGAAATGCACTGTCAATGCCTATCTTGTCATTTTTTGACAACTTTATACTGCTGTTTTAGGGTTACAGTCTAGAATTCACAAAGCTGGAATTTTTGCTTTAAGTATTTCTCTCAATACAGATTGTCAGAAATGATCTAAGAACAGAGTGAATGCTTATGAACCCCTGAATGCTTATCAAGAATCAGGCTCATTTTTCCATTGTCCTTTCTCTCTGTGATCCACGAGGTGTGTTTCCTCAAACTCCTCTGGTGCTTCTCAACACCTTATGTGATATAACCTCACTTATGAAGCATGGGGCAGGGAGAAGAGCTAAAAAAAAGATAATTTGCCACTTTCAGTGCAAATAAATAACTAAAAAGGAAGAGATACTTGAGTAAAGGAAGAGGTAAGAAGTGGTATCTTGGTCTTTCAGTTTCAGACTATCAAACTGCCTTAGTCATTTGTGATCTCGTGTAAAAGACTCCTTTCTTTCCTTTCCCCTTCGCCACCATGAGAGTACTGTCAGCCTTAGGGTATGTGTAGGTCTGTGAATACCAATTGTTATATCAGCATAATATCTGCAGTATACAATTGTACTAGAAAACTCTTCTGCACAAGTGAAATCTGAACATATTCTATTGTTAACATTTCATCAGCTCTCACTATTCTCTTCAAGGATTCCATTTTTCTAAGTGTCCTGGGATGTGCTTACTAAAGTAAAAACACTTTATTTATTTATTTATTTATTTTTCCCTCAAAGCCTCCAATTTCTGAAAGAATAGTTATTCTGGCTTTAGCAGCAAAACAACTTAAAGAAATTTCCACCCCCCTTCACTTCCCTGTCTGGGGAACCTCTGAAAGAAAGGGTCATTTTTAATTCAGGGCATTTCTGTCATCTGCTACTACAGACTCGTAAACTATTGTCTCAGCATAACAGGGGAGACAGAGGATTGTGGCACTGGAGAATTTCTAACGGATGATTTCACCCCCAAAGTCAACACATTATGTACACGCCGGGGTAGATATAATCCGACTTAGATATGCCCAAAGTAAGGCTGAGATTAAAACTTCTGAATGTAGATATTTTCATGTTTATAGCCACATGGATACTAGGTGTATAAACTCTAGGACAGTTAATAGAGGGAAAGCTGATACATGCACACAGTGATTTAGATGGCTCAGTAGCTCACATCCAGGGCACTATGAGATATCCAGAACATCTGCATGGCAGATATGCCACAGAATCATACTGGAAAAATGGTGACTTCTGAATAAGCACCTAAAAAAACCAGAAGAAACACCCTAAGGAGCCTCAAATGATGTGAGGTACTTATGTTTAAGCAACTGAAGTGGACTCTAGGAGCCAACCTTAGTGTGAACCACATTGGTGTCCAGCTCCACTGTGTTGACTAGCTCTCTATTGGCTAAACAGGTACTTAGACAGCTACCATGTATGTAGAGACATATGTTACAGCCATACATTTAAGTTTCTTAAACTCAAACTGAATCCCAATTCTAAAATTTTATGTCCGCGCAGTAGATGTTAGATTCCCACATATTGATATCTCATATTATTTGAGACATTCTATGATGTACAATCTACCTGGGACTGGCAGACATGAGATATGGCCTGTGGCAGACCGGTGCCTTCCAGAGATGCCAGACATGATATTCAAATAGCATTATACATCAATGTTCAGAAAAGCAAGGCCTAAGCCCTGAATGGGTAGACATTGCTTATATGTTCATAGACATTTCTCTTACAGCATTGCCAGTGTACGCAATCTTCCACCCCATGTCACCTTTTAGTTCTGTCAGGAGCATTCATCATAGACTTCCTTGCTGAAATGGACCTTTAAGCAAGATACGATCTTTCTCTGAACTGGTTCCTTCATAACTTTAAAATCAATTATATTGAAAGAAGTGATGTGATGATACAAGGGGGCACTCAGCAACTGGATGAGGAAGAGAAACAAACAGACACAGCAGAAACTTAAGCCGCTATTATACCAGGGGAAAAAAAAAATGGAAACAAGCAATTTCAGAGAATCATAGAATGGTTTTGGTTGGAAGGAACCTTAAAGATCATCTAATTCCAGCTCCCCTGCCATGGCCAGGGATACCTTCCACTAGACCAGTTTGCTCAAAGCCCCATTCAACCTGACCTTGAACACTTCCTGGGATGGAACATCCACAGCTTCTCTGGGCAACATCTTCGAGTGCCTCAATACCCTCTGAGTAAAGAATTTCTTCCTAACGTCTAATCTAAATCTAAATTCTTTTAGTTTAAAACCACTGCCACTTGTATTATCACTACACTTCCTGACAAAGAGGCCATCCCCATCTTTTCTGTAAGCCCCTCTAAGTACTAGAAGGCCACTACAAGGTCTCCCCAGAGCCTCCCCTTCTCCAGGCTGAACAACCCCAACTCCCTCAGCCTTTCTTCATAGGAGAGGTGCTCCAGCCCTCTGATCATCCTCACAACCCTCCTCTGGATTTATTCTAATATGTCCACGTCCTTCTTGTGCTGGGAACCCCAGAGCTGAACACAATACTCCAGGTGGTGTCTTATGAGAGCAGAGTAGAGAAGGGAAGTAAATTTGGAAGGGAATATGGATGGGAGGTCTCACTGGACAAGATTTATGAAGAAGCATGGATGTGGGTGCCTCTCTTTTGCACTTCTTCCTGGACCTTAGTCATTCTCATCCTTCCCAGTTCTTTAGGGAAGAATATCAATCATATCATATCAATCTCTCGTCTCCTGGGTGCTTACAGGTCATGACTCTCCACTTCTTCCTACTCCTCCTTTTCCTGTCCCTCCTACTATTTTATTTGAATTTATTATAGGATTGAATTCATGCACCAAAGAACTGAAAAGAAAATCATTTGGTTAGGGATGTCCTGGTATCTCTTGGCTCCAGGAGTCCCTGTAGTTTGAATGGATGAGATCAGATGTGTATGTACTGTGCAATGGAACATGACAGATCTGTTCAAGATGGAATGATGAGCATTGTATGGACAGTAGTTTGGGTCTGAAAAAGTCTAAATTAAAAATTACAGTTCTGCACTCAAGACAATGGCTTCATATTTCAGGCTTATTTAAAGGTAACCTGGAAATGCTGTCTTGCAGTGCCAAGTTGCCCATAAATTCCTAGGAGCGTGGCACACACAAAAATAGCATAAACAGAGCTTTGTCTCACAAAATAACTGAAACACTTGAAATTTTAATGCATCAGCCCCTCAAAACATCACTGACCTCAACATAGTCATGACTATGTTTTCCTCCATCTCTTTTCTCCAAAGCTTTTATTGCTGAAGATACACCATTTGTCTTCACGCACATATTCCGGCATTTCTATTTTATTTAGGACACAGGTATGTTTTTCACAGTGCTTCTACCTTCCTCACCTGAAGCCATTTTGGTAAAACCTGAAAAGTGGGAAATGAAACCTTAGTCCTACCCAACCCTAAGTGCAAACCACTTGCTATTTCTCTGTAGCCACATCTTATCTTTTCCATCAAACTTCATTTGTGTTTTTAAATCTTGAGGAAATGGTTTGAGCGGGCTTTGAAACAGTTCTCAAGGGAACAGGGAGGAAAGGGTATCTTTGGACAGAAAAACACTATTGAAGAAACCTGCACGGAGAATAGACAGAAAAGCCTGCAGTTCTTTGAACAAAAGTACTCATCACGCATTTTTATTATAAATCAACGTTCTCTATAAATCAACGTTCTCTCTGACACTGCCCGCTACCACTTCCCACTGACATCAACAATCTCTATTGTGTACACAGTCTGACAAGGTCCTAATCCTTTTGCTTGAGAAGCATCTTTGGACACTTATTACTCCAAGAAATTAAGTGTTGGCTTTGCTGGTTCTTAGAGATATTCAGTAGAGCGCACTGTGGAGTAAGACTCCTAGGAAGAAACCTGGTGTGCATATCGCACTTGAAAGCCTATTGCTATACACAGAATTTGTTTTTATGCACTTTGTAAGAAAGTATGCTATAAAGTCTTGCATTAGTTGCGGCAGTACAGGCAAAATATGAGGGAGAACCGACTGGTGAATTCTTTTTGATGATAACCA
The DNA here is from genome assembly GCF_013377495.2 of Cygnus atratus. Taxonomy (NCBI): domain Eukaryota; kingdom Metazoa; phylum Chordata; class Aves; order Anseriformes; family Anatidae; genus Cygnus; species Cygnus atratus. Next base: position 13,609,175 of record NC_066364.1, on the reverse strand, counting down.
CGTTGTCATGCACCAGTAGAGGGGTGTCAGGGATTTCTTTCAGATTCCAGGACAATCAAGAAATCTCTCATGGGAAAAGTAAATCAAGTAGAAACAGAGAAAGGGAAAAAATGGGAAAATATTAAAAATGAAAGCAATAAACAGTTTACTTACTTATTCTCTACTGCAACTAGATACTTAGTTACAATCAATTGATTCTTTAAGGCCTTTCTCCAGATAATACAGGTGCACGACTTAATGTTCTCACCCATATCCTGTAACTGGTATAGGTTTTCCATGCAATATCCTCACCACGCTTGAGCTGTGATGGGTTTTATCATCTTCCCTGGCAGTTGGCATCAGGGGCATCCCCACTGATGAGTGGTGGGTTGTCAGTCCAGAGACCAGCTGACAGTGATTTTGAGTCCATACAAAGAGTAGGTGATTCCTTCATTTAGAACTTTTCTTATGCCCAGCTGGGACATAATGACTCATGCTCAGGTGAATATGATGTTGGTGATGAGCTCCTGCTCAGCTTATGCTCCAGGCTGTGTCTAGTACCTTACTGTCCTTCAGTTTATTCAATTTACATTACTTTCTTCCCTTTACCACTGTTTGTGTGAGTCTGTGATGTCAGTGGAGATTCATGATGGTGTGGGAATCCACCAGACCTCGGCTTGTCATGGTGGGACTTTGCTCAACCCACACAGTGCAGTGACTCAAGTCATAACATACTCAGAAATTCTTTGAGGACATCCCAAAAGTAGCTCCTTCTTGATGGACTACACCATCCCAAATCATGCCCTTGCCTGTGCAATGCTTGCCACATGTTCACTGGATTTTGGGATAAGCATTAAGAGAAGGTCTCATTTGGATAAATGACACTATAAATTGCCAACATCTGGGCTAGCCATGCTACACTCCCTTGACAGCCAGTGATGAATAGCGGTCATTTCCAGAACACAATCCATTGCATTGTAAAGTAGATATTTGAGATGTCTACCACAATTCAGATAAATTACATCCTAAAATTCTAAGAGTTAATGATATATTAGACTTGGCTTTGGTTACAAGGAAAGAAATTTCAGAAGATCTAGTTAGAAAAAATAACCTTGGAAGCAGTAATCACAAATTTAAATTAAATAGTCTGTAATTAAGGCACTGTTTCAAGAGGGATGACTTTGAGCTATTAAGAAAGCTAGTTATTAAATTCAGTGTGACAGAAAAATAAAGGATTAGAACACAGTGAAAGTCTGTAACTTCCTTTATGTGCTGTGGAACTTCTACAATTACAAGGAGAAACACTGTACAAAAGGATTTCAAACTGTCCACCCAATATTTCAGAAAGAATATGGGGAATAAAAAAAGTAACAAATTAAAGAACTGGGGATTCAACAGGAGTAAAATATATATTTCTAAAAATAAAAAATAGAAAAAGAGTAAAATAGGTGTCAGAACTCAATTCATTTCTTACAGACTAAATCAAAACAAACACTAAAAGGTTATCCACTGGAAAGTGCAAAAGCAAGACAAGTAAAAGCAGATATTAAGACATAAGAATGATTTAAAATAATGTAGGTATGATCTACGGAACAGGTGACTGATGATGTGTTTTAGTTTTCAGTTTGATAATATTGGCTATGGAGAGGATAGAATGGATTACAGGCAGTGAGAGTTGGTAACTTAAACTAAGAAAATGTGAAATTTGATAACTAAAGAATTATAAAAACATTGTGGAAGAGTGATTAAGACTGAAGCATAGATACTCGTTTTCCAACTGTTTAAGAAAGACAGGAACAAAAGTACAAAGGAAATGCAAACTGTAGACATAGAAGTAAATTTTATTTTAAAAGAAGAACTTTAGAAGTAACATATCATCCAGGGTACAAGCAGGAAAACAGTAATGGTAGGAATATACCTTTAAGTGAGACTCTCAACTGTAGTTACATAATATGGTGCCCAGATTTTGGCTATGTGCCCAGACTGTATACCCACTCCCTTGTTTCAGCTTGTCTCCTTTTTTACCTTCTCTCTGTCTCTCTTAATTCTTCCCAGCTACTCTTCTAGTCAGCAACATCAAGTGATTAGATTTTAAATACAACTTTGTCCATGTTAGTGGTGTGATGATAGCCACAAAATAAAATCTAACAAACAAAATGTGAATTGGACTTGATCTCTTCATGTACTGTCTGAGAGAGTTTCAACCCCCGAGTTCCACTGTGCCGTTAAGGTGTTTGAAAAACAAATTCCTGTGCTGAGCTGTTCAGCCACCAAGCCCTACCTAACCTACCCTTAACTATTTACACTTGACATCTGCATTTAGCACAGCATTAAACACCTTTGCTACTGCAGGTGTTTAACCTTGAACTGACATGTTTCTCAGAAGTATAGTGTTTACAGAGAATCCTGCAATCCTCTTGGCACAAAGTGCTGATTATCCTGCATTCCTTTCTTTTCCAAAGAAACTGTGGCAATTTGACAAGAATTTTTAAGGAATGAGTGGTTGGTCCATTCCTGCTCCTATTAAAGTCAATAACCAAACAATCCATTGTTTTGGTTTTAAAAGCCTTTTTGACAAATTATCTGTAAATCTGCAATCAGCTTTATAAGTTCTTTATAACTTTTATATTTTTATTTAAATGTTTAATTCTTTTTTTTTTAATTTTATAACAGTTTATTTAAAAGTTTTTAGAAATAGGTTCTGTTTGTTAAAAGAAATTGTTTATGATTATGAAAGGTGGCAGAACTGGAGACTACTTCCCCAAAGCTGTTCAAAGTAACTATTTCTTTGTCGCATGCTTCTAAAAGCATTAAGAAGTTCACAGGTGCAGATTAGCCACTAAGTATGTACAGGGGAGGTTTTTATTTTAATGTGCAATCAAACAGTCAAATGAAATAAGTTACTCAGCAGGTGCCCAGTTGAAATCTGCCAGTTACTGTAAGAATCCTTTTAATACACTAAGCAATTCCATTTAGGAGGAGTCAGGGCATTATTATTAGGCATCTGTAGGTAGGGATCAAAATAGTATCATAAAGACAAGAACTAGAATTCTGTTCTCGAACTGGTATATCTGTTTGCAGTGCACCGGTACATTCCTTGAAGTTGTTTTAGCTTAAGCTCTCAAGGAATGCAGATGACCTGACAATGGTCATGATTTATTCATATTTTCTTAGATATTTCTCTGAGTCATAAAAACAGATTATAACATAGTTTATCTGTGACGTGAGATCATTAAGTCCAGAAAGTAACAAATGATCTCTCTCCTGGGCAGAGTTCTTTAAAATTCTATTCCTAACAATTTAGTGGCCTCAAAAAGTTCACCACTTTGTCATATCTACCACTTCTATCATATTAAAGCTATTAACACACGTATTTTGCAGTCTGATAAATGGCTACGTACTTGTAGTAGTATTGTAATGTGATATGTCAGATTGAAGCACAGATCATTGTAAACTTGTATTTTTACTTGGAATATTCCTAGATAAGAGAACTGATATTTAACAAATGTTTCCATAACAAATATTTCCACTTTACACAGATTGAAAGGTTTTGGCATCACTGCAATCAGTAAAACGTCTGAAAAGGGTGGGTCATGTAATATTCTTTCACCCAATGACTACTGCTACAGAGACAGAAAAGAAGCTGAACTGAATGACTAGAGGAGTTAGTTGTCCTTTTATCAGCAAGGTGTTTTCTTTAATATTGTGTTTATTTAAAGTGCAAATTAGCCAGATGTTCAAAATAGTTTTATCGATTTTTCTGGGGGAGGTACTGGTTCTGTTCAATTTTTAAGGAAAAGTTCAAGTCCTGGATCTACTCAGACTTTGTCAGTCTGATAAATAGACTGAGAGGTGACTGGTAGGCAATTGATAAAAGGATGCAAGAAATGCGTTGTTCCAGAAACAGTGTTCTTGGTGGCAATCAGCACTTTATGAATAAGTGAGTTCTGTGCCCTTTAGGGACCTGTATCAGTTACTGGAGTGCAGTAAGTATTGACCTGTTAAGTCAGTCAATGGGACTCATCTTTAACTCCAGCAATCTGAAAGTTTACCTTGAAACAAATTCTCTGGGTTACATATGTAATCAATGAAGACAGCAAGAGAAGACCACCTACAAAAGGTAATTAGGCTTATTTTTCTCTACTGGCAACAAAGACATCTAGGGTGACTAGCTTTGACTGAGATGCCTGCAATGAAGACATGTGAGTTTAGGTGAGTTGAAAGCCACCCTGATAGCACTATATCAGGAATTTGTTCGCACATATAACACTCAAAGCAGTGAAGTGTTCCTTCCTCCCTTGAAAAATTTCACAGTTTTGGAGACACTTGCTGATACTAATCCCATCATACTACCTAAAACAAAATTATCAAGATATCCCAAAGCAAGGATTAAATCTACCTATAGGAATGTGTGACTTATAATTCCACGTTAGGCACGTAATAAAATACGTGTATCATCTTTTTATTGTTATGAGTAATTTGAGAGAATCTTTCCTTGGAGGCATGTATTTATTTCTTTCCACTAACTGTATAGACAGCTTGCACACTTATTTAAGACTGGTTCACTAGAAAAGGGCTCCATCTTGTCTACTGTTAGCTGTTTAAAAAGTTAGTTACTCTAACTTATATTTTTTTTAGTCAGTGGAGAGAGACAGACTCCTAGAGGTTGGGTCATCCAGTAGTTATTTTATCATTTCACCGGTAAAATAAATCCTGATTTAGATATTTAAATTTCAGATTCAAGTTAACTGAACTTGAGAGTCTTTCTCTGAATACCCTTTCATTACCTAATGTAGATGAGAGGCACTTCCACAGAGCAATGACATTCATTTCTCCTTCCATGGAGAGTGATATTTTAGCTGACTGCCTAAAGATATGAATGTAGCCCAAATGGCTTGTCTAAGTAAACTGGAATTATAGAGTTCCCACATGAAATTACATAAAACATAAACTTTGTCTAAATTTTTCTAAATTTTAGTTGAATGAGGATGTTAATTATACTTATTTATAAACCAGATGTAATTTATTTTTTGAGGAAGTTGCTTAGATTTTTGCCTATAGAATTAAATTACACAAATTATTTATCAAATTTGTATCTGTGGAAAATGAGCTGACATAGTTTTCACCCATTTATTTTATTCTGTCCAAGTAAGCTATCCTTGATTTAAGCTAATATTTATGACTAAAACTGGCTTTTTTGAATCTTAGATGTGACTTCCACAATAACCCCTGTAATAAATTAAATATATACATATATTAAATGATGTTTCCATACCAGAGAACAAACTTTATACTTACAATAAAAAATAATTTCCACGGAAAACTACATGTGGAAACTCAGTATGACCTGCCTGAAGTAACAAGGTTCCTAGGAGTCTATAAACTCAAGCATGAGTAATAATAGCCTCCACAGCAGTAAGAGAGTTCAGTCAGTGAATTACACTAAGGAATGGAAATTCATCTTTCCCCAAACAATGTAGTATTGGCTCAGGGTTTTGGAGCTCTGCAATAAACTGTGTCAGGAAGGTATTCAGTATTGCAACCTGATAGCTGTCAATAGAGCTGCATACATTTCTGAAAAAGCAGTTTCTGCATCTTGATGGGATAGTCTCTGGTCCTTAACCTAGCAGAATTGTCGTAGAGGCCCCCAAAAGCATTATGCACAGTTACTTAGGCCTGCCAGAGATGAACTGAGAACTGAGGTTGAGTCCTCCATTTTTATTGGAGTTACCTCTTTGATTCTCTAGAACTCAGTGCTGTGTACTAAGCCTTAGCTTTTTTTCTCCTCATCCTATTAGAGGGAATAAAATAAAATAAAATAAAATAACATAAAATAAAATAAAATAAAATAAAGTTTAAAAGCTTTTTTGCTTGTTTTCATTCAAGGTTTCTTGTTCTAGCAATGGGAGCACATATGAGGGCTAACTACGTTTGAGGGTGTTGTAATTGAGAGTTACGGCAGAGCTGACTTGATGGGATCTTTTTTCTTCTTTTTGCTGTATAGGACCTGACTGGAAAATCTAGCTTAGACAGAAAAATATACCTGGGAAGAACTGGTGAGGTAGCAAAGGAAAAAAAGTCACATACACCTTATCAGAACCATATTTGCACAGTATGTCATCTTTCTAAGCTTTCCAAAGGAGGTAGAAAAATAATTACAGAATCACAGAATCATCTAGGTTGGAAGAGACCTCCAAGATCACCTAGTCCAGCCTCTGACCTAACACTAACAATCAGATATTATTCCCATGAAGCATTGACTATCCTGTAACTTAAGTGAGAACCACTACAAAAAATGAGTCCTAACAAGGAATGTTAAAGATAAAGGAAACAGAGAAGCTGGGTCATTTCTGCAATGAATATGCTCATTTCAAATAGACTGTTGTATGACCAAGCTTTTCTGTTAGCTACCATTGTATGAACTTCCTTGTAAACAAGATAAACGATGCGCAATAAACATAACTGCCTCACACAAACCTTCCCAAAACTCATCTCCAACAACCTTACCCTTTAGCAGACATTTTGTGCTTGATAATTGAAATTTATTTTGTCAATAAATCTGTAGTGCCAATTTTTAATTTACACTGAATATATAACACTCTCAAGTTGGCAGTCCTCATCAGTGAGAGATGTTTCATACAGACTAAATCTAATCTAAATGACATAATGCTATTCATTTAATTTCAATTATTATAAAAGCTTGCTTAGTTAATCTACCTGCTAAGTCCTTTAAGCACTGTGTTAGATGAATTCATTCAGAATGTCTGTATGAAGTGGTCTTAGTAGACAATGAATCAGAAAAGAAATCTTGTCCTATACCTCCAAGTCTTTCAAGCTGTCAAATTGGGTAAAGCATGCAATGAGTCATTAACAGCAAATGGAAGATATTTTCTCACTACCATACCTTTGGGTAGACTTAGTAGATACTCAAGAAATTGTAATCTGTAACTTTTGCAAAAATGAAAATTTCTAGAAAATCACGATTTTTTGCAAGGAAATAATCTAGAATGTTTGAACTGCATAACCTTAGGTGTTTAAATCTCCTGTAAGAATAACTTCAATGCAGCAAAATTCAAAGCAAAACAAAACAAAAAATACTACATTCAACCCCTCCAACAAAAAGATATGGATTAGAAGATCCCACTGTCATTACGGTATTAATATCTCCTGCCAACAGATAGTCCTACTAAATCCACAATAGTCCAGAGGTTAAATGTGTTTAGCACCACTGAGGATCTTGCTAAAAATTATTCTTATACAGTGAATTCTTCACTCTTCTGAAGGGATATAAATTTTAATGTGCATTCATTAATTTTCATGCTTGGCAAATTATATGTTAAAACATTTTAAAATAAAAAGAGAAAAAAAAGGCATTTTGACTGCATAATTTTCTCCTCAATATATATAATCTCAGTTTAAAACCTAGTAAACTGTTTATTTGAATTTAACTCTACCAGTAGGATAAGATGAAAATTCACTTTCCTACCTACAAATGCCATTTTGCAATCAGCTCCTTGGTATTTTCTTTCATTATTTAAAAACAATAAGTAATTCCTAGGCTACTTACAGTTTAACTGGATTCATCAATCTGCAGCATTCCTCTGTTTTATTAGAATGAGATTTTTTTTTTTTTTTTTAACTCTCTGAGGTCAGAAACTTCATTACTTCACAGTGATTACACAGTGCCAGAGTATGCTAATAGTCCCACTCTAAACTTCATTCACAAAGAATGTAAGTTTGTTACTGCCCAAGGCCATGAAACCCAGTTATGCAGCATGGTTTTTTACAGGTTAAGGTCCCCACTATTAAGGAGAACATCACAATCAGTTCTTCAAATAATTTAAATTTCTAAGCAATAAACCTCAGACCTTTTCCAGTCTTTGTGTAATACTGCTCACTGGTCTGGGAATTTGCCCTAATATTCATACCCATTTCTTGCTCTGCTGTAGTGCTCAGAGTCATGATGAAAGAGAAGTACTGGGAAACTGGACAGAAGCACTGGTTTTTCGGTAGGCAGAACTTTTAACAGCTCAGAAGCTGTTGCAACTATCGGGTCACAGGCTAGAAAGGTAACAGAAAACTATTTAACTATCTTCCCAAAATATAATGATCACTACTATGACACACCTGAGCATCTGGTGCATGATCACAATGAGGGGCATTCCTCATAAGGGTGAGCAGAGAGGGAGCCACTGATCTCTTTTCTCTGGTGACCGGTGACAGGGCCTGAGGTAATGGCATGGAGCTGCATCAGAGAAGGTTCAGGCTGGATGTTAGGAAATAGTTCTTCACTGAGGGGGTGGTCAGGCACTGTAACAGCCTGACAGAGTACAAGAAGTGTTTGGACAATGCTCTCAGAAACATGATTTTTGGGTAGTCCTGTGCAGACCCAGGAGCTGGACTCAATGATCCCTGTAGATTCCTTTCTACTCAGGATATTCTATGACTCTACGATGGATAAAAATGCTTACACCAGAATCAGTTGAGAAAGCACAGAGCACTGGTGTATACAAATGCTGTTTTTAAAAAATAGTCAGGAAAAGCTTAGTTCTGAAAGGTTAAAACAACCATCAGAGAGATTTCTTCAAAGTAAAATATAAATATGTTAACTGTACTTAATAAATATTAATTATTCCATTAGTAATCGCTAATTTGTTTTATGGTGGTTCCAAAACATTAAAAAATCACTCCATTATGAGGTATTGGGGTAATGCAGTGTACTGTTTTTTGCTGAGATAGACTAAGATTTCTTCATCTATGCATCTACGGTACTGCACTTCAGATCTGTCACCAAAACAGTGCTAATAACATACTGATGTTTTAGTTGCTGCTGAACAGTGCTTACACAGAGACAAGGATTTTTCTGCTTCTCATGCTGCCCTACCAGTGAGAAGGTTGGGGGTGCACAAAAAGTGGGGCGGGGACACAGCCAGGACAGCTAACCCAGACTGGCCAAAGGGATGTCCCATACCATGTGGCTTCATGCTCAGCAGTAAAAACTGGGGTAAAGAAGGAGGAAGGGGCAGACGTTTGGAGTGATGGTGTTTGTCTTACCAAGAAGCCATGGTGCACAAGCTGTGCTTTCCTGGGAGTGTCTGAACACCTGCTTGACGATGGGAAGTAACAAACGAATTCCTTGGTTTGCTTTGAGTGCACATGCGGATTTTGTCTTCCCTAGTAAACTGTCTTTATCTCAGCCCATGAGTTCTCGCACTTTTACCTATCCAAGTCTCTCCCCTATCCCACCTGGGGTAGAGTGAGTGAGCAGCTGGGTAGCAACTAAGTAACTGCAACTTAGTTGCAACTAAGCAACTGCGGGCTTAAACCATAGCAGAGGCCATATAAAAATGTTGTCATGTAGTAAACTGATATATCCTAACTTAAATAGTTGAGAGTTATATTACACAAATTACAAATTTCCCCAATTCATTATGAATAGTAAATATTAATGTAGTTGAATTTAAAAAAAAATGGTGCTAGGATTAAATTTCTGTTTATAAAATATCTTACTGTTTAGAAGATTACATGACAAATCACTCCCATGAAACACAGAATGGCTGAGGTTAGGATCAAAGGATATTGGATAAAGGATATTGGATATAAAGGATCGATTATAGAATTGTTTGGGTCAGACCCTAAAGACCATCTAGTTCCAAGTCCCCTGCATGGCCAGGGATACCTTCCACTAGACCAGTTTGCTCAAAGCACCATCCAACCTGGCCTTGAACACTTCCTGGGATGGGGCACCCACAGCTTCTCTGGGCAGCCTGTTCCAGTGCCTCATCTCCCTCGCAGTGAAGATTTTCTCCCTAATATCTAACCTAAATCTAAATTCTTTTAGTTTAACACCACTACCACTTGTATTATCACTACACTTCCTGACAAAGAGACCATCCCCATCTTTTCTGTAAGCCCCCTCTAAGTACTCGAAGGCCACTACAAAGTCACCCCAAAGCCTCCTCTTCTCCAGGCTGAACAACCCCAACTCCCTCAGTCTGTCTTCATAGGAGAGGTGCTCCAGCCCTCTGATCACCCTTGTTGCCTTCCTCTGGATTTATTCTAATAATTCCATGTCCTTCTTGTGCTGGCGGCCCCAGCACTGAATGCAGAATTCCAAGTGGGGGTCTCAGAACGGCAGAGCAGAGGGGGGAGAATCAACTCCCTTGACCTGCTGACCACTTTTCTTTTGATGCAGCTCAGGTTACTATTGGCCTTCTGGGCTGCAAGCGCACATAGCCGACTCATCTTCAGCTTTTCATCCATCAGCAGGTACAAGTCCTCTAGAAGGGACTAGAGGTCATCTAGTCCTACCCTCCTTCTCAAGCAGGGACACCTAGAGCAGGTTGTACAACACCATGTCCAGACAGCTTTTGAAGATTTCCATGGAGGGAGACTCCACAACCTCTCTGGGCAACCTGTGCCAGTGCTCAGTCAACTTGCACAGCACAGAAGTGCTTCCTGACATTAAGATAGGACCTCCCCTGTTTCAGTTTGTGCCCATTGCCTCTTGTCCTTGCACTGAGCACCACTGGAAAAAGCCTGGCTCTGAAAGTATTCTAGATATTCTTAAAGCTGAAATGATACAAATAGCCTCCATGAATAAAATCACAATGGAGACAAAAGCAGAGCCTTTCTGTGTGGAACAGAGCTTTTCACAGATACTTTGTATGATATGTATCATCTGAGAAGAAAAATGCATGCTGTTATAGCAGTGCTTCAGGCCATGTCAGAGTAGAGTTAGAGGAGGAGCCATTCTTCTATTAACTCTACAATAAAGTGGCTATTATCAAGAATCATAGGGTTTTAGTCTTTGTTAAATTAGCTTGAAATTTATGTCAAGTGCTAGAAATGAATAAGAATGGAGAAATAACATTTTAATTATTACAGACCAAAAATACAACATGGAACTGTAACAATATAGTTCCCCACTTTGTTTCTCTAGGATGATTCATTCTAATAATGGAGAAATTATTTTAGGGCCTGAAATGTAGTTCCTGTGTAGCTGTCCATGCAGTTCTAGCTTAGAATATTCATTACTCATTATTATAATGTTCGAGAACCTTTCTTTTATGTATGCCAGAAGGATTGTTAATGGTAATGGCAATGTGATGTTGTGAACACCTGCACTTATGACATGGACAAAACCCAATTTATTTCTCAGAGATCATCATCAAAATAGTCTGTTAATAATATCTTACAGTCTCATAACAATGGGGATAGCAGAATTATTTTTGAAGTTGAAGACACAGAAATAATACAGTAGGATTAAAAAGTAATTTTTGAAAAGCTAGCATTTCTCACCACTCAGAAAAGAACAGCTGATATGCGATAAAACAGTAAATTCTATTCATTGTGCCTTATGATTAGGTATGGTTTGATGATAAAATTAGTATTACTGTCTGTTGCTTTTATGTCGTACCCACTAATTTTCATAGAATTTCAGAAAGCAAGTATGATGTTACAGATGAGTATGATTTATAATAATGATTTTATGATGAAGCCCTAATTAATTTTCAGTAAATAGAATAAAGTATGTTCCATAAAGAACATTGTCTAGAGTTTCCAATCTAGGCAATATAAGGAGTTATTTTCCTGCTGTACATCATTGAGTCTGGAATCACAGTTTAGGCTTGAATGCCTTTGTAAATGTAAATGCAAACTGCATGCACATTAAAAAATCCTGAGGATAATGAGTCTGCTAGAGAAAATACTTCTGGTATGATACAAAGTAAGACATCAACCAATATACTATATTTTCCTGGTTTGGGTTGGGATAGAGCTAATTTTCTTCTATGTAACTGGTATTATTTTATTTAGGATGAGAATAATGCTAATAACACAAGGATGTTTTAGTTGTTGCAAAGAAGTGGTTATGCTAAGTCAAGGACTTTCCAGCTTCTCATATCATCTTACCAGCAAGGAGGCTTGGGGTGCACAAGAAGCTGGGAGGGGACAGAACCAGGACAGCTGACCCAAACTGGCCAAAGTGCTATCCCATACCATATGGCATCATACTCAGCTATAAAACTGGAGGAGCTGACTGCTGTTGTTCAGGGACTGGCTGGACATCATTCGGCTAGTGGTGAGCAATTGAGTTGTGCAAAAATTGTTTTTTGTATTCTTTTAATTTTTCTCCCTTTTCTTCCCTATCAAATTGCTCTTATCTCAACCCATGAGTTTCACTTTCTTTTTTTTTTCTTTTCCCCAATTCTCTCTCCCATCCCTTGGGCAAAGGTAGTGAGCAAACATCTCATGCACAGTTGCCTACTGGGCTAAACTACATTTATGAAAAGTCAGCTTTCACAATGACTTAGAAAATAGAATCAGTGTCAAAATAATTAAATAAATAAAGGGGGGGGGGGGGGGGGAGGATTTCACTGGCAAGGCCAGTAAGTAAAATGTCATTCTTGCCATCCTGACCTTGTGGTGGTTTAAATCAGCTGTGCAGCTGAGTTTCACCACAACCGCTCTCTCACTCTCCTTCCTCAAAGGGAAAGGGGGAGAAAACACAATGAAAAGGGCTCATGTGTTGAGATAAGGATAGGGAGATCACTCAACAATTATCACAGGAAACACAGACTCAGCATAGGAAGGTTAAAGTAATTTATTACCTACTGCTAACAAGCTAGAGCAGTGAGAAGCTCAAAACAAACTAAAACACCTTCCCCCCATTCACCCTCTTCTACCTCTGCCCCGTGAGCAGCACAGGCGAACAGGGAATGGGGCTGCATTCAGTCCTCAACACTTCATCTCCGCCGCGCCTTCACGGTCACTCTCTGCCCCTGCTCCACGTGGGGTCCCTCCCATGGGATGCCGTCCTTCCCAAACTGATCTTGCAGGGGCTGCCCACAGGCAGCAGCTCTTCAAGAACTGCTCCCACATGGCTCCATACCACGGGGTCCATCCCCCAGGAGCAAACTGCTCCAGCACGGCTCCCCCACGAGCGGCAGCTCCCCCCAGACCCCCTGCTCCTGCGTGGGCTCCTTTCCACAGGCTGCAGCTCCGGCCTGGGGCCTGCACCTGCAGGGGCTCTCCATGGGCCGCAGCCTCCTCCAGGCCACATCCACCTGTTCCACCGGGGGCTCCTCCACGGGCTGCAGCGTGGAGATCTGCTCCATGTGGGACCCATGGGCTGCAGGGGGACAGCATTCTCCACCAGGGGCCTCTCCACAGGCACAGGGGAACTTCTGCTGCATGCCTGGAGCACCTCCTGCCCTCCTGCTGCGCTGACCTTGGGGGCTGCAGGGCTGCTTCTCAGTCCTCACTCTCCTGGCTGCTGTTTTGCAGCAGTTTTTTTTGTTTGTTTGTTTGTTTGTTTTTCCCATTTCTTAAAACTGCTTTCCCAGAGGTGCAAAAAACATCGCTTATTAGCTTGGCTCAGGGCAGTGGCGGGTCTCTTTAGAGCCAGCTGAAACTGGCAGCTTCTCTACGCTTCTCAAAGAGGCTACACCTGCAACCCTCTGCTAATGAAACCTTGCCATGTAAACCCAATACAGACCCAACAAACAGGCCTGGTACAGTAGGTCTCAAACAAAACCAGGTGAGTATCCATGCAGAAGATCATTAGTTGGTCTGCAATTCCTAAATATGTATATAAGATAAGGTGCCTCCATGAACACGCTTCTGTGTGTAATAGAGAAGTTGAAGTATATAGAACCTTCCAAATAAAACCTTTATTATATATATTATATTATATTATTATAATATTCATGAAGCATTTGGACAATGCTGTCAGGCACAGTCAGATTTTTTGGGTGGTCCTTTGGGGACCCAGCAGTTGGACTTGATGATCCTTGTGGGTCCCTTACAGCTCAAGATATTCTATTATATTTAAATGATCATTTTACTGCCAGTTTTCTTGTAGATATTGACTATATGAATGAATTATTATTCGTTTCTAACAGGTCAGAAGCAGAAATCAACACAGGAGAACAAAGAAAATAATTACAGGGAGAGGTTTAATTTGCTGGTATGTTTAGAAACAATATATTGGTCACAATTCTCTACTGCGGCAAGCTGGTAGAAATCCATCAAAAAACAGTATTTCAGTCTGAACTAGCCACCGATAAGTGGGGCTCTTGCAAAAAAAATGGCTGTTTCAAAGTCCTTAAGGATATATGTAGATGATATCATTCAGTGCCAAACAGTTATCACATACCCTGAAATCACACAATGTTGCACTCATTATCCTTGTGTATTAAAATGTATGCTGAAACAGTTAGTTCTCCACATCAATTGGATAATATAGTGCCAAGAATAGATAGCTAAAACACCTTTAAAAATCTGAGCTCTGTGTGATTTTGAAAACTCAATTCCACTTCTAACTAGCCAGGTATAATCAAAGTTCAAATTCAATTCTCATACCTTCTACCTTTTTTTCCTCTAACCAACAGTAAAATATTTGAGTTTCAAAATTTATCATAGTTAGGAATCCCTGAGGATTGTCAGAGGAGGTAATGATACGTAATTCCCAGCAAAGACTTATGCTTTCCACATCTCAGATATGTGAAGGAGAGCCATTTCTAAGTTGTATAACTACATATGAAGACAGACATGGTAGAATCAAAAAAAAAAAAAAGCATATAATCATTTGTTTCCTTATGATTGATGGAAGAGGGCAGACAACAGAGAGTACCACTCTCACTGACGATGAATTGCCTTTTCTTTCACAAGCATTTAGTTTTTGGATCTATTGTGATATTAAAATGTAATATCCTTCATCTGAATGGGTTCATTTAAAATAAGGTGCATGTAATCTATCCTGGGAATAAACAAGCTAAATTTAGTCTGAAAGGCCAGGTAGATATAAATGCTGGTATTGGAAAACTGTATTCTCTTCAACCGACAATTTATTTCTAATTCTGTTTTTTATTGTTATCAACAGCAAAAGAGACTTAAAGACAGCACTTCTTCACTTCATTGCGTAGTGTTTTGATTATTTGTTTGTGTTTTTTTTTGTGAGTTTTGTTGTTGTATGTATGTTTTAAATAAGACTTAGGGCTATTACAGATTTTTTTTATATATCTGGTATCTATTACCCTCAAAAACAAAAAAAAAAGTCATCTCTACTGATAAAATCATAAAAATAACAGGCCCAGAAGCAGCAATGGACATAATACCTAACTTGCTTGTTAAATTCGAAGACCTATGTTATTCAGGTCAGACTACTGGCTTTCAAAAGCGTACCAAATTAAAGTTAGAAACCAAATCCAGGGCATCTGTATTTGTTACTCTCTGTACAGTGCAGAAGCTTTTAACAATAGCTAAGAAAAAGGAAACCTAAGAAATTTTCTTGACCAAGGGACAGTCATTCTTTGGGATTCCACTTAACTTGCTAGAAAAGAAATTAGAATGAAATATTTAAAACCTGGAGACTGAAACAGCAACTGTCTTTTGAAATTGGCTGTTTTAAGTATATACAGATACAACAATAAGCAGAGTCGGACATCTTGATTCAAAACTACTACTTAAAAATAATTGAAATTCCACAATGCCTCACTTCAATCCTGGAATGTTCCCACAGGGGAGAAAAAAGAAAAAAAAAAAGGAAACATCCCATCTCCCATCAAAGCTTCTTTAATATTTTTTCTTATATAAAGAAATAAATGTTTATGTTTAGAAAATAGGAAAATATATATTTTCCTATTATTCCCTACATATTTTGATATAACAATACAGACTGTGTTCTAAAGTAACTAATTTAAGCATCTAAAACATAAGTGCCTTACCTGAGCAAAAAGTCAATATGAAGGCAAAACAAGGCAAGGCAAGGAATACTAAACTAAAAGATCATTTTTGCTAGGAGTTGCTGTAATCAGTGAGGAAAGAATAAGAAAGGATATAAGGTAAACAACTTATAAAATGTAATGTTCCCTTTATTTACATAAAGGATTTGTGTGGTGTAATGCAGACCCCTGGCAGTCCATCAACTCACAGCTATGCTGGCTGGAGCAGATGGTCAGATCCAAAGCCGCAAGGTTTAAACACTAATGTTGACCCAACCCTGCCTAAGGGTGAGTCAGACAAGAGCTGTTAGTACTATGGGTTAAAAATAAGGGGTTGATCAGCAGTCAATCTCAAATGCTTCTGAATCAACTGGACACTCTCCCATGCCAGCTCAGGGAGTGCAGTGCCTATGACAGGCATGGGATGGAAATGCATCCTAGCACCTAGCAAGAGAGCTATGAAGAGCAGCTAGCTGTTGATGATCCTGCTTTGGTTGGGATTTCCAAAATAATGGCTCCCTGGGTCCTCCCTTTTTCTGTCAAGAGAAGAGCCATCTACCATCTCTGACTAAAAAAAAAAAAAAAAAAAAAAAAAAAAATTTTTTCTCTGTTGGTACCTCTCCAAACAGAGTTATTGAGACCCTTACCTTGATCCTTTTTTTTCCCTCTTGTAATGTTTTTGGGATGATTGCTGCAGTGCTTAGTGTTTCATTCAGCAACTAAACCATCTGTTGATAGGCTTGATGGCTGAAGTTCTCTTATCCAGCAAAAATAAACAAAGCTGAAAAAGATTCATGTTCCTGAAGGAAGCAGCAAAACCTATGAAGTAAAAGCACCTTGGAGTAGAATTTTCTGTTACAAGACCTTATTCAAGTCCTTTTGAAGACATCTTTGCTGAGTTGACAAGTTTAGATAATTTTCTTTAGCCTAATATGCCATTAATATTACCTGAACTTAGGCAGTAAGTTCTTCTGCTACATGTAGTATAAAGTATTTTAAATTGATTTATTTTGGACTAAGTGAAACGTTCTAGCCTAGATACCTAATATGCTTTACATCTGTGCATTTATATTGGCATATTGACAAAGTGAGACCAATATGACTGAAATACAATCAGATCATATTGTGTTGAAATATGATTTGGAGGTAAAATCTACTGGTATTAGAAATAATAATAGGAATCTGTAGAGGTGTCATATTCAGCACATTTCTGATGTGCAGTGGAGCTAATCTCCAAGAATCCTCTCAATTGCAAACCAACATTCCACTTTCTTTATCTCGCCACTTAAAAGCTCTCCTTTTGATTACACATGGAGATATTTTTCAATTTATTTGGAATGTCATTTTACTTATCCTTGCCTGACTTTCGTGAGAAAGCATAATATAGTTCTAAATTATTTGCTGAAGAGTGTTTTACTCCCAATTGACTCAGAGTTTGGAGGAAAGAGGGAAAGACAAATTAATAGCCCTGTCTTTCTCTCTGCCTAATAAATCTTGTTCAGTCTAGAAAAGGAGTTGGAGATTGCTTACACAAGGCCTTTGAAAACCTGTCTAATTTGAAGGCAGGGACAACAGAAGAAAGCAAATGAAGTTACACGACCAAAAGTAATTGACTTTAAATATTAAAAAGTCAATACTTTGAGAAGAGTTTATATACAAAAGCCACTTTAAAGAATGTATAAAAGAGACAGAATACCTATAATTAACATGTAGCATATAATCATATGTCCTATATAAATATATAGAATATATAAAACAATATTTAGCAACCTAAATCAGATTAATCTAACCTGGGAGTTACCCCTTCTGTCTCAAGTCATCATCTATGGGAGTTACCCCTTCTGTCTCAAGTCATCATTTATGATAAAGTCAGACACTTCCAAAGGCCACTTCATCCAACATATATTAAGTATCTATGCTACAATGCTTATAAATCTGTTTTGTCTGTATTCCTCCACAGTGTTGAACCATGTTCATCTCCTTCCACAGACTAGAAAGGTGTGTTAAATGTAGCAGGTGTGTTAGAATACATTCTAAGGTTTAGATGTCAAGATTGGTGAGATGATTATCCAAATCCTTGGTGATCATGTAACATGAAATATTCACAACATTAACTGTTAAGAACAGATGGCACTCAAAGAGAGGATAATGAATACATTCAACTATTTAAATATTGCATTTGGAAAGTTTCACTCAAGTGCAAATATGCTTTTGTTCTGGTTTCTCATACACTGCTGTTCTATACTGAAAATTGCTTCTGTGAAAAAAAAGACATCATTTAGTGCCAACGATCACAGTGATTTCCATATCAAGCAAGCAACAGTTAATAATCAAGTGTGTTATTTCTTAATCACAAGGCCTTCAGAGGAAATACAAAGCCTGAAAACCTAAAGGATTTTTATAGCTAACAGACCACTAGGAATAGGGATTCAGCAATTCAGATTTACTATTTTCAATTCTGTTCATGTAGGAAGCCAGCTAAAAGTTCTCTATCTCATATTTTATTTCATCTATAAATGGAATGAGTAAACAAAGTTGAGAGTACATGATTTATCAGTCCAAACAAAAACAAAAAAGTAAATGTCAATAGCTTTTTCAGCTTTAGCTATGTATTTGTGCTGTATTAGGACTTTCCACCCCCCAGAAAAAAAATATATATATATATAATAATAAAAAAGGTTTACTAACACATATCTAGATCTTATTGAAGAATTATAAAAAGGAGAAAATACAGGGAAAAAAAATGTAACTTCTAGAGCTTAAATCTAAAGACTGCTGATTTTACCATCTGAAAATATTTATCTTATAACCACTGCGTCTGCTGAATAGATATCAGAAGCTAGAACTCATAGATAGTCACTCACTAGGAAATACTTCACAGTGGGTAATAATCTGTGATATAGTTTCAGTTTAACAGAAATAAAATATACTCACTACCAGTAGCATAAATCAGTTTCTTGAAGGTCATAATATCATGGCTGTCCCAGCTGCACAAATCCATATAATCCATATTAAATTGTGGCTTTAATAATATGTCAAATACACACCATATTTTTCATCTGAAAAAAAAAAATATATATATATATTCTCAATAAGTCTGGTTTTGTACGAGTACAAAGACCTCATGCCATGAGATGCTGAATTTCTTTGGAGAGGTAACAGACATCTTCCATTTATAGATGCAGCAGCAACTCCCACAAGCAAACTGATTCCCTTACAAAATTCATCAGATCAAGCTTTTAAACAATGTTTCCAGTGGCAGTCTAAATTTATACCCATATAATGATAAAGAGATAGCAGAAACTTTTTTTTTTTTTTTTTTTTTAAGCAGAGGCCTTAAAAGAAAGGGGATAGGGACATAGAGAAAATAATTTAAGAAACAGTGGTGTGTGATAAAAGATCTTTCAAAATAATAACAACACTCTACAGGCCATTGGTTATCTGGTATTCTAAAGACCCTTGCAGTGCTCTGAAACTATAAAAAGTGTTACAAATGAGTACTCATTAAATTCGCCCTAATCCACTAAGCACATTTACTTTATTGTTAACATAAAGCTACCATAATTTTCCCATTTTAAGTTTAGCCACAGGAGTGTGCACAGGAAAATGCATCAATCTCACTTGTCATAGCTTGAAGCTGCTGAGGGGATACAACACCTTAAATGGCTCCAGGCCAAATAAATTTCAAATCTTAAGAAGTGAGGCCACCTGCTTTTCGGCAAAGGTTTGTGGCTTTGCTATCGTTCTTGATATCATTTTAACATTTTCTATCACAATCTGTGGGAAATGTTGATTGTTAGATATTCCCCAAATCTCACTTCTGAGCATATCACAAGACTATTCTAACTCAGTAGGATTTCTTGAGAAGCAGTAGAGCAGGGAAAGATTGGGAATACTTGTAAACGTGGAAAGATTTTTTCTTCTTGCTGCAGTGCTCTATTTTTCTTGCATCTCCAGTTCCAGTTCTCCAATGGTCCAATGTTCTCCTTGTTAATTCTGCAACTATGGAAGAACAGCTTGAAAAGTAAAGTTAAGTTTCTGATTACCAATTTTGTTCTGCTAACATTGCAATTAAACTGTCAAATTAAACAATAGAGAGTCAAGTAAAGAAGAGTGAGGAGAATGATTTCCATACTAAAACTTTCCAAGGAAAAGAATGTCTCCCTCCACACACACTATTTTTGAAAGAAGATTAAAAAATATATTCTGAAGTTCAAAGAGAGTGAACAGTCATAGAGAATAAAGAATCAGGCACAACAATATAAAAACAAAGACCTAGGAGGATCTGCAGGAGATTATATACCACAGTTATCTTCATTGAATCAGGACTGAATATAGTTAGATCATTTCTTCATCTAGACAGACTGGTGGTCATCTAGGAGGAAGCATTTCCAGTAAGGGAACTGGAGTGTCCCTTGTTCTGTTGTAGTGTTTCACTACCTGTGCAATTAGAAAGCTTTTTACAGAATTCATATTGAATCTTCTCTGAGGCTAATTAAACTCTCTTCATTACTATGCACCAGACAAAGTGTACAGCTTTTCATGTAAAATACTTATCTTTCTCTATCCTAGGCTAAGCAAGTCCAAGTCCTTCATTGCTTTCTCATGGGTCGCATTTTCTCAATTTGTCATTTTTGTATATAGCTTCTGTTGAGACTGTTAGAAAACAACTTAATTTTCAAGGATGTTAATTCCACCTAATTGCTGTTGAGAATGATTGAAAAGAATGATGAATTGATAACTAGGGCCTAACTTACATTCTAGGATTGGTTTTGGTTATTTCCTGAAGGAGAAAATAGAAAATATATATATATATAACTGAACTAGAATTCTGCAAAAAGATCATTGTTATTTCATTAACATTATAATACAATGCAAACAAAAGCATGTAACCTTTTATTATAGTTCAGAGCAATGAATGTTTGTCAATACCACACAGTGAGGATATTAGCCAAAGTTTTTCATTACGTGTATACCCAAGGATGGTCCTTTATTCTACTGTAATTCACCTCCCAGAACCTAGTTATTTAATATTTGAAGATGTTGGTCATCTTTTTTTGTTAGAATTTCTCCTGCAGTATCTAAGAACACACTAATGTGAACAGAAACAGCCTGGTCCTACAAACTTCTTTCTTTCAGATATATTTATTTACTTATTTGTCATGGGCACCTTATTAGTACATTTCATGGCAATTAAATGGTTAACTGGGCAATTAGTAATTCCTACTGCTCATTTCCAAAGGAAAAACAAAATAAAACAAAGCAAAAAAAATAAAACAGCAGCAACAACAAAGCCCTGACTGTAACCATAGCTATGACTTTCATTCGTCTGGACAGAGACTGTGAAGCTGTCATTAATCTGTTTAATTCAATTAAATCAGACTGAACCTCCTTGGTTATTACTCATTCCTCTTGTTGGCTGCTGACAAGGACTGTGTGGCTGCCATGTCCATCTGCAGGTATGGTGGTCTGTCTGCCTATCTGTCTTCTGCTCTGTCAGGCTTTTTCCTAGCCACCCATTGCAATTTTTGAACTTACTGGCTAATTTTAATCAAACCTGAGAGATGTCTGGAGGCCTCAGTGATAACAACTGCCTGAAAACGGGCAACTGATCCAAAAAAAAAAAAAAAAAAAAGAGAGAGAGAGAGAGAAATCCAAATTATCTTTCTCCATCCTCCCTGTGGCTAAGGCTGAAATGTAAAAGTGGTTATCTAATTATGCACAGGAAAAATCAAATAGCAGAGAACTACAGGAAACTAAGCTGTAAGTGGTGGGGCAAGTGAAAGCACAGCCCTAGGTATGATTAGAGGAATATTTTGAAATCAGTAGGGTAAAAAAAGTAAATTTCTGAAATAGTCTTTTTCCGGATAAGGCTGGCTGAACATGAAGGGCATGCCGAACTTAGATGACTGAATCTTCTTTTAGGTATGCAAAAGTTTTTATGGCTCTGGTGCTTTCTTCACCCTGTGTTCAGCTAACTGTCATTTCCAGTTCTTTCCTCTTTACTGAAGCAAAGTCACAGTGAAGGACTCACAAATCTCTATCAAAAATTACTATTAGGCACAAAAAGACCATTGAGTTATTCTCATCATTGGCATTTAAGCACTGTTTAAACTGTACTTACTTACTGGCTTGAAGAAAAAATGTTACACTGACTCAATCTAAAACTTCAGAAAGCTGGTGAATGAAGTTCATACTGAGTTCATATCAATAAGTGGCTCAAAAGTTGCAAGCACCAAAGACTTAGGTAGTGGTAGAGCAGTGGGGGAAGAGTGGTGGTAAGATGTTGGTAGAATATTCATCTTTTTCTTTCTTTTTTTTTTTTTTTTTAATTGGCCAGTTGCTGATATCTAATAGCAAGGGAAACATGCAAATTTCTCTGAACTCTCCCAGATTTCTTCTGAACCTGATTAAAAATGTCACTTAAATTACACACTCAATTATGTTTCTTGCCCGTGCATTGTCATTGAAGGGAGTTAAGTGTCTTTGAAAACTCCTGAAATCACAACCCTTCCTCACCTGTATATGGAGAATAAGCAAATTAACATGCCTGGACACTGAACAGGGAGCATCCCAGATTCATTCTGTATGTACCATGCCATGTCTGACTCAATGCTTCACAGTAATCATTTCCTACAACCTGCAATTTTAAAATGTTGGGTTCTCATTTTGGTTTTGCAACTCACTCACTTTCTGACTGTAGTATCTGCTTGTGTTCAGGCATCCTATCCCCATCATTAGCTTCCTGGGGAGGTCAAGCACTCCGCAATAAATGCTTCTGGACTCTGCTCAGTCATGGATGGAATTTAAGATCCAAAATGATACATTAGCTATTTTTGTCTTTAAGGTGCCTCCAGAGGTATTATCATTTAAGAACACTAAGATATATGTACATAGAATCTCAATTTATAAGACATGATTTTCCAATAAAAGTCACATTTTGATAATTTGCAAAATCTTGTTCAGATCATGTAGTGTAACAACATATTTCATCAGACTGGGAAATCCAGGATAAACAAAGTAGAACTTTGATTTTTTTTTTTCAGTTTTCTGAAAAGGAAGTGTGTCAAAAGTCAGAGGAAATGGCACATAGTGTCTGATAACTACTTATTGCTTCAGGAAGTAAATGCAAAACAATCTGTACCAAAGAAAAGAGAAATGCTTTGACCCCAGTAAATACAGCCAATGAACAAGCCTCTAGAAAGATACTCACCCTGAGAATAAAAAGATGTCAAAATCTATTAATTTAGCTTTTAACTCTGTAATTACCATTTGCCCAAAGGTCTTGTATTATAACTTTCTCTACAAATCCTGAGAATAATTTAAAAAACAAACAAAACAAAAACAAAAATAAATTCATCTGTTTCAAACTGTGGAAAGCGATTCAATTTGCTCAAGAGTATGTACCTGCAATCATGCATATTTGAATATGTATGCTCATGGTGACTAGTAACACACCCTGATTCTGTTATAACTTACAGAAACTTCATACATGCAAACACTCACACTGCATCGCTATGCAGCTGGGACAAATAACTAAGAGACATATTTTTCAAAAAATAAAAAAAATAAAAATAAAAGATACAGGGAAAACAAAACAAAACAACAACAAAACTCTTACCAGGTGGATAAATAACTCAGTGGCTGAGGAAGTTGGAAGGCATATATCCAATTCCCTTATCTCTGTCATCCAGGCTGGAACAGTAAATCTCATACAAGAGTTGTCAGGTCAAGGCTGCCTATTTCTCTGTTGTGTTTTCTCAGACTTCACACTGGAACTGAGTGGTGCAGTTCCCTGGAGAAAGTTTCAATGAAACTGGTGATTCCCATGGAAAATTTCACTTGTTTTGACAAAGCACCAGAAGTATTTTTTTAACCAAAGCTCTGAGCACACCATTAGAGTGTTTCTCACATGCTAAAATACTTCAATTTTCCTATGCATGCAGGAATGGTCCATCATCAGAAACTTTTGTTTCAGAAACACTTTGCACTACTCTGTATGTGACTAATAAACATTAACTATGATGTCATAGTTCACCTGATTAGAAGAGAAGCAACTGGGCTTCATTTCTATTCTGCAGCCAACATAATGAATCTTGATTGGAATTCTAGGTTATCATGCCTCCAACATTTTGGTCTCTTCTTTTTCATACTTCTTTTCTACTTCAGGATATTGATTGATGGCTGAAATTCCTTTGTCCAGCAGACATAAACAGAGCTCAACAAGAAATATGACAAGATGAACATTCCTAAATGAAGCAGCAAAACTTATGAAGTGCCATGCATGTAGCACCCTACTTGGTTGCACACAGATTACCACTACAGTCTTTTTCTTTCCAGAAAGCATGAAAATTTCTTTCCATATCTCTTAGAGAGGCTTATAATAAAATTATTTCTCTATTCAATACAGCCATTGCTGCTCTCCAGAAATATATCATAACAGAGGAACTAGCTATTAATTTCTTCCCACACAAGGTGGCATATGCTTATTACTAATTATAGAATCAAAAACTTTATCAAGTTACAACAAAAGGACTCAGAATATTGTTCCTACCTTGCAGTAAAGAGCAAATATCACTGTTAAACTGGTGGTTAAAAAATCAACAACCAATTAGTAGTTGGTCAGAGACATAAATTTCCTGTCAGTGGAGACACTCACTAGTTATACAAGCTCATACAGATGGGTTGAAAGGTGCATGTAGCATAGGCAATTGAGACATCTGATTTTCAAGGCATAATAAAAGGCTCATAAATACTTTCATGAAGGAGCAGATCTGAGGATCTGTGGATCTAGCCTGCAAAATTTCATCACGTTACTGGAGCATATACAAAGCAACTGTAGAAGAGACCAGGAACTCTATCTTTTTCTGCTATATAGACCTATAACTGTGTAACCTCTTCACAGAATCATAGAATGAATCATAGAATCACAGAATGGCTTGGGTTGGAAGGGACCTTAAAGATCATCTAGTTCTTGCCACCCATGAGATCAGTTTTCTCAGGGCCTCATTCAACCTGGCCTTGAACACCTCCAAGGATGGGGCATCCACAACCTCTCTGGGCAACCTGTTCCAGTGCCTCACCACCCTCTGAGTCAAGAATTTCCTCCTAACGTCTAATCTAAAGCTCCCCTGTTTTAGTTCAAAACCATTCCCCCTCAACCTGTCAATATCCGATTGAGCAAAGAGTTGCTCTCCTCTATTTTATAAGTCCCTTTTAAGTATTGAAAAGGTCACCCTGGAGCCTTCTCTTCTTTAGGCTGAACAGCCCAAGCTCTCTCAACCTTTCTTCACAGGAGAGGTGCTCCAGACCCTTAATCATCTTTGTGGCGCTCCTCTGGACCTGCTCCAACAGATCAACATCCTTCTTGTGCTGGGGGCACCAGACCTGGATGCAGCGCTCCAAGTGGGACCTCAGAAAGGCAGAGCAGAGGGCAACAATCACCTCCCTCCACCTGCTGGCCACTCCTCTGCTGATGCAGCCCACAATGCAGTTGGTCTTCTGGGCTTCAAGCACACACGGCTGGCTCATGACAACCTTTTTGTCCACCAGAACCCCCAAGTCCTTCTCTGCAGGGCTGCTCTTAACCAACTATTCATCCATCAACTATTGCTGCTGTCCTGTTTTCAGCTAGGACAGAGTTAAGTTTCCTCCTAGTAGCTCGTATGGTGCTGTGTTTGGGATTTAGGATGAGAATAATGATGATATCACCCTGATGTTTTAATTGTTGCAGAGCAGTGCTTACACTAAGCCAAAGACTTTTCAGCTTCTCACTCTGTCCTGCCAGCGGGCAGGCTGGGGGTGCAGCAGGAGCTGGGAGAGGACAGAGCCAGGACAGCTGACCCAAACTGGCCAAAGGGGTATGCCATAGCATATGGCATCATGATGAACAATATATAGGGGTGGCGGGCCGGGGTGGGGTGTACCAGGGATAGGCTGGGCATCAGTCAGCAGGTGGTGAGCAATTGCATTGTGCATCACTTGTTTGTACACATTATTATTAGTAGTACTATTATCATTATTATTTTCCTATCTTTTCTGTCCTAATAAACTGTCTTTATCTCAGCCCACAGGCTTCATTTTTCTGATTCTCTCCCCCATCCCAGAGAGGGAGGGGGGAGGGTGAGCGAATGCTGCGTGGTGCTTAGCTGCTGGCCAGGTTAAACCACAACAGCTGCAAACCACTGCCTTTGAACAGGGTTACTACACAGAGGGGTGTTCTGAGAAAGTCCTTGAGAATTTTAAGAATCTGAGAGTCTTCTTCACTCTTTTCCTCTTCTTGAAAAAATATTCACAGGAGGACACTGCTATTGGTGTTTGATGTGGGGTATGTTGCTTTCCTGTTCCTGCTGTGGTCTGCCAGACAATAATCCTCTGAACACCATCTGACCTCTCAATATATTTCTGAATTATATCACACAGACAAGTTAAAACAGGAAGCATGGCATCAGTTCCCTCCCTTCTCCCCTGGAAGACTACCTATACTAAGCTAAACATTGACACAAGTTTTCGTAGGCTGTTCATAACATCTTCTAGTGATGGAGATCCTACAGTCTGCCTCAGCAGTCTGTTTCATTGCTTACCTATTCCTGCAACTAGAAACATTTTTTTTTAATCTCTAATTCTCTCTTTTTGAAATATGATCTCATTATTTCTTGTATTGTTCTCTGTAATTATGAAGACCATTTCATTCACTTTCTCTCTGCAGCCAACTTTTATGCACTTGAAGTCCATAATCACTATTCACTCCTGCTGTATTCTTTGGGTAACATAGTTATAACAGGTCACATCTCCCAGACCTGTAAATATTTTTATTATTCTATGGTTTCTCTCCAAGAGGTCTGCAGTCCTAAAAACTGCAGGAAACTTAGGAAGTTCCTAAGTTTCAAGTTATCCTCTAAATTTTATTTTCATCAGACATTAAACAACACTCAGAAGCCTGAACTGTTATTCCCAAGACCTGATTAGTGTAGCTGTGATTAATCTATGGTAAAACATAATTTTTATCTATATCCAGAAGCTTTCCCTCCTACTGTAACATGCAAATAATAAACTTTGGGATTATTAATCCTTAAGAAAGTATTCCTAAGGGCATTATTCTATGGACACATTATCTGAATTTTTTAAGTGCCTCATGATAATAGATTCTGGGATTC
Organism: Cygnus atratus; assembly: GCF_013377495.2. Lineage (NCBI taxonomy): Eukaryota > Metazoa > Chordata > Aves > Anseriformes > Anatidae > Cygnus > Cygnus atratus. The sequence continues at coordinate 13,582,315 of NC_066364.1, read as the reverse complement.
TAGAATAAATATTTCCTTGTTCCGAAGAAAAGCAAAATAGCTATGCTGTCTACATGCTTGCAGCCATCTGGCTGAAGCTCTCCAGATTATTTTATCTTGTGTTTATTTAAATATTTACATCTTTTTTGTTTTTTTCCTGAATAACATATTTTCATAATTTTTCAGCATTCACATTTCTTTCTGCATTCCTAAAATTTTAGACTACTGTTAAAATGTAGAGAACCACACATGATATAAAGCTTGTCAGTCACCCATATGGATAACATTAAATGATATAGCATCCCAATCAGCTGAAAATCATTCTGCATTTAGAAACATAAAGCTTCATTAAATTTTAATGATTTCATTATTGAATCAAACCATGACTAAACTATTTCAGGAATAATTTATGAAAATATGCAGTTAGATTGGAAGTTATAATAAAGTAATTGATTGGGATAATAACTTAAACAGTATAAAATTTTACTTTTTTTAATAGAGATACTATTGTTCAATAATTAAACATTAATTATTGTTTAAGAAAATTAATTGTGCTATATGCAAATAAAGGATAATTGAGTTTCCTGTGTGATTTAGCAATAGTTATATATGAAATAGGGAATTATAATCCTATTTATGGAAGTATCATGAAAATTTTGGACTGTGCAACCGCTAATTTGCAGAAGCTCTACGAGTGTCTATGAACTTAATATGAATCATCTATTAGAATAAAACTACTTTGAACACAAGGTTGTAGCATTATGTTCAGGACTTTTAAAGACCAGAGGCAAGGTCAATATCGTGGGCTTTAATCCATCTACAATGAAAACAAGGACCAAACATTTGGCAGATGAAAAATATATCTGCATGTGTTTTATGAGTTTTAACAGTTCTCCAAGAGAATAAAAATGCATGCATTTAAAAATAAGCTGACCCAGTACTATTTTGTTCACATCGAATAAACAAATCATGCTTCTATTGTGCCGAATTGTCTCTGAAGTTATTCATGTACCACTGGCTACTGGACTTTTTGATACAAGATTACCAATGGGAACATACAGTTGTCTGAGAATTTGCTAGTATTTACATAATCAATGCAGAATTATTTCAAAACATTTCTACAGGGACCCTTCTTTAAGTCCAAGACAAAGGAATTAGTTGAGTTATACATCTTCAAAAAATAAAATAAATGAGGCTGGTAATTTAAACACAAGACAATAACATTTAAATACCCAGACACTTTTAGTATCTTTTTTCCAGAAGTTGATATAAATGTAAATATTTATTTGATTGAACACTTTTTTTTTTTTTTTTCCCTCAGCTTGGGCTGCATATGAAAAAAGTTGCTTTAATTAAGATAAAATTTCATGTATTATTTTCTGATGCATTTGTACTATTTCTTGCAGACACTACAGCTTCAAGACTTGCTTTGTCCAGTAGATGTTAATACAATGCAAAATAATATGAGTGACCAAATGCTTCAGCTTTTATTCAGGTGGATTTGTGTGAAAGATGGCTGACAGTGGAATATCTTGGAAAAGTTACACTACTCAACAGAGCAATAAAGTATTGTTATAATCTTTGTACCATTTATATATTACAATTTATGTACCATATATATATTATGATTTTCTGAGGATGAGCTACAGGTGGGGACACTTTGTAAAACTATGGCTGTCAAAGCGTTATTTTTTTTTTAGCTTATAAAAACTATAGGGGGTTGTGTAAATAAGATAGTAAAGGAATTTTTATTAGAATTAGAATTGGAGCATTTAAAGAACTCTGCAGAGAGCAAACTGTGGCATCATTCCTACCGAAAATTGTGAAAAATGAGCAGTGTGTTACAGAACTGGCACTCTCTGTGTTATGTTAAGATACCTCCCAATTTCCAGTGACCAGGTCACTGAGAAATGGCTTAGCAAGGCATCTAAAGAGGATATTCTCCAGCTTCATCCACAGAGAAGCAGCTTGTTATGGGAGTCGGGAAAGAAGTCTCAAACATCATAAATATGCTACGCAATGCTTCAGTTTCTGACACGCACTGTGGGTTTTCAGTGCATCTGTCACAAGACAATTATATTCCTTATTTATTGGAAGGAGGCAAGCTTCTTGTCTAACCACAGTAACAAATAGCTCTGTTGTCCCCTCTGGTAAGATCCAAGCATGGATGATGAGAGGATGTGTAACTGGCAAGCAAATAGGACTATTTCCTCAGAATATACTCGCAGACACCAGGGAACTGGGAAACAATCACCTCTTGAATTGGAGGTAGAGACTCCATGTCTAATAGCCTCTGATGGATTTTTCTTTTTTTGTACTCCTTTGGGTATTAAAAAGTGTTAAAAAGGCTAGGCACTTCAAAAAACATAAATAATTTAGATCATTTGAAAGACTACTTCTTTTTAACATGGATAAGGCTTTGGCTTGCTGCTCCTTTTATATCTCTGGGAGGAAATTTCTCTAATGTATTTTCTTAATTAATTTAAAAGTCTTTCAGTGTCTTTGATAAATGTTTGTTACTTGTGTCTTTTCTCTGGAGACTTTATGCTAAAAGGAAAATCTTCTAGTTGAAGAACTGGATGAGGGAAATAGAAAGAAAATAATTTTTTTTTCATAATCTTTTCATCTTATTCATGAGTAGCTGTCATTAAATGTAATAGAGAGTTATTCTCCCCATCCCAAAATCTCTGTGTCTATGAACTTGTACTGTGTGAATCACTTTCATTGTCATCAAACACACCATGTGGCACAAAAAAAGTATCCAGAGATTTTACGCAGGACAAACAAGTCAACGTAAGGCAGTCAAACTTCATTAGCATCATTTGCAAACCACAGCCACACAGTACTGACTTTTTAAATGGAGGCTTTGCTGAATGCTAAGCCTAAACAGAGCATGAACAGAGCATCATGCTGTCAAGATGAGTCCTTTGCGTTTTGGAGCAGCATTCTAGTATCACAGTGCACAACACATTTTTCAACTCTTTTTCCAAATCAAACAGTGAATCAGAACAATAAGACAAACCATAAACCTTCCTACCCTTTTGCCAGTTGTAGTAGGAGCAGTGCTAGCTGTCACTGCTCTGTATTAATTATTTTTTTTCAATTTTCAGTCCCTTTCCTAGGTAAAAGCATTGTATTTTAAAGGTAGGCTAGTCGGACAGTCCAAAGGCCTGATTCTAGCAAAGTTAGCTACATCTCAGCTGTCTTTAATTTAGCTAGCTCAGGTACTGATCACAGTGCAACAACAGCAATACAGAGGTTAGATTTCTCAGACCTTGAATCAATATCAGGACTGTTATTGACATGTGGGATTCTGAGTGTAGATATGCCTATGTGCACTGCAGTCCCTGAGCAGTACTGCAGAGGATAATGTGGGTGGGAATGATTAAGATTAATTGTTTTAACCTATATATATTTTAAAAACTGTCATTTTTCCAGTATATAGTATTATGAGGTCTGTCATGTTTTTTAATCTCCTTACATTTATGTTTACTCCTACAGACCTTAATCTAGCAAACGTTATTTTAAAGTGAAGATAACCCCAATGCACAAGATTATCATGAGTCCTTATTCTCCTCTCAAAAGTGTAGCTGAAAGGACTGAGTGTCTGACTTTTTCTCAGCTCAGAAAACCTGACATGGATACTAAACAAATGCACACAGATAGGGCTGGGCACAAAATGAAACAAACAAGGTTCTGTCTGAATACCAGAAAACACTGCGCAGGTGACGAGGCACTGCAACAGGTTGCCAGAGGGGTGGTGGAGACTCCCGCGTGGAGATCTTCGAAAGCTGCCCGGATGTGGTCCTGGGCAACCAGCTTTACCAGGGGGTTGGATCAGATGGCCTCCAGAGGTCCCTTCAAACCTAAGCCATGTAATTCTATGACTGGAAAAGTCTTCGTTTTCCATTACAAGCAAATTTTTTAACCTGATGATTTCTACTTCAGCCAGCTCAATCTGTGCTTCCTCAGAAGCTGAGCTGTACTTCAGTTGTCATTTAGCAATCAGAAACATAACAAGTGTGTTGTGGTTTAACCCAGCAGACAGCTAAGCACCACACAGACATTCACTCACTCCCCCATCACCACAGTGTGACAGAGGAGAGAATTGGGGGAAAAAAAAAAAAAAAAAAAAAAAAAAAAAAGTAAAATCTCATGGATTGAGATCAAGATAGTTTAATATGACAGAAAAAGAAAGGATAATGATAATAATGACAAAAAAAAAATAAAAAGCAGGTTATACACAATGCAATTGCTCACCACCTGCTGACAGATGCCCAACCAGACCCCAAACAGCACCCCAACCAGCCAAATCCACCTTTTTTATTGTTTAGCATGACACCTGCCCTGGTTTCAGCTAGGATACAGTTAATTTTCCTCCTAGTAGCTGGTATGGTGCTGTGTTTTAGGTTTAAGATGATAATGATGTTGATAACATGCTGACATTTTAAGTGTTGCAGGGCAGTGGTTAGACTAAGTCAAGGACTGTTCTGCTTCTCATGCAGCCCTGCCAGAGAGGAGGCTGGGGTTACATGAGAAGCTGGGAGGGGACACAGCCAGGACAGCTGGCCCAGACTGCCCAAAGGGATATCCCATACCATATGGCGTCATGCTGAACAATTATATGGGGTGGTTGGCTGGAGTGGATGGGGGGACCGCTGCTAGGCATCAGTCAACGGGTGGTGAGCAATTGAATTGTGCATCACTTGTTTGTACCTATTAATAATAATAGTGACATTTACTATTATTGTTATTGTTATTGTTATTGTTATTGTTATTGTTATTATTGTTATTATTTTCTGTTCTATTAAACTGTCTTTGTCTCAATCCACAAACTTACTTTTTTTTAGACCAGTTCTCTCCCCCATCCAACTGGGGGAGTCGGGGACTAAGCAAACAGCTGTGTGGTGCTGAACTGCCTGCCAGGTTAAACCACAACATCATATAGTATAGAATATCCCTTTGGTAAGTTTGGATCAGCTGTCCTGGTTCTGTCTCCTCCCAGCTCCTTGTGCACCCCCAACCTCCTCGCTGGCAGAGTGGTATGAGAAGCTGAAAAGTCCTTGACTTAATGCAAGGACTGCTCTGCAGCAACTAAAACATAGGTGTGTTATCAGCATAATTCATATCCTAAAACCAAAACACAGAACCATACCAGCTACTAGGAAGAAAATAACTCTATCCCAGCTGAAACCAGGACAAAGTGTCACTAAATGAGCATTTCAGCATAGGTTGCTGAGGAAACTTTGTGTGAAAGCTCACCCCAGCATCATCCCTCAACAGGACCTTGAAAACAGCACTTGTCCTGGGAAAGACACAAACAGGAAGATCACTTGTCCCATCATTATGTGGTATCAGTACAATCCATTTAGTAGACCACAGGTTGGTATGAAGTTTGTGACTTTTCATTTTTGTATAAGAACTGGAAGTTTACAAGCTGCTGATAGGAAATGGGACCTGCCCGGTTAGCCATAGAGAAAAATGACATACTCAGATCATGATTCAGTATTTTCTTCATGCTGTGAGTTACTACTTATATAATTGAGGATCCCAGGTTTGGTATCTATCATACTATTCACTAAAACACACAAAGACTGTGAATGAATAACTGTACTCTTTATTTTTTTCCCCTCAGGCTTACGTTGTTGCCATATGGAGTAAGGAATATTAGAGGATATTGGATATTCAAAGCCAATTTTCATTTGCGCCATAAAAAGGCAGTTATGATAAATCAAATTTTCTATTGAAAAAAAAAAAAAAGTTGTTCCAAGGAGGCATCCCTCGGATAACAGTACATGCCCTCTTATTAAAACATTTCTGAAGCAGAATTTCTGAAGCAGATTGTTTAGGTCGTGGGGTTTTTTTTGCTTGTTTGTCTGTCTGTTTGTTTTTTAGCCATTTCTGTAGCCATTCATGTAGTACAAACTGTGCCACACATCCATACAGATAACACTATAATTTATTGAGGTACATTATACTCAAAAGGAAAGAGATACAAATGTTCTGAATCTTGATAAGCAATCCAAATAGCCATGAATCGATATGTGCTATGAAGGATCTCCTTTCCTAAGCAAACAAAACGGTACTAGATGGAATCCATTCCTCTGCCCCAGCACTCAGAAGTTTGTTACCATTGCTGAGGAAGTACATGAGCCTAAATGGAGAGCAAATTAAATGGCAGTTTAAATCCTATACATGTGGAGGTGCATGTGGTGATATCAATGATTTCTATTTACAGCAGTGACTCATCTCATCTTCTTTCTGAAATACAGCTGTGAGAACTGGATCAGTACTGTGCTTCTCAACTGCAACATTATTTATCTTCATTGCTTGCACATCATGGGGATCCACTGGGCTAATCTCATGCATAGAGCCATTGTGGCTAATCCAGATCTACCCCATAACTCTGAATGAAAGCCATGGCATTTTTCGTCATATATTTCCTGTACCATCTCTCAAAAAATCTGACGTCAACCATCTCCAATCATAACATGAATAAAACCACAAACTTTCTGTGAGGTTAAGAATAACAAACTTCTCACTATCAAGTCTCTGTAATCCTTAGCAGAATTCCAAAAACTTCACCTGCAACATCTGGAAACGTGCTTCAAAGCAGCACAGACATATTCAGTTCCTTTTCACCCTCTTTGGTTGCTCAGAGCAGAGAACTGTAGGACTGCAGGACAGAAAAACACTTCAATTCTCCAGGGCTTGTTAGTATGCCTGAAAGGGTATAGTTTATTGCTATAAAAAGGCATCAAAATTGGGTTATCTTTTAAAAATAAAAGCTTAAATACCAAGCACTAGTGAAGGGATATAGTAAAGGTCAACAATAGAATGCTGAATGCAGTCACTGACAAGGTATTCTTCAGAGTGCATGGCCAGCTATGCAGCAAAATGTTATTGGAATTTGGTGTGTTTTGTTCAGGCTTCCCTAGAAAAAAGATGAGCACGGTGTACAGAATCCCTAAAGCAATATTTGTTTGTTTTATTATGATGGTAATAGACCTCTGCAATATTGTAATGTTCTTCGTTTCCTTTCATCTCAATTAAGGAAGCCACACAAAACTCTTATGAGACTGGCTGACTATTTTAGGGCCCAGAAAGGGCCAAGTGAAATGCCTCAAGTAACACAGTCAGTGGAGAATCGAGAACTGAACCAAAGAGCTGTGACTCCAAGTGCCAGTCACCTGCTGTAACCCAAAATACTAAAGAAAGTAAGTCATCAAACAATTATGTTGCTTTTCAGTGAAGCTAACCAACTGCACTATTTATTAGCTTCACGGGAAATGAGCCTTGTAGAAAAGCAAAATATGTTAGTTGTGTTTTTTTTTTTGGTCAAAACAAAAATGGAAAGTCTTTAGGGCCATTAGACAATTTCACATGATAACAGGGCTTAAGACAAAAAAAAGATCGGAAAACAGTGGATTTGCTGTGCAGAAGTGTAAGTTTCCACTGGAGAGAAAAAAAAAATAGAAAAATGTTCTCATACACAAATTTAATTTTTTATGAGAGATCTCAAGCAACTAAGCAAAATATCTGGCCTTTTCAAACTGCTTCAATATCAAAGCATATCTAAATTTATCTGATCAACATATCTGTTCTCTAAAGATTCAGGATATTTTCTTTTATCATTCAGCAGAAGCAATATCCTAATATCATTTATGTATCTTTGATTCTTTCAAATCATACTTTATATTTCCATTAATTCAGAAACATGATCAAAATGTACTTTCCAAATTTATTTACATTTACTATAATTCAGGGAAGTCATTAAATAAATAAATAAATAAATAAAAACCTTAAGAAGATAATCATCTGAGATTTTCTACTAAATCTGTTATCGGACATCCTTAGAAGTGTAAACACAAACGTTGGTAATCCTTTTCACTCGTCACTCAGGCATAAATTATACCTTGCTAAAGTGAAAATAAACATGAAATATAGAGTTAGCAGCATTGTTTTTTTCATGTTTGTTTTTAAACTTCAAATTTTTATTTTTGTTCCAATTTCTGTCTGAATTAATTCCCTTGTAGAATAAAGTTATAAGAACTGTCAGGCATGAGAAAGGTATCTTAGTCATTAAAACTTATCTAACTAGAATACCAAGGAGGGAAGAAGATAAAATGTTTCAGTAGGATGTATCTGTCATGATTGTGAATATGTAATTATTGTGCTTCAGTACTGAAACAACTGTGGGTCATTTTGCTTTACATCTTGCCTTGTGACATTTCACAAGTGCATATATTTTATTCCTTTATATAATATTCGCATTAAGGCTTCTGAGAGTCTTGTGTTGACATAATACATATGGGAAGTTCAACATTTAGAGTACTCTAACATGGATCTCAGAAGACTAGTTTAATTTGCTGTCTAACACAGTTGTTCTGAGTTGTTCTGTGTTCTTCAATTCACCATTTATCTCCTACAGCTCTAGCTCTAGCCCACCCCTAGCTATCTTTCAGCATGCCAGTCTGGCTTTTAGGTACAGCTAATATCAGCTGAGATTCATCTCATCTATGTTAGGAATCTAAAGCTAGAGTACTCTAGAAATGAAGTACTTGCAAAGCAGCATTCCACTTGGGTTTTGAGTGCCTACAAGAATGCACACTCTACAGGGAAGTCTGTGCAAGGGCTTGACCACCCTAAGAGTACAAAAAACTTATTTGTCTTCCCATCTTACCTGCTTCTAAAATGAGTCACTTGAAGTCACTCTTCAGGTGCTTAAAAAAAAAATAGTTGCCTAAATTTTAAATTTATAAAGCTAAATGAGGTGAAACCTGCCCAAAGTTGGCAGATGCAGTCAAATAGGTTAGCAGTCAGATGAATAACCTCCTGAGGTTATAAGTAATATAGTTCAAGCCCTTTTTCTGGATAAGGAATTTGAATTTGCATTTCAATATTAGAATCATCTAGTCACTGGACTAATAGACTATTCTAAAGCAGTGAAGCAGTGGTGCTTTCTCTCTCACACACACACAATTAGAAATTACCTGATATTAGCATTAGGAGCAGGTTCACATTTAGGATACCCATTGAAAGGAAGAGAAAGTAATAACTGTTCTGAGTTAGGCTAATATCTAGGCATCACATGAAACTCTTCTTGCATTGTTCCCTTCTGGATGGCTACGGTAATTCTCATCCAAGCTGGCTACTGAAAATATGCATCTGTAGTGATCCATTCTCCCTCTGTGTATTATAGAAAAACTGGGCATCTATGAAGGCTTCTCCATCTTCGTGGAGAAGCATGTCACTTAAGAAGTATGAATAACATTTTGGACCTCAGTTCTAAACCTATGTGTGTACTAGACACAGTGTTGTGACAATAAATAAATTGAAAACTAGTTTTGGCCACAGATAATCTACACTGACATGTACATCATTGCCCATCTCTTGCATCTTTTTAATGCAAAGTGGAGCATGTTCAATTTTGCCTTTTCTACTACTTGAAAGCAATGTGTCATATCTGATAGATATGGCTCACTCCTCCTCATACCATGTTCCCAGTGGAGAAAAAATGAGTGTGTAACATGTTCTTTTGGTTTCTTTAATTTGCCTTTTTTTTTTTTTAATAACAAATGCATGCAGAGTCCCATGCCACTGTATTAGAAATGATAAGGTCAAAGAGATGTGCCACATGCTTGAAACAGAAAACGATGAAATTTGAGGCCATCCTCAGTCCCTGGGGGAACACATTCTATAGTTTTGAACTAAAGGCAGTTGGATAGTTAGAAGATTTTGCCATAACTGCCTTATCCATGAGGCACAAGCCATTTTCTGACACAAGCAGCAAAGTCACTGTTTAATTAGTTAAAGATAAAGAGCCTTAGAGGACTACAAAGCTTTTTTGTGTATCCAGTGATGTAAACATAGAATTTCCCTTAGAGTTATTAGAATAGACATGTTGTTTCTGCTCTGGGAATTATTAGAGATGCTATAAGCTCAAGTAATTAATGTGATCCATTTATAAAACTCAAGGAACTGTTTTCATTACTGTTGAGACTTCTGCTGAGTCCTCTCTTAATTATGTTAAACAGTGGTCAGTATCAAGAAGCCAATATGGGCTAAAATTTGTTATGGGTAAATATTTGAATACAATACTGTTGTTCCCTCTGCTGAATGCAGCTCCAATTTAAGAGGATGTTTATTATGCGCTTAACTTGAGAGCACATGATTAAATCAACTACTTCTGGGTGTTACTGAGGTTATCGATGTAAAGATGTTTAGCTTCTTTGCTAGAGTGGTAGCGTTCTAAAATTAAAAAAAAAAAAAAAAAAAGCTGTTTAATGGAAACACTTGTCCTTCTTTGGGTAAGTTTATAGCCATTTTCTTACTTACCTGTCACTTGATATAGTACTGCAACTTGTATCATAAATGCTATAGCAGTAAATTACATTGTGTATTACACAGAAACAACAGCAAAATAAAAATGTAAATTTATTAAAATGATTACTCTGTTTCAAAAGACTTCATTCTATCATAGTCATTTAGTCATTTTTCCAGAGAATTTCTCCTCTTTGTTTCTCTAGTTTCAATTTCCAGTTTCAACAAGAGGTAGGTTGTTCATTGTGTTGCAGTTAGCAAACTTCGAGTATAAACATGATCCATAATTACCAAAATCAAGCGATAAGAAAAGAAAAGAGAAGAAAAGAAAAGAAAAGAAAATAGCTAAAAACTAGATCTTTCAGGTAAAAAGGAAATTTATACAACTCCATGCAAAGATGTCAATGGACTGCCTTTGTGTTATTGCTTGATACTAGTTTCTTGATTCCTTAAAGACAAGCACTGTATGGCACCTTCTGAGGGTGGTAAGGCTAGTGGGAGCACCTCTGCTGCTCTAGGGAGCACTGTGAGTTCAGAGCACATCTGAAATGCTTCTATACCAATGCACGCAGTATGAAGAACTAATGGAATGAAGTGGAAACTTTGGTCCTTTCCCAGAGTTATGATATCATTGATATTAGTGAGACTTGGTGGGATGGAGGGCTCTCAGCTGTTCAGGAGGGATAGGCAGGGCAGCTGAGGTGGAAGTGTTTTGCTGTATGTACAGCCTGTTCCATTATCGATGGCACGGTAGAGAGTCTCTGGGTGAGAATTAAGGGGACAGAGAGCAAAGAAAATATCATCAGGGGTGTCTACTATTTACTGCCCATGTAGGATGATGGCATGGATAAGCTATTCTGCAGGCAGGCAGGGGAAATCTGTAGATTAGTTGTTCTTGTCCTTTTGGGAGACTTCAACTTCCCATAAAATGGGAATATCATACTACTGTGACAAATAAGTTTGGCAAATTCCTAAAACATGTTGAAGATAACCTCCTGTCACAAGTACTAAGTGATCCAACTAGGAAAGGTGCCCTCCTAGATATGTTGTTTGAGAATAGGAAAGGCCTTGTGGATGATGCGATGTGATGGTAGAACAAGTCTGTAAATCTAAGCAAAGCCCTCGGAAGAGTTCTGGAGATTTTCCCAGGTGATATTGAAAAACACTTAAAGAACAAAGCTATTATCAGGCATAGTCAAAATGGGTTCATCAAGGAAAACTCCTGCATTTAATTTATTATTAATTAATGCATTTAATTTATTATTAATTTAATGTCTTTCTATGATAAGGTCACCCACTTGGTGGGTGAAGGGAAGGAAGTGAACATAGTATTTCTGGATTCCAGTAAGGCCTTTGACAAATCCTTCTGGACAAAATTGTCCCACTGTGAGATTAAGAGGTTCATGCTATGCTGGGTGATAAACTGGCTTAATGGTAGATCTCAAAGTGTTGTAGTGAATGGAGCTATGTCTGGCTGGTGCCCAGTCATTAGTGGTGATCCCCAAGGCTCAATTCTAGGACCAGTTCTGTTCAACATTTTTATCAATGACCGGTGGAATGCATCCTCGGTAAGTTTGCTGATGATACTAAACTGGGATGTGGTGTTGACTCTCTGGAGGGGTACACTGCAGCATTCGGTAATCATCAACAGCATGAAGTTCAGCAAAGGTAAATGCCGAGTTCTGCAATTGGGACTATGCAGATTGCACACTGGGACAGATTGAACATGGGTATAGATCGGGAGATGAGTGGCTAGAAAGGGATCAGGGGATGCCGGTCAACAGGAGGCTCAATATGAGTCAGCTACTGCCCTGGCAGCCAAGAGGACAAACTGCATTTTAGAGTACATTAAACCAGTGCATCATCAGCCGTTCCAAAGAGATGATTACTGCCCTGTATTTAGCACTGGTGTGACCTCACCTTGAATATTATGTACAGTTCTGGCCTCCACAATATAAAAAGGGTCTTAGGCATCCTTGAAAGAATCCAGAAGAAGGCAAAAGAAAAAAAAGCTGATAAAAGGACTGGAAGGCATGTTCTATCAGGAGAAGCTGAGGACACTTGGGTTGTCTAGTCTGGAGAAAAGAAGACTCAGATGTGATCTCATTGCTCTCTACAACTTCTTGAGGAGTAGAAGCATAGAAGGAAGTTCAGGTTTCTTCTTCGCTGTAACCACTGATAGAACATGAGGGAATGGCACAAAGCTGTGCCAGGAGAGGTTTGGGCTGGACATTAGGAAAAATGTCTTTACCATGAGGGTGGTCAAACACTGGAACAGGCTTTCTAAAGAGGTGGCTGATGTCCCATGCCTGTCAGTGTTCAAGTGTCATTTGGACAATGCCCTCTATAACACACTTAAATTTTTCGTTAGCTCTGAAGAGGTCAGGCAGTTGGACTAGATGATCTTTGAAGGTTGCTTCCAACTGAACTATTCTATTCTATTCTAAACAGTCAAAAAATGGAGAAGTACCTGCCGCTAACATTCTCGGAAAGGTTATGATATGCCGGTGATTAAATGCAATTTGTCAAGATGATGTGTGTTAAAGATGAACCATTATGTAGCATGAAGATGCGGTTTCATATTGCATAAACACTTCATAATCTTTCAATACAATTACAAGGAGAAAAAGAGAAAACAAATGACAGAGCCTAAGAAGGGTGGCATCTTCCATTTACTTTATGTTTCTACTATTGGCAAATGCATGCTAGAAGTTATTGTACCCCTTGATAATTTTCTCTGATAAGAGAAAATTTTCAAAGAGCTGTGGTAGAAAATATTTTCTATATCTATAGGGAATCAAGCTGAGAGTTTCCATACGCCCCTTCAGATAAATGACAATTCAGCACCATTAGGAAACTGCTGACGTTCATGGTTCTGTTTTAAGAATTAACTTTCCCACTTTTGTTAAAATGATGGACAAAAACGATTGCATTGAGGCCAAATGATGTGTACAACAAGTACTGGAGGAATCAAGTAAATCAATGTTCTGCTAACCCATAAAAGACAACAGTACAAACAGTCTGTTCTCCACCTGGGAGTGTTCACACTCTGAATGACTCAGGAGCAGGGTTAAGCCTCAACTGCAAACTTGTCAGCCTCTATTTCCTTCCCTCACATTCACTGTAAGCCTTAACTTTTAAAATCCTCTTCAAATTAAATCAAAGCTAACAAAACATTATCCGTGTAGCTAGTCAGTGTCTTCCGTATTGCTCCCCTGTAGACACATAGAACAAAAAATAACACAAATCCAAACAACTGGATGATATACAACTGAAGACACCAGCCTCTACAACATACTGGTTATAATAACAGAAAAACAGTTGAACTGTACTAGATGCAGATAGAATTGAGTGAGTCCACTCCAAACTCAAGGACTCTGGAGCAAAACACCTGAACTCCACCAGGGATTCTCATTGAAGGAGTAGGAAAGGAAAACAAAAGATGAGGCTGCTAAGCACAAAGCAGAATTTCTATTTCAATAGAAATTCTATTTCAATATTTCCTAGTGTTTCAAGATTCTGCCCCTCTTTCTAAAGAAAGAAAAGAAACCACACTTCTAAGGCATAAAAAAAAAAGTAGAAAGAACCCCAGTGAAATAGAAAAATAGCAGCAAGACCAGATATTTAGAACCTCTTTGATCAGATCAATAGCTTGGGGTAGGTGATTCACAGTCCTATACACATTTCTGGAAACCTTTCTCAGCTTTCTTGTCATGTATTGTCTTTTTTTTATTATTATTTTTGTTTTCTTCCAGAAACTTTCCCTGTAAGGAGACTTTTTATTTAAGTGCTCAAAGGCTTGGAGAACTCTAAGTAGAACAGAAAGAGGGAGTGTGAAAACCAGCTAAAACATTTTCTAAGTAATTTTATCCCAAAATTGCTTGGTTTGGCCCAAGTTCTTAGCCATCTATTTTCATCCTGAAAGCAGCTCATCTTCAATGCTGGTGGCAAAATTGTTACAAAGAGGAATTTGCTTAGTGTGCCTAATGTTGAGAACACCTAATGTTCTGAAAAATGAATTTGGAAAACTTCCCAGATTGCACATCTGTCTCTAAAACTTGCAAATAATGGACTGAATAGGAGATGGGAGGATTAAGTGAACTCTTGCTCTCCTCTGCTTTCCCTCGCCTAAACCTGTGTGGTACCTCTGGGTGACCTTTATCTCGAACACTCTCTCACAGTATCTTGGCCACAAGCTTACAAAAGTAAAACACCTACCTGACGTGCAGGTGCATGGATGTGCTATTGCAATCAGCTGGTTATATGAGTACCATATGTCTGTGGTTGGAAAGAAGGGGCCATTGGAAGAAAACTCACACTATGATTAATTAGTAGTATGAGAAGTTTTTTTCTTGCTGCTGCTTTTTTTTTTCCCTTGAGTTAGTGCCTCTCATCCTGCCTTGATAGTGCAGAATTAACACGATCACAGAATTTACAGATAAACAGGATTCTCAGATCATCACCCCCTTTTCCTGTTTTGCAGGGATGATTCAGAGAATATATTTTCTTGATCTTCATCTACTTAACAGCATGACCAAGAAGTTACGCCTCTGCTACTTGCCTTCTGGGACAATCCTGCAGCATAATGCATTTCAGTGTCCAAAGATGTATTCCTGATAACCAACCTAAACATTCCAGGTTTTATATTTCTCTCATTAGCCTTTACAGAAGACATCAGATGAAATTACTTATTTCATCTTTTGTGTTCAAATCTAGGCATATAAAAATAATGAATTTAAAACAGATCTCTAGAGGACTATACCTAGTACTAATACTATCTCTACCTAATTGCCAAAGCTATTGAAAGTATAGCTGGTTAACCCTCATTTCCAATTGTGAGTCAATGTTTCCGCATGCTGATCTCCTTTGCTAATACTGCTTTTAACCAATAAAGGTGCAAGTTTGTATTCTGGATGTCTGCCACAAGCAGGTACTTACTAATTCATTTAACATTAAAACTGGAACAATTAGACAAAGGGATGAAAGAGAATTACGAGTTTTTGAAGAAACGTTGGTACCTCTGATTTAGAGAACTGAAAATTTGTGAGTTGATTGAAGGATGTCTGAAACATTCCATTTTAACTTAAAAAAAAAATCACCTAAATTTTGGCTCAAAATAGAGCTTTCTTGTAACTTTTGCAGCATTCACTTTACAAAAAAAGTATCTGTCAAAGACAGTATCCTCCCTTAGCCATGTGTTACCATTTTATTGGTTTCCTATTCTGTTGAATAAGTATAATTATGGCATACTATATTTTACACAAAATAAGCCAGGTATGTACAAACAGACAGTGTGGTATAGCAACTTTAGAGAGCTCAAACAATCCTTCCATGGAAGGGGCCGGTAACCTCCAGCCAGCAAATATTATCGCAGGGCAATAACCCTTCAGCTATTATACTTAGATCTATAATGCAATGTCTGAATTTCATCTTGACTTCTACATGCTCTGTAGATGCTTCCTGGAGCTTAGTTTCACATATTTTGTCTGTTGTTTATTATCTGTTTCAGATTTTCATGTCCTGAACTGGGTTTTCACTATAGCTATAGGAGCTCTATTGTGTGGAGAGCAGTATTTGTGACTAACATAATGATGCAGTGTACTTGCATACAGGCTTGGTATGACAGCAAGTGACATGAAAAGTCAGGCCACAGGGTGCATTGTAGCAGAGTACAGGCATGAGATGATAAGGAAATGGGACCAGGTTTACAAATGAGACCCCACAGCTATAAACAACTCCCCTGTGGTCAGTTAAAGAAATGCAGAGCTGAGCAAAACTGTTTCAGAAGTAAAAAGCAGAACAAAGAGCAGTGTCTAAGCTACATAAAACACACAATACACAGTAAATTTGGAAGTAACATGGACTTGTATTAGAGCAGGGAGGCATTAGAAGCAGTTGGTTGAAACTTTCTGGAAATGTGAGTATTTGGGAGAGTAGAAACAGAACTGAGGCATGGACACACTGGAGGGACTGGGTAGACTGTGCAAAAAGGACTATACAGGATAGAAACATTTCCCACTGAAACCTGCAAAGAAAATTGAGGTATCAGGGCAATTTTATGCAGTTTAACAGAGCCTTATTCTGTTCATATGTTATGTTACAATCTTTAATTTTCTGATCAGTGCTAAATCAATAATGATACCACATTCTTGTTTGTAGACCTGTTATAAATTGATCATTTTGATTTATATGCTGGACATAGGTGAATGCAGCTGTTGCATCATAGGGTAAGCAGTTTGGCAGAACCTAACCCCCCCTTGTGTTCCAGTTTGTCCTCAGATATCAGAGGGACTGGGGGTGGCTGGGCTTGGATTCTGAGTGATGCCCAATCAGCCATAAAGTCCGGTCACATTCAATATATTGAATTACCACAGTCACGGGTACACAAACAGTGCAATACACATTCAGTCTAGTAGATTAATGACTGGTGTAGTTTATGGAAACAACAGGAGCACATGTTCTTTGGGATTGCCAGTGATAAATACACTGTCTGCAAAGCACGTGCAAATACAAAGAATATGACTAGCACAACCAACTACATATGAGTTAACTTATGAAACAGCCCTATAGAGAATGTTAGGTTTCCTGAAGAAGCACTCAGTATAACCAAGGGTTCGAATCTCACCTAATAGTCATCCTTATGGGGGGTGGAAGAGAGGTTCAGCCCATTGACTGACTGATTTCAGAAGTCATCAACGCCCTCCAGAGTTGTCTGCGATGGTATCATCCCTAACATTTTTCCTCTCGAGCCATTTTTATAGCATTTTCTTTCTTTTAAAGAGAAAGTAAGAGCCTGAGTAACTCTGGTCATATGTATCTTTGAGAAATTCAGAGTGCATGCTCAGCAAGGGGTGGCCACACCTTGGAGGCAGGTAGCCTTTGGGATTCAGGTGTGTTTGGGGATTATGAGATTGTAATGAGCAAAGTTCACCCACAGGACGTGATTTTGTTATCAGTTTGGCTCAGGGCTGGCCAAGCAGACTATCAATTCTCTAATACCATCAAGTTTCCCATCCTTGAGCTGATACCACAGAGCCTGGCCAGTGTCTTCACTCCTCTCCATGAGCTCCATGCTACTTCTCTTACAGTCAGCACACCAAGCTCCCCTGGTTTTGCCAATATTTAATGCTGCAGTTTATGTTGCCAAGGGGACTATCATCTAACAGATTCCATGTGTATCTGCCGCATCTCATCCTGGAATTTTTGTCAACACCAAACCTTCTCTTAAGATGTGGGCATACCTTCAGTCTCAATAAGTCACCTCCAGCAATTATTCCACAGCAATCTATAAAAAACAAAGTACACCATACTCTGATCAGAAAGCTTAATTCCTACATGAATGTTGATATTATTCTCATACTCTTAAAGCCAAGAATTCAGTTATGCAACCAAATTAAAGAATGTGTCCAAACCTATAAGTACCTTCATCATTAATATAATAAAATAAATGCTCAAATATTTAAGTAAAAAAAAAAACTTTTGAAAGAAATGGGTACCTAATTGATCTGTGCAGTTTGTACAAACTCGCTACGAACAGTTTATAGGCTGAATATGTTGTTCTATTTATCTGCTGTATTCAGCACAATACAGGTGGATGGTCACATTTTTCTTTGTACATGCTAAAGTGGATGACATAGTATTACTGATTTTCATTCCTGGAAAAAATTAAAAAAAAATAAAATAAAAAGATTGAAATATTCTATCCAGCTATGAAGTTCAATTAATGGCATGAGTCATTTTGTGTTACATGGAAGGTAAATACAGCAGAAGTAAACAGTGCACCAAAGGGAGGGGTAGAATGGATTTTGAATGCTAGATTGATCTCCATTAAACTGTTTGCAACAACTGACAGTTACTAGCCTCTGAGAGATGAGGTACTACAATCATTCCTTTTTGAAAGTAAGAAAAATACCTGCTAGCTTATGTAAATTTTGTTGGCTTTTTTTTTTTTTTTCAATGGGTATCACTATTTGCAGTCCTAGTACATTGAAAGTTAACTGACAACAATTATTGGAAAATACATTTTCCTTTTAGCAGAAAATGTTAAGAAACTAAAAAGAATAAAATGTGGTGTGTTTTGTCGGTGGTGGTGGTGGTGGTTTTTTGTTTGTTTGTTTTATAAGGTAAGCAGAATTCACTTGTGAAATATTACTTTACTGCAAGCAAACCTAGTGGTAGAAAAAGTCATGGTAAGATGAACAAATAATGATGTTTTTCTCTTACATTCTAATTTTCTCTCAGGCCAATTTGCTCTTACGGGATTTTTGATAGTCTGTTCTTAGCGATATCTATCATACCTGAAGGACAAAAAAAAATGGCCAGATGTTTGCCTGTAGACTTTGCAAATACTTGTGAGCAGTTTTTATCTTAAACTTCTAATAGTTCAGCTGTGTAATATAATTCAGTGCCTAACATTGAATTCTCCATCTTCATGAAACAGCCCCCAGATTGCTCTCTTTTCTCTTATAAACAGAGAGGAGGTGTTTAATATCAGATAAATTATTAAAACAGAATTCAGTTTATATTTGCTAAACACAGGGCTATTACAAAGGATGGTATGCCCAATTGTTTTTATAAAACAAAACATCAATTATAATAACTATAATAACTGCTGCTACTTTGAATTTAGAGACATACATTAGCTAATGTGAGACAGAAGCTGTTATGACTAACTACTCAGTACTCATTTTGTACATGGTAATTTTTCCAGTATAATCCTTAGTGTATTAAATAAACTTGAGAGACTTAGGAAAGTCAGTCAAAGATCTCTGAGCTTAGATAATTCTACTTAAATGGGATCTACCCATCTATCTATATGCATATAATATACACACACAAATATGAATAAATAAAACATTTCATAGATGTATCTGAATATGGAATATTTTTGAACCATTTCCTATGAATGAGACACTTTTACATGTTCCATTAAGAAATGAGCCACAACAAGATTACAGCCATAACCAGAGATGAATAATGGACTACCCTGTGCAGTTGCATGAATGTCCATGTATGTACAGATATGGGCTCACGCCCTAACGATATTTATATACATTGCACCATTGCATGAATTTTAAGTGTCAAAACAAAAAGCAAAACAAACAAACAAACAAAAAAAGGCAGTGTTTGCAGTGAGTTTTCACATCAGCTGTTTTGTGAGCCACTGATTGTTCATCAGGCAGTTTGACCTTCTCTTAAATGTATGTGTTGAGTCAACCTTGGTTAGCTGACAGGTTCCCACCAAGCCACTCTCTAACTCTTCCTCCTCAGCAAGATGGGAGAGAAAATACAGTGAAAAATCTCATGGGTCAAGATAAAGACAGGGAGATCACTCACTAGCTACTGTCACAGTCAGAACAGACACAAATTGGGGAATGTTAATTATTTTATTGCCGTTTAATAACACAGTGGAATAGCAAGAACTAAAAACTAAAATGACCTTCCTTTACTTGGTTTTACCAAAATACCCCTCCACTGAAAAAAATAAAATAAAATAAAAAATAAAAATAAAAATAATGCAAATAAAAATAAAAATAAATAAATAAAATCAGTATTATCCAGAGATTTGACAAAGCTCTCTATGAAAGCATTACCTGAATTTCTATTTTTGGTCCACTCTATTTCCACTCATCTCACCCCCCTTGGCCCCTCCCCCCCCCAAAAAAAAAAACAAAAAAGTAATTTTAATCTATTTAATTTTTTTCAAAATATCCTGAAGTGTTCCATAAAAACCTTCAAATGAATCATAAAAGACTCCCATTTAAGGATAATTTTTTTTTTCTAAAACTTTGTAGAAGCTTGTCCAACTGGAACAATTTAATTTATAAACTTACCTTTTGGCACTCTTTTTCTTTATTTTCTCTGGACTTATTTTTCATGATATATTGGCATGCTCAAATAGTTCTCTTTGCCACATGTGCAGTTTTCATTCTTGCATGCTTCCGATCTCAGACATGTTGATGGCACTTAACTACTAGATAATAAGATTGGCTCCTAAAACTAGCTGTTATTCAGTCCAACAGTGAAGCAAGGCCATCATTCTGTTCATCAATAACAGACATTTAATCAAACAGAAATAGCACACAGTTGGGTCAATCACTACCATCTATAATCAGCACTTTTCTGTGCCAAAGCCTTTTTGTTTGACAAGTTTCAAATACACAGTACACCTGTTATCGACAGAAATTCCCTAAAGAAAGAGCTCCTGCTTTCATAGTGAGTCAGTAACTGGCTCTAGCACATTGCCTTATCTGTGTATCTTCACAATCACTATTCGTTTTGCTACTTGTCTTAAAGGAAAGTTATATCTTATAAGAAATTTTATCTTATAAGAAATATACATTAATGTTAACATGAATAGTGCAGGTTCAGTGCTATAATAACCTCTACCTCTCCCCAAAGCCATTCCAAGACTTTAAGTATGTCTTCAAACCAATTATTTAACTGTAGAATAGTAATTTCCTTTTGCAACCATGGTATCCATTATGTCCCCCAGGAACTTAATAGTTTGGGAACAAAAGAAGAGTCAGACATTCTATCGTACATCTTTCTTTAATAAATAGGATCTAATAATCCTTAAAGAAAAATGCAGTCCATGGGCTAAAAACAAAATTAAAAAAAAAAAAGGTTAATGAACTATTAGTTAGTGACAATAGATGTGTTATGGTGCTAGAGTATTTATATAATACTTGAAAAGTACTGATTTGTAATAGTCATATTGTTTCTTGTTCAGCAGCCAACACACCCAGAACATTTTATGTGCAATTATCATGAAATAATGCACCCAAATTTGCCAACTGTTTGAAATATACTTAGACACAGATTTACAATTGAAGTTAATTCATTAAAGATTTTTTTTTTCATAAGTTGATTTCTAAACCATGGCTTTATGATTAGTTCATAATTATTAACAGAGAATTTATTAGGACAAAATGTGTTTCTTAATATTTTTTTTAATTTACATTTCCACTCTCTGGAAATATTTATGTCCAATTTCCACTTCTGGAACCAATCCTGCTGTGAAATTGCAGCCTTCTGAAACATTTGGCAACTCAAAAATCTAGCTATGAAATTTTGCTCATCATTACATTTTCCTCTTTTCCAATTTTACACTTAATTATAGAGCATTAAATCAGTCCTTAGTAAATGTATAAGACTGTCAGTCTTACACAGAGCAGTTCTTTATTTACCATCAGTGACAGAATGTTGGAACACTCAGAATGAATTTCTTTACATTTATTTTTCATACCACTTACTGTAGAAAATGCAGAAATCCCTAAAATAGCTTTACAGTCACAATGCTTGGCAGTAACACTTAATCCAAATTTGCCAAGTCACCCGTATTTGATTCAAGTTTTCTTCAGTCCTGTATAAAACACTTTTCTTCTCCCTTCTTCGAGCTGTACCTCACTTTCCCAGTCCCCCATCTTTCAGCATAGAAAGAACTCTGGACTCATTTTAATATTTTTTTTCTTTTTTTTTTTCCTCTCAGTTCACTGATCTTGGGAGCTATGACCCAAGGGCTATAGTTCTACTACAACTATGTATTGTGGTTTCAGTCAAGATGAAAAAGAAATGGATGGAAAACTGAAACATAAGAACAAGACAGTGAAAAAATTTCCCATTTTCTCTGCTTACTAAAATACAAGAGGCTTTAAGATTGTTACTTTGTCTACTGTTCTAATACTTCCGAGGCGAACATTTTATACACTCCTCTCTTCTAAACTTCTTTGTAACCTACAGACAATGGCAAGCATACTGGGGGAATACTAAATCACAAATGCAGAACTGAATCTATCAAAAAGCACTGCACTTTGCCATTACCATTCAGAAACAATATAGAGGGTACTTACTTTTATGAGTAATCCATTCATCAGCATAAGGGAATTCAAATCTAAACTCCCATTTTCCAGTGGAACATGGGTCTATACCAGCAAGCCAGACAGTACTCTGAACAGAAGTGCCTTTCCTCATCCTATTTAAGAAGTACTATGGTCCCAGTAACACATGAGCTATGGTATCAGAATATTTCATTAAACTTAGTGATTAGGCTATTCAACAACAGACCAGGGACTAGATATTTGAACTGGAGCTCTAGTTACCACATCTTTTTATACTTTTGAAATGAAACACTGATTAGATAAAACACAGAAATAATGGCTAAGGGGCAGAAATCTGGTCCTGCAATAGCGAACAGCGTCTAAATTTTCTTTAAATAAGATACAAACTCTTTCAGTATGTCAATCAAAATCCATTTATTTCTACAGGAATATATAGGCAATATCAAAGATTTGAACCCATGTTCAAGAATGATTCTGAATATGTGTTTAATTTTGAGCAGAGAAGTAGCACTGACAACTATAGTGGTTAGAGTTAGCACATAATAAAATGTGGTCATCGCATACTTTATTTGCTTTGGGAATCAGGCTTCCTGATTTTAAGAGAGAAAACTAAATCTTATTTCTCTTAACCTGTCCACTGCAATACACAACAGGGACAGTAAAGCAGATTTTCTTCCACCTTGTCCATCACCAGAAGAACAGACATTGTCTCTAGGTCACTACTGTACAGCCAGTATGCGCAACACCACCTATAATGCAGGAAGTAGGTAGTGGTACAACATATGAAGATGATGGGATGATTCACCAGAAGCATCGCTGTAGTTACAGAGATTTATTATGTACTAATGAGCAAAGACGAAAGACCGGATCAAGCTTCCAGCTTCAGATCTTTTTAAAAGCATCAGGAAAGGGAGAAAAGGATATATATAAATATACATATCCTATGTATATATTATTTTTTGATGAATTGAGTATAGTAAAGGCTGTTGAAAGTATACGCAAACCTCATAGAGGACCTCTTCCAAATACTTCTATAGAGTAGTGATTCAGTTAATGATGTAGTATGCATGAAGAAAAAAAATTACACGTTGTAATGGAACAGTAATGGCCTTGTAGTGTAATGTAATTATATCTCTGTGGTTCAGGGGAGGTAGAATCAGCTACCTGAATCACAGTATCCCTCCCCTCCATTTTGCTAAGACAGCACAATAACAACAACGGCTGAGGAGCATGAGTATTAGGAAACCACGGAAAATAAAAGAAAATGAGACAGAAAATACAGCCGCTGAGTTTTTTCTGTATTTCCCAGTTACCAGACCACTGGACTGGAAAGCAGATCCTACAGTAGTGATGGTCACATTCTGCTGAGGAGATGGTGCTGCTTATAGTGACTCAAAGTAACTATATCCTAAATTCCCACAAAACATACCCCAACAAACGGAGATTGCTTGAGTTTCAATAACTCAGAGAATGACAGTATTGGATAGTACTGGATGGTGCTGGATCATCATTTTCTCTAAGTGATGAGTGGTGCTCCAAACAATTGCTCAGGCAGCATAGTTTCCTCCATTCCATTCAGTGAGAATAAAAAGTCTTTATTGAACACATGGTGTCAAAAGACAACTGTTTTTCATTGTCTTGTTTTTCCACATATCCATGCTTTTTCATCCCTTTATTTTTAAAAATCTATTATTTTGTCATATGGGAAGCAATTTGTCTGTCTTTTAAATAAGATCTTGAGAGGACATTTGAGAGGAGACTGCTTACTTTGTGTTTGCTGCTGTTATTTCTTTTTTTCTTAGGTTCTTGATTCCCACAATTGTAGACGGTAGCAGAATTAACTGCTCAACATTTCTGATTAGTTGCTCAGAAGAATACCTATATATCAGTGTTCATAAAATTCTCAGACTAAGCTAGTTAGTCCTCTTCAGTGATATTTTAATTCTTACTACATTTTTCTGAAACACAATCTTATTTTACGTCTTAAATAAAGAAAAAAATATCCTCATGAAATTAAAAAATGTTCCTTCCATAACTATAAACTCTCCTACTGTTACAATGGAACATAAATCAAACTTCAAGGTGCAGTACTGCACACATTAAGAAAAATATGAATCTAAAGTTTTCATTCTGATAATTTCCTTTTTATTGTTTTGTTTATTTGTGAGAAAACACAACACCCAACACTTTATTTTCCAATTAAACATTATGATACTCTTCTAATGATCATCCAAGAAACATACAGTATG
The DNA here is from genome assembly GCF_013377495.2 of Cygnus atratus. Lineage (NCBI taxonomy): Eukaryota > Metazoa > Chordata > Aves > Anseriformes > Anatidae > Cygnus > Cygnus atratus. The sequence goes on along the minus strand of NC_066364.1, from coordinate 13,557,924 downwards.
GTTTTGAAAGTGCAGGGATTGATAACCTTGCATTTAAGGAACTAGACTGAATGATTCCATTCTCAGATGTGCAAGAAGCAGTTCCTGTGATTTTTTTGCTTTCATATTTCATTCTTCATTTGCGAGATAAAGAGGTATAGGAGTTCCTTTTTTTTTTTTCCTTTCCCCCGCATTCCCCCTTGCCTACATAGTGCTATCTAGTTTGTGCAATAAAAACAATAACTCCATTCACTTTTTGGTGAAGTATCTGTCAGTGATCACAGAGGCAACCTGGCCAATAGGGAGAAGAAATATATTATTCATTCAACATATTTTAATCATTTAAAGATCCTGATACAGTGTACCATGTGGATGTAAATTTATGTATAATTTATATGCATACTTTATTCATATGTAAATATACATATATAAAGCAATTAAAGTAATTTAAGTTCTATCATCAGTGTTTATTAAATACTAAATGTAATAATATTTTCTGAGAATACCTCATTTTTATGAAAAAACCATCATCTCTCAAACAGGAGTTTCAGACCCCAGCAGGAATCCAGTGCTGTAGCTTCTGCATAAACTCGAAAGAAGTAACAAGCTAAACAAACTCTAATTTTCAATATTTAGAGGGAATAGAGATATAACCCTCAAAAGTGCTTGTGAAGGTCATGAACAGCTCATAGCTGTCAAAACCAGAGCCAATGTTTTAATTTAACAAGGGCCAGTTCTAAAAGTGAGGGAACATAGCTGATCTGTGAATTACACTTCACTGAGTACCAGGAGCATTGAATAAAATAATCATTAAAAGTAGAAAGATTTCTAAATTAACATAGTATAACAGGCACAACCAGCCTGGTTTCTAAGATGAAAAATCCTGTTTCTTTGATAAATCATATTTTTTTTTTAGGTATCAAATATAGGCACAAGGGGAATTGCTTGAACTTTCATTTATTACTTCGAGCATTCAGTTAATCATTGGCAATAATCCTCATTGCTAAAGAAAACAAATAGGTTAAGAATTTTTGTAATTAATTGTTTCCAGGACTGAAAGAAAGTATTAGGAAAAAGTGGTCAAATATTAACGTTAAGAGGAGGAGAAAACAAGTTTCTGTATTAGCATCAATGCCACATTTAACACTTACCTAACAACTAACTTGTCCTCCTTCTTTTCCCCTCAAATTATAATGGTTTACAAATACCTGTGTCCTAAGCTGCAATGCTAAATGATTCTTACAACCTTTTCCAATATACCAGTCCATCAATACCTCTCAGGGAAGTTGCAGAGTTGCATTCAATCCATGTAAAAAGCTGCTTGTGATGCGACTAATAGCAGATAAACAAGTTTTTGTTACCTTTGGAAAACAAGCCAAGAACAAATCCAAAACCTTGCAGACAACTCCAGGTTTAAAAATAAATAAATAAATAGATCGATAAAACCCTGGAGAAGAAACTAATGGATGAGAAACAAGACTGACATTCTTTTTCAAATGCGATTGATAAACCCATGCAAATATGAACACTTAGTGTCTTCAGAAAAAAAAAAAAAATCCTTCCAATATGAAAATAAACTCTCCAGTTTCTGCCTAGTATGACATAACTCCACATTATTGTTTTAGCTCAGACCAAAAGTGAGCTTTTTCAAGCTAATTTCCAAGTTCTCTCCACTTACTGTGCTATATTTTTTTGTTAAGGTGCAGACCTGAGCAGGGAAACTTCACTCTTCTCAGATGAATCATAACTGAAAGATGCATTTTCGGAGTGCTGACCATGCTCCTGTCATTAGGAGGCATATGGTCTCTGGATCAGAAGATAACTAATTAAAACTAAAGTGCTCAAAGTGCATGTGGCACCTGCTGTTTCACCCTCTCCAGTACTCACCAGCCAGTCTTCCACCTACTTTACAGTCTATACACCCAAACTACATCTCACCAATGTGGCTGTACAGATGACATGGGAGATCACATCAAAAGCACCATTAGACTGTCAGTTCATCAGAAAACAGTCAGGTTAGCCAGGTAAATTTGCCCATGGCAAAGACATGCTGGCCATTCCCAAACACCCTCTTGGGTCATTGAGGACCTCCTCTGATCATTATAGCATTAAATTAAAAATAAATTAAATTAAATGCATTAAAATGGTAAAATACATCAGTCAGTGAAATTAGATAGATACTAAAAATACAAATTACAGTGCCCAAATACAATGCTCAGAATACCTTTGTAGAAACATTTGGAAATACCAGGAACAAAATTGAACAGGTAAACTGGAGAGGAGAATGAACTTGTTCTAGCCAAAGAAAAAGTTATCCATATTTTTCAATAGAGAAGACTTGTTAGCATTTTTCTAGAAAGCCCTTAATAGGGAAGTCAGCAACAATAAAACTCCATTGTTATTGGTGCATAACAACCTTGTTTGAAATGTTGACATTCTGGTGACAACACATTCTACATAAATAATCTTAGCTCAGTACTAAAGAGCACCAGACAGAAACAGCTGGGACTCAATTGCAGCTAAGACCTGGGTAGAAAGAGATTGAAAAGACAAGCTAAGTGAGATGCTGTTATAGGTCGGGATATCTATCCAGGTGGGATTTATAGATAGACAAAGCATCTAAGCACCTGTGGAGAATATTCAGACTTGTTAGCATCACTGATAAGAACTGGTCTTGGGCAAAGAGGAGTTGAACAGCTTGTTCTTGTTTATCTCTGATACAAACTTTGTGGACAGATGTCTGCAGGCTCGGTATGAGAGTTTGCTGAGGAGGGAGTCTTGTGTTGGCAGGACAGACCTGTTCTGGCAGCAGAACAGAATCTTGAAGGCCATGATGCCTGGAGTGAAGCATTTTGCTTCATCATTTGTAAAATGAATATGAAAGTTAATATCCATGAATATGATAATGAGCTTATGAGTACATGTTAAACATATATGATTATAGTATTCGACTTTTCACCCAAATCATGCTAAACATTACCCCAGGGGAGGAACAGATAATGTTAGGATATAGAAGAGTGTTAGAAGTTAATATAAAAAGTTAGTGTTAGGGAAAGAAAAAAAAAAAAGAAAAAAAGTGAGGAGAAAAGAAGAGCAGTGGGGAGAAAGAAGAAGTTGGCAGTCAATGGGCTGTGCTCTTTCTCCTCCACCAAGACAGGGACACCTTCTTGGTAAGTTCTGTGACTTCACCTTTTTGTGAGGAATACCCAAGATAGCATTTTGTTAGCGCTGTTATTATATCTTAGCTATCACAGTACGTGTATTTATTAATGGCTATTCCAAATCTGTTATGTCTGTCACACTATTAAATACCTTCAACTTTGTGAAACTGTCTCAGTGAAAGTCCTTAGCAGGACTCTGAAACAGGCAAACAGTTGACTCTAAGTACCATTTAACGTGGCAGCACCTATTATAGTTAAAGAATATTTGGTCAATACCATCCATAGTGCCTAAAGAGGATTCAACTGATCAGCCACTGCATATACACTGGAGGATGAGCTGGTGGCTAAGTCCATGGGGTGAGCAGTCTGTGAGGTGGCAGTGGTGCAATACGGTTGTGTGACTTTTGTTCATCTTTGCTAAGAAAAAAAAATTTTTTTTGCTAAGTTGCGAGGAAGTATGGGAGATAGAACTGTGCAAAACAGAATACGTGAAAACACATAGGGTAGTTGCTGAGACGGTAAAAGCTGCTTCAGAGCGGGAAAATACTGATGTGAGGAGGGATGAATTCCTGGGGGAAAGAGGGAAGAGGAGAGGAGGGCAACCCAGCATCATTGACCAGCCTGTTCCAATGAGCAGCACAAGGTTGTGTTCTCTGTATTGGCAAATAAATAAATGCTTTGTATTCCTGTGCATGTTCTGCTACCAAAGTGACTTTGGGCACAGTAAAAGACACCCAAACAGTAAAACAGTGATGGAGACTTACCAGCTCCATGACTATATCAAGAACTTACATATTCTGTGCGCATAGACCCCTGAGCAAGGTTGAGTTTCCTCAGAACAGTCATCCGTTTTCATCATAAGAGGTGTTACTGGCCAGGCCTCCAACAGCCAGTCTAGAAGGGTGGTGCCAGATGTATTGCATTTGGGTTTCAGCGTGCTAGGACTTCACCTATCTCTCCTCATTCCTTCAATGCAAACCTTCAAACCAGCAAGTGCAGACCCAGCTGCTCTGGAAGTAGACTGTTACCATTTGACAAAGTCAAAAAAAAAAGAAGTCAAAAAAGACAAAGTGCAAAAAAGTCTGTTTTGCAGCTTCATATCTTAAACGTCTCCTGCCTCTCCTTCTCCCTGGCTGATCTTTCTCAACTTAAAATGACATGGCTTTCTACTACAGACCACCTGATCAAGGGGAGACAAGGCCTTGCTGCTTCAGCTACAGGAAGCATTGCACTTGCAGGCTCTCACCCTGATGGGGGATTTCAATCACCTGAATGTCTGCTGGGAAAGCCACACAGCAGCTGTGAGCAATCCAGGAGACTCCCAGAGCGCATTGGGGATAAATTCCTGGTCCAGGTATTAGACAAAGCAACCAGAGAAGTGTTAATGGACCTGGTGCTCACCAATGCAGATGGATTCATTAAAGAGGTGAAGATTAGAGACAGTCTGGGCTGCAGCGACCATAATTTGGTTGAGTTTGTGACCTATATGGGCCTGGCAAAGAGCAAAGTCAGTACCCTGAAGATTACAAGAACAAACTTCCAGCTTTTTTAGGACCTAGTGGATGAAATTCCCTGGGACACTGTCCTTAGGGCCAGAGGAACTGATTAGAACTGACAGCTCTTCAAGGGCACTTTTCTTAGAACACAAGAGCACTCCATTCACACGTTTAAGAAATCAAGCAGGGAAAGCAGAAAACAGGCATTACTGACCAAGGACCTGCTGGTGAAACTGAGGTGTAAGAAGGAAATGCACAGGCAGTGAAGCAGCCACAATGTGGCATGGGAAGAGTACAGGGATGCCATCCAAACGTATAGGGATGGGATCAGGAAAGCCGAGTAACAGATGGAACTGAAGTCGGCGAGGGATGCAAAGAATAACAAGAAAGGATTCTATACGTACATTGGCCAGAAAAGAAAGGCCAAGGAGAGTGTACCCCCTCTGATAAATGAAAAGGCAGGCCTGGAAACAACAGACATGGAGAAGGTTGAGGTACTCATCAAGTTCTTTGCCTCAGTCCTCGTTGCCAGTCAGGCTTCCTACACCTCTTGAGTCCATGAACCTCTAAGCATGGGCTGGGGGATCAAAATCCCACCCACTATGAGCAAAGAGAAGGTTTGATACCACCTGATGAAACTGAACAGGTACAAGTCTATGGGGCCTGATGACATGCATCGCAGGGTCTTGAGGGAACTAACTGATGGAGTTGCCAACCCACTCTCCATTGATTGGAAAACTCTTGGCAGTCAAGTGAAGTCCCTGGTGACTGGAAAAAGGGAAACATCACTCCCATTTTTTTAAAAAGTGTAGAAAGGAAGACACAGGGAGCTACAGACTGGTGAGCCTCACCTCTGTGCCTGGGAAGAACATGGAACACATCCTCCTGGAAACAATACTAAGACACATTTGAGACAAGAAGGTGATCTGAGACAGACAGCACGGCCTCACCAAGAGCAAATCAAGCCTGACCAATCTGGTGGCCTTCTATGACTGAGTGACTGAATCAGTTGAGAAAGGAAGACTGACCAATATCACCTGTCTGGACTTCTGTAAGGTCTTTGACACAGTCCCACATGACATCCTGATCTCCAAATTGGAGAGAGATGGATTTGGAGGGTGGGCCATTCAGTGGATAAGGAATTGGCTTGCAGGCTGCACCCAAAGAGTTTTGGTCAATGGCTCTATGTCCAGGTGGAGGTTGGGGATGAGTGGTGTTCCTCACAGGTCCATCTTGGGATGGGTACTGTTTAATGTCTTTATCAGTGACACAGCCAATGGGACTGAGAACACCCTCAGCAAGTTTGCAGGTGACACCAAGATGAGTGGTGCAGTTGATACAACAGAAGGAAGATTTGCCATCCAAAGGAACCTAAACGAGCTTGATAATTGGGCCCATGTGAACCGTATGAGGTTCAACAAGTCCAAGTGTAAGGTGCTGCACCTGGACATTCCCAGACATGAGAACAGACTGGGAGATGAGCTCACTGAGAGCAGCCCTGCAGAGGAGGACTTAGGGGTTCTGGTGGACAAAAAGTTTGACATGAACCAGCAGTGTGTGCTTGCAGCCCAGAAGGCCAACTGCATGCAGGGTTACATCAACAGAGGAGTGACCAGCACGTCGAGGGAGGTGATGGTGCCCCTCTACTCTGCTCTGCCCTTGTGAGGCCCCACTTGGGGTGCTGCATCCAGGTCTGGTGCCCCCAGCACAAATAGGATGTGGATCTGTTAGAACGGGCCCATAGGAGGGCCATAAAGATGAGCACCTCTCCTATGAAGAAAGGCTGAGATAGCTTGGGCTGTTCAGCCTGGAGAAGAGAAGGCTCTGGGGATACTTTATTGCAGCTTTTCAGTACCCAAAAAGATTTTTTCTCACGAAAAAGATGGAGAGCAATTTTTTCCTCGGTCAGGTAATAGGACAAAGGGGAATGTTTTCAAACTAAAAGAAGGGAGAATTCGATTAGATGTTAGGATGCAATTCTTCACTCAGAAGGTGGTGACGCACTGGCACAGGATGCCCATAGAAGCTGTGGATGGCCCATCCCTGAAGGTGTTAAAGACCAGGTTGCCCTGGGCAGCCTTATCTGGTGGGTGGCATCCCTGACTATAGCAGGGGGGTTGGAAGTAGGTGATCTTTAAGGTCCCTTCCAACCCAAGCTGTTCTATGATTGTATGATTCTGTGATGACTCTGTGATTCTTTCCCAGATAAGTTTGTTACTGTGCTGTCCTTTCCCTTTCTTCCAGTGGAAAGGGGAGCACACAAAGATATGACCACCTCTCTGTGCCTTTGTAAACCAAAAAGACCTCCTCTTCCTCACTTTCCCCTCATGAAAATTTATTTTCTCACTCCCTGTGCTTCTGCATTGTAATATGATTTAGTAGAGCAGATGGCAATCCAGAAAGTTTTCTCCTCCTTTTTAAGAAACTATTCTGTGTCTTTACTAGCACCAGTCCTGGCCTCTGCCTGCTTAATATAGTCCGCTCAAGATGCAGAGGTTAAAATTAGTTTTGAGAGACAGTACATACATTATTTTTAGATTTTTTTCAGTAAGCTCCCATATATTGACCAAATCTGATGCCACAGAAAATTAAATTAAGGTAAATTCAATTTCATTCCTCACTCTCTGCAATAGCTTGGTTTTAGGAAACTTATGCCAGAAGATCCAGTCTCGGCTCCTCCATGGGATAAGCTTCCTGCATTTATCATAAACATTGATTAACAATCCCTGCCACTACCACCACCCTTCTTTTTAGTCTGCAGACTTACTACTCTTTCAGGATCATACACTGTTGTTGCCTGTGAGATGACTGAAAAATGCAATGTGATGAATTACTGTGATGAATTCATCTTTACATCTAGATTTTTATAAATCTTGAAAATTGAAGGTTACCCAATGTTGAAAATTTACACACATAAATGACACAAGCAATTTATTTAAAAACAAAACAAAACTTTTTCTACATATTTTTATCTAGTGTTCAAATATAAAATTAGAAACATTAAGTATGAGCAAGAATTTTTGAAAAAAATTATCAAAGACTCCTAGTATATCTTCTGGAGTATCTAACATTTTCTGGGAAGGGCAGACTGAGACCAGGAACTGAAAAAGCATTTCTGCTGCTGAGATCTAAGCCAAATAAGTATGGTACTTTTCTAGGTTTGATTAGGTTTCTACTGACAGCTGAAATATTCCTGGCAGCCAAAAAAAATGATGGTTTCCTTTAAGCTGTCTGGCCCTGAAGTAGACAAAATTATTATAATAAAAAGAAAATTAAAGGACTGATCCATTAAAGAAGTTTGGCTCGTGAGCAGAGACTTGAGCTAAGTAATTCTGAATTGGCATTTATAGAAATATATTAGCAAATTGATTTGTATGAAACAAGCAGGAAAATGGGTTGTGAGGATAATAGTATAACTATATATAAAATAATTGATGGCAGCATCTAATGTGAAGAAAGGGCAGAATTAGGAGGAGCAAGGTTACATTATTCATTGCCAGCATCTAAGTTTGAGCTAACTGCATTTCAGATAAGTTTAAGTCAATGAGAAAGCAGTCAGAGAAATAAAACGTTCTGCTATGAACCATTTGAAGCAACCTGACCTTAAAAAACAGATGTGAAGGAGTATGCTGTTAAAGCCTGAATATTTTTTGGAAGTGGAATTTGAATGGATATGTTACAGTTATTATTGGTTATATGCCTTGCAGAAAGAAACTAGCTTGTTATAAATAAAGAAATAAATAAAAAGTCCTAGAAAACTGGAAACCCAGTACATTTTTTTGTAGGAAACTGACACAAAAATAATAAATAAAGTAACATCTTAAATGGGTAAATTTTGATGAAATACAGCAAGACTCTTGACAAAGTCCTGTATCTATTCAGCTCATTGTTCTATCTGTGGCAAAAAAAAAAAAAAAAAAAAAGCAGCGAACTGAATCTCAAAAGGTTCCTAACCAAGTCAATCTTCAGAAGTATCTTTAAATATTTTCTTAGCTTCATACATATCTATAGATTTCATTATATTCAGTATGGCTTAAGCATGTGGGCTTAAGCAATAGGGATTCCCTTAAATACGTGCTGTGTTTGGCTAAATTGGACTGTAAATATATCTGTTGCTTTCCCTGGTGGGAAACAGAGAACTTGGCAAGATTGTTAATTAAGATCTAAATTAAACTAGTCATCGTTTCCTCATCAATGAGGAAATGATTTCTCTCCAGAGGTGTTTCTTTTTTTTCTCTCAACAGAACTGCAGAGTCCAGATGACATGTTTAGACAGACACTTAACATTTAGATGGCTCCCATGAAGACAATCCAGAGCCAAACCTACTTTAAATGGACCACCTCAAGTTCCAGTAAGAGTCTGGTGATCACATCATGGCTAGTGTCTCTGCTTCTCATGACACTCTTTTCCTCCTAGCTAAGAAAGGAATATTTTACATCTCTTTGCATACACAAAAATCTGAGCAGAACACTATTGTTATGCCTTCTGAAAGTACACATTCTTAATTGATTTTTTTTTAGCATAGACTGTTTCTCTGAAATATTTTTTAAAGAGATGAAGTCAGGCAGCAGTTCCTCACTGGAAAGAACCTGCCAGTACCAATGACCAAGTCATCTGAATGCAAAAAGAACCAGGCTTTGGGATTCGTTCAGCAGCCCTCAGCAGGATGCTGCACATTCTGCCACATTTTGTGGAATGCAGTCTAAAACAGAAATTTTCTTCCCACCTGTTGTTCAGGAAACCACCATTTTGGTGTTGATTAGGTTTGGATTACAGTGTAAGCAGAAGAAACCTAGGTTGTCATTCATCATTTTTTTCATACAAAAAAAAAAAAAAAAGCAACAGTGCCGGAGCACAAAACCAGCTAGTGGCAGAATATCTCATGGAAAACACTAGCTCTGTCTATCTCTAGAGAGAAAACACTCTCTATCTTTAGGCTGAATCATGAATTAGATAAATATCAAAACCTACCTTATAGTTTTCAAAATAGAGGTGCCCTTGGAGAATAACGAATGTTAGGGATAAATACATTTGAAGTTTAGAAAAGTAGGATTTTGTTAGAGTAGAAGCTGTTTTGCATGGATTGGAGCTAGGAGTAAGAAAGACAAAATCCTCTCTTGCATAGTCTGTACATTGAAGAGCTTGGGGTTCTTTGGGGATATGAGGAGAGATCTTGGCTATATCTGCACCAGTAAATATAATTCACGATGGTCATATTTTCATCCTGAGACCAAGCATAACAGTTTAGCTCATCCTATACAGCTCAGCTAACATCTTCCTAAAATGGGGTGTCATAATCCATCTTAGGATGGTCTCATAGGAATGCTCTATGACTTACATTAACTCCAAAAATGGCATTAAGCTAGTGCTAATCAACAAGAATCAAAAATGTGCCAAGGATGTACACTAATGATTGAACAGTATGAGCCTGCCAATGCTTGGCCATTTTCCTGGCCTTGTTCAGCTTAACAATATAGATGTAGCTTCTCTATTTATAACAAAATAAAGGAATACATAAAATAGAGCTTTAAATTCACTGCATTAATATTTAGCATTAATTTCCTTAGTAACACCATTTTTTGGCTCTAAAAGTTCCTGTGATGACCTGGGTTTGCCACTTAACCAATATTTCTGTTTATTATATAGGATTGTTGGCTTCCTACTCCATCTTTACTGTTAGGAACCTCCAATACAATCAAGGATAGTTAGAAAAAAATATGTTTTCTGTCATTAAGTCATCAGATTCACATTTCTAAATGCATGTACAATGCAGAAATCCCTTGAGTTTTATTTTTATTGATTTTTTCATATATTAAATGTAAGGATTTAAAAGTTTTCTTTTGTGCTTTTATATTATTATTTATACATTAATATATAATATTAATTATTATTATATATAATATATAATAATATAATTATATTATATAATAATAATAATTATATAATATATAATTATAATTATAAATATATAAATATTATAAATATATAATTATAATATAATTATATATAATAATATATTATATATTATATATTAATTAATATATTAATATATTAATATATTAATATATTATATATTATATTATATATATTATATTTATATATTATTATCACAATATTATTAGCAAAGTTTTAACTATTTTCACTTCAATTCTACATATATTTATATCATTAAAGTCTGAATAGTTTATCTTATAGGAAGGTTTTTTTTGTGTGTATATTTCAATAAACATGCCTGAAAAGAGCATTCCTGAGCATGACAAAATAACTTATTATATCACTGATTAAAGGGAAATGCACATTATATGAGCAAATGCCCAAAAATGCTGGGCAAAAAACAAAGACCAAAAACTCTGTATAATTCAAGGCAGAGATTTAAATTTTGCCATTTGTCAAAGGAAATTAGTCTATTCAACTTAATGTTTTAGTCTGCAAATACATCACAATTCTTTGCTTTCCTTCTGGCTGCCCTGCTATAAAGTTTAAAGATCCGTGTTCTTATATTAGTCATGGTTTCAACAAATATAGTCTCTTGTTTTTCAATGTCAAGCAATGGTACAAATTCATTAAGTAGTCCAACACGTGAATAATTACAACTTCTTAAAATATAATTTTGTATGTGCAAATCCTGTTTTGCAAAGTGGACAATGTAGGATAGAAAACTATAACTCAAAAAAAAATTTATTACACTTTCAATTCAGATATTCTCTTCAAAGAATGATATATCATTATTTGAAGGGTTTCTGTTTTTCTTGAGACTAACATATTTGAGACTTTTCTCAGATATAGCAAATTGTCATGCAAATAATATATAGCAAATAATCATGGCAATGGAAAAGGACGGACACCTTCACTTCAGCAGTAGAGGAAGTGTCATTTCCTTGTTTGTTTTGTCGTTGTTGTTGCATCATAACTAATTTCTTTGTTTGATGTTGAGCAAATGAGTTATGGTTTGGCTTTTGTGTTAGCCAGAATTTATATTTTAAATTATATTGGGTAGCTACAAATGTTTATTATTTTTTAACATTTATACATTATATTTAATAGGTATTATCCTTTAAATCAGGAAAAAATCTCAAATACCAGTTAAAAGATTTTACCCTGCAATTTGTATTCAGCTACAAGCCTCTACTGCCATCCTTCCCCCTCTGCTTTGAGTTATTTCGGTACAAATATCGAATTTTCAAGTAATATAAGATTTTATCCTATTTGTACAGTCTACATGTCTTTGAAATGAGTCATCCATAGTCCAGCATATATATGACTGGAGTTGAAAGCTGGATTCTCCTCCCAGCATTGGCTTGACAGTTAGTGAAATCTGTGTAGGATTCACTGAAGCTTATTTTCTGCAGGTGTAAAGAGAAGAAAAATATCACCCATTATTTTCTCAAATGCTTTTGAGATTTAGAAATGTGAAAATGAAATGTTACTCTGTGACATCCACTACATTCTTGATATTTCTGTATTCTCTGTAGATAGACTTAATATAAAGTTACTTGTTACCAACAAGTATCAGCAGACCAGAAACACCTTCTATTATATGCATATAATATTTTTTTCAGACTGATAAATATTGAAGCCTTTGGAGATGTCATTAAATTGGGGACTAACCAGAAAGTTTGAAGTCATTTAATCACTAATTAAAATGAGAAAAAATATTTCTGTTCTAGATTTTAATCTTCTGTGACATTTTTATTCTGGCATGGACTTCATGGTTACAAACCAGCAGTCTGGTAGGCTTCATGTCATGTCACCTTGTTTATTATTTGAGATAATTATCTCAAAAGCTGAAGTCACATTCCAGACTGAACACATAGGAAAAGAAATGTATTATGTCAGCAAAATTCACTCCCCAGTGAATGGGCTCTGTGTAGCTTGAACTGTCCTGATTCTGCTAAGCTAGGACAGCTAGCATCTAGATAGATCATGTTTCCATAAGAATATTTCCAAGTTGTCAAAGTGAGAGGTGATTCTTCTCCAAATTGTGAGAAACCCCAAGAAAACTCGATCCAACAAGCACCTCTGCTACTTTTTGTGTCGTCTCTGTCTCACTTGTTATTCAAGAGCCCAATTTACCTAGAGCATCAGGGGAAAAGGATGTGGTTAAGGACTAAAGCAGCTCTGATTCATCACCAGCACCTCCCTCCAGCCTCTGCCATGGTGAGATGACAAGATATCAGAAAGGCTAATCCTCCTTTTCTGGTGTAGTCTGGTGTAAGCAGTCCAGGCTCACTGGTTAGGGAAAAAACAGTTTGGAAGCAAGACTGTAAGTGGCAGCAGGAATCAGGGGAATTGTTGGAAACGGTGCTGCAGAGGAAGTGCACATAAGTGGAAGGAAAATGTTCATCCTCTCTTAACCTGTACTAGACACATCATGGAAAAAGTTTGGGTGGCAAAGCAGTGGACATAATAGTGCTGCAGTGGACTTAACAGTGGAGCAGTGGACATAACTCCAAAGGAGACTGGATGGCAGCACAAACAGTGATGGATTGCAGCAGCAGTTGCTGGGAGGATCACCCAAGTAATAACACAAAAAAAAGGGTCCCAACATTGAAAACAATAGTTCTTAGAGATATTAAGTTAGAGCTGATGTTACCCTGTCAGAAAGATTAATTAAAATCCATTACAAATTTTTCATTTAGCTCTGAATTTAATCAGTAACCTTTGCCACATTGTGGATATAATATTCTTTCAATTCAGCCACGAAGTCAGATTCTAGTGTGGTCCTAACCAAAGCAGACTGAATATTTAGGAATGCCACTGGGTAAATGTTGGCAGATATTCTGATACACATACACATCTTTAACAACTGGTATCCACTAAAATAACTAAAAAATAAAATAAAATAAAATAAAAATAAAATAAAATTTCACTTTTGAAAGAGATAAAAGCATCAAATAAAATACTGATTTCATAATCATTCAAATCATTTGTGAATAGGTTTTCATCTACTTCTTGTCCAAAGTTTGTTGGATACTAAGATGGCATTTTCAGAATATAAAGCTTCCTCCATCATATAATCAAATTTGTGCCTCCTCCTCCTCCTGGCCCTTAATAGGAAGTCATAATCTCCTGTTTGTGACATCATAAAGCAATTACATGACACAAATTGCAGCCACTTGTAATGATACTGTTTGTTAGGAAACTGTAAAACATTCAAGTATACGTGGAATTGACTTTAATTAATTAAACTTTGTCAAAAGAATAAATTTTCAATACACAAAGCCCACAGCATACAGGACAATGCAGTTGTGCTCTTCTAAACAAAGGCACTTCATGTCAAATTAATTTACTCTTAAATATATTAATAACTCTCCCTGCTGTACCTCATTATATTTTTCAAACCAAGACAGGGCGGGGGGAAAAAAAAAGAAAAAAAAAAGTGAACAAGGCTAACATCTACTCTCATAAAAATTAATGATTATAAAAACTCAGCAAAACTCCCATTGTGCCACAGAATAGATATAGTATAAGGAGATTAATGGGACATGAACCCTTTCTCCCTGATATCGCTGTTTTCAGAGCTGGACCATCTCATCAGCAACTAAAGATCTTTATTAAAAACATCCGATTCACTTATGTGAATAGAGCTGGAGTCTCAGTTCATTCCCCAATGGACTTTTAAATCATAACAAGTAGAAAACGTGTGAAAACGTCAGGTGAAATTCCCTCTCTCATCCAAAAGCACACCTCATCATTCAAAAATTTTCCTTTTTAAACAGATCCGCTTCTCGTATCAGTAGCTTACCGTGTTCAGTTTCATTCTTTCACACAGTTATGGGTGACATGTGCTAAACCCTAAGCTAAATCATTTATTAAACTCATAAATATTTATCTTATGATTCACACAAGGTCCCCATTTTCTCCTTTATGTTGTTCTTTTACACTGTACATAAGACAGAAAAAAATCAGTCCCCAGAGCCACACAACCTAAAGGCAAAGAAATATGAGACACAAGTATAGTAGCTTTCTTTGATAGGAATAGGGTACATAAACTAAGAAGCAGGAAAGATAAATGTGTTTCACTTTTGGGTCACCTACACAAGGAGTCCCAGAGAAGTCTACAACAGCTGTCAACGGTAACCAATAAATCCCTTGTACCTTAATGTCTTCTGCACAGACTTCTTATTGTACACAATTCCTGCTTAGTTTATGAGTAATGAGTAATGTTTGATTACAGACCTAAAATTAATGTCATTGAAAGTCAATATCATTTTGGTTCCCAAGTCAGTAAAAAGCAAATGTTAGATTTGTATCACCCTGCACAATTGCAGTTCTGTGCAAGTCCCTCGCCTTTCTGTTCTTTTTATTGAGCGAGGCAGGAATTCTGTGGGAAATAAATAAATAAATAAACATAAGTGCATATTTAGAATCAATAGCACCATATATGCCCAAAGTTTCTGAACTGAAAGTGGGAAATGGCCATATAGATATGATTTTTATTTTTCTGATTTTTGACTGTTTTTCTTTACAATTTGTATGCCTTTGATCTGCGGCAAGGAGGTTATTAACCTACAGAGAGGATGTGGTTCTGGTTCCACACTTAATTTGTGAAGCCAGATCCAGTTTCAAAGGTGTTCTGCTGTGAAGAAGAACATCACTCGCATGCTACCTCCAGAAGAGAAGCTAGACCTGCACAGGAACTTAAGGAACAGATTCAAGAAGGTAAACTGACCTGTCTGGTCCTACCCTTGTCCTTTCCAAACTCAACCCCATGCCAGCTGTTCTGACAAGAATCGTTGCAGTAATTTTTGCATTTCAAGTCTACTTTTTTTTTTTTTTTTTTTTTCTTGGTTCAGTATTGTTTCATTAGGAAGCTAAAACTTCCCTGGGAAATGTAACTCAGCATGGAAACTGTTTTTTAAAGTGCATAACCAAAAGCAATGAAAATACATATGACAAAAGGCATTTCTCAAACTTAAGAGCTTTTTACTTTCTAAATGTCAAAAGTTCAAATAATTCTTAACAGATGAAAGGCTCTAGAGAATCACCAAAAGTATATACAGAAAATAGAAATAAAAATGAATACAAAGTTAATGTAAATTGGTAAATAAATAAAAAAATAAATAAATAGAGCTAAGTACTAAGTTTTCTTGTTGCTACTCTAAAGACTGAAATTAGATTAAACTTCAAAACACAATTCAATTTCATTATGAAAATCAGGTTGTCTGCCTTGCATAATGACTTGATTGCATTGCCTGTGGTGAGGTGCTGAGCAGCTCTATCTTCGACAGACAAAAAATAAATAAATCGGTTCCGCATCTTGAAAAGCTTTACGGACAACTGAAGGACAAATAAAAGCACAGAAGAGAACCAGGGCTGAGCCATGAAGGCCCTGTGAAAAATACATACTAAAACCACTCCAGTTATTTTTAACATAAATAAAATAAAATAAAATAAAATAAAACAAAATAAAATAAAAAAATAACCACCCTGTTGCAACCTATATTAGGAGAGACAAATAGACAGACAAAACTGTCTGTTATGGACAGTTTTGATTTCAATAGATATCACCAGTACCCTATACTGGAACAAGGGTCTGTAGCCATGCAGAGTTTTGGCATGAAGGAATAACAAGGATGTGTCTGTGAGCAGATGAACACAGGCAGACAGTTCTATAAAAACAGCTACAACTCTTTTAACAAATAGATTGTTCTTATTCCATTAAATGTCTGCCATGTATCATTTATTTTATTAATTTTGAGCTGTATTTCTTCCACCCTGCATTCTTCATATTTCATTTCATTTAATCCTTGTGCTAGTGAAGCAGTCAAAAGTTTCTTTAGTCAAAAAATACTGAGTAATAGAAACATTTACTTTCTCTGAAAAAAATATTAAGCCATAGGTTATTTCCAGACTACAAGGAGCTCATAAAAATACCGTATTAGAGAAGATAGCAAGATGTAAGTGATGACAGTGGAATTTAAAGTGAAGGAAGAGACTAATAGCAGGTCAACCACCTGATACCTTGCATGCAATAAATAAGCATTGTCAAAACCCTGTGTGCTATTCTACTAATGGAAATCATTGGCTCGGATTAAGAAACATAAGGGCTTAATTGGAACTGTGTGTGATAGTATCACACTGTGTGTATCACAGCCACTGTGTAATTTTTTTATTTTTTAATTTTTAATATTAGATAAAAATAATAACAATAAAAAGGAAAGATTAAATGTTTTTGGAGAAAGAGCATAGCTATTGCTGTCTTGTCTCCTCTGTCTGCAAACACGAAGAGAAAGTTGGCCAAAGGTTATGCTGAGTCAGTCATTAAGCCATACAATTTACACGCATACTCAGAAAATATTCAAGTTGTGGTTCCCAAAAAGCACAACCCACATACATTACAGGCCTTAGGAAAACTTGTGCAAACATAGAATCATCATAAAATCATAGAATGGCATGGGTTGGAAGGAACCTTAAAGATCACCTACTTCCAACCCCACCCATAGTCAGGAATGCCACCACTAGATCAGGTTGCCCAGGACTTCATGCAACCTGGCCAAGAACACCTCCAGGGATGGGGCATTCACAGCTTCTATGGGCAACCAGTTCCAGTGCTTCACCACCTGCTGAGTGAAGAATTGCCTCCTAACATCTAATCTAATTCTCCTTTTAGTTTAAACACATTCCCCTTTGTCCTATCATCTGACTGAGCAAAAAGTTGCTCTCCATCTTTTTTATAAGAAAAAATCTTTTTGGGTACTGAAAGGCCACAATGAGGTGTCCCCAGAGCATTCTCTTCTCCAGGCTGAACAGCCCAAGCTATCTCAGCCTTTCTTCATAGGAGAGGTGCTCCAGCCCTCTGATCATCTTTATGGCCCTCCTATGGGCCCGTTCTAACAGATCCACATCCTATTTGTGCTGGGGGCACCAGACCTGGATGCAGCACCCCAAGTGGGGCCTCACAAGGGCAGAGCAGAGTAGAGGGGCACCATCACCTCCCTCGACGTGCTGGTCACTCCTCTGTTGATGTAACCCTGCATGCAGTTGGCCTTCTGGGCTGCAAGCACACACTGCTGGCTCATGTCAAACTTTTTGTCCACCAGAACCCCTAAGTCCTCCTCTGCAGGGCTGCTCTCAGTGAGCTCATCTCCCAGTCTGTTCTCATGTCTGGGAATGTCCAGGTGCAGCACCTTACACTTGGACTTGTTGAACCTCATACGGTTCACGTGGGCCCAATTATCAAGCTCGTTTAGGTTCCTTTGGATGGCAAATCTTCCTTCTGTTGTATCAACTGCACCACTCATCTTGGTGTCACCTGCAAACTTGCTGAGGGTGTTCTCAGTCCCATTGGCTGTGTCACTGATAAAGACATTAAACAGTACCCATCCCAAGATGGACCTGTGAGGAACACCACTCATCCCCAACCTCCACCTGGACATAGAGCCATTGACCAAAACTCTTTGGGTGCAGCCTGCAAGCCAATTCCTTATCCACTGAATGGCCCACCCTCCAAATCCATCTCTCTCCAATTTGGAGATCAGGATGTCATGTGGGACTGTGTCAAAGACCTTACAGAAGTCCAGACAGGTGATATTGGTCAGACTTCCTTTCTCAACTGATTCAGTCACTCAGTCATAGAAGGCCACCAGATTGGTCAGGCTTGATTTGCTCTTGGTGAGGCCGTGCTGTCTGTCTCAGATCACCTTCTTGTCTCAAATGTGTCTTAGTATTGTTTCCAGGAGGATGTGTTCCATGTTCTTCCCAGGCACAGAGGTGAGGCTCACCAGTCTGTAGCTCCCTGTGTCTTCCTTTCTACACTTTTTTTAAATGGAAGTGATTTTTTCCAGTCACCAAAAACTTCACCTGACTGGGTGACTTTTCAAACACAATGGAGAGAGGCTTGGCCACTACATCACCCAGTTCCCTCAGGACCCTGGGTTGCAAACATGGACCTCAGAAATTATTTTCAGCTGATAACTCTCAGATATCTTGTCCTATTAATATTATTCAGTGTTAAAAACTCTACAGCGTTCCCAGGATATTTATTCCAGTACAATAGTTTGCTTACAGTTCAAATATTTTTCCAAATATTTCAGCGGATTTTTTTCTTTCCTTTTTTCTTTCCTTTTCCTTCCAAAATAGATTACTTTTTGTCTTGCATACCATTAGTCTGCTAGTAAAGCCACCTCTTCTTTACAACAAATTATGTGTAACTCTGGTCAGTAATCACATCTTATTAAATACCTCTTCATTCCACTAAACCTTCACCATCTCAATCAATGTTTTATGTCATGTTATCTCAACCATCTCGTATTGGTGTGTATCATTCTTGAAGTTCATTTAGTGCCCAGAAGAGAAAGCATTTATGTGACAGACTGTCCAGTACTGTACAGGGCACTGGTATCACTTTAAAGATCCCATAGAACATTTCATTGTTTCTGCTAATCTACAGGAACTACTTCCTTGTTCTGTGTTGAAGAGCTCTGTATTATTTTCATATTGTATCCTCAATCTATTAAGACATGCTTAGTTCTAATCCTTTCTCCAAAATAACTTTCCTGATTCCAGGTAGTCTGAAACATCAATAGTGTGCACTGGTCCATATGTCAAATGATTAATAAAAGTTTTTAACAACAAAAGATCAGGATGCTCACACATTTCCATTTTGGAAAAAAAAATGCTGAAAACTACTGTCTGTATATTTGTCTAACCACTTTTGAATCCATATATAGTACTTTACTCAAGAACATGTTTCAATAGCATACTTATATGTAAGCTGAATGAAAAAGTACAAAAGCCTTTTGATGCTAAGATAACTACAGTTCATCTCTGCAGAAAGATCACTTTCCTTCCAGAATTTTTAAAGAAATTGAAGATAAGCATCTGGTTTATAATCCCCATCTCCTTTTCCCTTTTTTACCTCTTAAAAGATGGACACAATATTTGCCTTTTTCTAACCTTCTGATATTTCCTATACCTTTCAGAACTTATCAATGAGAACTTATCATTGAGAACTCTGAAATTGCCTCAGCCAGTGCATTAAAAATCCTAACATGAAAGAGTTCTATAAGGTCCTAATTGTTGTGTTATGGACAGTCTGAGAAATTATAAGAAGGCAAGGCAGGGAAAGGCAATGCAAAAAAGGGGAGGGGAGGGGAGGGGAGGGGAGAATGCCCCAATCCTGTATCACTACATTAAATGACAGATTAGCTTAATTTCTACTTTGTGATAGGGTCTGGCACTGATCATTAACAGCAAGTCATGACCACAATGACTCACTTAGAGCTACCCACATGCAAATTGGGCTACATAGAAGTATGATGGAAGACAAAAAAAAATCAGAAAAAAATATGTTGAATGAAGCGTTGCATTTTTAAGATTATATCCTGATCTATTGTAAACCTGATAGCAGGACTGAATAGCCACATCTTTAAACCAGTTTGTTTAATCTGCAACTTTTTGCTTTTTGTTCACCCGAATCACAGACTTTGCTACATAAAACAAATTGTTCCACAGTCACAGGAGCTGATGATGCCAGGTTTGTCTGGATTCATGTCTTTAGTTAACTAATGCTGTGATTGCATCTTTTCTCAAAGTTGGGGTTGTCTCACATGTGAATGCTCTACTGTCCATTGTCAAAGTCCACATTACAGCCCCAGCAGTGGGCAAGATTCTCAGCATTTTTTCCTCCTCCTTCCCACAGTTTTCACAGGATTTTTGGGACTTCAGGAATTCTTTTCCCACTAAAAGACTAAATCAGATCATTCTGCTCTCATTAACTAAAAAGAGCACTAAGAGAGAGTGAATTCTGCAGTAAAGACAGGTGACCCAGCCACTGGAATATATTTATAATGGATCGAGATGGTTTGATATTTTTCTGAACAATTCCTAGATTTTCTCCCCTAATCATGAAGGGTATTTTAATAGGAACAGGCTTTCTGACACAAAAGTCAAAGATGGATACAAAGCAAAAAATCTCACATCTTAGCAGAGATGTTTTTTCCTTGCCCTAGCTTTCACCTTCAGTGTCAGGAAGCAGAGAGAAAGAGAAGATGTGGACACCTGAGGACTTGTCAGCTCAAAATCTTCGAACTAAATTTGATCAGTTCCTTCTGTGAGTTAATAACATGGTCTGTGGGAAATACCAGAAACAAAGTTGTGCAGACAGAGGCAAAGCTGGGATAACACAGCAATGTGTTAACACAGCAAGACAGGGGATAACACAGCAGTGAGTTAACACAACAAGATAAGACATTCAGCAGATTTTGTTACTGAGTACAAGATTTGGAAATGCACGATAGAGAGTTAGAAAATCAACCCACATCTCACAAACATTTGCCATCTATCATGCATAGAAGGGAAACACAGATTTGGGTACATGTGATATCAGATCTCCACATGATTATATCAAAAAAAGCTCTGCAGAAAACTGTGTACAAATGGGGAACTGATATGGAATTCACTTTTCATTGAGTTTCAGAGAAAGAAAGACAGAAAAAGAGAGAGAAAGAAAAAGAGAGAGAGAGAAAGAAAGAGAAAGAGAGAGAAAGAGAGAGAGAAAGAGAGAGAGAAAGAAAGAGAGAAAGAGAGAAAGAAAAAGAGAAAGAAAGAAAGAAAGAAAGAAAGAAAGAAAGAAAGAAAGAAAGAAAGAAAGAAAACTCTCGAAGTAGTGAAATATAAAATTTATGCTGCCTGTAAGAACAATTTATAATGGTAATGGGTTATTGCTTATGTTGTGACCTTGTCATTAAAACATCCAAATTAAAAACTATAATATCTTGTTCTTTTTAACTGGCTGATAAAGTAGCCTTTTTACATTTGAGAAGATGATTCTTTTTCTTTTACCTGTTAAAGTCTTGCCTTTACCCATAAGTTCTTTTGATGCAATTTGGAACGTGATTTTTACATCAGTCACTATGCAACATTAGTTCCTCCTGCAAATACTCACAACACTTGAAAGTCTTGTTTTGTGAAATACATCAGGCTACATCTATGCAAGAAAAAATTAAAATTAAGCATGCATTCTCATGCTCTAAGGATTGCAGGGTAAAGGTGAACTTGTTCCCACCCAAATGATGGGGTCATGCAAGGACTATCTGTGGGAATTGCCCCTCTCCTTTGCAAACTGCTAAATTGTGACCAAACATTGGGACATTTCTGATTGACACCAGACAAAAATATGCTAGGGACAGTGATAACAGTTTACCAACATGATCAGACACCAGTGCTCAAGGTCTGTCCCCTGACTATGTTTGGTTTACTGCTATAGAGCCAGGCACAGCCTAATGAGGAGTTAATGCAGACCAGCTGGGTACTGTGATTTCATAGCCTCCCTTACTGTACACTAATTCTCTCAGTAAACAAGCCTCAGCTAGGGAATGAGGACCAAAATCTGTTTTACAGGAGATAAGTAGCACCAGTGAATTTTCTGATGGAGAATCCATGATAAAATTGACTAATGACATAGAACAAAACATGAATGTTACATTCAAAACTGACAACATTTCAAATCAAAACCTATCTTTGACATCTCTTTCTTGCCACTAGGTCTGAAAGCTTTAATATTTTACTTATGTAAAATGGCTTCATTAATATTTAAGCTCAAAGATGGGTAGGCATGTAGAAAATAACATTAAAGCCATGTTTTCTATTTTTTTCCTTTATTTCCTCTTTAGTTATATGTTTCTGCTGTAAATATAGATAGAAACATATTAAGTTTTATATTTATAGCCTGTCTGGCATACTGAAGAAATCCTAAACGACTTCATCTCCATGCTATATCATATAAACAGCTGCCTAGACGGTTACTCTTAAAATGTGATTGCTCAAATCCTTGCCCATGCATACAGGCACAAGCATGATTGATATTTCCTTACCAGACAGATATTAACTTTTTCTATATGCAATATCAAAAGAAATCCTACAAATTCCTCAACATCTGAAATTAGATGTGTTTATTCTTGATCTTAATTATAATCTGGGGAAATACTTTTTTTTCTCAAGAGGTAATTTTAAAAGAAAAACATTCATATGAGCTAATTAGTGTTTCTTTCAGTGATTTCCATCTCTTTGTTCTGACACACACACACA
Organism: Cygnus atratus; assembly: GCF_013377495.2. Classification (NCBI taxonomy): domain Eukaryota; kingdom Metazoa; phylum Chordata; class Aves; order Anseriformes; family Anatidae; genus Cygnus; species Cygnus atratus. The sequence continues at coordinate 13,535,257 of NC_066364.1, read as the reverse complement.
CTAGTCAGTCACAGGCCCTCTCTGCATCAGCCTCAGCAGGACTGCCTTTCAATCACACAGTCAACTACGTAACAGAGCTAGAGGTTGCTTGTTTTCAAAGCCTGATTCAGGAACATATATATCTGCCCTTCTCCCTGAGAGTATGAAGAAGGGAGTCACACTGAAATTAAATACACCTTTTAACTGAAGTCTCTCTGAAGTGGACTAATTGGCAGAGATAGCTGTTAAGCCAGTAATAGGTTGGCTTGGGGATTTTTGTTTGTGTGTTTTGGTCTGGTTTGGTTTTCCATAAAATAAAGGGAAGGAAGATAAATTATGCTAAAAAAAAAAAAAAACTTTTATGCATTTAGTCCTTAGCCTAGGACTGAAGCAATATAGTTTTTATTATATAACATTTTACATTAAAAGGCAGCATGGGGGGAGAGATGGTTGTGATAAGCCAAACTACAAGCCACATCTATTCCAAGAAATAAAAGGGTGAAGGCCCAGGCCCTAGTGTTAGAGTGCAGTTGTCCGGACCCTGTTTGGTATTTAGGGAGCTCCATGTCAAAACATTCATGCAGGCTTCTCCACAGTGTCTGGGCATAGTCTGGGGTCAGCACAGCCCCAAAGACTCTTTTTATGCGTTCATCCTCTTTTGGGGGTGTAAGAGAATTCAGCTGAATGAACTGTGTTGTGCCAGTTGGTCTCAAGCCAGAGAACAGCCCCTCCCCCATTTTATTTATCCATCTGGCTACAACCATTAGTTTTTAGAGCAAAACAGATGGGAAAATGTGATGGATAGCAGGATTCCTGGATTCCTCCAGAATTCTTTCTTGGGACATAGAAAAGGCATGATTTCCTCAAACCTACAAGACCTAAGAGGAAGCTTTCTGGGAAAGTCAGAACAGAAGCAGGACCATTGAGCTGTATGCTTTATATGTAAGACTGCAGCATTCATTTAAAATTTTCTTTTTAGACTCACATTGCATGTGCGTTATCTCAAGTGCTTTATGTTTACCTAACACTCAGAAAATACCTATAAAACTATATTTTATCTTAAATCAGTTGGGTGTGGCATTTAAAATATGTTCTGACAAATCGAAAACTTGCAGATGTTTGTACCACCACAGACAGCATGGAGGGGAAGGATGAAGCCTCACTCTTGTAAGCCACTGCATTTGCAGGGGCACAAATGAAATTTACTGTATTCTGTAAAGACTACAAGACACTACCACAGAATTAATACTGTAAAACTACTAATAATACCTAAATAAGCAAAAGAACAGCTCACCTGTCCATGGATGAGATATTGAAACAGTTTTCACGCTTACAAAGATTGGGATTGACATTTGAAGGCAAAAGTGCCGCTGAATGCAAGAGCTATGCACCACACTTGGAGCTGCAGGATCAGCTCCTGGGCCTTCACAGGAGCCACACGGAGTTGTCCTACTGCCACCTGCAGATGAGCAGGCAGCATGACAAAGCCTGCGAGAGGCAGTAAGAGCTCTGCCAAAACGTGTGGGAACTGCGTGCGTGAGACTGGGGCTTACCGGAAGCCAAAGAGCTGCGTGTTTTCTCAGCAGAGGAAAGCACAGGAGGTTAAAGAACTGAAGTGTCAGGAAGGAGCTGAATTTGGAGATTCGTGTTCAGCTCTATAAGCATTTACCTCCAGGTCACCAGCTCAAACCCAGCTACCTGCAGGTCATTGGTCTATGGACGCCCTTGGTTCACGTGAGAGGGGAGGCTCCACAGTCCCAAATGGTGAAACCTTTGTACTGGTATTCCTACTGTGAAAGATACTCTGTCATCTTCATGTAAACCCCATTGGCTGTAAGGATGGCACAGCGAAGTACATCCTCATGGATAAATTAATGAGATTGTTTTCCACAGCTGACATTAGAGGTCTTATATACTCATTTCTCCTTAAATAAATAAATAAATAAATAAAAAGATAAAAAGAAGTCAAGTCCATTCTGGGCAGCAGTAGCATGGAAGCTGAGCTCAGGTAGCTTATACAGTGACAGCAAAATTTTGGGATTGAAGTTCACAAGGAAATAGAAAATGTGCTAACATAGTGTTGTGTGCACTGTTGCGAAGATGAGAATTGCAAGACCTTCAGCTACATGTGAAATTTCTCCTGAACTGCAGGAGAAACTTCCACGATTAAATATTTAATAATATTTATATTTTCTTGCAAATACTTTAGATCCATATGCCAGGCTATGTCAAATCTTATAGGTGGATAATGTGTATGCAACTGTAACTAAATCAATGTATGGTAAGCCAGAAGGATGCAGTAAAGCACAGAAGAAAACTGTCTCCAAATTCTTTTTTTAACGTTAGACTTAAGACTGTTGATCTTTTTTTTTTTTTTTTCTGTCTGTTTTGCTTAATAATGTATATACAGTGACAGAATATATGTATCTCTCTACAAAGAACTCATCTGTATTTTCTGACAACAAATTATAACAGCTAAAATTATAAATAGAAATGCTTGGAAAATTTGTGGGAATGGAAAAAAAAAAGTATAATTCATAATTATATTTATATAGTAAAATATATTCATAATTTAAATGAAGACCTTTTATTGAATTTCTAGTGAAGAAATACATAGACAGATACTCATAAAATACTCTTAGATGAAAAATTTAGAAAAGATGGCCAAGGAACCAATACCACTAAAAGGCAGCCTCAAAACTCAGAGGTCCAAAAATTCAATTTTTTGCTCTTTCCAGTTAGCATGATATTCATCATGCGTAAGTAAAATGTTACCTGACTAAATAGCTGACTTCACCAGACAGAGGTGAAGCTACTTCTCTATTCATCTTCCTCAAAATGATATAAAATTTTAAAGGTCATTTCCTAACTCAGAAACCACTTAACATATTTTACTATAAATAACTATGGAAATCTTCACCATCTGTAAGCAGACTGTGTTTCTATGTGATACAGCCATTATTATTTCTGATATAAATATACTGAAAAAATACATCCTAAAATGAAAGGAAAACCTAGGGTCTGAATATTCCCACTTTCTACAGAAGAGCTTTGTCAGGAAATAATTCAATTAAAGATCCAAAATTATAAAAAGATAAAAATACAATAACTGTCTTGCGAAGAAATGATGAGCACCTGTTGTTCATTTTTATAAATTTATGTACTTATTTTCACATTACACAAAAACATAAATGGAGAGGATTTTTAATGTCTCCCTAGCACTCATAAAAACAATGTTTAATTTCTTCACATTTTGTTTACAGTCAATAAACATTCAGCTAAGAAATAACTCAGCCTTCCATGATAACTTCTGTTAGAATTTACAGGCATAATAGTTTCCAAACAAACTCATAATGAATAAGAGAAAAAAAAAAGGAAAGATTTAGATACTGAATCAAGACTATGATACTTCAACTGGTAAATGATGCCAATAGTGTTTTCTTTTTCCTATTGTTTCCTTTATTTTTTTTTCTATTTTAAAGACATTTTTCCTCTACTTCTCTTTTGCTTCACAATTTACTGCTATTTTTTTCTCTGAGAGAATTTCAGAATTTCATGAATTTTCAGAATTTCATGAAATTCTGTTTACAGTAAACAAACACCGATTTTAAGTCAAAATACAGAAAATTTCATCATCACCTGTAATTTTTTCAAGGATTATCATAAGCCTCATTTTGTAACTCTACTTCAAACATTATTCTTTATTTTGGCATCACTTTTCCAAGATATACAGTGGTGCTTGGCTATACAAGTAATGCTAGAGATCTAGTGAAAACAGTAACAAACACCTGTCAGGAAGAAAGTCAAATAAACAACATACTACACTTTAAGTAACACTTTTACTTAATGCTGCAGCAGAAAGAAGGAGGCATATATCCCATTTAAGCCAAAATATTTGGATTATAATATTGCATGCTGCATGAAGATTTATATTTCTCGCATTTGTCAGAATCACAATTTCAAAGTCACGTATTTAAAGTGCATCAATGCTACATTATTTGTATTTAAAACTTTTCTGACTGTATTTGAAAGCGCCTCTCATTTATTATAGAATGTGCTACAAAAAGTGAAATATTTATCTATTTATTATCTATTATTTATCTATATACTATCTATTTATGAAATCAAGTATGTTTTATGGTTCTATGTGACAAGACCACAGTACTAAACCTCGTGATTATTTTTCTCTGTTTAATCTTTCCGGCATTTCTCCCCAGCTCACTTTCTCCTTCTCCTCACATTCTCCCATCTTCAGCTTTTATAACTGCAATGTTCAAGTCAGCATATGATGTGGCTGGTTAGCCATCCACTCTTCACTTTTCATCTTCTCATTTGATTATAAATCTGGGAACTCATTCCAAAACAACAGACAGCTTGATCACTTTCTTTAGTGATATGGCTCCATCTCTTCCTCTCTGCTTTGTGTTTCATTGGAGGAGAAGGACAGGACCTAGCTAGAAGACTTAATTTAGTGGAGGAGAGGGCAAAGAAGGGATTGGTAGATATAAGTGGACTGGAAGCTAACAAATAACCTTTAACAAATGCACTCAAATTGTGTATTAGAATAAACTATAGTTCAGTTTTGAGGTAAATTTACAGTCCAATAACATTTTAAAACCCTAACCCCAGGCTACAGTTCCTCACAGTCTAGATTATGTAATTCTTGTATAACACTGGTTGTTTATAAAATCAATCTTAAAAACAAGAAATGGATAATGCAGAGTATTTTTCATTATTTGATACATATGTTTCTGTATGTAACATGCAAATTCTCTGAAATTAGATTCAGAAAAATCTGTTCATTTTCAACTCCTTGAGCAACAGAAAATTAAAAGGCTATGAGCACTGTATATGACATGGGCAAGAATTACTTCTTTACAGTTTAGTATTGATCTTTCAGGCAAATATTAATCCTTCTGGGAAAAACTAGCCTGGTGGATTATTTCTCAGCAAGCAGCAAAAATCTCACAGAGAAAAGAAATATTAGATCCTCTTAAATAGTAATGAATGACATTGTTTATGGGATGATTGCCTGCTTCACTGACATTAGAGTCTTTGAGAGGAGAGAACATGAGCATTCTGAGCTAACAAATCAGGCTGTACATGAAGAAGATGTAAAAGATTTATATCCTTTGTGATGGGAAGAGGACAGACATATTTCATATATACTAACTTGTGAATTACACCCAGTCCTTGACACTATTGTGGTAATTGGTTCAACCCCCATCAACATATCTGTGACCAGCAGGAAATCTACATATGCTAATAGAAATAAAACAGATGCTTGCTAAAAAAAGCAGATTATGTTCTAGAAGCAACATTAAGTTAGACCATAACAGACTTTAAATTCCTTTCTGATTTCACTATAGCCTGTACAGAGGAATACTATTAAACTGAATTTAGTTCTTCAAAGTTTTGTGGGAGTAGGAATTGCATTGTCCTTTAGCCAAATTCTTTGACTTATCAAATGTTTTTAGTAGCAGACATTTTATTTCATTTTTTTCAACAACAACAACAAAGGATTTCAATCTGGATGCCCTAGTTTCATGTGGGAAATTCTTCTTTGACTTTGTAAAGAAAAACATAATACTAAAGGGAGTCTTGTTCCACTCAGGGAGGGTAGGTGTGAAAGGTGTTTTGATTTAAGAAAACGTTACTTTCCTTTTCTGCTGTCTAATTCACTCCTTGATATTTTCAGCAGAGGCATATTTTTCTGTTCTTTTACTCAAATGGCTTTGCCTTAATATTCTATAGCAAAGGTGCCTTTGAAAGGTGCAAAACTAATGAGGATATACAATTTAGCAGCAGCTTCCATTTAAAGTTTTTCATTTTCGGTTTTGTTTTCAGAATTTCTCTGACAGACTTCAAGTTCAGTTAACATCTCTGGCAGCTTCTGAAGAAAAAGCAGGAAGTTGATCAAATCATCTTGTTAGAATAATATGAAAATAGGGTTCTGATCTGCACTCAAAAAAAAAAAAAAAAAAAAAAAAAAACAGACTGCCTCTTTCTACCAGAGTTCATACTGAAAATATACTGAATATACTGAAAATAATCCATTTATTGGTATTACCAATGGCTTTCTGATCTCTTTCAAAGTAATGTTTGAGATTTGGTTATGGCACTTCTGTCTATGGACAAAGAAAGGATAAAATGTAACTGTTCTATAGCATGTCTGAGTTGTCTTCGGCTAATTTTTTTTTTCATTGAATATCTTTTTCTGTTCAAAGCAACAGCAAAGATTAATATCATTATGTGTATATACACATCCCATCCACAAAGGAAATAACTTGTTCTTGAAGACCAAAACTTCCCAAATCACACAGAAGTGAAGACAGTAAAATGACATTTATTCTAATAAAATTACATGCAATGACCACAGCTACTAAATAATTACTGTATGCGGATGATAACCGGGAGAATAAGCAAGCATTCCAATTATCCTAGCATGTCATAGGAGAAATAACTATCTCAGAAGTAATATAGAATATGCTAGATGAAAAATTATGTTGCCTGCCTGCCATTATTATCAAGAATTTGCAAGGCGTACATCATTTCCCAACAGCCAGAGGTTATTATGAGCATGCTAAATTACAGAAACTACAGGATTCATACCTTCTCCCTCTGCCGTAAAGAAAACTCATACCATGACTTCCAGGGCAAGTGATAAGGCTGCTCTTCTTACACTAGGGGTGCTAGGAAGGAAGCTGAGGATGTGCCAGACTGAACAGGGCAGGATAAAGTTCATTTTGTGCATTTTAGGACTTGCACATCTGAAGATCCCAAATATATTCTGTTATGAACATACATTTCAATAATGCACCTGGGTTTGGCATTACCAATACTTCAACGAACACTAAAAGCAGGACCAGAACCAACCTTGTTGCAATGCCTGAATGAAACAAGCATTTGACATGGAGCCCAGAAAAGGAGTTACCCAGAGCTGAGAGATGTGTTGCGGAAAGTTGTGCTCATGGCTTGGGAAAGATGAGGAAGGATTGCAGCTTGCTGGGACTATGCGGTGTTTCTCTAGTAGTGTGGGGCTTGCCTGCAGTGCAGAACTGCTTTGTGCCCACAATTTTCAAAGTTCATATTTTTCATACACAATGAAATTGTGTATTCACAGCTGTGAATGCATTTGTCAACATAAAATCATAGAATGGCTTGAGTTGGAAGGGACCTTAAAGATCATCTAACTCCAACCCCACTGCCATAGGCAGGGTTGCCACCCACTAGATCAGGTTGTCCAAGGCCCCATCCAGCCTGACCTTGAACACCTCCAGGGATGGGACATCCCTGGAGGTTCACTGATCACAGGCAGTTTCAGGTCAACTAATGCAATTCATAATTCAGTTTTGTGTGGGAAAACAAAGGCTTACTCTGAGCTCACCAAGCCACAAAACCAAGAGTAAGGAACTTTAATTTTCAGACAGCTTTGGCAGCCATATATTATTAATTCTGATGACATTAAAAAAATAAATAAATAAAATAAAATAAAATCACATGCTTGGGAAGGTACATGAACTGACGGTCATAGATTGTACCTTGCCCCAAGTCATGGCTTCTCTGCTCCTATTCCAGTGAAATCTTGATGTACTGACAGAGGGAAAACAGATCTGAGCACATGGGGAAGTTCAAGAACATTGCTCTGAAGCGTGTTTTCACAGTAGTTGCGTACTTCTTCACTGGTAATCATCCATCCCATTTTATTTGTTTTATGTCTATCCATCTAAGATTAAAGTCAGAAATAAACATACCAAATTATCTCTGAAACAGCTAAGCTTACAATGTGACTTCCATTGTCCATGTTTCTTTAAACATATCCTCATGTTATTAGTGAGTTTAGTTTTGTTCTTTGACATCATTCTTGCTACAATAAAAACAGAAGAAAAAAAAAAAGGTATTGAAATGAAGACATGAAATAAGAAGATAGTCATTATTGTGTATCATATTGATGTCTTCAGAATTAAATCTCTAATGATATCTGTATAAGCTATAATATATATATATATGCAACATTATCTGGTACAATACAGGTTTCAATCTGTAAAAGTCCCACTGTCAGAGAAAGCTGCCATGATTTACAGTATAAATTGTTTACATATGAAACACTGCATGAAATATTTAAGATTCTTGGATAGTTAACATTTTCGGAAGACAGCTGATAATATCTTGTAGTTTTGCTGGCAAGTTTACTTTACATTAGTAATTTATGACAATATTAGGGGGTTAAGGTTTCTAACTTTTCTTCTCGAATTGATTCAGATATGAAGACGTAACTCTGCCTTATTTTACAGACAAAGTGGAACCCATTCAATTCTAAAGAAAGTACAAAACTTCCCTGGGAGTTTGCAGCATTTCCAATGGAGTACATTCTGAGAATAAAAATGCACAGCAGTATGAAGATTGTGTTCGCAACAGACCAAAATTCAGTTTAGGCAAACAGGAAAATGGAAACTGCAGTTATAACACTCTTTTTGAATACTGGCTCCAATTAAAAAGAAAAGTAAATTATTGCCTTAACTTTTATAACCCTACATCATTGGTATTGATTTGATATGCTAACCGTTCTAATACCTGTAGTGTAAACAAGTTTGTAGGAAGGCAACATTGGAGAAAGCAATTTTTTTTTTTGAAAAAAAAAAGAATAATAAAATATCTAGTAAGATTCAAAATACTTGTCAAATTAAAAATAAAAAGACACCTCTGACTGCAAATTCACTAACAACTGTTTTTCAGAAATGTGCAGATTAAGGATTATTAACAGAAATCATTGAATAGTTACTTGTTTGTGAACAGATTAAAATTAACTGCAAAGTGGAATTAATGGGCAATAGTATTTCATAAATCTTTTTTCAAGTCTACCCTAAAAACAAGTTTGAAGATGAAACAATTAAATAAAAATATTTAGATCTTATAGTACTTCTCATCTGTGGTTCTTAAAAACATTTGAAAAGATTCTTTTTAACAGCTTCAGTTTACCAAGCAACTTGCTAGAACCAAGACCTTGAATTTAATTCTCTTGAGTCTAAATAATGCCTGCACACTTATGTTATCACACATTTGATATATAGTATATTGTTTATTATTGATCCACAAAATTGAGTATAGTCATTTTACCAGGGAGCCAATATTATTGTTATTACTTATATGGAACATAACAGAGCTAGACAAGCAAAGGGGAGGAGGAGACCAACTACTTTTCTTTTCAAACTCTCATCTCCTGTGATGCTGCATTTTAAAAACTGGTTCCTTTGTCATTTTTCAAATACTGCCAAAAATAACTTTTTAGCATGAAAAGACATTTGCTAGAATCCCAATAAAATCACAATAGTGGCGCTGTCTGGCTTTACTGAAGTGCTTTCCTTACAGAAAAAGGACATTTTATTTTATTTTCAGGACCATAAGCATATACGTTAAGCATATATGCAGTGGATAACTTCCTTTCAGCTACAGAATAAGCTTCCAATAGTAAAATCCTCATGTTTTTCTTTCTTTTTTTCCTTTAATGTTTCTTTTTTTTTTTTTTTTTAAGCATAACATTAGTTTTAAAGGTACTCTGAAGAAATTTCTCACTTCAAAAACAAATGAATTGCACACATGTAGTGGGTTTACATGGCAAGGTTTTGGTAGCAGAGGGCCATAGGGGTGGCTTCTGTGAGAAGGATCTAGAAGCTGCCCCATGTTTGGTAAGGGCCCCACTGCTGACCAGAGCTGAGCCAATAAGCAATGTTGTTTGCGCCTCTGTGAGAGCATATTTAACACAGGAAAAAAAACCACGCTGCTACACACAGCAGCTGGGAGAGTGAGAGGAGTGAGGAACAGCCTTGCAGGCACCAAGGTCGGTGAAGAAGGAGGGGGAGAAGTGCTCCAGGCGCCGGAACAGAAGTCCCCTGCGGCCCGTGGTGAGGACCATGGTGGAGCAGGTGGACCTGCACTGACGGAGGCTGCGGCCTGCGGAAGACCCCTGCCGGAGCAGATTCCGGGCCGGACGTGTAGCCTGTGGAGAGGAGACCACGCAGGAGCAGGTGACCTGGCAGGAGCTGCTGCCCGTGGGGGACCCAGGTTGGAGCAGTTTGCTCCTGAGGGATGGACCCCGTGGTACGGACCCATATCTGGAGCAGTTCTTGAAGAGCTGCTGCCTGTGGGCAGCCCACATCGGATCAGTTCAGCAAGGACTGCATCCCGTGGGAGGGACCCCACAGCACAGGGGACGAGAGTGACCGAGAAGGAGCGGCGGAGATGAAGTGCTGTAGACTGACCATAACCCCCATTCCCCCTTCCGCTGCGCTGCTCAGGGGGGAGGAGGTGGAAGAGGGCGGATGGGGGGGAAGGCGTTTTTGGTTTCTTTCCTTTGTTTCTTACTTCTCTAGCTTGTTAGTAATAGGCAGTAAATCTTACTATCTCCCTGTGCTGAGTCTGGTTTGCCCATCACCATAATTGTTGATTGATCTCCCTGTCCTTATCTCAACCCTTGAGCCCTTTTCATTGTATTTTCTCCCCATTTCTCTTTGAGGAGAGGGAGTGAGAGAGCGGTTGTGGTGGAGCTCGGCCGCCCACCCGAGTAAAACCACCACAACACACAAGTAGCCAAGATCCGTTATACATCTAGTAACCATTAGTGGTTAAAGTACAGCCCAAGAACAGGGACTTATTTATTCGTGCAGGTCTATACCCTTGGTCTGCCTGAACTCCAACTCCATCTGCTTCAGGTTAGCAAGGCACAGCACTATGACCAGGTTAAACTGCCCCGTTAAGAGTCTGATACATTAACAAAGGAACTGTACCATTCAGAAATGATCAAAGTCTTTGCACACCCAATCTGCAAGAGGGTCTGGCCTGCCTGGAGTACGAGTTGCCCAGTTCAACATCTATCTGAACCTGGATGAGAGCAGGTGTGTCTGTAGGTATGGTATCATCCTTGGAGCCTATACAGTAGATGAAAGGCATCAGCAGGAGGAGGGCAAATGAATGTATATACCTATGTCTCATCACAGAATCACAGAAGGTGAGAATGGCCCTCTGTGGGCCATCTGGTCCAACCCCCCGCTCAAGTAGGAACACACAGAGCAGGCTGCCCAGCACCACGTCCTGGTGGCTTTTGAAGATCTCCAAGGAGGGAGACTCCACAATCTCTCTGGGCAAGATCTGTCACCTGTACAATGAGGAAATGATTCCTGATGTTTAGACAGAACCCTTGTGTTCTAGTTTGCGCTCATTGCCTCTTGTCCTGGCACTGGAAAGAGCCTGGGTCCATCTTCATTGTACCGTCCCTTCAGGTATTTATAAAGTGAATGCCATGAAAAAGAAAAAGAGATAAAGGAAAAGGAAAAGAAAAAGAAAGAAGGAAAAAAAAAAGGAGAGAAAAGGAAAAAGCTTTCTAGATAAATTCTCTTTCTTTTGAAACAACCTTTATCTTTCTTGCTCGTGTGCTCTTCCCTCCAAATCTCTTGCCTTGCAAGGTCAGGCAAATTTGGGTAGACTAGCTGGGTTTTAAAAGCTCTTCCCAACATGTTTATAATTATTACAGGTCTTTCACCTTTACATCCTGTATCTTTAACAGAAATACATGCAAATGTGATAAAACAGACATTGAAATCAAACTGGTCATATCTTCTCACTCCCATTGAGATGCCAGTATACTGCTGACAACCCCCCTGCCTCTGCCCTGACAGAAGTCCTGGGGTCAGGGGAGACGCAGCACTCCTTCCACCAAATTTCTGAGCAGGTGAATCATTCAATCTCATCTTTCTTCTCATTTCTCTTGTCTTCTTAACCTCTGGATCAATGATTACCTTTTGTAACTTTCAAGATGCATGTTACACAGTATGTCTGGACCTCAAATATATGAAAGGAGCCAGGGCTTTCGTTATTCCTCCCCATTCAGTTTCTCATGCTTAGAACTCTGCTCCCCTGTGACAGTCAGACTTTTTCCTCCAGGATAGTCTTACTAGGTGACCCAGGGTCACAGCTGTAAAGAACAAAATAGAAATCAGTCTCAAGGGACAGAAAAACCTTTCCTAAATAGTCCAACAATATGCAGGGGTTCTCCTTGCTCAGATATAAGAGCATTAGTCTAACACTACAGTGTCAAAGAAAAGGGCTATTTCTACTAAATATTAACAAACACATTTCTTGAAATTACTGTGGTAATAGTCTTTTTCTGTGTCACATTCCAAAATAAATCTTATATTTTGAACCTCCCTCAGCTGTAAAATTGTAATAATACGTCCTGATTTTAGTGAGCAATGAAATCTCTAAATGGAAACAAGTATGTAAATAAATTATATGAGTACAGGTAATATAATCTGAAAGTGTCATGATTTTTATTTCAGATGATAAAATCATAGAAAGCAGACAAATAATTTTAAACAGCTTTGAAACTGTCCATAAGATAGAAGAGATACGGTGCTTGAAGGATGATCAATTTTTTGACTGTACACATGGGTAACAGTACAGGGTATGGAATCATAGAATGGTTTGGGTTGGAAGGGACCTTAAAGATCATCTAGTTCCAAACCACCTGCCATGGGCAGGGACACCTCCCACCAGACAAGGTTGCTCAAAGCCTCATCCAATCTGGCCTTAAACACTTGCAGAGATGGGGCATCCACAGCTTCTCTGGGAACAACCTGTCCCAGTGCTTCACCACCCTCAGAGTAAAGAATTTCTTCCTTATATCTAATCTAAATCTACCTTTTTTTTTTAGTTTTAAAATGTTACCTCTTGTCCTATTGCTACACTTCCTGAGATAGAGTTCTTCCTCATCTTTTTTGTAGGCCTCCCTTTAGGTACTGGAAGGCCTCTAGAAGGTCTCCATGGAGCCTTCTCTTCTCCAGGCTGAACCCCAACTCCCTCAGCCTGTCTTCACAGGAGAGGTGCTCCAGCCCCTTAATCATCTTTGTGGCCCTCCTCTGGACTTGTTCTAATACTTATATGACCTTCTTGTGCTGGGGGCCCCAGAGCTGAGCACAGTGGTCCAGGTGGGGTCTCTTGAAAGCAGAGCAGAGGGGGAGAATCACATCCCTTGCCCTGCTGGCCATGCTTGTTTTGATGCAGCCCACGATGCGGTTGGCTTTCTGGGCTGCAAGTACCCATTTCCAGCTCACGTTGAGCTTCTTGTCAACCAAAACCCCTACGTCCTTCTCATCAGGGCTGCTTTCTGTCTATTCTTCACACAGCCTGTGAAGAACTTTGCACTTGCCTTGTTGAACTTCATGAGGTTTGCATAGGCCCACCTTTCAAGCCTGTCCATATCTCTCTGGATGGCATCCCTTCCCTCCAGCATGTCGACTGCACCACACAGCTTGGTGTCATTGGCAAACTTGCTGAGAGTGCATTCAATTTCTCTGTCCATGTCACCAACAAAGATGTTAAACAGTGCCAATCCCAAACTGACCCCTGAGGAACACCACTTGTTACTCTCCACCCGGACATTAAGCCATTGACTGCAACTCTTTGAGTGCGACAATCTAGCCAATCTTTTCTCCAATTATGAATCAGTTCTACATTCTCCAAAATTTTATTGTAGGTGTGAAAACCTAAGTGACACTCCATTGACTCAGCAATGCTAGATGCAGAGACAAAAATTGCCTCCTTATCCTCTTTGCTACTTCCCTTATCCAGTTCCCAAGGATTAAGTTAGCCTTTCCACCAGCACATTGAACGATAAGCTCCTATCAATATGCTAGTCAACTGCTGTCACTTCATCATTACTGATTTCTGAGATCATCTTTTAGTTTGACCTTGTAGGTGGCATTCAGCTCTAAATTGGGACACCTAAACATTTCTCTTTACGTAGAGATTAATATATGCAAGCTAGAATCAGGATTCAGTTAAAGACTAAGATACCTGTGTTCAGATGCTAGCACATGCACAACATGTGCAACACATGCACAACAGCACTAGGAAGTTAGTTGATTCAGCAAGTATTATATTTACTGAGATAATATATTTACCGACTTTCAAAAGCCAGTTAAAATTTGGGTCAATGTTTTCAAATACTTTTGTGTAGAAAGAGAAATGCGATAGTGGATTTACCTCCCCAAATCCTTCCAAATAGCTGATGATGTAAATGACTTCGATCCTGCCCCCACTTCTTTCAAAGATATTATTCAAACATATTTGTGGTAAAACATTTTTCACAATCTAGAAAGAGGAAGGCATTGACCCACCACTCCTCCAGTGAGAGCAGTTACCACTCCAGTATTGTATGAAGCTGGGGAGAAGCTCTGTTTTGTGAATCAAGCCTTTCATTTCAATTGTTGCTCTTAAAAGCGTCTGAGGAGAAAACATTTTATCTAGTGAAAAACTGAACATTTCACGTGACAAAACATGTTGTTAGAAACTTTAAAAACGAAGACTTCTACACCTATTTCAGAGCTGCTATATCCATAGCAAATATATAACTATGTACAAGAAAACACTGGTGCCTTGCTTGACTTTATTGCATGTTATTAACTCCTGAGCCCCAGAAAGAGGAATTTCCAGCCAAATGATTCTTTGTTCAACTTATTTATGGAAGACTAAATTGATCTACCACTTATGTTGTGTCTTTTCATTCTGCTATTTTAAGCCACTTGTGGCTGTCCCAGATAGTTGCTGGCTGGCAGGATTAGTCCCCTCGAGGGAAGATGAACAATTCCAATTTTACAACCACTTTTGGCTGAAGCAGCAGACCAGGGCATTGCTTTCTTCAGAAATGAGACTTTTAGTTTTAAATCATTTGCATAGCCACTGGCTTGGCTCCAGGACTTTCTTTTCTTCTCTTTCTCTGATCTGTGGGAAAGAACAGATCACCAAGAGGATCCCTTGGATATTGCTTTTGCAGATCCCTGAAGTCATGTAATTAGTTCCAGCGCAAGAGTTTCTTCCTACTACAGATGGCAACTTCACCTTACAAAGGTCCATTGCACAATTTGCATCGCACTACACTCAAGACAAATGTGCAGTACAACAGTAAACCAGATTCAAGCTGCATGCTTTTCCACTGTGTTCTCTTTATAGGGAATAGACTTTCCCTTCTCGCTCTTCCAAGAGAATCTTTAGTTAGATACGTCAGTACCTTGTCCACCTTATAGAAATATACGGGATGCTTTTTCAGGCACATACAGCAGAAATTTGGAATGGTGGCAGAGAGCTTTTCTATTATGCATGTATTGTGCGTTCAAAACGTGAACGGTGCTCAATTTATATCTCAAATACCATTTGTGGTAAAGTAATGCTTTCTTCTTATTGAAGAGCACTGTACTTAGTGGCAATTAAATCCATTTTAAATCTTGAGGCCCACATTTAAGAAGTCTGAGGTCCAGAAGTCACTGGACAATATTACATGTAAAATCGCCACATTCCCTCCCTGAGTGTCCTGTCAAAAGGGTGTATCCTTGCTCCTTCTGTCATAATTTATCAGCCAAGCACTCTGGGCACTATCACTGGTAAATACACGTAAGGAGTAAGTGGTACAAATACATCACAGATCACTGACTGCATTTTTTCTCCTGCAAAAGAATCCTTGGGACTTACTTCCCTTCTCCGTCTATCCTGTCTACCTTGAATAATTCCTCATGGTGCACACAGCAGCAGATGATGTCTTTGTACATAAAGGCAGGCAAATGGACCTGCAGGCTCCACTGGAACATCCCACCACAGCCACAATCAGATAATTAATAAAAAGTCCCTGTAAGCCTGTCTTATGTGGTAGAACTAAAGGGAAGCTTCTGGGCAGCACAGCTTCATTAACATGTAGGTTATGCTTTATTTTAAAAGAAATAACCAGAATCTCTGAAACTTTTCTGAAGTGGTAAATTAAACTCCTGCTGACAGCAAAAGTAATTGCTGTATGCAGATTAAACCCAACTGTTTGGAAAGTTCAACTCCATTTCCCAGCTCCATTTTCCACAGTGTAAGCATTCCTGTAGATCTACATTTTGTTGCACAGAGGGTCTCTGCAAAAAACACAACAAGAACAACTACTCATTGTTATACATTTCTGGTACCAAAACATACAGAAGGTTTATATGCCACTATGGAAAGGTAAGACTGAAGTAAGTCTGTTTCTCAGGTAATAAAATCAACTTTTATTTCATCTTCTCTTTCATAAGGATAGTTGTTGCCCTGAGTCTCTCTAGGCATTCGATGGACGATAAAAAGGAACTTTTTTTCCATAAGCATCAGCACTTCTAACTACTTCATTAAATTCAACATGTTTCTCACAACCCTTCTTTACTTCCCTAACAACCTGTCCAAAGTCATGTAAATCAAGGCCACAGCAATCTGATATGAAAAATAGCTGCTAATTCAGAAGAACTGAGGCAGGTTATTCCCTGCATGTGACACAGCTCTGGGTGTGAGAACATGAGGGCTCTGGCATCAGATTTTAAAAGCTCTGGTTTTAAAAGCCATCCTGTCAAGACAGCACATACTTGAATAAAAATGACACTCATCCAAGTCTGCAATCAATGTGTCTCCTGTCCTATCTACTGGGATAGATGATTTGTCCCAGTAAGTCTGAAAAGTTCTCATGGATGTACATGAACTTATGTTACAGATAAGGAAAGGCTGAAGAGAACACATACTGCGTTTCCATAGCTAACTTATGCAAACCTCTTGTTTCTACCAGGAAAAACTTTTTGTGTGTGGACACTCACTACACAGCCATCCTGTCCATTAACATTCTCACCCTGGCTTGGAATTTTCTTCTGTACTAACCATCAAAGAGGTGCAAAGTTGAACTAGCGGTTGTGCTGAGGTGCCCAGTTGACTGGGGAGAAAATCTGGAGAGTGTCATGTCAAGGAGACAGATAGACATCTGAGGCCACTGCCTCCTTATCCCCAGATGTGAACACACCACTTGCAGCCATTCAGCACAATCTGCTGTGCTACTCAGCATTTTCTTCCTACTCCACCAAACCAATTAACTAGTAACTGCTTTTGTTCCTCTCGCATCATACATATGGTTCTACAACTATTCCACAATACTCAGTGAGTCCCCAGGGTTTTCCTTTTTTGCTATTTTTTTTTAATTATTTTGGTTGTAAGGCTCTGTCACAGCCTGCCTGTGATGAGACCCAGCAGCACATCAGACACGCGATCTCTCCATGTTGTGCGAAGTGTGCACACCGTATGCAGAGCATCTTTCCCCCTTTGGCAGAGTATTTACTTCCAATGCTCTGTACACACAACAGGTGACACTTATTTCAGCATAATAAACATGAAGTAACCACAGATAACTTGGTAGTATACATGAGTTCAGAGTGCAGGAAGAGGTGTGTTTGTATCCAATAGTCACAAAGATCCCCAAAGATGCCTGTGACCTCTTTTAGGTAGTTTCATCTCTGACATTGTCAACACCAAAGTCCTTCTTGCCACATTTTTATGTTTCTGATCATACTGAAAAAAACAAATGTAGAAACATGTTCATATAAGGCAAAACCATGACTTGCTTAAAACTATAATTTCTCTAATTTCCAGCAGAAGGCCTGGATTCTGCAAGCACCGCCAAAAGGGTGCTTTTTTAATCAAAATTCACCTGTAAGAAGCCAAAAGCTGAACTGTGACTTCTTGGCCACACAAATTCTAATTGCTCCTTCTTGGAAGATGCAATTTATTCACCAAAAGCAGGCTGAGGTTGTAGGGGGAACCAGGAGAGAAGGTGGTATTTATAAAGGGTTAACCACACCAATTTCTTCTGCCTCCTGTGACTCTTTCCAATCTGTTGACAAGCAAAATTAAATAAAATAAATAAATAAATAAATAAAATCAAAGGCATGCTCCCCTGCAATATCTGCTTATCTAATGCTTATGGATTTTTGAGGAAAGAAAAGGGGATATTGAATAGATCTACTGTTTTCTCTTGCAAGTGCTGAACTTTTGAATCCCATGTTTTCCACATTGCATGGAGTTGCTCAGATAATAAACCATCATAATTGACATAGGAATATATATACAAATCATGACTGTCATAATTAGTAAGGGCTTCAGTCTGGCTTCAAAATACTATGTTTAAATTAACTAAATGATTTTCAATGCACTTCAACTACACTGTTCTATAGGGGGGCAGAAATAGAGGCAATATGCAGAAACTTACAGAGCTCCACATAAGTAGAGCAAGAATTAGAATTAAAGGAGCCTGTGTCCAGGTCCTATACTATGTCTACTGCATAATCCCTTAAGAAAAAAATAAAATAAAATAAAATAAAATAAAATAAAATAAAATAAAATAAAAATAAAAATAAAAATAAAAAAGAAAAAGGACATTGTGGGAGCTGAGAAAGCTCTAGCGGATCCAAGTTGGCAGTGTTAAGCTATTGCTGGGGGGAAGCAAATCTCACACTACATCTTTCTGAAAACAAAATTAATTTCAGTGAATAAACATTGATTCAAAAAGCAGCCAGACAGATCTATCTCATCAGAATAGCACACAACTCCAACTTTCCAATCAAAATGGAGTTCAGAGGACTAGTAAGGAAATCCCTCAAAATACAGCAGGGTGTATCTGTGCCACGTTTCCTCTCCTCCAGTCTGTGATCACTCCCCCTTGGGTAACAGCCACCCATCACTAGCTGCAGAGTTCTTTGCACTCCTTGAGCTAAGCCATGCTCACGTCCTCAATCTTGGTTACTTACAGCCTCCCAATCTGACAGAAGTTTTCAGTCTACCTCAAACCTGGAAAACTTCAAAATTGGTCACATTTTTTAGACAGTTTTCAGGTTTTTCTCCTTTAAACTCCTCTTCACAGACAAGCTCATACAATTTGTTTAGCAAGACTTGTTTACAACAATTGGTTTTCTGTTGTTTTACGCAGATACATCTGAGGATTCCCTGAAAGAGCCTGTGACTACAAAACTGTGTGTTGGAAACACACGACTAAAACCATAAAAGCACACAGATTTGTACAATTGAGTTGCTGAATCTTTTTATAGGTCACTGGGTAACATGAGAGGAGAATCACGTTTGACTTGTGGATACAAGAATGGTTTTGTTGGTGGTGGTGGTGGTGGTTTTTGCTGTTGTTGGTGGTTTGGTTTTTTTTTTGCTTAGAGGAGAGCAGTAACATTTTTTTTCTCTTTGCTTACTGAAAATTTCTGAGTTGGATACTGAAGAGATGCCTGCCCTCACACACTTTTATGGCATCTCAAAAAAACTGAGTGATGCTAAAGCTGTTAACACTACCTATGCTTCAGC
This sequence comes from Cygnus atratus, assembly GCF_013377495.2. Lineage (NCBI taxonomy): Eukaryota > Metazoa > Chordata > Aves > Anseriformes > Anatidae > Cygnus > Cygnus atratus. The sequence continues at coordinate 13,516,099 of NC_066364.1, read as the reverse complement.
CACTTCCAGTCTTTTCATTTCAGTGCTTGCACAAATACAGAAACAGACCTTATTATAAATAGTAACATATTGAATGTTCACAAATGCCAAGCTTATCTCCAGAGAAGGCAGAGGAATTAAAGGGTGTTGGTTTTGTCTTTTTGTTGTTGTTGTTTTGTTTTATTGTTGTTTTTGCTTTTTGTTTTGTTGTTGTTGTTGCTTTTTTTTTTCTATTTTTTTTTCCTAAGGAAAGCCCAAGGCATGATGACTATACAATGAAATGCATGGGCAACATTAAAGAACAATTTTTAATGGTCTTATCTGACCTAATAAAAATCAATTTACTGGTCACCAAAAATCTCAGTAAAAAATGAAGGGAAAAATTCTTAATTCAAAATCATGGCGTCATTCCAACAGGTGGAGAAAAGCAAATTGGAAAACACCAGAAACTTTACTAGATGTTACTTTCATATTAAGAGTGATGAGAATTGATCCTTCAGTCTCACTCACTTTCTTTTAAAGTATGCAGACTCTCATTTCTTCTTGTACAACACAAATAAATTCAGTATATTTACAGTTTATAAGAGAAAAAAAAATCTACAAATTTATAAGCATATTCAAAAACTGGGGACTAGTGTTCTGCTCTGTCCCAGATAGTTTTGTGAAGCTAAACTGGAGACAAATTTTAAACAAAAGAAAACAAAACAAAAGTTTTTCTAAAGCTGTTTGTCTTAAAGATAATATTTCATTTGGAGAATTCTTACAGTTTAATGTTGTTGTAAATTCAATCAACATAATTCATTTTGGAAAGTAATTTTTAAGTAAAGCTTATATTCGTTTTAAAGGATTATAATGATTAAAATCATCCAAACAGCCCTTTTCAATGAAAAATGTTCAATTTCAATTAATTAGTATTTCATGCTAGGTTGAAAATGTGGTTCAGCTAGCTTTATCTGGGTTCTGTTTAAATTTCAAAAATCTCCTACTAAGCCATCTTAAAATTTCCGGTTTCCCATGGAGTTTGTCTCTATGGCTTCCTCTTATAACTTGATTCTTCATATTCTGACACCAGGTTTTATGGTATGTTTTTGTTGTTTGGTTGTGTTGTATTTTCTCCTCTTTGCTTGACTGGCAAAAATGTTCCCTGTAGCTAAAATCTTCTTTTGATGTTATTGGGGCTACAAATTGTGTGTGCATTTATGTTTCTTTAGTCACATAATTTTATATATTTCATTTTTTGAAATTACAAAACTAGTTACAAATAAAATGTAGAATAGGTTAGTTATGTTTTAATAGTGTCAGCTTTTCTTTTGTATTTTGTCTGTGAAAAATAATGAAACAAATACATATAAACAAGTTGATGCCATGGTCGTCAATGTCCTTACAATACTATGGTTTTGTTGGCAACAATATAATGGGCCTTAATCCACTGGATTTTTACCTCTAGAAACCAAGGGACCTAAGCAGAAGATTTATTTTCTCCTTGAATTCTTACTGGTTATTTCTCTTCATTAGACATTCAGATTCCTCTGCGATGAGAGGCATAAAACTAAGACAGATGAGCAGACAAAGATAACTGTATAATTCAATACAATCTGTGCTCAAAACCCCATCTCAAAGTAATAAGGACTTTACTTTCAGTGAAATAATGGAAGTATTTTAATGAAAGTAGTTAAGAGGTTTAACAGACCACCCTCTATTTGTCTTCTCTTAGTTATTTAAACTTTTTATTTACAGGAATACAGTTATTTATCAAGTTTCCTGAAAGGCAGAGGAAGAACCAAAGAAATGTGAATGTGCTTAGATCATAAGAAATAATTGGATTATGTATGAGTTATCAACTAAAGCCTGTAATTGCAAAGATAACAGCAAAGCACAACTAATGAGATGAGATTACTAAATAGTCATAGTTGACTTCTATTTTCTTCCCAGGCAAAGGGACTGGACTTGCAACCACACAAGCACTTTCAAAGCAATTAAATGCTTGTGATATCAGCTGCAAGGTCGCCTCCCCAAACCAGCAGCGCTTTTACCAGCATCCAGCAAACCGCTAATAAGAATCAGGAACGAAACAGCTGGGGGCTGCAGAATCATGTTGCCATGGAAACCACTGCAGGTGTGTGGTTCAAGGAATAATAAACCCCAGATTTTTAGAGTTTATAAAAAAAAAAAAAAGGAAGAAAGAAAGGAAAAGAAGACACAGACTGAAATAAATATCACAAACCAAGGGCATTGAAAGCATTTTTGAAAGGAGGACAGAATAGCATTGTTAAATGTGATCTGTCAGAAAGAACGTTACAGGAGACAAAGGGATTTAGCTAAAAGATACCTTGGTGTATAAAGTATGCCAGAAAAAGGAAGAAGAGAACAGAACTAAACAATTCTTCTTGAATACAAACACCAGAGGTCACTGAAACAGAAGTAGAATCTATTACAGGTCACTGAGTTTAGAAGAAACAACAGAAGGAAAAGAACAGTTCAAAAATTGATGTGGGAATCAGGACCTCTTGGATTTCATAATCTAGTTCTCTTGAGCCAAAAATCACTTGAACATCAAGTCTCTCCCTCATATAACACATAGAGTATCCTTTCCCAGAATTAGCACTCATTCATCTCCACATCTCAACATGTGTTGAGATCCATTCATCTCAACATTTGTTGATGGATCCAATTTTCAAAGATATTTAAAGTCCTGAAACTCATTGAATTTGCTCAGCTCCTGTAGCTCATTGAATTTGCTTAGCTTCTGAGCAGGATGAGCGCTTAGTTCATATTCATATCAGTGGAACCAAGGCACCTCATATTCATCTTGCCTGTCTGAGGACTACTGGCACCCTAAATTTTCTTTACAGTCTAGTGAAGGGGACTTGTAATTCTAAGACTGAGCCAACCAAGATTTGAATTGTTTTCTGTCTCAAGTGGCTCTATAGGATGCAATATCAATGCCATTTTTATTAAGACTGTGTTTATACATGTAGTTTCCTATTTGTAGATTTTATGAATAAAAAGAAAAATGCTGTCCAGAGATGTAGAGCAATCCCACTCCAGGCTCACAATACTCATGCAAAAGAGGAGGAGAATTCTCAGAAGATCATGACATTTGCAAAGGAGGTCTAATGCCATGCATGGTGATGGCCTCTCTACCAGATACCCACATACTGCTTTGTGATAAATTGACCTCCACAGAGCAGAGAGAGATTAAGGTTGTTTGCAAGAGTCAAAAAGTGTATGGACAGAGAGATGTGGCTTATATGGACAATTCAGATTCCCTAAAAGCATTTAGCAAGATTATCCATAAACAGTTCTTAAAAAAAATACAAAAACTAATTTTCTCATTGATTAGCTTCTCAACATAGAGGCTCATCTTTGCAGTTTAGGAACTTATGATAAGATGTTTATTTTTCCCTGAACGATCTAAGCGAGATCATAATAATTATAATTCTGATAATTATAATCAAATAATCTGATTCAGATTACTAACATTATGAATGTTAAAAGCTGCATAAGAACATCATTATATTGAGCAATTGCTGATAAAATCAGTTTTGAGAAATGTAAAGCAATTTGTCCACTCAGTGATGGAATTTAAGTTAGATATTACTAAACAGGAAAAAAGATTCCATTAGGAAGCAGCAGAACTGGCAATATGAAAAGAAGAAGAAAAAGGAAAAAAAAAAAGAGAGAGAGAGAGAAAGAAAAAAGAGAAAAAATTAGAAAGAAAAAAAAAAGGAAAAAGAAAGAAAAGAAAAAAATAAGAAAAAGAAAAGAAAAAAAAGACAATCAGAGATAACCCAAGGGGAGAGCTGTGGATTACTTGTGTGACACATGGGGAAAAAAAAAAGATCAGTAAGTGAAAAGGAAAGTGGGGAGCAAAAAAGCAAGAGAAGTAATTTTGTGAGACCGAAAAAAAATGAAAAAAGAAAATAAAAATAAGGAAAGAAAACAGAGATAACATTCATTACCAAAGGACAGAAAATCACAGATGATGAAAAGAACTGAATATTTGGTGTGTTTTTGCTCCAATTTTCCTAAGATTAAACATGACTAGATACTCAACACAATTAGCATTTCTAAGTGACAATAGTAAAACAGGCCAAAACAATGAAAGACTTCATTAAAGATAAGTGAGAAAGTGAGATACAGTCAAGACAGCTAAGCCTCATGAAAATTTATATTAGGTATTTAGGAAACAAGCCAAAGCAACCTCCAAATCTATATTCAAGAGCCCAAGAAAGATAAGAGATTTTCCAGAGAAAAAGTTATCACAGTAACTAGCTTTAAAAGAAAAAAAAAAGAAAAAAAAAATCCAGCAGTCACCAGGGAAGTGAAGATTAAACTCTGGTATCTGAAAGAAAGTTGAAAAAATATTAAATTATTTTGTAAGCTACTTGATATTAACATGGCAAGAAATATAAAAATGGATTGTCCAAAACACATGGCATTGCACTAATCAAATTTACTCCCCTGACAGGGCTATTGGACTAGCGTGAAGTACTTTAACATATATGCCTTGCCTTTAGGAATGCTTCTGACACTTAACATTTACATAGAAAAACTAGGGAAATATCATTTAGGTGAAGTTAATAACAGGTGCTTGCACAACCAATTGAAAATAATAAGAAAAGAACATATTCTGAGAATAGTTATCAGTAGTTACTTTTAGCCTGGAAAGGTAGGAGATGAATGGAAGATCTGTCATAGGTCTTGAATTACATTCTGACTTTCCAGTAGCGATATGGTTGATAGACCAGAAACAATTTGTGGATGCTACAATGCTGCAAATGCCTTAAAGATTTTCAAGGACATTCTCTTAAAGCCTCTTATCAAAGAAGTGCCTTGAAATGTTTTTTGTTTGTTTGTTTGTTTGTTGTTATTGTTTAAAAAAAAAGGTACATTTGAGAAAAGAAAAAAAAGGTGCAAATACAAAAATGAGAATAACTGTTTACAGAATACTACCGCAGAAATGCAGCTGGGGCTACAATAAACCACAAAAAAAATGAGTTGAGAACATGAGATGGTTTTCAAAAGAGCAAAAGTAATTCTGGAATGAAGGTAGAGGAACATTGAATGAAGGCCATGAAAAGTAACTATAACATTCTGCAAAGTACTGACAAGGCCCTAACTATGGTACAATATTTCAAATGAAAATTGACAAAATCCAAAGAGGGTGTTCCAAAAAGGAAAAAAAGATAAAAGAACTGAGAAGAAAATATATTTTCTTAAGCTGGAGATCTTTTTAAATCATTTTCAAAATGTAAAAGACCATAAGGAAACAATATTGTGATATTCTCCAAGATGCTAAGAGTTGATTTGAGAAAGGGATATTTTTCTATTACATTTTTAGGAAAATTACATAAAACAAAACTTTTCAATAAAATGAAAGTGAAGTAGTAGGACTGATTTTCTGTGGAGAGTGTCAAGATAGGACACTTCTAAGAACAGATTAAAAACTCTGACAGATATCCCTGTCTGGGTATAAATAATGCTGCTTCAACTCTAGGGATAGACAAAATGATTATATTTGCCTTTATTTTGTGCTTTACATATTCTTAAAATATGTACAGGATTCAATGGATGCTCAGTCATTGAAATTGTCTACAAAATAAATAGGAATTATGTGATCAATAGCATGACATTGCAGCATCTCCACATGCAAAAACACATTCCTTGCAACACTTTCTCATATTCCATGCCAGCTACTCATGTTTTCCAGTGCTGGTGTCACTGGAAAGAGGCTGAAGTAAAGAAGATACGACTGTCAGTCTGAAGCAAATATAGCTTTTGGTATTAACTTGCTGATGGCTGCATCTTAGAACCTGCTACAACTTATAATTTGGCCACCACTATTATTGTCAAATCACTACTTGAAACAGAATGGCAAGGTAAATATCCCATAATGCAGAGACTGTTTTCTATCTGTTGTCACTGGTTTGACTTTCTTGGTATTGAAGATGTTTGACCTGGCTTCTGCTTCAGGTAACTATTGAGATAAACATGGATTAATTTCTGCAGGGAATCTATTTATTCAATATATTTGCAATTGCTTGCTTACAAGAGGCTGATAGATATTTTTAAAATAATGATATTTAAGAGCAAGATTTGGCTATTTGCTAAATGCATCAGACTTTGAGTTCTTCCCACATTAACTCTGAAAATAGCACAGCAGAAGGGTGGCAACAGATACTGTGCATCACTTCTTTTGGAGATAAAAAGAGCATTGTTTAATTCCAAGTTTTCATTTTAGATAGCAGTTTTTGTTACCTCAACTAAGCATTCTGTGTTGTTATGTTGAATAAGTATACCAGGATATCCATGAAAACCTGGATTCGAAGTCACAGAAAATAATGTCTCAAAGTCCAGGAGCAGCTATGAAGAAAAGGCTCAATTAGCAGAGACAGATGAATCTTAGAGTTCAGGATACATAAGCATAAACTGATACTTAACAAAATTTGTACTGATTAAAATTTGTAAAAGATATTAAAACAAGTAGCAAAAGGTTTCCCCCACATTTTGCAAAAGCAACCAAGGCAAACAGAGGAAACTTTGTACTTGAAATAGGGCTACAGTGTTCCTAGCAAGACAATGATTAAGAATATGCAGGGAATGTAGGATACCTAATAAGATTAGAAAAATGCAAATATATGCATTTGAACCAGGACAAAAATGCAGTGAACTCCCTGCCCTCATACCAAAGGGCTGGCTTTACTTTCTACATTGCAGAAACGTGACAGAGCTAGAATGGGCTTTTATATTCAGTATCAAGGTTTTTTAATTATTTCTCCCATGTAAATTAATTCCTTCTTAGGGATAAGCTTTTAGCTGTCTACAAAAACAACAGAGAACTGGTTAAAAATAAAACAAAAATAAAATTCAAGCATGTCAGTTTGGGCTTTCATAGAGTACAGGACTTTATAACATTTCCGTATTGGAAAGAATTAACAATTGAAGAGATGGAAGACACATAAAAATTGTTTTTATATCAGTAGTAATTAAAGTGAGATTAATGCATTCCTTTGCTGAGTAACAGCTGGACATAAGCAACATAATCTCTAGCCCACTATTGCCATTTCTAGTAACAACCTACATGTTTTGCACTGAGGTTTCAAGGCTTCAGGACTGAGACTTTTTCATTTCCTTTGAACTTACCTTGACCTGCATGGAGCTTTGTTTAAGTTTGCTTAGCTGTAACAGCATTTTTGTAACAAGCAGCATACCCATATCTAATTTTGTTGTTGTTTTGTTTTGTTTTGCTTTGCTTATCTCTGTACTGTATAACCATAGTTTTAAATAGATGGTAGAAACAAGCAGTTGTTCTGTGTGAAGTGATACATTTATGATTAAGACAAGGACGTAGTGTGGAGGAATACAGGCCTGGTGTGAGAGCAGAGGCCTTGAAAAGCAGGGACATGAGTCATGGTGAAGCAAATTGGCATGGGATAGTCAAAGATGGGGCACAAGCTGACGGTGGATATGCTTTCTGCCTACTTTTTAGAAAACCAGCCACGTAAGAGGCTGCCTAATCATGATACTGCAGAGCTAAGCAGGAACTGACTTTAACCAATAAACCACAACAGTGGCCCTACAAAAAATCCTATACCCAAGCATGGGCTGATCCTTCATCCAGGAATCCAGAGGAAGGTCCAAGGTCAAAAAATTGTCAGAGGAGAACTTCTGGAGCCCACCCTTTCCTTTGAAAGACCCCTCCAGCCACATGCTAGCTGCAGATCTAGGCTTTTCTCTCTCCCAGTCTGAACCCAAACCTTAACCCCTACATAAGCACGGACTGATTCTCTGTCCAAAGAATCTGTTGGCCCAGCTGAAAAATCTCAGTGGAGAAATCTCCCAGCCGTCAACATGTTCCTTCGAAAGCTCCCTGAAGCCTCACTGTTACCAAGCTCCAGGCTTTGTCTCTCTCCTAACCATGCTCTTGACCACCAGCATACCCAAGGCTGGGCTGAACCTCAGTTGTGGATTCTCAGGTGGTCCAAATGGAGAAGGCCTTGCTGAGGCCCTACTCTCTGCATAGGACCGTTCAGACCTGTGAAAGAGAAACTCGAAAAAGTCATCAGATCTTGGTGGGAAAGAACAAGTCAGGACATTTTGTAAACTTCCACCTACCCACAGGAACAGTGAACACTATGCCCACCCTTTTAAGGGAATGAGCTTTACCTCATCTTTTTTAACATTGGCAACCAATGTAAACAGGGCCGAGCAGGCACCATCACTTCAAACAGGTCAAGGAAAATCACTGAAAGGATTTAGTTCCAGGCCAGAAAGAAATCATTGCCAAATCAAAACACAGATCTAATGAACCCATGTAACATCATCTAATTATTGGCAGATTATTTCACAGCATTCTCTCAGGCTGATTCATAAAGTAGTCACAAACACCCCTTAGAATACAAGCCATGAATTCATGGCAGTAGGGTTTGAAGCTCTTTTCAGTAATTTTATTCTAAACAACTGTACTTGGCATTTTTTGCTGCTGTTCACAGTGTTATCTACCTATGTATCCCAGATTCTGATGTTTTTCTATCACTGTTTTGTCTTCCACTTAAAAAAAAAAAAAAAAAAAAAAAAGCTTTAGTCAGGTAGACCAGGAGCAAAACAATAACATGCATTGAAGAGATTAATTAAAAAACAAAACATGACAACAACAAAAAATCTGGCAGCCTAAAAAAAGTAACAGGATTTGATAAGCTGTCTGGAATGGAATGAGGAGAATAAAACTCATGCGTAAAAATAGTCACTGAATGTGGTGTTTTTACTCAGGTGGGCAGCCGAGCTCCACCACAACCGCTCTCTCACTCTCCCTCCTCAAAGAGGAACAGGGAGAAAATACGATGAAAAAGGCTCAAGAGTTGAGATAAGGACAGGGAGATCGCACAGTAATTATGGTGATGGTCAAAACAGACTCAGCATAGGGAGATAATAAGATTTATTGCCTACTACTAACAAGCTAGAGAAGTAAGAAACAAAGGAAAGAAACCAAAAACGCCTTCCCCCCCATCCGCCCTCTTCCACCTCCTCCCCCCTGAGTGGCGTGGGGAAGGGAGGAATGGGGGTTATGGTCAGTCTACAGCACTTCATCTCCGCCGCTCCTTCTCGGTCACTCTCATCCCCTCTGCTGTGGGGTCCCTCCCACGGGATGCAGTCCTTGCTGAACTGATCCGATGTGGGCTGCCCACAGGCAGCAGCTCTTCAAGAACTGCTCCAGATATGGGTCCGTACCACGGGGTCCATCCCTCAGGAGCAAACTGCTCCAACCTGGGTCCCCCACGGGCAGCAGCTCCTGCCAGGTCACCTGCTCCTGCGTGGTCTCCTCTCCACGGGCTACACGTCCGGCCCGGAATCTGCTCCGGCAGGGGTCTTCCACAGGCCGCAGTCTCCATCAGTGCAGGTCCACCTGCTCCACCATGGTCTTCACCACGGGCTGCAGCGTGGAACCCTGCTCCATCGTGGTACTCCATGGGCTGCAGGGGGACAGCCTGCTTCACCATGGTCCTCACCACGGGCCGCAGGGGACTTCTGCTCCGGCGCCTGGAGCACCTCTCCCCCTCCTTCTTCACTGACCTTGGTGCCTGCAAGGCTGTTCCTCACTCCTCTCACTCTCCCAGCTGCTGTGTGTAGCAGCGTGGTTTTTTTTCCTGTGTTAAATATGCTCTCACAGAGGCGCAAACAACATCATTGCTTATTGGCTCAGCTCTGGTCAGCAGTGGGGCCCTTACCAAACATGGGGCAGCTTCTAGATCCTTCTCACAGAAGCCACCCCTATGGCCCTCTGCTACCAAAACCTTGCCACGTAAGCCCACTACACTGAAATATTCCAAATAAGCAAAATCAGTAAAAATCTGAACATGTCTGATACATGGAAATATCTCAAACAGGAAACATTCATCCATTTAATTTTTCATTACAAATGGCTGGAATAGCTCTAAAAAGAGCACTTTAGTTCATTTTTTTCAGTCACAAAACATTTGAAGCCCTTAGCCAGTTTACATGGATGCTATGGTTAGAAGACAAAACAGAACTAGGGTAGGCAGCCAAAAAAAAAAAGTAACCATACAACTACTCTGAAATCAAAGGCAATTTTTACACAAAAAATAACTTAATTCCCTCCAATCCATCTTCTCTATGCTTTATGCACTAAATTCTTTAAAAGAGGTAGAAAGACCAGCCAAAGGGGCTGTTCTCTTCTAGCACATCTCTCAAGGGAGCAGCCACATCCTGGCTGAAGGCACATTTCCTAGTGGCTGCTCCAAAAGAGAGCAGCAGGCTGGCCCTGCATCAAAGTCCCTGAACATCTCTGGACAGCCACCTTCTTTTTACTTATAAACTCCACAAATAGGAAGATGTATGCATAAATATAGTCTAAAAAAAAAAAAAAAAAGATATTGCATCTTCCAGAGTCCTTGGAGAAAAAGAATATAATTCATATCTTGGTTAGTTCTGCTATTTTTGTTAAAGCTACATATCCCCTTCACTGGAGTGTAGGATTAAGTCCTTTCTCAGATGATATTTCAAAAAGTGACTAGCAAAGATACATCAATAAATTTCCGGTTACAGTTTTAAGACAGTGACTCTAGTTTACTACCAAAAATTAAGCAATCTGAAATGTCAGAAATTGTGACTGTCCATCTCTGTGGATAAAGGAGTGGTAACCTGTGTTAACATTCTTCAACCCAGTAAGGAAAAATTAGACTGAAAGAGAACAAGCAACCATAACGTCCTCCTTCATTTGCCCCACAGTTTGTTTTTTAAAGTTCACCACACAATCCACTAACTGCAAAGAACAGGGAAGTGAAATTTCATCCCATAAGGTCAACATCTCAAAGTTACAAATGTATTGAGCAATGCAAACTGATTTGCAGCTTTTAAGAGCTAGAAAAGCTGCCGGCTCCAAGAACTGAAGGCTAAAACTCTTGGCATCAAACACCCCCAAAATGTTATTTCCCACACCAATGCTAGTCTCTGGTAGAAGGGAGAGCTCTCAGGTTAAACCAATCTCAACAGCAAAGTAGAGCTTTGAGATGTTGGCTGCCCACCACCACCTCCCATGCAAGGTTGGGCAACTCTTCTCAGTAATCCTCAGTGGCAGCTCTGTAAGCACCAGAGGGTGTGTTATTCAGACTTACCCTAAGAATGCCAGGAATTATACTACTCTTCCCTGCAGTTATGGTGCTGTTTTATCAAGGCATGTTCCTCTGGTTAAGCCTTTGTAGATTTGAAATTTTGCGGAGTTAGAAAAATAGCAGAGAGGTGTTTAGGATTACAAAATCCAGCTTGCCGATATTTATTCTTCTGCCGATTTAGTCCTTAATTATTGAATTGTGTTTAAAACCAGAAGCTGAAACTAGTAGCTGCAATAACTAACATAGTAATGAAAGGAAGCCTTCTCAAATAAATTAGATGTTGGTACCAATTGGTATTCTCTATGATCTATAGGACAATAGATCGGAGTGTTATTACGAGGCAGGAAGAATATTTACTCCATGCTGTCAAAGGCCTCTCCCAACTGCACAGAACAGTATTTAAACCCTTGCTAAAAATCATATGCCACAAAATGGCATGAAAAAGTGACAAGAAGGATGCAGAACATTGCCAGTGTTTTAGGTCACAGCAACTGCAGAGAATTTAACACTGGGAGTTGATTCCGCTCTCTGTTCCGTTCCACTGTTAATAATCCTCAGGACCTTGAGCCTTTTCCAAAAGGTGTTGGATACACTGAGATCAGCGAGCACCTGAATGAACAAGGAAACACTTTGGAAAGTGATTCCTGTATTTCAGGTCTGAAATTTAACAGGTTGAGGTGCAGCTCTGGGTATATAAGAGCCTTTCAGTCTTCAGAGGCATTACTCTACACTAAAGCCAAAACTGAAACATTGGCACAAGCAAGACCTGTAATCTCTTTCCTTATATCTCTGACATTTTTACTTAAGTGCACAGAAAAAAAAAAAAAAAAGAAAAAAAAAAAACCAACCAACTTTCTAAGTGAATAATGCTCGTCACATTTAAAGCAGGATCTTGCAGTACGAAGAAGTTATCACAAACACCAACTATTTTCAGAGGCCTCGTGTGGGCAACTAAATTGTATTTTATTAGCCTTTCATGGAATTAGATGTAAACATGTTGTGTTAAAAAGTTCCTGCAGTTAGAAAAGTGCTAAATGCAAAAGTTATTTTTCTTCACCCTTCTTTTATTCAATGCTACCGATTTTATGTATAAATATGATTACAGAATATTAAGAAGAAAAAAAAAATAAAAATGGAACTACTCTTTCTAGCTTCAGACAGGACTGATGGCTTTAATGGACCTCTGCAAACTACTCTCATGATTCAGAGGTAAGTCTCTCTCTCTCCTTTTTTTTTTCCTTTTTTTTTTTTCCCCCCTACTCTTTTGGCCAGATCAGGAGTGCAATATCAGAGTGAAATACCAAAATACCAAAGGTAAAAATCAGTGCCAAATTGATTGACATTTACCAAAATCTTAGGAAATACCCTGTTTTCCACATCCCCTCCAGAAAGACATTGAGAAAGCCAAAGCTAAATACCCTTTTATAGATATATGCTTAAAGCTAACAGTGATAAGCCTCCATTTCCTTTGGATGAAAGAGTCAGATTGCTCAGATCCAGGACAAAAGGAGAGCACTGACATTTAATCAGATGTGGTCTGTCCTCCCTAGCTTGTAGTATTTTCCCCTGCTAATTGGCACTTAAGACCAATCTTTTGTTTGAGCAAAGAATCATTAGCTAAAAGTGGTGAAAGAAAGAAACCCAATTTGACAAACAAAATTAAAAGGACATCTTCAGCTTGGTACATGGTACATGTTGGTAAAGCCAGGCAAACGTTGGGCAGAATTTATGCAAATATGATGCATATGTTACTGTGATGTGCTCATTACTTACTTTCTCTTAACACATAGTGTTAAAATTATGTTGCAGGGTCACACAGGTACAGGGCTTCCCAGTTTGAGTCTTTACTGGGGCCTCCAAAGACTACCGCTATAAATACTGCCCTCTACATGTCAAATTATCTGAAGGAATCGACAGCTTATTTGTAGAGCTGTAATCACAAACAGTTGGTGACTTACAGCCCCTTTAATTCATTTAACTGAATTGCTCTTCTCCATAAGCAGGATACTACTCTCATTCCTCTCCAGACCAAACTCTTCAAACTCCTGAATTGTGTGTGTTAAATATAGTATTTTAGAAAATCCCACAGCTAGAGTGTGATCTGTTTGGTGTGCTTGTACCCATTGTTCTTCCGTCATTATGAACGAGAAAAAAAAATAATAATATTTACCTGGGAGTTTCTTTCCTCTGGAGATCTACCAAGTCATTGAAGAGATACAGGTTACACCTGGAGATATGAAGTTAACAACAACCTAATACTTAAATCGTCAACCATCTTGAATAATGAACCATCTCAAACTGGACCTTACTTCATGCGTGAAGTCATCTCTCACAATCACTGTGTGTTTTATTTTTTTTTTTTGGCACTTACGTCCAACAGTTTAATAAATTGCCAAAAACTGACAAAATGCATCTTAAAGAGGAATGTTTTTGCTAAGGAACAGCTGCAGCAATTATAGCTCCAAAGTCCAAATTGGCCTAGGTTAGGTTTTGCTTCACTTTTCTCTACAATGTCTTTATTAGGAATAATGTTTAAAACAGCACTGTGACAAACATTCATTAAGCACTTAAATGAATGGAACCAGTCACATCATCACTTGCAGAATTGTGCCTTAAACTGCAGTCCCAGTCCCCTTTGACAATTACATGGGATACTGCCTATATATCACAGGCATACTGTTGAAAGCTGCGTTCAGATACTGTTGTGCCTTGTTTCCTCTGCTGCCAGAACCAGCGCAGATGGTACTACCAGATTAATTAAAATCACCCCCCAGTTTCATGCGCAGTTTGCGTTCTGTATTGTTCTCCCATTTAGACTAAACTCCTTCTGCTTATTTGTTTTCAAGCATTACTTTTTATTTTTAAACAGCATACATCTGCTTTGCTCATTAGAATAAATATTTTACATGCACATTATGCAGATAAAGACTCTTGCAGGAAGAGACTGCCAAGCAGTTTTCTGTATCTGGGTTGCAAATGATGTTGGGCTATAAATCAGAGCTTGTGTAAGGCTGGTTGCACCGCTCCTGTGCCTCGTAAGTGAGAGTAGGCCAGGAGAACATCCAGTGCCATGGTATCAGCACAGCCTGGCAGAAGATGCTGATTTTAGCGGGAGAGGAATATAAGGGAAGTGGACAATGCAGTTTTAATGTAATCACATTTTTAATGCTAAGGTTTATATATACTGACTTTCACTGCTAAGCCTTATTTCCTCAGGTACTGCCACTAATCATTTCCTTCTTTTTCCTCATAAATAGTGCACCAGGACTAATTTTTTTTTTTATTATCTCTGTTTTGAGAAAAGAGCCTGGCTTGCACCAACTACTGCCAAGGAACATTTCGGCATCTTGTGTCTTCAGAAGAATGAATCTGCTCAATACTCAGCTTTGCTGGAGCTAGGCATGCTGACCAATGACTGAAACAGATATTTCTGCTTCTAAGGCTATTTCAGTAACAACCACATATAAATTGATTGTACATTAAATATATATATATATATATATCACTGTCATGTATCTGCTATTGACAAGTGGTAAAGGAAGATGTGTTTGGTGGTGAAGTGGCTGTGCAACATGGAAGCTGTTAGGGTCTCTGACACCCACTGTTAGCAGCTTCAGAAAGTACATACAGACTCTTTTTAGGTAGAAATGCTGACCAGGTTGTCAGATCTAGCTATGACCAAGTTGGGCATACCTCAGAGTTTATCTTCTGTTTGCACAGCTTAGTGTATTCTAAGAAGGTTCAGTCAAAAAGGAAAAATAGCACAGTCATTAGCATGAGGACCAAGCCATCCTCTTTGTTAGCTGATCGCAAAGCTAGTGAAGAAAAAAGACAGATAAAATTTATCACTATAAGAAGAAATCAAAGTAAATAAGATTTTCATGTTTCTGAAGGTCACGGTAGTCAGAGAGATTTAAAGAAGGATTTTTTCCTATGAGTTCTTTGCTGTTTTAATTACCTACTGAAGATACTAGTTGTAGATAAGAGAAACAACTCTACTGAGCTCTAAGGAAAGATGAGGCCCAGCAGATGTATTGCTAAAGGCTTCCCGCTCTGCCAGCTCATTGACTGGAAACTCTGCACTGCATCTCCACCAAAGGCAACAGAACCACTGAGGACAAGCACATGAAAGTTTAGGGAAGCGAGCTTTTGTGGAGAATGGAGCCATTTAACCAAGCTAAAAGAGCCTGCCTCTGGCCATCAGTAGAACCTTCATCTCCACTCCTGCTTTTATACACGTGCCTCATCTTCAGCAAAATGAGCCAGCTGCTTTCAAATACAGGCAGATGTTGAAGAGAATCAGGTTTACTATTTTGTGTCTACAAAAGGGGGCTAACAGTAAAGGTGTCAAAGCGTGCTGATGGAGACATGCTTTTGAGGAAGAATGACAGCTGGATGAAAATCTGTTGAAAGTCTTTATGAAACCTGCTGGTTGGGTGATACAGTGGTAAATGGTCCCCAGTTTTTAACTGCAGGATAATGTACACAGGTAAAAAGTAATCTTAAAATAAGCTGTAAAAACATATAAAGTAATCTCAGATGACTGTAGAATGAGAGCTCAGGGCCATAATGAACAATCCTATGCAAACTCTATCTCAGGTGTTCAGTAACAGTCAATCAGATTGAAAAACATTTTCATGCCACTATATGAAACTTTGGAGTGTCTGTAACATTCAATAAAAATATATATACATACTGAATATAAAAATTATACAGAAATAAAGAGGGGGACCAAAGGGCATGTAGAAATGAGTTAAGTACACTAGGACTCAGTACATTGGAAAAGACACAACTGAGTATGTTAGAAATCTATAAAAACAGGGTGAAGAGCCATTTGGTTTTTCACTTTTTTTTTTTCTTTTTTCTTTCTTGAACTACAGGCATTGTTTGAAACAAATGAAAGTGTATAAAAGGAGGTGGCTCTTCCACTAGAGAGGTTTATGACAAGCTGAGTATAGAGATCATGAGACAGTTTTGGAAAAAAAAAAAAAGCCGTAACACCACGGAAATGAGACAAGCCTCAGGGCTTTACTACAACTGTGTACGTTCTTTAAAATGCGAGAATGTAGAAACCTGCAAATTTTTAAGCAGCAAGTGTGACACACATGGTGGGCAATGACGCAATAATAAATCTGTTTTTAAAGACAAAACTTCTAGTTTTGTGTCCATTCCCTTCCTTCAGAATCTATTATCGGTCAGTATGATAAACCAGTAAGCTGGTAGATGTTACTTGCTCTGTTTTGCAGCGAAATGTAACCCTAGCAAAATCCTTGCCTTGGCTCCCATTTCTACTTCCTTCAATTGTTGTGGCCCCATTGATGTTGTCCTGCTCCTGATGTGTTCTCCAGCTAGTTTTCTTGCTCAGGTCCTACCCCCACTGACAGGTGAAATCAGGCAAAATCTTCATTTCCTATGTGGTTTACAATCATCCTGTGCTTCTGCAAAAGCAACACATTCACACATTCTTTGGGAGACCTGGCAGGGCAGAAATCTGCCTTCATTCCCAGAAACAAATGGCCCAAGGTGTCACCTAGAGCCCCATTTTGTTGTAATAGTTAACTGCATGCCCCTTTGTGAAACTTGACCTTGCACAGCGTACTTGCCCAGATTGCTGTGTTTTGAAGGGAAAGTAGAAATAAATAAAGCAAGCTTGAAAAATGATCATGTTTTTCAAGTGTCGGAGTTTTACCCCTGTGATGAAGGTATCCATATTCTATGGCCATCCTCACAATGTCTTTTCACAGTGCAGAATGCCAAAAACAATAAATCACAGAAGGGATCACTATACAAGGAAACTAAATGAATCAAATGTGGCCAACCCAGCCACTGAATTGCGCTATTGTTTATCAATACAGAAGTGACCCCTCTTGTAGCTGGTTGCAGTGACATAATGGCTCCACTTATGACTTCCAGCGGAGAAAGACATTGTGAACTATCATCTTTCTTCTTGAATCTAGTTCTCTTTACACCCAAGGAAGGTGATAGATTTTGCTGCTTTGGTGCAACAAACCGGCAGCAAAAAGCTCCTTGAAGATGCAAACACTATCAGTGCTTTTCAGGGAAAAAAGGATTAATTGCGTTCGAAAGCATTGCTCCTAGAGATACAACTGAACTCTTTATTCACATATTTTTGTCAGCATAAGCATCTCCAAGTTTAGATTTGCACAAAAATAAAAATCACAAAATAAAACTGACTCTCAAGTGCCAGTTCAGCTCTTTTGTGTTGTGTTGGTTTTACTTTGTGTTAAATACAGTTAATAGCAAGGTGATTTTCTTAACTAAAAGAAAAAAAAAATCCCAAAACAAAACAGTATTTGCTAGTGTATCTTGGTCACTCCCAGAGCCTCAAATGTAAAAAATTTGCTCTATCATACAGAAGATACAAAAAAGCTAGCACTGGGATACATGTATCCTTGTTATGTGCCTCTTCTTTCATCTATTTTTTAATTTCGATTTATTTTGGAAGATATACTAATATAGGCTAATCAGTTTTGGATGTATATACACTGTTCATTACTGATGCAAGTTTTGAATACAGAATAAATCAGGAGTAGCTCTGGCTAGAAGGAAAACATTTATCATGGATTTTTAACACCAGCAAAACAGAACACAGACAGAAGATCAATAACACTCATTAGAGCTTTATCTACAGCTCAGCTCTGAACTGACACTAAACACTAACTTTTCATGATCCTGAAAGAGAATAGTCAGAAAATCCAGCTACAAACTTACTGACTAACCTGAAAACAAAACAGACCAAAAAAGAAAACATCATTAAATATAGAAATATCTTCTGTGGAATAATTCAAGGTTTTCTTGCTGGAGGTATGTCTTGCAGTTTGTCTGCATCTGCTGATTTCCAGTTACATTTCATTTTCTAAGTTTTTCCTTTCTTTTCTCTGCAATTCCAATATACTTTGCTGTGATATTTTGAGGCTCTTGGGACTGTTAGTGTAAGAGAATGAAATTAAAGCAATATACCTGAATTATATACATTTGAATTTAATATATATATATTAGGTACATGGATGAGATAACCTTCCTTAAAACACCAAAGGACAGCTGTGACCAGCAAGTACAAAAAAGTTAACAATCTCAAGAGTTAAAGCACTATTAAATATCTCATTAGGAATGCTAAAGTAAGGTGACAAGGCAAACATCTGAGCAATTTTCACAGTCTGTTCACGCTGATACAACAAAACAGATCCCAAGTCAAAGATGATGGTAATAAGTGTCAGTTGTGGTTCCACAAGTATATCATCATCCATTACTAAATCCTCAAGCCTAGGAGAGAACTCAGTAATATAAATTTGTTACAAAATAGTTACTTAAAGCTCTTAACCCACTCCTCTCCTTTCTTTATGATTCAAGCTGACATTTAGGAAAAAGAGATTTAGAAACTACTCAGTATAGTCAGCTCATTACTACATCGCACAATGAAGGGCCTGGCTACTCTAAAAATAAGAAAGTTCAGAATCAGATGTTATTGCTGAAACACAGAGCAACCGCATCTGAACTGGCTCCTTCTATTACCATTAGGATTTGCTTTAACTCCTGTAGAGTGTTCTGGAACCCAAGAGAGATTATTTATTAGCACGGTGGCAACCTGACCCTGAGCTCCCTTTGCAGATTACTACAGTCCTATCTGCCAGGATTTAAATCTTTCCACAGCACTGAGTGTGGAGACACTCAGGTCATTAGCTGAATGTCAGCCCTGGCCAGCACTGGAGGAGATTAACTCAGTCCTGCCCGAGACACAGGCAGTGCCAGACAGCTGGGCATTGGCCATAATGCTCAAATTTTAGTTCTGAGATCCCTCTGCTGGCTTGACCTCTCAGCACTTATCTCCATGTCCTGTGAAGGCTTGGACCTGAGCTAGGCTTGGAAACAGTAAAATATACTGGCACTTTGCATCTACACTGAATTTGGACTACTACAAGTATTAACTGAATTCATCACTAGTGTCTGTAGTGCAGGTGTGGTACATCCATTTAAGTCACCTATGAACTGCAATCACTGCACTAAAAGGTGGTTTGTTTTTTTTTTCCAGTTCTTCTTTTGAATTTTGTTTGTTTTTAGGGGAGCAGGCTATGGAGGACCCCATAGTGGCATTCCAATACCTACAAGAAGGCTATCTAGCCAATGGAGCCAGGCTCTTCACAACGTGCATGGTGGGAGAAGGAGAGACAACTGGCAGGTGCTGAAACAAGACAGGTTTAAACAAGAAGGTATTATGTAAAAAGCTCTTCAACATGGGGACACAGCCTGCCTGGGGTAGAGTTGCACAGTTTCCATCCTTAGAGGTTTTCAGACTTGATTGAATAAAGCCCTGAGTGACCCGCTCTGACATTAAACTAACACTCTTTCAATGAGGAGGTCGAACCCCTAGATATCACTTCCAATGTGTGTTATACTATGATCCTACAGTGTTTAAAGTTTCTGTGCATTATTACATCAAAATTAGATCTGAACACAAAATTAGGGAAAAGATTTACAGATTCATTTTAACAAGAAATTTCTATTAACACATGGAACTTCAAAACCTTCTGATAGGACAGACAATGTAATAAACAGACAATGCCCTTGATAAAAAAAACACAGAAAACAAATCAGAAACCTTTTGACTTACTAAGACAGAAAGGCATTTGGAAATTGTCATGTCTTGGAAATATTTGAAAAGTGCATTCATAATAGGTATAAATAAATGTTGAAAATTTGAGATGGGGCTTCCCAATTGTAGAGAAAAATACCTCTAAGTCTAAAACAGTCCACAAGCATAGAAAATTTCTGCTTGTCCCTATGAATAAACATCACTAAGAAGAGAAAGGAATTTCAGAAAAAAGTGGCTAAAGAAAATATTTAGCTATCTATAAGAAGGAGAAAAAGAGAGACAATAAATGCAAAATATTTTACTTATTGCAAACAAAAGCTGTGGCAACAACATTGCACAATACTAAATTTTAAGGTTTTGAAATTCTCAGAAATTAATTTTCATTCTGATTTTTTGTTCCATATATCTTTGTATTTTTACATTAGTTTTACATTATGACAAAAAGTAAATTCTCAGAAATTAAGACAAATTGTATATAACCTGTTGGATTATTAATGTTTCATTTACATGTCAGTGTAATCATTTAACATTCTTCTCCTTTATGAAAACTTTAATCATATTCAATGTTTTGCTAGTATGTAACAGAATTACACTCTCCACACCAATATATATTTTTTTAAACATTACAAGTATATAGGAATTCACTGTTAGTGTGCTGTTTTAATTTTCTGCAAAATGTAGGTAATGATAGCTAACTTTGTTACTTCACTGGAACAACAAATTCTCCCTTTTGTAGATGATCTCCAGAAGAAAGACAGAGAAATCTATAAATTCAACGTTTTTAGATCCAATGCTGAATAGCCTGGAGAGCAGTAGTAAAAGTCCTGAGTGCAGGATGAGTTCCTCGATGAGACATCAAAAGAGACCCCGCCTCTGCACTGAACCCTGCTTCTTTAAGTTGTTTTGCTATTTCCTCTACATCCCAGCCTCCTTCCTCCTGGTTAGCCAGCAAGTGGTCAATAAGGTGAGGGTAGAAGGCAGTAGACATGCACTTTACCACTAACTTGGCATTGAGGAGCAAGGAAAGTAGTTCAGCATCACAATTGGAATCATCAACCTACGAAGAATGAAAAATCCATAGTAATTAAAAATGAATTACCCGATACATCCATCAACCAGAACATGCCATGACTGGTCTGTCTGCACAGTGTGACCTTGAAAGCAAGATGATATAGTACTTTGAATGGATTAATAACAGTGATACATACTTGCTATATTTCAGAATATGTAAAGATGCATCTTTAGCAGTCTCTATTGCTTTAGTATAAATACTTGACCTGCATGAAGTTAAGGAATAAGAATGTTTAATAACGGAGCTAGAATTATATGAAAAGGTTTATCCAGTTTTCACAGGTTCTCAGTCCCCAGTGCTGAATGGACCACGCCACTTACCTCCGTATCAAAAAGGACACCCCGAGGAAGGTCAGAGCAGAACACATTACGTTTTGGTCATTTTCATTAATATGCTATATTACATTCCATACTGACAACATTCCCAGACTCAAACAGATTTTCCAGAGTTTCAACACTCACAACAAGGACTAGATTTTCAGAATACAATCTATTTTTAAGAAGATTTGGTGCACACAGTTGCTATTTTTGTGAGACACCCCAGATGCCTCAGAAAAAAAGGAGGCTATTTGATACATGAGAGCACATATTCTCTTGAAAATCTGGTCTATTGCTTTACAAATAACATTGCAGAACACATTAAATTCTACTTCAGTTCATTTTGGAAGTCTTATATAAATCTCTTCTAGGTTCCTTGAAATGCAGTGTTTTGATCAGTTTAGGTGTCATATCACTTCAAGAAGTACAATAAAACAATGCATGTAACACAAAAAGGGCCAAAGAAGTGGTGGACAATAGTCAATATGACTGCATCCTATCAACTTAAAAATAAAGTAATTAAATCCCTATATTTACAAAGCAACTCTTCTGTTTTAAAAAAGTCTGTCTGTCTAGCTTTAGTTTCATTTTCCATAACAACGATGCATTGTCTTACATGTCTCATACTCACATACCAGCAAGTAATAAAAATCCTGTGATTTGGTACCACTCAAAGACCAATTCAGCTAGAGCTGTTGACTAACCACAGGGCACAACACTGACACTTGACAGTTGAATTTAAGCGATTTTCGATCTAATTATTATCACAAAGCACTTAATCCGGATACCTTTCAGGACATGTAAAGTTTCCTTGCCTCTGTTTCCATCCAAGCTAAAACAGCACAGAGCTTTGCTTCCTCTTGTTCATGTGTAACAGGCAGCACCCACCCCTTGCCCCCACCTTTACCACAAGCACATTGTAACAGGCACTTCTTGCTTATAACCCAGTTCTCGCTTCCACGAAGTTTTCACTACCATTGCTCAGTGAGATGTAACTATCAATTTGCAATACATTTTGCAGCATTTATTTATTAGAAAGATTAAACATCACTGTGATCTACCAGTTCAGAAAACCAAACTTCCTGTTAAATATCTTTCTTACTCAGACGCATACACTGTGAGATCATGCACACCAGTTAACATGGACCGTGTAATGTGGGAAACTACTCTCTCCAGTTTCCCTATACGCGTAGTCAAAGAAACAGGATCCTTAAGGCATAAGTCAGAACAGATACGTAACTTCCCCTTGAATGACTGGCAATCCCAAGTTTTGGCACCTATTTAGAGGAATCAATATTACATTTACATATGGAGGAACAGCATTCATAAGGAACTATCAGGTAGTTCCTTGTATGAAAGTGGATCTGAATCTGAGAATGAGAAATCTGCCCCTAACTTCAGAAGAAAGAGCTTCCTTTGAAGTAATGACAAATTCTTTAGAAGAAAGGCCTTTATTGTATCTAAATAATTTTAGGCTAATGAATATATGTTTCTCTTCTGCGAAAGCATGATGACTGAAAGCATACATGTGATAAGAAACAAAATTATGTGTTGCTCAGTTTTGGAAAAGACACACTCCACACAACATCAAATATAATTAAAAAAGGAAAAAGACAACACATGAAATATCATAGCATGAAAAAATACTATACTTTATCAAGCACAAAGCCTCAGATAAAAGATGCCAGGTGAGGCTATTCTCCCAACAACTGTTTATCATCTTTAATTAATGTAATTAATTAATACATGATTATTCCTTATAGTTTACAATTTTCACTTCCTTTCAAACTTCAGAAGTTTTCCAGAAAAACAGAATGGCTTTATCATGGCTCAAATCTTAAACAATTTCCTCCAAGTCTTCAGCATTTTCACAATTAGTTACATAAACTCCTTTCAGTTTACAAAGCTAAAATGCAATGGTGCACAGCAGTTCTAGAACCAGTATTCAGAATGGTTCTAACAACTGTAGGGTTGTGCACGCTTCAGGTTGCCCACTCTAAGTCTTTCATTATTTAAAAGTTCCTCTGAATTGTTTCATGTTAATTACTGAGATGCTTTCCTTCTGAAGACAATAAAATTCCTGGCGTTGCCATTATGTAGCATACCATACAGTGCAATAAGCCATTATCGAAACAGCTCTCATCTCTTCTGAAATGGGAGGCTAGAGGGGTATTCTGCCCCACTTCTGAGCTCCATATGCTCTATTCTTGACCAGCACATAGGATGCAACTTTACCCAGCGCTTTAGTATTTAATTTTATGGACATAAAGCACAAACAATAATTACAGTAATGAGATTAACAGCAGATGGGAGGTCTGATTTAAATTAGTTTTTTTTAGGCTATTATTCGGTTAATGAAAAGTCCTATAGATTAATGCAATTTCATATGCCAAAAACCTACAAATTGGAGAGAGGCAAGTCTGAACCTAATATACCTTTTTCAGCATAAAACCATTAATCGTCTGAGCTACACTATGGATATAAAGATGTCCACGTGCAATACAGAGGCAGAGCAATGCATCTGTACTCACACATGAACAAGATGTGCCTTTATACACAACAAAAGAGCACACAAAACACTTTCCGTTGTGTCTGGCAGCCCACACTTAAGATTGAATAGTCCAGTAAGTTTAAACTGATTAACATTTACAATCGCCTGACTCTTCAAGGCTGTCTGAAAATCTGGTCTGAAAGGGGAAGCCTTTGCAATGTATTTGTCTCCAGGTGACTGTAAACACAAGAAGGCAACAGCACAGAAAGCCAGCCATAACCCGGGCTGCATCAAAAGCAGCGTGGCCAGCAGGGCGAGGGAGGTGATTCTCCTCCTCTACTCTGCTCTCGTGAGACCCCACGCGGAGTGTTTGGCTCCGGGGCCCCCAGCACAAGAAGGACGTGGACATACTAGAACAAGTCCAGAGGGGAGCCATGAGGATGGTCAGAGGACTGGAGCCTCTCTCCTATGAAGACAGGCTGAGGGAGCTGGGGTTGTTCAGCCTGGAGAAGAGGAGGCTCCAGGGAGACCTTCCAACACCTAAAGGGGGCCTACAAGAAAGATGAGGAGGGACTCTGTCAGGGAATGTGGTGATAGGACAAGGGTAGTGGCTGTAAACTTAAAGAGTGGAAATTCAGATCAGGTATTAGGAAGAAATTCTTCATTCAGAGGGTGGTGAGGCACTGGCACAAGTTGCCCAGAAAAGCTGTGAATGCCCCATCCCTGGAGGTGTTCAAGGCCAGGGTGGATGGTGCTTTGGGCAACCTGGTCTGGTGGGAGGTGTCCCTGCCACGGCAGGGGGCTGGAAATAGATGAACTTTAAGGTCCCTTTCAACCCACACCATTCTATGATTTTATGATTCTATGAAATCAGATCCTTTGAACACATTTCCTGGGGCCAAGGCCACTGCCTGTTCTGCACTCCTTTGGTAAATCTAAGTGGTGCCTGACAGGAGTGGGAGGAATGCAGAGAAGCCAAGGTTTAATGAGAAATTTGTATAAAAATAGGCAGCAAAAACTTGACTATATGTTTTTATCACTTTTACAACTCCGGATCGTGCCAGTATTTAAATAAAAAAAATGCGCTCGTGGAAATTACTTACCAAACCTATGCAAAGACTGTCAATGAATTAATGTGTATTTTAAAATCTGAATTAATGCAGCTTATATACTGAGCAGCCATACTTTGATATAACTATAAAAATAAGATTTTAAAAAAATCAATTTAAATTCGAGCTTAGGAGAAAAAAAGACGGTTTATAATCTTTGGAAAAGAGGGTGGGCCACTCACGAGGACTATAAGGCTGTTGCAAGGCTGTGCAGGGACAAAATTAGGAGGGCCAAAGCTCATCTGGAGCTCAATCTAGCTACTGCAGTTAAAAATAACAAAAAATGGTTTTACAAATACATCAACACAAAAAGGAGGACTAAGGAGAATCTCCATCCTTTACTGGATGCGGGGGGAAACTTAGTTACAAGGGATGAGGAAAAGGGTGAGGTGCTTAATGCCTTCTTTGCTTCAGTCTTTAGTGGCAAAACCAGTTGTTCTCTGGATACCCAGTACCCTGGGCTGGTGGAAGGGGATGGGGAGCAGGATGTGGCCCTCACTATCCACAAGGAAATGGTTGGTGACCTGCTACAGCACTTGGATGTACGCAAGTCGATGGGGCCGGATGGGATCCACCCGAGGGTACTGAGAGAACTGGCAGAGGAGCTGCCCAAGCCGCTTTCCATCATTTATCGGCAGTCCTGGCTATCAGGGGAGGTCCCAGTCGACTGGCGGCTAGCAAATGTGACGCCCATCTACAAGAAGGGCCGGAGGGTAGACCCGGGGAACTATAGGCCTGTTAGTTTGACCTCAGTGCCAGGGAAGCTCATGGAGCAGATTATCTGGAGTGTCATCACGTGGCACTTACAGGGCAACCAGGCGATCGGGCCCAGTCAGCATGGGTTTATGAAAGGCAGGTCCTGCTTGACGAACCTGATCTCCTTCTATGACAAAGTGACACGCTTAGTGGATGAGGGAAAGGCTGTGGATGTGGTCTACCTTGACTTCAGTAAGGCTTTTGATACCCTTTCCCACAACATTCTCCTCAAGAAACTGGCTGCTCGTGGCTTGGACTGGCGTACGCTTCGTTGGGTTAAAAACTGGCTGGATAGTCAGGCCCAGAGAGTTGTGGTGAATGGAGTCAAATCTGGTTGGAGGCTGGTCACAAGTGGAGTCCCCCAGGGCTCAGTACTGGGGCCAGTCCTCTTCAATATCTTTATCAATGATCTGGATGAGGGGATTGAGTGCACCCTCAGTAAGTTTGCAGACGACACCAAGTTAGGTGCGTGTGTCGATCTGCTCGAGGGTAGGAAGGCTCTGCAGGAGGATCTGGATAGGCTGGACCGATGGGCTGAGGTCAACTGTATGAAGTTCAACAAGGCCAAGTGCTGGGTCCTGCACCTGGGGCGCAACAACCCCAAGCAGCGCTACAGGCTGCGAGATGAGTGGTTGGAAAGCTGCCTGGCAGAGAAGGACCTGGGAGTACTGGTTGATAGTCGGCTGAATATGAGCCAGCAGTGTGCTCAGGTGGCCAAGAAGGCCAACAGCATCCTGGCTTGTATCAGAAGCAGCATGGCCAGCAGGTCTAGGGAAGTGATTGTCCCCCTGTACTCGGCTCTGGTGAGGCCGCACCTCGAGTACTGTGTTCAGTTTTGGGCCCCTCGCTACAAGAAGGACATGGAGGTGCTTGAGAGAGTCCAGAGAAGGGCAACGAGGCTGGTGAGGGGTCTGGAGAACAAGTCTTACGAGGAGCGGCTGAGGGAGCTGGGATTGTTCAGCCTGGAGAAGAGGAGGCTCAGGGGCGACCTTATCACTCTCTACAGGTACCTTAAAGGAGGCTGTAGTGAGGTGGGGGTTGGTCTATTCTCCCACATGCCTGGTGACAGGATGAGGGGGAAGGGGCTGAAGTTGCACCAGGGGAGGTTTAGGTTGGATATTAGGAAGAACTTCTTTACTGAAAGGGTTGTTAGGCATTGGAGTAGGCTGCCCAGGGAAGCGGTTGAGTCACCATCCCTGGAAGTCCTTAAGAGACGTTTAGACGTTGAGCTTAGTGATATGGTTTAGTGGAGGACTTGTTAGTGTTAGGTCAGAGGTTGGACTGGGTGATCTTGGAGGTCTCTTCCAACCTAGATGATTCTGTGATTCTGTGAAATACAATCTGTATATTTAAAATTATTTTAAATCGGAATAAACACTAATGCAAACATTGCTTTAAAATATAGACACAACATATATTTAAAAGTAAAAATATATTATAGAATCATAGAATCATTAAGGTTGGAAAAGACCTTCAAGATCATCTGATCCAACCATCCCCTTACCACCAATATCACCCACTAAACCATGTCCCTAAGCACCACGTCCAACCCTTCCTTAAACACCCACAGGGACGGTGGCTCCACCACCTCCCTGGGAACCCATTCCAATGCCTGACTGCTCTTTCTGAGAAGAAATGTCTCCTAATTTCCAACCTAAACCTCCCCTGGCACAATTTGAGGCCATTTCCTCTACAGAGTTTATAATATGGTGTTTACTCAAGAACTCAAAATCTAGGACTCCTCCACCTAAAAAAGCCGCAGCTTAGACGGTATAAGCAGATATCAACATCATTAGAGCATTTGGGGACTGATTAAACATTCCCTCATAAAACAAGAATTATGAAGCATCAAGTGAAGCTAACAGAATCGGATTCAGAGTAAATGAAAGAAAATAGCTTTTTATTACACTGTTGAATTCTTTGGCAAATGATACTGCACAATGTAAAAGCTCATCCATGTTTAAAGGGGAAACTGGACAAAACTGAGAAAGAAAACCACTACCAGTTACTTAGTACACAAATACATACAGCCAAAAATAACTGGAAGCTGCGAGAGCAACCCAGAACAAGAAGATGTATGTTTCCCCTATTCTTACTCTTCACTAGACTTGTGATCATTCCCCCTGTTGGAGCCATGACACTAGTCCCTATGGACTTCTGACTCTCAAAATTTTACATTTTTACATATAAATTCATAACAACCTTAGAGGCTATTTTTGTTTGCTAACCATTTTGACCGTATTTGAAATGTTCTATGAATTGGCACACATTGGCTGCAAGAAAATATACCTAGAATACATACCAAATATTTGTCTATGGTAAACACAGAGTCTTAAGTTTTTTACTGTCTTTTCTTTTTCAAACTAACCCTTTCGACAAGACTTAATCAAGAGAGTAAACCCAGTTAAGGCAATTACTAAAAAGTAACCTTACCATCCTAGTGTTAAAAATCTTTTTTTTTTTTTTTTTTTTTTTTTCTGGACAGCAAGCAAAGGAGGGCCTTATTAATGAATTGCTTCTGATCTGCAGAAAGGCATATGCATGCCCTTACCATCCCAACATCCTAAATTAATCTTAAAACACTGGTTCCAGCAGGTTATAGCCGATTCCCCATAAACGCTATTCCAGTGATGTGGAATGCAGCTGACTGCAGTTTAAGTCTCACAGGTGCAGGCATCTTCTGCAAAATGAATTCACAGCCACTTTCCATCTTGTGTGAGCATGTGAATAAACCATAAACAACAACAATGACAAACTCACAGTATATATGATGGAGAAAAATCACTGCATCTATCTAGACTTCCATGCTGAGGGTGCTAAATTTTTCAGTAGCGTAAAATCTTTTACTTTTGGAAGGCTTAAATTGGAGATGTTTTACTTTTTCATATCCATTTCTCCTTCAACAGGATTTGATGGTGCCGATTTAGTGTGATGCCCACACACACACTGTGCATATGTACAAGGAAAAGAACTAATGGGGATACTTATGCTAAGGAGAGGAAATCCTGACTTTTTTCCTTGACACGGGTACCTATTTAGGTATTGGCTGATACCTACATTAAAGATGTAGGCATTCAAGTGCTACCTCTGATGACTAGCTCACTTCAGACTGACGATCAATGCAGTTCCCAGCTACAGAGGTGCATATTCATCTAAGAAGCCAGAGACCACATAGAAAGAGGATTGCAACAGATGCACTCATCATTTCTGCCACTGCAGTGCTACAGCAATCTGCTTCAAACAGGGTTTGTACATTTTATCAAATGTCTCTTTAATGCAAAATTTATAAAAGAGTCTGCATCTGCTGATGAAAAATCACATCCCAGCAGGGCTGCCCTCAACAAGCACAGAAGTGAGGACCACGTGCGCTCCTTTCTCCACAAGTCTTAATTTCTTTCTGCATATCCTCAGCAGGAGCGGGAGGAGCCTCATCCCAGACTCTTAGGGAGGACACATTCAAGCTGTTTCTGAAACACCCTTGGCAAATGATCTGAAAAAGAAGCAGTTGTACAACCTGTATTTACCCCCTACGCTGACTGCAGTATTTCTGAATCACAG
This sequence comes from Cygnus atratus, assembly GCF_013377495.2. Classification (NCBI taxonomy): domain Eukaryota; kingdom Metazoa; phylum Chordata; class Aves; order Anseriformes; family Anatidae; genus Cygnus; species Cygnus atratus. The sequence goes on along the minus strand of NC_066364.1, from coordinate 13,487,074 downwards.
TATCAGTTTGTGTCTTACGCTGAACTTGGTGTTGTCAGTGTATAATTAGGAAGGTTTAAGCGTGCCTGCCTGGGGCTTTGCCAACAGCACAAATGATGTTACCAACTGCAAATGCGCTCAGGCTCGAGGCCTTCAGCTCCACCAAGACAGCAGCTCCCCTGGGCAAGCAGAGGCAGGGAGTCTTCAAGTTTTAAACAACCTTTTGTGCTGAATAGGTAGGTGAAAATCAGCTTTACCAAAGGTGACAGCTCTTTTGACGTACTAGGAATAGCAACTTGAGGCATCTAAAGAAGCTTTACTGGTAAATCACTGAGGATTCTGAAAATTCGAGTGACCATAAATGAAGAACAATAATGTGGCTCCACTCTCCAGGACCAACACTACATCTCATATAAGTATCCAGTATTTCTACTGGTTGCTATTACAGCCTACATGGATATTGTACCTATATTTGATAGTACGTAGCATATTTGAAAGAAATCTCTCTGTAGTGATGACTTCAGATAAGCAAAAGCAGGTCAGAAGGTTCCCTTTGCCTGCTTCAGTAAAGGACAAGTCAGAGTCTGGGCAATTCCCTGTTCGCATTTTTTATGTCTAGAGACATAAAAAGAGTCTAGAGAGTCTGGTACTAGCAACAGGAAATGTGTCATCCATAACTTATGCATTACCAAACCCATGCACTATGAAATATGGATACTAATGGAAAAATAAGAGCTGTTGATAACATAACAGCTAAAAAGAACTGAACCGGCCATTTGCTTGAGTATTAGCTCTACACTACTAGTGGAGGTAAAAATGCTTTTCATTTTGTTCCTGGATGGAGTCTGTATGGCTACAGGACAAATAAGTAACGGGGTAAGAAAATGAAGAGATCTAAAAACAACTAGACAAGTAAAGGACAGAAAGATTACTGTTAGGTTTTAAATGCATAATTTTACAAGGTTTCTTTTAAAAGGTAAGCCACAAACAGTGAGCAGCCACACATGGAACAAGACTGTGGAGAAATAACTGGAAATTAATTTCACACATTCTTCATGATTTTTCATATTGCATTTTTCAATAAATCATTTTGTAAAGGTAGTCTTAGCACTTCAACATTGAAAATACAGGATATAAACTGAAATAAAATATTATTTTAGATTAACTAAAAACATTTTCTAGTCCTACTTTCTGTTAAAGTAGTATTTATTGATTATGTCAACTTCCATTTTACCTACCAACAGGTAGCAGAACACTTAGTTTCTCTGTCAGAAGTAAAAATATCAGTCTTGATCTATGAAAGATAATCAAGTGAACCACCAACTCTTCTCAAAAATAAAAAATAATCTGACTCTTAAGGGCAAAGTCTAAATCCCACTGGCAATAATAAGCTTATTTAAGTAAACTTTTTACATTTTTTTTAATTTTTCACACACCACAGAGAAAAAACAGATACTTCTGTAATCCAAAAGAGGTAAATGGCAGTTTATAAGAAGATGCACAATAAAAAGAGATGTCTGCAATTTCAAAAAAGCTTACACAAAATCCTGGTTGTTTTATTACAGGCAAAAGCTATACAATTCTTAGTATCAGCACTTCAGCATCATCCTTTTAACTGTAAACATCCATAAAGCTGTCAGCAACATACAACAAATGGCTAACTAATACATCGTATCAGCAAGCAAGTGCTGTATTTTTCTCACAGCCATACCTGTGAGTTGTTTTAACACTATGTCGAGGAATCAATATGATTTCCCTTTGCCAGATATTTGTCCTTTTCCTGTTTAATGTAACCAGAAATGGGCTTCCTATGAAAAATTTATTAAAAATTCTACACGAAGCGTTAACAGTTCTATTACTGTTGCTAAAAAGCAAAATGTATGCATACAAAATTATACTGAATAAACATTGACATAGCTAAGCAGTATACGCACTTTTAGTTGGTAAAATACCAACTAGTGTAATCATAAGAGATGCATATAAATCAAGGAATAAGAGAGAATTTCTAAACCATCCAAGAAACCACCATGCTCTCAAATTTAGCATGGCACTCTTCTGTGCTAGTTGCTTTTCTACCACTGGTGGTGAATCTCACATTTAAGGTACTGGCTAAACAGTATGCCTGATGGAATGAAATCAAGTTACATTTTCATTGACTTAAGATGAAATACTAGACCAAAGCTAAATGCACTGAAAATTCTAGGTTATGGAGCACTGGTGTAGAAGTATATGCTCAAATTAATACTGATTTTGGAAAAAAAAATAGGAACAGTTTTTCGAACTGCCTCTCACATAAGAAGGCCAAAAAGAACATTATTTTAGGAATGCACAGGTGTAGTAAGTGTTTTATATTAGTAAGTATGGTTCCTGGCCCTAAAACTTGAATATAATATAATCAACCTAGACTGTAGAAAAATAAAAGCCACAGCACACCGGAAAGAAAAGGCCAGTTAAGATAGCAATACAATTAGCAGCCATTCAGAAAGTGCTATTGCACAGCACTGGGCTTTAAAAGTAGTTAAATAAAATGTACTCGGACATAAATTCCTGCTGGGAAGCTTGAGAGCTAATCACTAACTCAGCAGCTTTCATCTGTTAACAAAAAAAGTCAATTTTAAAAGGTTAACAGAACATATAGATGAGAAAGTGCATGCAAATATCAGATCTCCAGCTCCTTTTCTATAAGATCATCTTGTTTAAAAACAGTTACAAAAATTGCTTTGCAGACCAAAATCTACAACTGTAGGTGTGAAAATAAAACTATTGATATGCTAACAATAATCCACTGTTTTGGTGGTTTATATCTAGAAAGGTATCTTTTGTGGAAAAATCAGAAATGTTGTTTCATTTGTATAAAAAACTGGGAATAGGAACACCTTCATAAAAACCTGTGGTTCTTTCCTTAGAACAACAGCCTCAACTAGGAAATACTTACAATTCGTATTGGATGTTAATTATGATATTCAGATTTTGAAACAAGCAGACGTGTATTACATGTAACATGCCCTGCTACCTTCCCTGCAAACACTTTAAATGTCCATTTATGTTCCACAAAGCTAGTGCTCCATCCGTTTCAATAACAGTACTTTTGAAGGTAAATCAGCAACATCTGAGATGAAGCCAATACTTCCAGATTCATTGTTTCTCTGACAGGCTCTGGAGGCCCCCTGAAGGGGAAACAGATAAAAACCAAGAGAGGATGAGAGACTTACAGCAGAGTCCTGGGAAAATCAGGATTGCTTTTCTTTCCATATCTTTCCTAGGAAAACAGGGGATAGTGTCAAACTACGTGGTTGGACTGCACTGTTTGTTGTAACCAGAGAATCTGAAAAACTTGTTGCAACACATATAACTGGAACAGAGAGCCTGATGGAGAAGGCTCCTTCAGAAACGGAGGAAAGTTTGCATACTTTTAATCTCAGAAAAAAGTTATATTTTCAATCTGCATTCCAACATATTGCATTTTTAAAGCTTTTGCATTTTGAGGATGCTTATTTTAAAAACATGTACAAGTTTTCATTTCTGTTTCTGTAAAGGCAGTTTTATTTTGAAGTAGCATACTGGAAATTTAACCTCAATTATTATTTTATATTGCAATATGCAACAAAGAGCTCCCTAAGAGACAGTACGGAATTCAAAAATATTAGAGATGTGGTTTTCCTAAATAAATAAATATTATATGGGGACCTTCTATGCAGTTATCCAGCAAGAAAGGAAAGCCATTTATTCTCTTTTGCAGTAAGTAGACAGCTATACTGCACAACTGTGGCTAACAAAATCCAAGAAAGTCTTTCAGGTTGTACATAGTATCATACAATCATAGAATATCCCGAGTTGGAAGGGACCCATAAGGATCATCAAGTCCAACTCCTGGCACCGCACAGGTCTGCCCAAAAGTTTAGACCATATGACTAAGTGCACAGTCCAGTCGCTTCTTAAATTCAGACATGCTTGGTGCAGTGACTACTTCACTGGGGAGCCTGTTCCAGTGTGCGACCACCCTCTCGGTGAAGAACCTCTTCCTGATGTCCAGCCTAAACTTCCCCTGCCTCAGCTTAACACCATTCCCACGGGTCCTGTCACTGGTGATTATGGAGAATAGGTCACCTGCCTCTCCACTCCCCCTCGCAAGGAAGTTGTAGACTGCGATGAGGTCCCCCCTCAGCCTCCTCTTCTCCAGGCTGAACAGGCGCAGTGACCTCAGCCGCTCCTCACATGTCTTCCCCTCTAGGCCCTTCACCATCTTCGTCGCCCTCCTCTGGACACTCTCCAACAGTTTAATGTCCTTCTTGTACTGTGGTGCCCAGAACTGCACACAGCACTCGAGGTGAGGCCGCACCAGCGCAGAGTAGAGCGGGACAATCACTTCCCTCGACCGACTAGCAATGCTGTGCTTGATGCATCCCAGGATATGGTTGGCCCTCCTGGCTGCCAGGGCACACTGCTGGCTCATATTCAACTTGCTGTCAACCACAACCCCCAGATCCCTCTCTGCGGGGCTGCTCTCCAGCGTCTCGTCACCCAGTCTGTACGTATAGCCAGGGTTGCCCCATCCAAGGTGCAGGACCCGGCACTTGCTTTTCTTAAACTTCATGTGGTTGGTGATCGCCCAGCTCTCCAATCTGTCCAGATCTCTCTGCAAGGCCTTTCCACCTTCATCTGAGTCCACAACTCCTCCAAGTTTGGTGTTGTCAGCAAATTTGCTCAAAACACCTTCTAGTCCTACATCCAAATCATTTATAAAAACATTGAAGAGGACTGGCCCTAAAATGGAGCCTTGAGGGACCCCACTAGTGACCATCCGCCAGCCAGATGTGGCCCCATTTACCACAACCCTTTGAGCCCTGCCCGTCAGCCAATTGCTCACCCATCGTATGATGGTTTTGTTAAGTTGTATGTTGGACATTTTGTCCAGTAGGATCCTATGGGAAACCATGTCAAAAGCTTTGCTGAAGTCCAAAAAGATCACATCAGCTGGTTTCCCTTGATCGACTAGATGGGTGATCTCATCGTAAAAGGAAATCAAATTTGTTAGGCAGGACCTACCCCTCATGAACACATGTTGGCTGGGACCAATGACTGCATTGTCCCCTAGGTGCGCTTCAATAACTTCAAGGATCATCCTCTCCATAATTTTACCAGGCACTGACATGAGACTGACAGGCCTGTAATCGCTAGGGTCTTCTTTCTTACCCTTCTTGAAAATTGGCACATTTGCCAGCTTCCAGTCCAATGGGACCTCTCCAGATTCCCAAGATCACTGAAAAATAATTGAGAGAGGTCCTGCGATGACATCAGCCAGCTCTTTAAGCACCCTGGGATGAATTCCGTCTGGACCCATGGACTTGTATGGATCCAGGTGAAGCAGCAAATCCCACACATGTTCAGGGTCGGTTGGGAGTTTGTCATTCCCACCGTCATGGTTCTCCAGCTCAGGGTACCCTGGGTCCCGAAGCCCATCATCAGCGTTGAAGACAGAGGCGAAGAAGGCATTAAACGTCTCTGCTTTGCTTATGTCATTGTCTGTGAGGAGACCCTCCCCATCTAGTAGCGGACCTATGTTTTCCTTGGTTCTCCTTTTTCTGTTCACATATCTAAAAAAAAAAATTTATTGTCTCCCACAGACATGGCCAGCTTCAACTCTAGTTGGGCTTTGGCCACATGAATTTTCTCCCTACAAACACGATCAGCATCCCTGTATTCCTTCCTCATCACCTGACCCTCCTTCCAGCAGCTGTACACTTTCTTTTTTTGCCTAAGCTCCAGTAGAAGAACCCTGGTCAGCCAGGCCGGCCTTCTGCCCCGCTTGCCTGACTTCCGATATTTTGCAATCGCCTGATCTTGAGCTTTTAGGAGGCAGTGCTTAAAGACTGACCAGCACTGATGGACGCCAATGCCTTCAAAAGCAGTTTCCCAGGGGACCTTGCTGACTAGTTCCCTGAGCAGCCTGAAGTCTGCTTTCCCCATATCCAGGGCTGAAGTTTTGGTGGCAGTTTTCCTTCTGTCACCGTAAATTCTAAACTCAACCACTTCATGGTCACTATGACCGAGACGGCCGCCAATTGCCACATCTCCCACAAGACCCTCTCTGTTCTCCAGCAACAGATCTAGGAGGACACTTTTCCTAGTTGGCTCTCTTAGCACCTGCACCAAGAAGTTATCATCTAGGTGCTTTATGAACCTCCTGGACTTGCTCGTGTCAGCCATGCCGTGATCACAGTTGACGTCTGGCAAGTTGAAATCTCCCATTAGGACAAGGAGAGTTGATCTTCGGGCATCTCTTAGTTCTGCAAAGAAAAATTCATTGGCGTTGTCGTCCTGGCCAGGTGGTCTGTAATGGACTCCCACAACGACATCCCCTTTATTTGTTCGTCCCTTAATCCTTACCCAGAGGCTCTCAACTTTGCTGTCGCCAACTAGAAGTTCCACACAGTCCAGCCCATGCTTCACATACATTGCCACCCCACCACCTCGCCTACCCTGCCTGTCCCTCTTGAAGAGCCTGTAACCATCTATTGCAACACACCAGCCACAGGACTCATGCCACCAGGTTTCGCTTATGCCGATGATGTCGTAGCTGTGGGACTGGGCCAAGACTTCTAGCTCATCCATTTTATTCCTCCTACTGCGTGCGTTTGTGTAGAAGCACTTCAAATGCACCTCCCTACACGCAGCACCTTCTGTAGCCGACCAAAGGGCCTCATTAGCACACAGTCCTTCTGATTCTAGCGCACCATTCCTTAGCTCATCACCAGCGTGCCTGGTTTACATGCACAAAAGTTCATTTAAAGTTAGAAGTTTTAAACCCATCTCAGTTTTCAGGAGACCAAAAACAAAAACACACACAAAACATGCAAACAAAGAAACAAACAAGTGAAACAAGTGATTTTTCTTTCTAGGAGACTAGCTTTCGTGATTTTAGGCCTTACTTCTTAACTGACAAGTAAATATATGGGGGGGGGGGGGGGGGGGGAAACAGTTGCACTGTTTTTTTTACTGCATAAAAACCAGTAACTTTCTACAACAATTGAAAATACATAGTAATGTATAGTGGTTCTTGTCCAAAGAAGAGACAGTATTTAGCTTTTTTTCCTCCAGAAACTCTGTTGCAGTGTCAAGTAAAAACATGTTTAGAATCGCCTAAAATCCCCAAACATACATGCATTTCATCCCTTCTACAAAACAAAAAATTTGTTAGCAGCTTACAATGTGTATATGAACAATGCCAAGTTTGTCAGAAACACGCTAACTCGTTTGTACTTTTATCACTTACAAAAAAATAATAAAGTGCAAGAATAGACACACCGAGATAACAATCGACTTCATATAACACAGTTGTTTCTTTTCCATCACGTTGACTTACAATAGCACACTAGGTAATTTAAAGAAAATGCTGTCAGTTTTAATCACCTCAAGTATATAGAAAAGATCTTACAAGCCCTGTGTTACTGCTCACTGTACACAATAGCTGTGGAAAATCTTAATAATGACAAGGGTCTCGATAGTCTCTGCTTACTAATATGAAGATAAAAGAGCTAATTTATCACCTTAAACTCTGAAAGCTGATTAATTCAACTGCTCATACCTTAGCAACAGTTGTTATCTGCTCCAGTGCCACAGCATGAAGATCTTGATCTTTGCTTTCCACCAGCAGTTTCAGGGATGGCAGCAAGAGGGACTGGTTAAGCAGCAACAGACATAATTCTTTTATACACTGAAAATAAAAGTAAACTCATTCAGCAAGACCTCTGGAGATATTAACATCTTCACTCAAACTAAAATTTATGAAAATTCTGTGTCAAATGAAGAATGAAAACCTAACTTCTAAAATAAACGAAGTCCCTGATGGAAATAAGTCTTTGGAAACTTGAACAGATAAATTTTAAAAAAATGTGGAATACAGGGTTATAAGTCAAGTCTTTGTTACATTAAGATGAGGCACTGAATCACCATTACAACCCAGAGTTTCACTGAAAGAGAAACAAAGCAATCACAGCCCTCTCTGGGACTCATATATTTGTGCTTAGTGAAATACTGCAAAATGCAGAAAGAAGTTTAACAGACACCTGTGATACTTCTGTAACTCAGTTATACAATCATAAATGTGGAACAAAACAAAGAGGAAATAACAGTACATACCGAAGTGCAACACCAGAAAGCTCTGTTTCAAAACCGTTTCAAACTTTATACAAACTTTCACACGTGATGAAAGCATAGTAATTTACCTTTCCCTCTTTCATATAACTTCTCATTTTTATAATAGAGCACAAATTTAGCATCATAAAGCTGATGCAGTAAAAAAGAACATCTTTAAAAAACAAACAAACAAAAAAAAAACCTGTGTGTTCCCAAATCTTTAACTTGAACTTTAGTTTAAAACAAAAACTCAAACAAAAACCCTACAAGTAACCTGTGGTTTTGTTTTTCCTTAACACGGCAATGATTTATTTATACATCAAAAAGCATTTAGACTAACAAACTGTTATACATCAGATGATGACTTCCCCTATCTTTTTTTTTTCCAAGGATTTTGTTCTAACAGCCACTTTCCACTGAGATCCAGCAGACATGTCCTGTGTTCGGGACAACTTACACCAAGTGCTTTGAGTATTACGTAGCACTGTCACCTTGCAAATGGCATACAAATCTTCCAGGAGCTCTTTGTTTCACTGCAACGCTTAGAAAAACATCAATTGCCAAAGGATCTCATCAGCTAAATATTACTTTGAGGGAATGCAAACCATTTTTAGAGATCTTTTGAAGTTTAATGGTAAGTATAGCAATTTGAAGACTGAAATACAACCACACTTTTAGCAGCATGGTTTTAATTTCCAGGCTTTTAGAGTCACAGCTACTATTCAAAGACAAAGATGTTAAAGGTTTCGACAGTCATGTACTGCACAATCACCTGTCCTCACTTGGTATAGGAAGCTACCTAGCTGCACTTTGCTCAGCCTCTTCTAAATGTATACCTTCAAGAAACAGCAGTGAGCAGGATAAATTATACTGCACTGAGCTCTGCATCACTCATGCAATGCTTGTTCTCTTACCCAGACTTGTTCCTTTAAACCTATATTCTGCGTCTACTGATGATTAATGTTTTCAGTAAGGGATCAAGGAATAAGAAGATGAAATAAATACACTAAAACTTTGTCTGATCAGTCATATGCTCATTAAACTTTTGATAATTTCATATTGTACTGTATTTCTTTTGAGCAGTATGCTTGACATACCAGCAAACCTACTGAATACAAAGTTAGAGATTCACTCATTCTACAAGTCTCCTTTTCTTGAAAAGGTGTATCCATGGCAATAAATGCAGCTTATGTTCAGAAAAATAATTTCTGAGTCATAAGATACACAACCTGAACAAAACAGCAATTTTACCATACTTGGTAACGTTTTCTGCCTGAAAGCCTCTCAAAACTAAGTGGAGAAGCAGTGCCATAAGAAATAAGCCGTAACTATAAAAAGGCTCTAAAAGAACCCCAAATCATATTTTTTAGTTGTGTGAGGAAGGAAAGGAAACTAGGTACAGTACAAGTTTAAAGCAACAGGTCGGGGAGACCAATGGTGCAGGTGTTGAATCTATTTGCTATCTCATTGCACTTCTTTAAAATAAAGAAAATTCTATCACTCAGCAAGCAAATGCAATAATACAGATATTAACTTTCTTATTTTCAAAGCAATAACATTTAACTCAGATGACATGCCACTGTTTTGTTTGCTTCTTAGATGCTTCAAGATTATGCCCTAGTACTGGTTATACATTCTAATGGGATATTTTCTAAAGCAATCTGCTTTGTTTGTAACAAAGGCATAAAGGCCTCAACAGAAGAAAATGCTTAGCTATTCAATTAACTTAGGTTTACCTTACACTAGCAGATTTTTAAGCCAAAGGTCGTTAGATTTCAGGTAGTTACCAGTCATATGACTTGAGTAACTCTGTGCCTCATTATGAGTCTAGGAGACAGAAGATATCCAGTCTTACCTACAAAAAATGTTCAAATATAGATAATCCATCATTTCTCTCTAAGGAGAAGTATATTCCAACAATTGTTATGTTTCTTTTTATGCATTTCTTTGTAAATCAAAAGAGCATTTTATTAGCTTCTGTTCCCTCTAAGAATACCCATATAACACAATCAAATCAGCCTCTCAATCTCTGATAAGGTAATATACTGCACTCTTTCAGTCTTCCCCTTTCAGGTTCATCTGTACACTAACTTTTGTAAGGCTCTCTCTTTTGCCCCTCTTTTTGCAGCATCCTCTCAAAATGCAGCTATGCTAACAGGGCATTATATACTCACTAGTCCACTAGTTGTTTATGGAGACTTGCCTTTTTTATCCACTAATCTGCACTTGATCTCTCTAACCTTCTGGTAAGACTGCACTGCCTCTGTTTTCCTGGTACTCTTACGACATGACATCATGATTAATGACATACTGCTATGCAAAAGCCAGTAATGAAAAGTCAAGAAAAGGAAGCATCTTTCTTGCTTTAATTCTTATTAAAAGATCTCAACCAAATGAACAATAATAGTTGACAATTACAACGGGTGAAACTTCAGCATTGAAAATTCAGTCTAGAATTAATAATATATATTATTTTTTTCTGGGACTGAAGAATTCATCCCAAAGGCCCTACAGAAATCAAGTTAAGAGATATCACTCTTGAGAAAAAGACTAGTTTCAGAAGACTGATAAAGAGAAATGCAGCCTGTCCTTTAGACGTGAAATAAAGAAGATGTACAAGACGGAAAGGAATTGTAGACCTCTCATCATCAAGTCCATGAAAACCATCAAAACATACAATGAAAAATCAAACAAAAAAAATTTACACGAAAATCTTCCTACAGGTCCTAGCAACAGGTATCATAGTTAGGAATAAAGCAATCACTGTGGTATACTTTGAACTCAGCAAGATTTCAAAAATGTCACATGAAACACTGTCAGAGAACCTAGGGAAATAAGGTGCAGGACAGTGTGGTCCAACTTGCAAACCCTTGCAGTGGCCTTCATCCCTTATTCCAACTGAAGTGACAGGACAATGTGCCAAACACAGAAAACTGTCCAAATAGTAAAACCATCTTCTCCTATGTCTCACACAAATGACTGCACTGCTGCTTTGGGCAGGAATTGGAAATCCAACCTATGCAGCAAGCCAACACTCTGAGCACTTTTGAAGAGCAACACAAGCAACTTTTATCTCTGCAATAGCACTGGAAAGCGCTCTAGTATCTGTTTGCCTGCCGTGAGAGGCTGTGCTTCGAGGTGATGTGATGTTACCTGTGAGAGGGACAAGGAAAGTCCTAAATCAAAACCCGTATTACCATGATGTAGTTGAAACTTTTGTAAAGAAACATTTGCTTCCTCACTAGTTATGCAGCTATTGATGGTTCACTGTGACACGAGTGAGGCATATCAAATGAATTTCATAGGAGTCTGCTTTGGGTCCACTATTATTCAGTGTTTTCATGGATGGCTCGAATGGCTGGATAATGAGTACAAACAGTATTGTGTCAAGAGATTCAAAGGGTAGCATTTAAATTCAAAATTACCCGAACAAAATGATCAGAGACAACTGTGAATGAAGAAAAACATACAAAGTAAATTCACATATAAAAAGCATAAATAACTAGCTGCAAAAATAGAAAAGAAAAAAAAAAAAAAAAAGGAAATCAACTGACTGCTGCATTATTCTACAAGATAAGCATCTTATGGCCACCAGGACCCCAGAGATTACAAATAAGAGACCAGATGCAGAGACTAGATTCTCCTATTTAAGTGTTCATGTTAACTGACACTTGACCTATAGGTTGACAGAAAAACACAAGATATTCAGAGGAGTTGCACTTTAACACTTACTAGGGGGGAGAAGAATTTGCCCCTTTCTAAAAAGATTTATCAGTCAGCGCAGCTTTTGCATTTCAGAATGGCTAATGTTATCCATGGTAATAAAATGTTTTTAGAATTCCATTATTCTAGGTCTCTCCTCTTAATCGATTTCAATCGATAATCAATTTATTGAAATACGAAGTCATCTAAATAGGTTATTTGTCAGCAATCAGGTTTTCATCTTATTTAGCCACGCAAGCTCAACTCTCTAATTTGTACACTTAAGTGTACAGCGCTTAAGCACTGTAGCTGTGTGTATAAATAAGTTACTCAGTTCCTTAAATTTACCCATGTCATTCCCCATCTTCCCAAGAAGAGACTTAAACCAGTACAGCCTGTATTTGTAGGTAACAGTACAATCAAACATCATGGTGCAACTTCTGTTGCTGTACAACATTCTAGCCAAAAAAAGCATGTTAAATTGGTAAAGCTAGTCTGGTCCTCAAACATTAAATAACTTTTACTAGTAATAAATCTTTATACTGCATCTGTATATTCACACCCATAGGTAGAATTCTTCCAACACTCTGTACCTTTAAAAAACAAGGCACCTCCAACTAAAGCTGCCAATCAACATCAAAACAGTGAGTAAATAATGGTCTTGTTATGGAATTCAGGAAAAAGTTCACTTAATTAAGAAAGGTGAGAAAATCAGAACCCATTCTTGAGCAGAACTCTTGGTAAACTGACTGCTATAAGATGATGACCTTCAGTGAGATTTGTCTTCCTTGTTCACTAATGTCAGTTAGTCTACTTTGGCAAGGTTTGACTACTCCTATGCACATGTAAGATCATGCTATGATGCAGCACTCAATCCTGTAAAGAAAAGCTACGTACGCTTAATGCCAGTCCCAAAGTTATAGAAACCTGTCTTCAACCAAAAGTTTTGGTGAAGTGAGTGAATTAATAAATGTATGCACCCTTTCAGATTAGTGACACCTGGAGTTGTGTTTTACACAGATTTTGAACTGAAATCAGTCTAACTATTGAAAAAAAAAAAAAGCACAGCCCACCCCCATCCGCTTATTTTAAACAGAATGTGTCTTTTCTGCTCTGCTTCTGGTCTTAACATCAGCTGTTTTCTATAGCAAAGACTGTGATTGTGTGAAGAAGATTGTAAGTGATTAACGAGCCTAGTAAAATATGCACAGGACTACTCTAAAGTTGTGTGAAGTTTATTAAGCATTTGTCAAGCCTGTCTTGATTAGTATACAATATTGATGTACACAACGCTTCAATAATTGTAGAGATGCTTGTATGGAAGTATACTTACATAGTAGAGCAAGGCAGAATATCACACAGTTATTACAAAATAATTGCTTATATATAAATTTTTATCGCCAACACGTTTTCAAGGATTCCTCACTAAACCTTTATAAATTTGTAAGAGAGAAAATTACTGACTATTTAATGAACAGCTTTTGCCATACTGATTTCAATGGCAATGCGTCATTAAACCCTTTCTACAAATACTTCAAAGAATTTACACTGGAACAGACCTCTAAAGGTCATATAATCTAACTAGCTCCTAATTCAAAGCCAGCCTGACAAGATCAAATTGCCCATGACGTGATCCAGCCAAGTTCTGAATATTTCCAAGGATGAAGAATCCATGGCAATTGCGTGTTCCAGTGTTTCACCACTTTAGCAGAGAAAAACTTTTCCTTGTAGATAAACAATTTTGATGTTTCAAGTTGTCTCTCTTGCCTTTTGTTTAATCACTAAAAAGAAATTGGCTCTGTCTCCTCTACATGTTTTCTCTTCCACATACTTAAAAACAGCAATATGATCTCCCGCTGCCATCTCTTCTTAAGATGGAATTCTCTTAGCCTCTCTATATGTATTGTGTATCAGCACCCTAATCATCCTGCTGGCTCTCCACTGGACTTGATCCAGTATGGCAACATTATCTTGCACTGGGACCCCAAAACAGGACTCATATCCATGACAGTCAACGTTAAAACTTACCTCAACAGGGAGCATGTGCTTAGTGTCATACAAAGAACGGCACATTTTCAAAATTTCATTTCCCGTGCTCTCCTTTTCCTCAGCTGGGCATCTCTGTAGCATAGCAGTCCCCAGTTTCACCCAAGGATTACCATCTGTGCACAATCTGCTCACAAAAAAAAATGTTTATATGTATATATGTGTGTACATATATGAATATACACACAACATTTTCTGAAGTTTGTGCACATGTATGAGAATTAAAGTATGATCTCATGAAACAGAGAGGAAAAAGTTTTGAGACAAGTTACTATCCTGATGCCATCCTTCTTTCAATGCAACAAAGTTATTAGAAGTATTTTGAATTATGACATACTGTTATCTGAGGAATCACACACCAGATAAAGACTGATTAAAGTGAAACACCATAGGAAAAACATCTCCTTTCTTTGTACCAGCTAATTTCCCAAGCAAAATGGTATTGAGGGAGTGGTGACATGAAACCAGAATTCCTGATTTTCTTAGCTTTGATCATATTCTAACAGCATCTGTCTCTCAAGTACCTTTCTAGTTTCTTTGTGGAAAAAAAAACCTTACAAGACTCAAATTTTAATTTTCAGGTCCAACAAGCACAAACAAAAATAAACATCTAAAAAATACATCTATCTTTTTCTATAAAACCCATTTTATAGCCCATACAAACTGTGCTGTAGAGAGAAATTATATGCAACTGTACTTCTCCATTAGTAGATACGGATGTAGATACTTTTTATTATGATCATTATTATTATTATATTTAAAGTGTCCTTTCTATTCCATATAGAAGTTAGAATCCTAGAATCACCTGGGTTGGAAAAGGCCTTCAAGACCACCAGGTTCAGCCACCATGACCTACTGAGTCCCATCACTAAACCATGTCCCTTAGTGTCATGTCTACACATCATAAATACCTCCAGGGATGAGGACTCCACCACATCCCCTGGGAATCCCATTCTAATGCTTGGTCACTCTCTCCATGAAGAAATCCTTCCTAAATCCAATCTAAACCCCTCCTGGCACAACTTGAGATCACTTCCTCACGTCCTATCACTCATCATGTGAGAAAAGAGAACAACACCCTCCTTGCTGCAACCTCCTTTCAGGTAGTCGTAGAGAGCAATGAGCTCTCCCCTCAGCCTCCTCTTCTCCAGACTAAACAGTCCCAGTTCCCTCAGCTTTGTTTCTCATCAATGCACATGCTCGATCAACGTAATATCCTTGTAGCAAGGGACCCAAAAATGAATACAACTTCATCTGCTATCACCATTACATGGTCAGCCTTAAACAGAAGGCAGACAGTAGGCATATGTCAATTATATTATGCATGCTGGCAAAGGCGACATTTACTATAAAATTTAATTGCTGGAACATTTCTTGGCCTACAGCTGCTATTTGCTAGATCATGGAGATGCCTGGCTACTTTTGGTAGTGATAGGTGTACTTGCTAGGACTGGACGTACTGATAGAAATGGGCAGCAGACTGGAGGTTTTAAATGAGAGCGTGAAGTGTAATACTGGAACACATCCACACTGCCATTTTGCTAATTTGAGTTTAGTTAATGCATTTCAATGCACTTCTACAATGGGCTAAAATCACACTTAACAGTGTAGATCAAGACCACATAAAGCCACAGTAACACAACCATTATATGTTCATCTGTGCATACACAAAGGAAGGCACAAAAGGTGGTTTAAAAAAAGCCTCCATCAATTTCTGGTCATTAATCAACATCCCAAAAAAAGCGGGATATATTTTTATTTTATTTTGTTTGAAGAGGGGAAGAAAAAAATCACTGGAAGAGAAAATCTGGCAGGTTGGTCTTACAGTTCACTGTAAATTAAGATACTTGTCCAGCACAAGTGGAAAGAAGCAGTAAAGTGCTTTGAAAGTGCTGCTTTTCAATGGTATTATTTAGCACCAATTGTTGAAAGTAACATAATAACTACAGCAGCAAATGGAGTCTGTTAAAAAAAATCAGTTGGGCTGACACATAACAAAGAGTAGGTCTGACAATTTGGTAGAGGACAACTGCTAATACCTACTATTTCATACATATATAAGCTCTCTCCTGTTCAGCTTCCACTTTCGAAAGTACATACTGTAAACAAATAAAACCAGCTCCACTGGAAGCTGACATTATATTCTAACACAAACACCAGACAGAGATGCTAAGAGCAGGTAAGTTTGAATGCAAACTAAATAGAAGTCGTGATTTTCATTCTTTTTGACAACTTAATTGAGCCTGTCCATCAGTCACAGTCACTGAACAAACTGCTGCCAGGAGTCTAGCTGGGAACAGCACAGCTCCTCCTCCTCGCCTTCCAACCTGATGGGTTGGACCCAAAGAAGCCAACTTATCTGACAAGCAAAACATGATGCACTTGATCTACGAATCCCCAGTATGGTCAGAGGAAGAAAAAAAAAAAAAACAATATGCAACTCCATCTTTGCCGCCGGCTAAATTAATAGCTCCTGCTATGTGATCCATCTTTTGCTTAGAGGCATGGAGAGTCATCATGAATTTCCATTTTTATAGCTGCTGCCTCCAGAGTACATTAAGAAAACCTAGAAGAATTTTCCATTAGAAGAAGAAGAAAAAAATCACACTTCAAAGCACATTTAGAAGTAGTTACAAAGAAATAGAACAGTTAGAAAAGTTAGAAATAACCACAAAGATGCAAGGCCATCCAATAAATAAACCTGCAAATGGCATGACTTAAGTTAAGCATCAGATATATACTTTACATATATAAATCTTTTCTGACATATAATTGTGCTTTCTGATAATTATAATTTTCCTTATGATTATTTGACCTTCTGTGGTCTGCTAACAAATAGACATCATCTGCCACCTCTACATAAAAACAAGATTCAGTCACCAGAAAATCTGACAACCGTAAGTAGAATTTAGTTTTCTTCTTTCATGAATTTAACCATTTTTATGTATGGTTAAATAAGTCAATTACTTTTTCCATGCTGAGAACTTTTTTACAGACTTGCAATAAGGGCATTGTTTTCCTGCACCAAACCAAAAATATCTTTAGAGGTACATTTTGCATTAAGAAAAAAAAAAAGTGAACTAAGCTATTGAGCCCCTAAAATCATGTCTTTTTGAGTTCCAAAACACCTTATCAATATTTTAAATGAATATAAAGAATGCCTTTTGAATGTAGGCAGCAAGTTCCAAAGGATCGCAGAGCTTCAGGTACTGTCAATCTTTTTCTTCCCTTTTTTTTATTGTCTTTATGAAGTGCTTAAAATGACATCTGCATATGAGACACCTAGACGGAAAAGCATGCATGAATAACATGGGTTTAAACACCAATTTTTAAGAAATGTATATGTTTCTGAGTACTGACTGGAACAACCAAGTCATCTTCAGTGGTTCCTCACAGTCAACATGGCATATTATGACATGAAGAGAACCATATCTGCAAGTAAATAATGACCATTCTTCTGTCAGAGTGTTTTGAAATACAATAAATAAATAAACGAAGACTGATCTTTGTCAGTCTTTTTTTAAATTAGAATTTAAAAAAAAAAGAGTAAAGGCTACTAAGAAAAAAACCCCAAGCTTCAGTTCTTTTACTTCTTCTTTTTGAGCCTTTAAAAAAATATAAGTTTTTTTTTTTCTAGTTTTATATTCAATTATAAGTTTTAGATATTTACTGCTAGGCTGAAAAACAAAATTTTAAGTATTCAGATGACTAAGAGTAAAATTCCCGTTCCTGCACATATCATTACATTTGAAATAAACAATAAGTTAGCATCAAAGGCCTTTTTTTGCAGCAGAACAAGAACAAATAAGTAAAGATTGAACAAAACCCTAATACGTACAGCTAAACAATTGGCTTAATTGCTTATAGTTCTCTCCTTTACTCAACAATTTCTTCATACAATTTGCTTTAAAAAATGGGATTGCTGAATAACTCACTATCGAAAGAGTTCCTGCTTTATTCCAACTGAGCTACCAAGGTATGTTTTTCAGCAACACAGTTTCAGGAACATTTAAAAAAAGAAAATCTTGTAAGGGTACCTGTACACTACTGACATGAAATATGCAACAGAGACAAAAGAGAGAATTTATGAGTAATGCAAGAAGAGAAGACACCAGAACAGAGCAGAGATTGCTAGCAGCCTTGCCAAAAATGCAGAGATAAGCATATGATAATGACTGTCAATGACAATAGGGAAAGAGAGGAGAGAGGGCTCAGATAAAGAAGGCAGAAAGTAAAGATTTTGTTGTTTCTGGTTTTGATTGCTGCTGAACATCATACTTACAAAACACCCTCTGTTTCTTGGCTGGCATGAATTACTCCAGGATTTACAAAGCAAAATAATTCAAATTAATAAATAAAATTCAAAATAATGAAAATGAAATGTAAGCTATTCCCAGCTGACTATAACAAGAAGGAGGTGCAAAGATCTAACTATCTACTTGGTAAGAGTTCAGAAAATGAATGCCCTCTCATATTGAAGGATACTAAAGAGAGCTGTAGCTGACTTTTTAAAGCCAATCATGCTTGAGGTAGGAGGACTGAGGGTGGAATGAGGACAACACTTCATTTCTGGAGCATTATTAACTATTGATGTTTTGAGTTCACACAAATTCATTCTGATGACAGCGCACTTACTATAAATGCCAAAAATCTGTTTGAGAATGTTTCTGCACACCAAATATATTATTTCTTCAGACAAAAAGATACACATTTTATACTTTTATTTTTAAAAACGAATTTATTTTTTAGCCTAGATTTTCATTTAGGTTAAGTTATTGTAATGTACTGTTTGTCCATTAGACTTCTTAAAAAACAACACAAATAAACAAAAACACTTCCCCCCCTAAAAAACAAAACTCCGAAACATAGATGACTGAGCCTAAACAACTAAGTGGGAGGAAAGATAATTTACAACAATCATAATTATGATCATGCTGACTACTATTAAAATACCAGGCACGTTCCTTGAAAGCACTAGAAATGAGTAAGAAAGGAGGACTTTGAAGCCTGCAGATACAGGATTTATAAAGCACTTAGCCTTGCAAGTACTGTTAATAACAGAAACAAAACAGATATTAACAGAAAAGCAATGAGAGTATAAACACAAAGACCTCAGGAGAGAGCAAACTGTCCCACCTTTGATAAATTTTTCTACTGGGACAACTTCTAGTAGGAGAGGGAAAACTGAACAAAACCACCACCACAAAGAAACACAAAGAAACTAGAGATGCATCATTCCTGATGAGAAAAAAAACAAGGAGGGTTAGGAGGGGAGGGGTGGGCAGGAAAACAACATCTCTCTCTCTTCTTTCAAGATGCAACCTCAATTCTCTTCTCCTCAAGAAAAACACTGCTAGAGCAGGGAAGAGAACAGACTGCAAGGTCTTTCCTTCTCCTCCAGCTAGCAGAGAGAGCTGAAGAATAAAGCAACAGTGGTAACTGCAACCTGTGAACCCCACCTTTAAAAACAACAACAAACACCACAACAACCAAACACAAAAAATTTGTTTTCGTTACTATTAACGTAATCAAATTTATTTTAATTTTTGGTTGTCTAGAGTTTTAGGCAAACTCAAAGAAATCTGGAAATCTGAACTACTCTTTATTTCCCTGTAAACAGTGAAAGCGAATTTAGTGCTGAGCTCAGGAAAACTTCCTGAGCCTGCACTGTAAATCATGTAATGGAATCATGAGTCAGAGATTCTCCATGAAACCAGTAAGGGTAGCTACTACTAGTGAAAGAGAAGTGAGCAATTTCTTCTGAAGGATTTCCGATGCCTCATAGCAACGACAAAGCAGTGAAGAAAGACACCAAACTTCAATCGATAACAGAAATTATTTAAAAAAAAAGTAAAAATAAAAATGAAAATCTAATCACAGGATAAATTTTCAGTTTGTTCCTTAAGACTTTATGCTAAGACACAAGCCAGTCAGTCTCTCCTCAATCTCTGGTAAAGAGATGAAGCAAATCGTCCTAGAAGCATTTCCAAGAATATAAAGGCAAGCAGGTGACTGAGATTAGTCAACATGGATTTAAAATGTGGAAATCATGCCTGACCAACCTGATAGCCTTCTACAATGAAATGACTGGATGATAGTTGATGTTACATACCTTCATTCAACAATACTTTCAACCCTCATAATACCATCACTAACAAACTGATGAAGTGTGGGCTAGATAAGTGGACAGAGAAGTAGATTCAAAACTGGTTTCAATCATCCAGGATCAAAGGGTTGTTATCAGTGGCACAAAGTCCTGTTGGAGACCAGTGACCAGTGGTGCACCCCTGGGGTTGGTATTGGGGCCAATACTCTAACTTCTTCATTGAAGACCAGGATGATGATGAGACAGAGTGAACCCTCCGAAATTTGCAGATGATACAAAACTAGAAAATAGTGGGTGATACACAGGTTGGTTGTGCTGCCATTCAGAAGGACCTTAAGAGGAGTAACGAGCTTTCTGTGGTTTATCTCTGTCCAGCAAAGGGAAATCCAAAGTTCAGTACCTGGGGAGGAATAACCAGCAGTACAGGCTGGGCCAACCAGCTGGAAGGGAGCTTGGCAGAAAAGGACTTGAGGGCCCTGATGGACAAGGTGACAATAAGCCAGAAACAGACCCTCATACCAAAGAAGGCCACCAGCATCCTGGGCTGTATAAGCATTGCCATCAGGTCAAGGAAAGTGCTCCTTCCTCTCCACTCAGCATTAAGTGAGACAAATCTGGAGTGCTGCATTTAGTTTTAGGCTCCACAGTACAAAAGTGACATGAGCATAGTCGAGGCAAATAATAGAAGTTCTCTTGCCCCTTATCTTAGCTACGTTGATTTCTTTATGTAAGAATTGAGATTATGCATGTCTAGTAGCTACACTGCTTTAGATCCTAAGTGACTTACAATATGGGTGTTCGAAGTATTTTGTACAAGTTTTCAGACTTCCAAGATCTCGGAACTAAGATGCATCCTACCTCTGAAATTTAATCCACTGTTAGTTGTGAATACAAATAATATTTAATCATTATTTTGTTTTCTCTTTTTCACTTGACAAAGAGTCTGAAGAAACTCAACACCAAGTGGGAGATAAAATTAAATAATTTTTATGTTTTTTTTCCTGTCATAGAACAGTAAACAAGAACTGTCTATTTATAAGTGTTCTGCTTTCACAAAATCTTCAGACTGTCTGTTCAGCCCAAGGAGAAAAAATTTTGCTAATCGTTTTGCAGCAATATTTCACTTTACCCTGTGCTCCATAAGTTATGTTTTTTGTTTTTGTTTTTGTTTTTTTAATCTAAACACTACCTTGAACAAAGTTTGACAGTTCCCCACACGCCGGAAGGCATCAAATTTTTCAGATACAATTAAAAAAAATAAAAAGGAAAAATGGAATATGAATTTGTGACAGATCATACAGCAATCCTTGTAATTCACAATGCACTGAAGAAAATATTTAGTTCATAAAACTGTCATATAGGATTTAGATTAATTTTCATCCAGAAATCACAAACAAAATGCAGGCTTGAAGGTGAATAACCTTTACAGATTAGATTCTAATGGACTGGTTCTCTACAAGTACAAAAAAAGAATTATTGTTCATAAAAAGGTATGCCCAAACTTTTCTGACAAATCAATGTACATAAACACTTTGGGGAGTGTAGTCCCCAAATTCAAACAGGTTGCAATCAATGCCCTCAAAACAATCCAAAGAAAGTATAATTTAATGTCTCTAACCTTCACATGGTCAGACAGACATGCTACACTGCACTGGCTAGCCAGAAAGTATACTAATATTACTGTTCTCCTTGAAGGACGTGTGACTTTTTCCTTAATGTAAGATTGTATGAATCCTTTTATCTTAGAAATCAGAGTCTGTTACAGAATGGAACAACTAAAATTGTTACCTTTAAGCGCGTTCAGGAAGTCACAGACAAAAACAAAAGAAACGATAAATAAAATTGTAGTCGAGATGTCCCAAATCAAAATTTTCAATAAACAGTTTCAATAAATACCCATTCTGATGGGTGCCATGCTGAAATTTTAAACAATTATTTTCATTTTAAATTGTTGGGCTAGAATCTTCTGGATATGTCCTGCCATAGTATAAATTCTTTGCTTTCAGATATTTCATCTAGAAACAGAAATGATAGGTATTGGATCGAGAAAATAAAAGCACCATTGCTTGGTACCATTACCTACACAGACCTTCTGCAGCTTGCCTGCCACATATGAACATTAGCTTTCAAAGACTTTTCTGTAAAGCATAACTTGAAGTAGAATTTAAAAAAAAGCAAGCCAGAACTTCCTATTGGATTTTCTATATACTGGCAAAAGTGAGAGTAAAATATGTAACTCTGAATTCAAGTACTTGGAAAAACCTCCTGTGCAATAATTCAGACAACAAAATTGTTCTGTCTTCTGCATGATGCATACTATATACATATATATACCTTCTACCAGAAACTGATTCAATTCTACTTTTAATAAGCCATTTATTTTCCCCAAATGATCTTTTCGAAAGGTCATACCCCTCTTAACCATGTTTGAACTCACTGACTGAAAGTTACGTGATATGATCAATCAATAAAACTTTTTTTTGCTTGAAGAAATGCTCACCTGTTGCTCATTTCCATAGGTGGCCATGCTTGAAGGAGTAAAACCAAGTGCTGAAACTCAGACAAACTGTGACTAGATTCCAGAAGTCCCAGGAAGAGATTGTACCTTTTTTCTTCATTTTCAATATCTGTTATCTCTACCTGAAAGAAAAACAAACATTTTAAAATTACGAATTTAAAAGCGACAAGCTATCTGTAAAAGACATCACTGTTGTAAAACAATACAGGAACACAGCCAATGTAATTTTCCCAGAAAGCCATTTTCTTACCTCTCATTTTCAATCACATGCAAATAAAACAGGAAAGCACACAAACAATGGGAAATTACTTAGGTGTATGTTCCCAAAATACTATACCTCCACAAAAATTAATTGATTAGTTGAGTCTTACATCTATATTCTTCAAACATCCAAAAAATTTTTACATTTTCTTTTCTCCATATATATATACTTTTAAATAACGGGCATGTATAGTACCAATCTTAGAACAGCTTGGGTTGGAAGGGACCTTAAAGATCACCTAGTTCCAACCCCCCCACCGTAGGCAGGGATGCTACCCAACAGATCAGGTTGCCCATGGCCTCGTCCAAACTGGCCTTGAACAACTCCAGGGAAGAAGCATCCACAGTTTCTCTGGGCAACCTGTTCCAGTGCCTCACCACTCTCTGAGTCAAGAATTTCCTCCTAACATCTAAATCTCTCCTCTTTGAGTTTAAAATCATTCCCCCTTGTCCTGCTGTTATATCCCTGAAGGTGTTCAAGACCACGTTAGATGAGGCCCTGAGCAACCAGATCTAGTGGGTGACGTCCCTGTCCAAAGCAGGGGGGTTGGAACTAGGTGATCTTTAAGGTCTATTCCAACCCAAGACATTTTATGATGTGATCCTATTATCTGACTGAGCAAAAAGTTGCTCTCCAACTTTATATATGTATTAGTTCTGTAATATATATTACTGAAAGTTACCTCTGAGAATTCAATAGTTTTACCTGAATTTGTATCATCTAATCTTTTCTCCCAGAGGAAAAAGTACTGGAAGTTAATTTAAATTCATTTACTCAATGAAGAACATTTGCTGACAAGCATTGTAGTGTTTCTCTGTATAGGTATTTGAGCTTATGAAAAAGAAAAACCCCATCAGCAAGCTTCCAGACAACTCTGTCTCAGGAAAAGTGTCCATCTAAGTTCAAAACACACAGCTGCTGTAAGAACTTGAATACACTTCAGCTGATGACAGGTTCTATTACAGATAATTACTGCCTGCAGTTTGCATGGTAAAAAAGTGCGAAGTCTGACTACTGAAGGAAGGTTGCTATAAATGAAAACCAACTTTCTGCTAAATAAGAAGCAGCTTCTGTTTAAAAGTTTGGGTATCACGCTAGGAGGGCTTTCACAAATGAAATAGCTATTCCTTGTCTGCCTGACACACAAAAGTTCTTGTAGTTTAAAAATAATTTGTTACAATAACAAGGTAGCTTCCTTTCTGTTATTAACACATTCTAACACTGAATTTTTCCTCCAAACTTCGAAAACTTCTGGGATATCAAACACTTCAGTTACATCTTATAATTCAGCTGAAGATACACAGCATTAAATGTTAACATTTTTGTTTAAGCCCAAGTAGTTCTAAGACTTCAAACATGGACAAACTTTTCCTTAGTTCTACAGCTACTTTAAAAGATTAAAGATTGTATTCCCATCCTCTCAAAGTGACTCTGATACATCAAGGGCAAGTTTTTCAAAAGAGGGTGGAAAACAGATTACTGATGCATTTATTGAGTTGCCTATGTAATTTGTGACTTTAAAATATTTAGTGTTGAAAAGTTTACTTCTTTCTCCAGGGTATATCTGAATATACCGCATACTAGATCATTTTAGATAGAGAAGAAACCTCTCTGAGATCTCTCCATTTAAAATACTTCCATGTACTGCAATGTCACACGGCAGATATCAACTACCCACTTGTAATATACCTAAATTCCACCTATACTTGCTGAGATGAAATATGATTATCTTCACTATTTAAATCACACGGCTGAAAAGAGAAGGGAGAACAGGAAAAGGTAAAAGGTTAGGATGTCTTATGTCCCTTTAGGGATCAAAAAAATTTAGCAATCTAGCAAATATAGCATTTAGATGACTTCATCTGTCCCCAGACTCCTTTCTCAGACAACTAGTTCTAAGTTTTTAGACCAAACAGCTAGCATTACGTCCATTAAGTACATTTTAGGATATTTGCACGAACAGCATGTTGCTTCAAAACACAGACTGAATGTCTAACTCTTTCTAATGATAGACATAAGAAGGGCGAGAAATGGCACATGAGTGTTTAATACTATTAGTATTAAAAGATGAGAAGAGCTGCCACAGAAATTGAGTTCTTGGCAGTAAAGAGTAGATGACAGTAGATCAGATAACCTATTCAACGTGAACTGAATTTCAGTAACATGACATAATAATGTATCTTTAAAGACTGGTTTACATTTTTATGATGCTAATTAATCTAACATTATAAGGTACTGTTTTGGACAGCTGGATCCTTGCAACATAATTGCTTATAACAAAACACATTAATGTGATCAAGGAGAATGAACTTTCTATTCTTAAACATGCTGTGTATTTCTGAAACATTTCTTTCTACAATGGCCTCTTTAAAATCGCTTGCATTTCACATTACAAGTAGTAAAAATAAAGTGAATGTTCCACAGTGTTATTTATAGTTTTTACGAAAGAACTATTCAAAATTCACTTTTCATATGGCATTTTAAATGCACATTGCTTCCATTTATTGTGAACTAGGTGAGACTAAAAGGTAGCAACACAGGCAGCAGCAAGCATGTGTACTTTTAACGCTGAATGTGGGGATCTAAAATGTAGCACTGAGGATAAAGGAAATGGAAGATTAACGAAGGAGTAAAAATGGAAAATACGTAAGTGTTGAAGGGCAGATGACAAGTATATTTACCTTCTTCCCCCACCCCCAAAAAGAGTAGCTTTATCCTACCTTAAACTTCCCACTCTTTCATCTTTTTATACCTCATCTTTTTTTCCCTGCTTTAAATCATCTTATTATAGAGAATATAGATGCACCACTCTATATTCTACAAACACCTGTGTTTCAAGGAAGTTTTAAGCATTACTTCATTTCTTTGACGACACGATTATTAAAACTTCTTTTTGGAAAAGAAAAGCTGAGATTCAAAGGTAAACCTACATTTTAGCAGCAAGAATGCATGAGCATTTCTGACAACGGTCACACAGTCAACGGTATCAGGAGTATTTTCAAAAGTATTCCTGAGTTGAAAACATCATCAAATACATGCTGATTCTGCAAGGGTTGTGTACACACTTCACATCACATGTTGATAAGTAGTCCCACTGGTTTCAACAAGATTGCACAATGTCTAAAATTGTACCTTCTGTGAAGCAGCTGTATTTAACTGGTGTGTATGTCTTTACAATCAAGATGATTGAAGTCTATATATGATTTGCACACTAGCATGCCTAGAAAAATCCTAAGCAGATCAACACTGTGTAACAGAAACACAGATAACAATAAAACACTTAAAAACTTATTTTCAATACATTGTTATTCTTCTAAAAGAAAAGAGTCCATTTTAAGTTAAAGACCTGTAAGATATACTATCTGCTATGTAGTAAATCAAGGTAGTTGTTCGAAATAGTTTCCACACAGCTTTCCGCTTTGATATGATAACTTATCCTATCTCTAATTCCTTCCTTACAGTTCTCTAAAAATAAAAGTTATCATCAAACCACCAAAAAACCACAAATGAACTGATAGCTCCTTACTACAAGAAAGCACGATCTTGAAGCAAGGCATTGAACTGACTTAATTAATTGTATTAATATATATTAATTTTAATATGCTTTAAAATAAAAATAGATGTATAAAAATATACACACATGTATACATTTATACTAGGAGCATTGGTTTTCCTCTGTATTCTCTTCTCTTTCCAAGGCTAAGAGAGAGCATTGAGAGGAAGCAGTCATCTTATGCAACAGAAATAGGGCATGGTCTGTGTTAAAAGGTAGACATTTCATCTTATAAGAACCAAAAGCCAGCTGAGATGAAGTCAACAAGGTTATAGTTAAGCCTATCACCTTGTTGTAGTACCACAGCAAAAGAGCAGAGACATTAAAAATTCCATTTTAACTGAACATACTCTTTGTAGCAACTCTGAATGATCGATTCAGATGACTCTAAAGGGTGCAATGCAACAAGGCACTGCATTTCTAGTAATATGGTCATCTTTAAAACCATGGTAGTAGCATACTATAAATCCCTCCTGCTCCCCTGCCCTCCCCCCCCCCCCCCTTTTCTTTTTTTATTTTTAATTAAAAACAAAAACAACCTTCTTAAACATTCAAGGCTATGCACAGATAACCTACCACAAACTGCTCAGACCCCTGGTAGCAGAAGGGCCTGAAAAGAAGAGTCTGTCACTAACCAGGTTAATGAGGCCTACAGCAAGCTAGCAAAGAGTACACTTGAACTTCAGATGATCTGAAAGGCCTATGAAAGAGCAAAAATGGAAAAGGAAAAGCAGGACTTTCAGTTTTAAGAACAGATGTGCCCAATTCTGTCTCAACTTCCCCTAGTTTTGTGCCTTCTCTTTGGCAGTAGAAGGCAGAGGGCTTTATGTCTTACATTAAAATAAAATGCTGCACAAATATACACCACAATGGGAAAGACAATTAGGGGAATTAATTTTAGAAATGATACCTGTGATAGATTATAAAAAGAAATACAAATTAAATAAAATCTGACCTTATGTTAAATTGTTAAAATACACAATTTAATGGTCAACAAGAGACTACATACGCTTAAAATTAAGAAAACACAAGCATTTGCATAATGCTAATGTTCCTTAAAAGAATAATATTAAAAAAGAAAAATACGTGCTACACAAATGACACAGCGTATGCAGCCATTGTTGAAAACTGCACTAGATCCCACAAGCTGTCTGAACCAAATCCTTTCAATTTTATGTTCTCCTTCTGAGCTCTTCGCTTTTACCTCTTTTCTCAGTTTCTCTTGTAATTAATTGGCAGAGGTTATGATGGCCCATGAAGGAATTGTGACTCATCCCAGATCATCCCTGCTTAATAAGAAAAGCAAAAATCACTCCATCTTGATCAAATACTTACTAAAACATATCTATATTATTAAATGGGGGCACATTGTTTAGCTACAGCCTTTAGCAGCTATGGCATGCCAGAAGACAAAAGTCAGGCCTTCTTTCGATCTGAGGTACATCTTTGATGGTGACATGGGCAGTGGGACTGAGTGCACCCTCTGCAAGTTTACTGATGACACCAAGCTGAGTGGTGCAGTCGACACGCTGGAGGGAAGGGATGCCATCCAGACAGATAGGTTCAAAAGGTGTGCAAACCTCATGAAGTTCAACAAGGCCAAGTGCAAGGTCCTGCAGATGGTTTGGGGCAATCACAAAGAGAAATACAGGCTGGGTGACAAGTGGATAGTGAGCGACATTGCGGAGAAGGACTTGGGGGTACTGGTTAAATTTTTAATAGTTGATATATAAAAAAAACTTGAACAAATATTCAGAGAAAATGATTTGTTTAACCTTTTAGTGCTTTTATAGGACTTCTCTTTCATGGATGATAAACCCTTAGTAAAACCTTTGTTTTACTAAACAAGTTTCTGATGTAAATGCAGGGAGTAACTGGAAAAAGCTTGTTAGAAAAGCAGATCTCCAAAATTCTTTCTTCTGGATCCTAAACCTAATTTAATGTCATCTTAGACTCAGTGTCTTTCTGTGTGTTAGGGTAGATCTACGCACACAAACCTCCTTCTACATTATACCTGCGGATGTTGGTGGATGGAAAACTGATCTTACAGTCAGCAATGGGCGCTTGCAGCCCAGAAAGTCAACCCTATCCTGGGCTGCATCAAAAGCAGCGTGGCCAGCAGGGCAAGGGAGGTGACTCTCCCCCTCTGCTCTGCTCTCATGAGAACCCACCAGGAGCACTGAGTTCAGCTCTGGCGCCCCCAGCACAAGAAGGACATGGACCTATTAGAATGAGTCCAGAGGAGGGCCATGAGGATGATCAAGGGGCTGGAGCACCTCTCCTATGAAGACAGGCTGAGGAAGTTGGAGTTATTCAGCCTGAAGAAGAGAAGGCTCTGGGGAGACTTTATAGCAGCCTTCCAGTGCCCAAAGAAGGGGGCCTACGAGAAAGATGAGGAGGGACTGTGTCTCAGGAAGTATAGGAGTATGACAAGAGGTAACATTTTAAAGCTTTAAAAAAAAGGTAGATTTAGATTAGATATAAGGAAGAAATTCTTTACTATGAGGGTGGTGAGGCACTGGCACAGGTTGCCCAGAGGATGCCCCATCCCTGGAGGTGTTCAAGGCCAGGTTGGATGGGGCTTTGAGCAACCTGGTCTAGTAGAAGGTGTCCCTGCCCACAGCGGGGGGGATGGGGGGTGGAACTAGATGATCAGGTCCCTTCCAACCCAAACTGTTCTATGATTCTAATATTTTTGGTATCTCTGAGCACAGCCACACAATATACCTTATTGAATTACATGTATTTAGCCATCAAAAGCACTATTTTTTTTTCCTCAAGTAGCTACAGTCTGCTTGTTAATAGCAGATTCATGAAATTTAACATAGGGCATCTTCAATCATCCATTTTCCTATGGGGAAAGTCATACTGAACTTGCTGTAACCTGCAAACCTTAAGAAAACCAGAACACTTTATGATTTATTTATTTATTTTCTGGAGTCCAGTTATTTATCAATCGGCCACAATACCTTAGTTCTCACATCACTTTATTACTAGGGCATTATATCAAAGAAGTTTCCTACAAGCTTTTTAAAACATTTTGTTTTATATACCAAATATGAAGTATAGGGGTATGGGTGCTTTTACTGCTGAAGTATAAAAAATAAGAGGCGTCTGGCAGTTGGTGGAGGTACTTGTAATCTCTTCAACAGTACATTATCTGGACACAAACATACCCTTTATCTTACTTCAGGCATTCTGAACAATCCTGGAATGCACATTCTTTATATCCAGTATGGGAAAAAAAAAAAAAAGGAAAAAAAAAACGACTACCTTAATGCACTTACAATCCCTCCTCTATTAAAACATCAAAGTACTCTGCCTGACAATAAAATCTTTCAAAGATTTATATATAGTTCTCTTCCCTTATAGATTAAATGTATTAGCTGTACAAAATGTTGAAACTTTTACCCATTTTCAGCACACTAAGTTTTGACTCATCATCTTACTCCATAGATTTGTTACTGCTTTCTAGAGACTCAAGTGCAACACACATGAAAGAGTCCAAATACGAAGAGTTCCCTCAACGTTTGTTCTACCAGCTTTTGAAAAAACTGGTATTTTGTAAAAACAGACAAAGATGATACACTTGAAGAATAATAAGGTTAAATAAAGCTGTGGGACATCATATATGACTGGTAAAGGTAATTTTTGTGTTTGTAACTGAATAACTCAATAACTGAACCATGTGTTCAGTTTAGTTCAGTACATTATCTCACTCTTAAAGTTAGTTTAAATCTGTATTTACAGTAACAGTGATATATTGCTGTATCCAGATTGTGTCCCAGAGGCATAACTATACCCTATATGTTTTCCTACATTAGGAGGACAGACATCTGATAGAGTTGCAATGTAGTTTAAGCAATAAAGCATTTTATTTGAGAATCTGACACCAACCAATTTGGCTGATGACCTAGAGAGTGTTTTAAGCAAACAGAAGTGCTAATAGAAAGATCCAGAAAAAGAATCAGCCAATCCAATCTCCTCCTTCCCCCGAGATAAAATACAAAATGTTGTCTGCTTCCATATGAGAGTGGTGAGCAGGAAAACTAAAGCAAACACACCCCTACCTCCCTCTGCCCAACCAAATCTGTTCAGCATATTATATATTTTACTCTCTATTAGCATGGCAGAGCCATGGTTTTCATCAACAGATTTTATCCAGTACTAATGTTCTAAGGAAATAATTGATAAGGGTGTTTGTAACCAAAGAATATGGGACATAAAAATCAGAAAAAAATATTTTTCTTTGTTTTAACTGATTGTATATTGAGAAAACCTACATTCGTGCTTAAAACGAATTCCTGATATTAAAGGTATATATTTGTGGTTTCCAAGAGCTGCAGCCAACAGCCTATTGCTTTACATGATTATAAAATTCATTTTGTTACATATGCCAGATTGTAAGTGTAAGTATCTCAAAATATGTTCATGTTCATCACGGCAGTGTAAGTTTGAATTAATAAGGCATCAAAAAATAGAAACAATAAACAGGCATTTTTTGAGTAGCCCCTTACTGCTACAATACATTCTCAATTTGTTTGCACTCCCTTGTAGAATGCATTAAAGTTTTTATTTATTCATCCCACCACAGGCTCCAGTGGTAGAGATTTTATCTACATTACATTTTAAAATAATAGGCAGATCTGAGATGAAGGATTTTACTTGGATTCAAGATAGGGAATGCTGATGCTAAGGCTTCTTCCAGTCATTAGGCAGGGCTTAATATGATTTATAAGCAATGACTGAAAGGATTAATAACGACTTGAATTGTGTAATTGGCATCTCTGTACCGTTGACAGCACAAAAATAAAAGTCTTACTTTAAAGACAATATCATCTAAATAGGTAAATCATCAGGGCTGCAAAGTTAAAAGCTTGTTACAAAGGACATAATATTACAAATTATGATATTTAAGAGATATAACATATAATTCATATATATTCATATAAGAGTATGAACACAAATGTTAAAAATCATCAGCTATAAAAAAGGGCAGACATGTACAACTCTTCCTGAAACTGTACAGCTACTGACCCTGCCAAGATAAGATTAGGGGCTTTTAAACACTATTTTTTATTTCACTCTCTTCAGACTGTTTGAAGATGCTAGACATCCCATCAACCTTGATGCTAGACAAGTTACATACTTGTAAAATAAGGCAAAAACAAAAGCACATATTGAAACATCTTATTCAAAACCTTCATGTACCAGAGCAACATTAAATTCTTTTAAGGGCAAAACCACAAGTAATATTGTCACCAGCACACTATCAGCATTCAATTACTTCTAAACATGGGTGGCTCTAAAAAGAAATCTTTTAGGTTGTGATTGAGAGTGAAATCTTCAGAGACACAGCTGAGTCAGGCTGGAAAAAGTAGAAAGAGGCGAAAAAGAATAATCCACAATTATTCAGCTTCCTGTCTACGGGCAAGAGTGCACGTGCACACACACACACAGAGAAGTCAAGAGCAACCGGGAGAGCAGAGCTGTGCATTAATAGTTTGAGGTACCTGATTAAAGGCAGGTTATGAACCCACAGTCAGACAAAGAGTTTAAAAAAAAAGTAAATTAGTCATCTGTTTTGCAAGACATACACTAGAATACAGAGACCCCTAGAATGAGGAGAAGTGGGGACCTACTTATGCACAAAATACTATGCACAATTTTATCCAATAACTTTGCAGTAAAATATTACCTTCTGTTTGAACTAGAATGCTTCCTGATAGACTTCTGACCTAAGTAAGCAAGTTAAAAATTGTTGACTTGTTTACAACTTAAAGTTAACATATAAACACAAGAATAGTATCTTCCTGGTAAATTATCCCCACCTACCACTCAAAAGGTAGCTCTTCCTAATTTCACTTTAAGATTCCACTTACTAGATCTTGCTGTGGTAATACTTGAATTTGGAGCCTGCTGACACATAGAACTGCTTCCATTTCCTACTCCTAATTAAATTCCTGTGACTCTTGTTTAAGCCCAGGTTGGATGGGGCTGTGAGCAACTTGGTCTAGTGGGAGGTGTCCCAGCCTCTGGCGGGAGGGGGTAGAATTAGATGATCTTTAAGGTCCCTTCCAACCCAAACCATTCTGTGATTCTATGACTTCCCAGAGATGAGGGCAATGATGGGGTAAGTTTCATATTTTCCTTATTTTAGCTTCCACATCCATTTTTTGAACACTGTTAGACACAGAATATTGGGCTAGATTGGACTTTGATATGAACCAGCACTGACATCTTTATGTACTCACATATTAATTAAAATTTTTGTTATGAAAACACACTGGGACAACAATATTTTGTTATCTGCAGTTTCCAAGCAAAATTGAGGGAAAACAGGAACTCAAGTACGCCTACCATTTTCATTACATGAACTGTGTACTCTCACGGGGTAGCTGAAAAGAAGTAAAATCCTGAGATGTTACAAAGAAAGCAAAGGCACAACCTTTCCATACATCAGTAATTTATAACTGTTTAAAAAACTCTTATTCTGTGACTAAAACAATGGGTAGTTCTTCTTAAAGGAAGCGTCTTAATACTTCCATTAGTAACATAATCACTTCTGCTACCCTTTCTCTCTATTCATTCTGCACATGAAATACGAATCTCTCAGGTTTCCTCTTTTTATTCTTTTATTTTTGTTAATTTTCATACTTGTTTGTTCTAAACTGTTTGAGACATTTCATCTGCTCTGGTTCTATTGACTTCTCTCATATATAACAAAATTCAGTGCTATTGAACTCTAAATAATAAGTTAGCATTGAAATGGCCATGATTTCTAACGCTGTGGTCCCTCACCTATTAGTAACTATTGGCAACTGAACGAAACAAAACCCAGATCTTTTAATTCTCTTCACCTGAACTTAACAGCAAAATAGAGTTGAAATTAGATACCTTTTAATCTACATCTGCTTTGTATTTCTACATCCTTCATTTCTTATACAATAAGGCCCAAATTACTTAACTTTTCTTTAACAGTAGAACTGGAGACAAGTCAGCAGAAATGCAATGCTCAGAGACCTCAAGAGTAGAAAAGATTCACAGTAAAAAGACTGTTGAACCCAACTATTTTCATAATGCAGAATTCCACCTTAAACTGAGCAGAAATCCGTCCTTGGGAGAGAGGATCAGTCAATCTCAATCACATTTGCTAAGCCAATATTTGCTTTTGTAGCAAAACTCACAGGTGATAAACAATTATGTATTAAAATATGTATAAACAATTCCAAATTATTTGCAGATAATGAGGTTAAAGTTTTCTTGTTGATATATTTTATAGACGTCATCTTAAACCTCATATATCCATAAAGTTCTTTTCCCAGTATTTATCAAAACTTTAAACAATAATTTGATATAGTAACTTTTGCTCTATGTCCTAGCACAATACTGCCACATACAGAGTTAAAGGCAGTTAAGAAATACAGTTTAAAGAAAAATTATACAGCACTATGCTTTGTATAATATAAATATTCACACTGTTTTAGAATTAAATTCAAACGACTTCCTAGAAAAAGGAATACTGCCAAATGACTAATGTGAGGCACTGACATACACCATGTCAACTTCCTCACTGAGCTTCCAGACTTTGTACTATAGTTATTTCCTATTTTTTTGGAAGGGCAAAGACAACTTTTACTTTTTGAAAATACCCACATAAAGCTGTGGTTTAGATTATAAAATGTTTAGTTTATCCATACCACTGTAGAAGAAAAAAATATATACAAAAAAATATTCATATGTATGTCATTTGAGAAGTCCATCTTTCCTTTTGCATAGATGAGCTTTACCTTCTCAGAAATGTATTCCAGATATATTACCTTCACTGCAGAGGAACATGCCAGTTTTAAATATGATTTTTCCATCTGCCAAGTTCATATGTAGATAATCCTACATCCAATCCATTTTGGGTTTTGATAAATGGAAACATATTATAAGGTAATGAGTCACAGCCGAGAGATTGGTAGTTTTTTAAAATCTGTTCTACTGGGCTCACAGATGCCCCCATGTAATGACAGGATTTAGTTCTATTTTATGAGAAAACACTGTAGAAAAAAAAAATCTCATTTGGAGCCTGTACAATGTTGTGGATAAAATTCTGTTATTTGAAGGAAACTTCAAATATCTTTTTGAAGATATGCCTATCGAGTTATCCCATTTAACAAAAACCAACATATTTACTAAGGAAAATCAGTAAATCTGTGTTATTATGTTGTATGGTCCATGTTCTCCACTTAAAGAGCAAACAAAAAATACCAATACCTCACACTCCCCCATTCAAAGTACTTTTCATTTCCATTACTAATGAGAATATAACTTGAGCTAGCAATGTAAAGCAAAGGCCTACTTCACGATCTCCCCTTCATTTGAGTTTAAGACAGCACGTAGACAAGAGCTCTTGGTGCAGCACTACCCACGTCCTGAACGCACAAAAAGAACAATGACAGCTTAGGACCTAGTCTTTGGATAAACAGCCACTATCTGAAAGACTGAAGCGTATGCTATCAAACATTAATCTTGCGAGAGCAATCAACGTGAAATTAAAGCCAGTCAAGAGTTTTGTGTGACAAACTCAGTGTTCACAAACCAAGTCTCCTACCCCAGTGGTAGGAAAACTCTGAGGTCTGACATTTTGTACTTTCCCCCAAAGCTGGACTCCACAGACTGCACATATTAAAATAGGATTACGAGTGGTGAGCACATCTGAAAGCCTGCTGCACACAGATACTGAAGGGATGTCCACTATGTCACAGGCCAAATCCTGCTCAGACTAAAGTCACTGATTAGGATAAGCAAGTTATGGGATTCAAGTCTAAAAATAAGCCTACCAAAAAGCCTAATAGTGAGGACTTAAACAAAGGCTTAGCCACATGTTGAGCTCCCTGTCTTGTAGAAATACCTAAGAACCTTTTTCTTCCAAACTGATTTATATATTGCTTAATTCCTTATCTTCTTGACATGCAGCTCACTAACTTCTAAGAAATGCATATAGATTCAGTAAACACAAGTGCGTTGCCTAATGCATAAAAATGCATAACTTGCACAGAAAATAAAATCCATTCATTTATATTCTACAGGAGACTCTGTCATAATCTGCACAGAGAAAACCTCTGAAGACCGTACACAGATATTGAGAGATAGATAGATAAGGGTGAATAAAGAAAAAAATGCATTTTAAAAATGTGTATAGCTAGCTGGCTAGAATTGAAAGACACAAGATTAACATACATATAATTTAAAATGTACATTAACTAAGTGTCAGTTAATATGTAAAAAAAATGTATCTGTGTAAATTATAGCTAAAAATAACAGTTATGCAACACAAGGAACTTAAAAACACGTAAGCCATTTTACTTGCACGTGCCAGCTATTAATCATTGTTTCATACCTCACAGTCTATGTATGGTAAAGGTACTCTACGTTTAAAACTGAAAAGGTGATAGAAGATTCATCCTGAAAAAAACAAGATTTTAATCCTTAAATAATACTTTTAAATATAAGCTGTTAAACTAGCATCAGTATTTTTCCCCATTATGTAAGTGGCTCTTCAGTTTACCTTTTCTGATTATCACTACCATTAAGAGAGCAGTGTATGCACAAGTTCCCAGTATTCAACTGTATGTGTAACTGCTGTCTTGATGATCAAAGTTTGCAATTCTTGCTAATAGAGGAAAAATGATATTAAAAAAAAACATTCTAATGTAAATGAAAACTTGTCAAAATTGATCCTTCCAAAATGTTGTTCTGCATACAGGATAAAATGACAAAGAGGCATTTTTAAAAAGAACAACCCACATTAAACCAAAACACCTGCCTTTAGAAAAACAGGTTGTTGATACTGACTCCAACTCAATATCATATTTCAGTATCTATCAAAATAAAATAAAAATAAAATAAATGGCAGACTTGATTTTTTTTAACGTAAGATTTCTCTATTATTTATCCATATTTATGACCTAGACCAGGAGCACTGAAAGTGCTAAGTGAATGGATACCACAAAATTACTGTTGCTGTACGAATTTAAATAAATAAGTCTGTTACAGCCATAAAATGAATCAGAAACAAGTAGCCAATACAATGCAACAGTCATACGGAATGGCATTACGTAAGCACAGCAATTGGTGCTTTTCTTTTTGATTTGATGTAGTCAAAGTCATAGCAGTTAACAGTAGTCACAGATGAGTCTCTGTTTAATAATAGTGACAACATATTTAGATTCATAATTCTAAATAACGGAAAAAAAACTCTAAATGCCATATTCATGTGGAATTTTGGGGTGATACCTACCCAAAACTAGGATTTATTAAAAAAAAAAAAGCCCTCATAAACATCAGACATTAACATTTTGAAAAGCTAAAAGGACTAGTGTTTATAAACACTGTAAAAGAGGTTAAATATGAAGCACTTGCTTTTCTTATGGAAAAAAATCTCTTTCAATGAATATGAACTACTAGAAATGCCTAAGAAGTAACAACTATTCAATGAATACTTGAGAAGGGATCCTTGGATGATACAGAGTTTACAGACCTCTAAAATAGCATCAGTGTTTGATGGAAAAAACAGTTTAGAATGAAATGGTAAAGAGTAGAATTTCTGATGATTTTCTGACCGCTTCTTTGCTCACACAAATTAATGGATGCTTTTAGAGAATTGCCTAGTCAAGTCCAAAGAGGAACCTGAGCCTCACTGACTGAAATTCAGAGACCTATGGTTAATGCACAGCTGATGTCAAAAGAGCAGTCGAGGTGTTTGGATGCACGTACTGTTAATTTCCACAAGGACATCACATTCCTTCTCCAATTATCTCATTTCAGGAGGTATACTGCGTATCACAGTAGGCTCAGATGGAGGTGAGAATGGAAAACAGACAAAAAAAATTTTGGGTGAGATAACAGGACTGGAATTGTTTACTTGGATTGAGTAAGCAACAGGAAAAAAAAGTGGCAAGGTACACAGAGGAGACTGATTTTCTGAATTTTACTGTCCTATAAAACACGGAACAACAACATATACAAAATCACAAAGAGAAAAATCCTTCTACAGTGCCAGTATGTCTTGCCCTCAGTGCTGTATGACCAATGCCACAAATTTAGACAGTCATAACCTAAGGCTGTGTTATCGTTTACCCATACATTTCTTTGCAACATAGTAACTCTGAATATCTCACTAGTGAGATCTTAATTTTTCTAAAGCTGTGATAAAAGCACAATATGCAACTGTTTAAACCATTCCCCATTTATACCATCATTACAAAAGAACTATTACAAAAAGCGATATTCCACATGAATTCACTCCAGAGCACATTCATCTTCCTCTAAAGCAACTGCAGTAGCCATGGAGTATCGTTATACCCAAGGCTTGCATTGGAAACCGTCATGTTCACTCAAGCTATACTGCTTCTCTCTTCACTTCTTCACTTTGTCTTATCCATTTTACTTGTGCAGTTAATGGAAAATTTTTCATTTGCATCCTAAAGTATTTAATCAATCATACACACTACAGCAGTTTATGTTTCCAGAAAAAAATACAATTTACATGTTTTCATATGGATAAATCGCATCTTCAAGAAATGGAAATTAGTGTTTTAAAATATTAATTAAAACTTACATTTAATTTCTTAAACCTAACTTTTATGCATTACCGGTAGAGAAACAATGTCTCTAGAATTATAAACATCATCTTAATAAATTATCTAAAAGTTGATAGGACCATAAATCCTTCTTCTAAGTAAGCATGTTTCACAACTAAAAATGGCTGAGGATTAAACAGATACTGTTCCTTCACCTGTATTTTGCCAGATCCAGCTAAATGCAGGTCATTGCTATCAGAAAGCTGATAAATGCCTCCAGCAAAATGACTTGGGAATTCTTGCCTCTTTGCTTTCCATATACTTGTCCTCCAATCTAGCTGACACAAGTACAAGCAATAGGTAAAAGCTGAAAATAATGTGACACATTGAAACCTTTCTTTATGAAATCATGGAAAAAAATGTAAACATATTTTTCATACACTGGGGAAGAGGGACAAAAAAGCCAATGGAGACTTGAAAGCCATAAACAAGTTCTAAGAAAGTCATTACGTTAATGTAGGTATTACAAAGGTTGCTGAGACACATACAGTTTGCATGCAACATACATAAATGGCCTATATGAAGGAACTGTAAATGGGGGGGGCTGCGCATATCAAACACACATTAATCGAGTAATTTTTCAAAGTTAAATTTAAAAAATAACATAAAATAAGTAAGGGTCCTAAAGTTACGATCTCAAATTTGTATTAGATATCCCTTAAGAATTTTAAAAAACGTTTAGCCCTCAGCAGCTCTCTGTACCCTCTAGATCACAAAAAAAAAAAAAAACATAATATGAGGGGAAAGGCTAAATGGGATTACCTTCTCTAAATGACAAAGCTATTTGCATTTAAGTAGTATGCAAATAGTAATTACATTTTCAATTTGCATAATAATTAAACAATCCTTTAAAGACAAGATGTGTCTTATATAAGCTTCACAATTGCTAACTTCTTGTGTTAAACTAACCCTTGGTTTACCTACAGAACCTTTGCTAATGCCACTGCAACTTCCTGGGGAAAAAAAACCTCTTGTTACTGTAAC
Organism: Cygnus atratus; assembly: GCF_013377495.2. Taxonomy (NCBI): domain Eukaryota; kingdom Metazoa; phylum Chordata; class Aves; order Anseriformes; family Anatidae; genus Cygnus; species Cygnus atratus. The sequence continues at coordinate 13,448,158 of NC_066364.1, read as the reverse complement.
TGGTCACTGTACTGAATGAGCATGCATACACGTAACCTGCTTGGTGTTATTTTACATGTCAGACACTGATGCAAGTCATTACAGACTAGAGTTTTACACATGATATGAAAACAAATGCATTTCTTATCTTAGATGGATAAAAGCTAAACTTTGATATGAACATTCTAAACCACATTTTTCTCACATCCCACCCAAGACTTTTTTAATGTACAAAAAAAGTCAGTATTTTGACCCATATTTTTCATGCACCAGTTAACTAGAAAATTACAGAACCTGAAGAACTCAGATAAAATTCATCAAGGGTATTAAAACAACACATGCCTCCTCCTTCCAGTAGGATAGGATGCTACTGGAATGTGAATTAAAGACTCTCAAGCCTTTGAAAAATGAGGACCTCTGAATTTTTAATTTTGTTAACTAATCATTAGAGAACTGGAAATTGCTGTGTTTCTGACTGTTTGATAGGTAGCTGTTTCCATAAAGTACATTTTTAATTTTGTAAGAGCTGGCCTGTTTCCCAGCAGCACATTGATTTGTTGGACCACTACTTACAGCACCTACAGCATAATTAAATATTAAGTCTCCCTTTGATGTATGCAAATCCTGACTAAGAGGATTAGTAGATACTCTGAGGGTGGCTTTCACACATTTTCTGGTAATTGAACACCGCAGTATCACTAAACTTATCTTTACTCAATAGGAATTCACATACAATCTTCACAATATTTGGTGTCCCTTTCTGTATGAAGAAATGGTAGAGGAAAAGAGGGATCTTCTAGAAGCATGCCAAAAATGCCAAGCGAGTACAGATAGAACAGTCAGGAAGAGCAAGATCATGAACCCATTTTTGAAACATTTACAACTTAAACTTCATTAATAAAACTTTTAAATATATCCCTCTAGCTAAAAATAGCATTCAGTTGTTCCCCTGACCTCCTTTTTTTTTCTTTTTCCTTCAGAATGTGACAAAGGGTTTTACTGCTTTGCTGGATGAGAAAAGATGACCAAATTAACAAAGGTGTAGTGATGTTAAAGAAATGGATACCTACAGACAAAACAGACAGATGACATCGCAGTCTGAGCACATTTCTGAAAGATGCAATTCCGTATGTCTACTTTTGACCCTGGTTTACTACAGGTCAAATTGCATTTACCCAGCAATTTGACAGAACTTTTAAACCATGCTTCAACTTCCCCTTCACATGGGTGCTTTTGCATCCTCACACTCGAAGCACTCACCTGTGTATGAGAAACTTAATTAATGCTTTCCCAAAAGCTGGGATTCAAATCTCTCTTCACTTTTCAGTAGTCATTCAACTACTGAATTATGCAGTGTTATTGTTTTACTCATGTATCATGAAGGATTTTGAAATGCATCTAGCAAAAATACAGAGAAAACAGTTTGCAATGTGCTGTCTTATTATTCTGTCTCACGTTTGTTAATCCACAGAATAAACAAATTCAATTAAATAAGGTCATCGTTTCTCCTTTCTAACACCATCTTCTAGACTAGTGTTTGACATCAGCTGACTAGAAGATAAAAAAATAGTTTAGTTAATCACTCTTTTTTTTTTTCTTGGACATTAGTGAAGAGCTCTGAACTTCAATTACTGGTACCTAACAGACAAACTAATATGACTGTTCTAAATCACTCATTAGTTATCTAGCACAAGATATTCACTCAAAACAAAGGGTTCCCATCCATCACATTTAGCTTGAACTGACTAGAAAATTAGAATTATTTTTAGGTGTGTTCCAACAGGACTCTTATGATTGCACTCTGTAGCAGGAACTGGGGTGAAAAAACAATTATTTTTACAGAAGTATGTATAAGCGTAACTGTCACTATAAAAAACATTTTTGAACTTAGCTAAATACTATATACAAAAAATTTTATATTACAGCATTGTATGGCACATTTTTATATAATTAGCTCTGAAAGGTTTGAGCTTACCTAGCACAGTAGTTACAGTTTTTACTACGTGGCTTCTTGCAGTACTTGCTTACTTATCAGGGAAAGAAGTTGAAGTGATCAACTGTTCTTTGTTGTGAGCTAACAGGGTGCTGCTTATTATCAGCACACTGCTTCCTTCACCAAAACCAGGTGTGTTTTTCTGCTCAAAAGTAGAAGTACTCTGAAAATCCACCACTTCAAAAACCAGAAATTACTGACGTATAATATGGAGAGACCTAAGCAGGCTGGAAAATTGGGTCCACAAGAATTGCACTATTTAGCAAGGATACATGTGAAGTCTTGCACTTGGGACAGCACCGTCCCATGCAGCACAAGCATGGAAGCAGCACTGCTGGGAGGGCCTTGGGGGTCCTGGAGGGCAGTGAGCTACATGTCAGTCAGCATATGCAATGCATTTGAGTAATTCCTAAAACATCACAAAACAAAAATAAACAGATGCAAGCTTTGTGTTATAAAGTTATACACATTTTTGACTTATCAGATTATGGGAAAAAATAAGTCATCTTACATCTTACATGATTCTCAAACAAGTGTAATGAGTCTCACAAAGTTTCCATCAAATACAGGTGCTTACATGATTCTCAAACAAGTGTAATGAGTCTCACAAAGTTTCCATCAAATACAGGTGCTTTTTTTCTTCTACAGATATTTCTGAAGGCTATCTATCTATCTGCTTATTTATTTATTTATTTTTTAAAACATATCCTAGTTGAACATTTTGGATTTGAAAGGCTTTTGACTAGGAAAGGGGGTTGCAGGCAACAGAAATGTTGACACAGGACACTGTATATTAACAAAAGAAACTGAGGATGAAGAAACCAATCACAGACATCCAAAGAGTGGTTGTGGAGTTAAGTGCTGATATTATTGTGAATGCAAGAGAAAAAGTAATTTCTAAAGGAGCCAAGGGATAAGTATTTTCTTTGAGATTATTATGGTGATTATTCCCTTGGATGGTCTTAGTACAGCACGTAAAAACTGAGATAGTGCTTTTGTTTTAAATGAACATAAAATGCTTTTGTGCAAAGATTTTTTGGAAGTATTAAAAATATTATAGCTCCACTAGGTTTTAACATTGGAGATAGAAGGGGAAAGGCATTGACAGAATCATAGAAAAATCATTCAGAAAACTGATGAAAATTAACTGATTTTTAATAATTCTATGTGCAGCAAATGATACTCTTATTATTTCAAAATAGCACAAGCTTCAAAGACAAGAATATTTCTTCCCGATAAGCATTTTGTATATTTTCATTGTACCTAGAAGACTAAATGTAGAACCTCTGTAGTAATACGTACTTTCATATTAATCATTTCACCAAAATGCGTTGTGAAATGTAGCATTTTAAAAAATTTCATGCATACAAGAAATGTTGTGGTTTTTTTGGTTATTCATTAATATTTCCATGTTCTACTTCATAAACTCGAGCAGTTTCATTCACGAAAACTTTCACTATAAGATCCTTACTAGTCTTAGATTAAGTTTTACATATGCTTAAGAAAATCAAAGCTTAGCATTTTCTAGCCCTTTAATTCAGAATGAAAATGAATCTGACTTAGACTAGGAAGTTTGGACTAGAAGCACTCTGCCACTCTGAGTGAGGAACAAATAATAAACAGATTAGAACAACTTTTTTCAACAATGATTTACCTTATTTTTCCTGACTTCACACTGAAAAAGACTTAAAATTCTCACTTGGACAGGTTAAGGTATGAGCTTTTTTAAGAAACTACTGCCTTAGGTGCTACCTCCTAAAAGAAACAATAGCAGCCTCTAACTATGACCAAATGCATTCCCTAAAGATTGACTCTTTTCCAGCTGAGCATGTCCCTAATGTTCTGACTACACATTCATAGAATAGTACATAAAGAGCCCAGAAAAAAAGAAACAGCAGCCAGTAATTCCCACTCTAATTCTGACTATAATGTCATAACAAATAGATAAAAAGGAAAGTAAAAGTGACAAAATTGTCTGAAAAGAAAGAATATGCAAATGTGGCGCTTAGGGACATGGTTTTAGTGGTAGACTTTGCAGCACGAGGTTAATGGTTAGACTTGATCTTAGAGGTCTTTTCCAACCTAAAAGATTCTATGATAATATTAAAAATTGAAAAATTTAATGCATGCCATAGAGAAAAATCATTAGTGTTTGATCAAGCTTGGTATTATGTGCCCCTGATCCCAAACAAAAGCTGAGGGCTCTATTAACTACTCTGTTTTTCAAAGAATCACTATGTATTAGAAACCTGATTCAAAAGGAAGGTAGAATTAGTTCTCATACTGACATCCCAACCACGTACTACAAACTCACATTTCAACATATAATCCCTGCGTAAGAACAGTCTCATGCTATTATTTACAGCAGTCAGTTTTAATACCTTTGTTTCAAGCCAACAAGCTCTGAGAACAGCTTGGGTCCTGAAGCACACAAGCAGCTTGCTATCCTCATCACTGAGATGGAAAGCTTGCTCCAGTATTTGCAATACTCTGATGCGAGGTTTCACTGGTAAAGAGTCATCACCACAGAAAGGTCTCAACCACTCCAGGAGGTCATCTGAAGAAACTACTTTCTCCCTGTAATTAAACAATACTGTGTTAAACAGACTTTGGTAATCCTAATCAAAATATTACCTACATGTATTTTTAAAGTTATTAACAACTGCATTCAATATATAAAAGAATTCATCAGAAGACTCATAAACCATTCTTGCGTTACACAGAATTAGAACCCAGATGAAATTGTGCAAAAGTGAGATCCCTCAAAATGAAATATGAAATATATTTATGAATTATGAATAGGCATATGTTCTATATGAAATACAGAGAACACCATGAGCAGTATGATCATGCCCTACAGATGCCTCCACAGAAGCAGGACACTATCTCTCGAAGAGCTCACCTTCGTGAGACAGAAGAGAACCAGCCCTCGTAAACCAGGTGCCTGAAACTAAGTGGCATAGGAATCTTAAAAAAAAAAAAAAATCAAGTAACTACATAAAGACCATAGAACTCCATCTATCCAAACAGTAACGTATTGTCTCCTACACTACCTTGACTGCCACTTTTATAACAATAATGCCAAATTTCAGCATTTAAAAATAAAAGTTGTTTTATTGTGACTGGTCCTGACCAATGCCTATACCTGCACACCATCTGACCTTATGTAAAACCAGCCTGACTGCTTGCTTTTCAGGTATGACATTTTTTTTGTATCCAACGCTTAAATTGCCCTGTATTCTTTCTTTTCTTACATATCCCTTTTTTACTTTCCATATACACAAATCAGTGTCTCCTGTGGGTCTAGCTATTTCTTGTTTATTTTCCTATATCATCATCTTTAGCAAAGTGGATTACTTTATGTCCTAACATGATAATGATTACAAAATGCCATAACTCCTAGAAGGTAAGAAAAAGTGTTAAAAGAAAAAATAATAATTTTTGTTATTTTCCTGACTTTGAGAAATAAAAAAGCTATTAATAGAATTTTTAATTTTAAAAAGTGTATTATACTGAACACATCCTAACCATGTGAGAGCATTTAAAGCATACAGATTACCATGAACTCAACTAACCAGCTAGTTGCAGACAGAATAACGTGTTCTGTACTTTACTGGCTCTAAATTACCGTGTAACAAATCAGTAAATGCTATTCTGATATTTTTTCAGTAGTATTTTAAAGTAAAGCTTATTTATTTATTTATTTATTTAAAATCAAGAAAGTGGTTCCAGGTGGAGTGTGATTTGTAACTAATGTTCTCTTATTTGTCTTAACAAGACAGATGGGAAAGTAATATCAGACAGAAAATACCAATTTAACCTGTCTTGCAGCTCTGAAATAATAAACATTGACAGCTTAGATTTTCAGATTGCAAGGATTTCAATTTTATTTAGTTTTTATTTTGTCTGAATTATGTTGTTCAGTGCAGAACTTCAGCTAAATTAGACATGCCTCAGCTAAACAGGTGGCATTCAAACTGTAAATTAAAAGTTAAAATCCAAACTGTAAATTAAGAGGAACTGTTTGAATATTTCTAGAGTTTTGCAGACCTCACACCTGATACTTACACATGCTTTCCTTAGGGGAAGATTTATATTTTGTAAGTTGAATAGCTGAAGTTTAAGATAAGTAAGAACAACTTACAACAGAATGTAAATAACTTATAATCACTTTGATTTTCGCTCCAGGTTATTGTTTTAACAGTTACGTGTTGATGAAGTACACATCTAAAGACTCCAGAAAGTGCACCTTGGAATAAAATATTACCGATTCTCCCATTCTACCTTATAATACTGTAAATGAGATTTATTGTAGATTTTGACATCAATCTACTTCAGTATCCCATGCCTATATAACGCCAGTGAAGGAACCTCCACACTATAATTTAATTGCTTTTGTTGGCTACTAGAGAGCATGGAGATTTATTTTTTTAATTATTATTATTATATACAAGTTCTTAGTTTGTACAGCTGGAAAGGAAGTTGATTTTTTTTTTCTTCCTTGCCTTTTACAGAAATGCAATGGAAAGTACATCAGTAAGACAGACCTTTATATGAACTGCAATAAGGGCATCCATAAAAGAGAATTTAAAAATAGGGATGAGCATTTATGAAATTATTTCTGAACCATACGCTACAAATATTGGTAAGTTTGATATCTAAATTCAGATATTTAAAGTGAGTCAATGTTATTTGCAAGGTATATAATAAACTGAAACAAAAACAACTAAGTACTCTACTTTTATGTTCAGAGAGTTGCTTTCTTCCAAATGATCAAGTAAAAGCTTCTGTCAGGCCTCAGGTTTTGAACCTTGTAAGTGATAGCCTGTTCCAAATAAAATCCTAGGAAATAAAGTGCAAACACATTATATACACTCATGAAAAAAAAAAAAATATCCATATTCAGTATTGTACCTTCAAGGCTTTCATGAGAAGTATCTTTCAAAGCCTAACCAAAGAATCCGTACAGTAAGTTCTTACCCTTTTTCAACACTTGCATGCACTGCAGAAACGATGCCTTCTAGGATTCCAAGTGGATCTTTCACTGACATAGAAGAACTGCCATTTGTTCTGTTAAAAGAAGACAAAATTCACCATAAAAAGTCCCTAACGTTGGATCTAAATCTGTACAACTGTAGGATACATGTAAATTGTTCAGCAACTATGGAAGTTTTCTACTTTCCCTGCTTGGTTAGTACCCTTATTTTTGTGCCAAAACAATACAGGGAGTAACAAGAGAAAAGTGGGAAAGACAAATACTAAAAGACATCAGTGAAATTGGAAAGAAAACAAAGTTAAAATTTAACATTTCTAACACAGATTAGCCTAGCAAAACACACACTTACTGTCTTAAAGATCTCATCAATAGTAAGTAAACAAATGACAGGTTACACATAAGCATCAGAATCTTTTCTTTCCAAATAACCTCTTACTGTACCATTACTGGTTTAAACAAACCAACTTGATTGTAACCTGATGTCAAAAGAATCCTTTCTGCTGATTCATGCTTATCAGAAGCAACAAAAGGAAAAAGGAGAGAATGCGTGGTCGAGAACAGTGTGTGGGAAAGGGGAAGAACAGGATGCTGCTCCATGGCTAGCTTATTGCACATTGGTAGGAATAGAAGAGTGTGAATCATATTGCCCATCAGATGTTCCAGTTACTCTATAATGTTCTTCCATGGTGAAAATAAGTATTGTAAAAAATCATCCTGATAGGAGAATGTAGCTTCACTACTAATGCAATGGAAGTGATTTTTTTTCTGCTAACATTTTCAGGGAAACAAATTTGAGATGCAACTCAGTGCTGAGAGAGGAAGAGATTTCACACTGGCATGCCAATAAATTACAGTGTCTCTTCATGCTTCACTTCAGTAGCAATGATGACTGTACTGAACTAGAAAAACAACAGTTTTGCCTATTTTAAGAGCTTGTCAATGCTGCATTGAAGTGAAGAAAGGCAAGCAAATAGTTCCAAAGTCAGTTTACTAAGGATGACTCAAAAACCCAGAGAGAAGGTATATTTTCTCTACTGTTCATCAGCATATCAAAGCTATCCTGCTACTAAAAATGTCAGCCTCTTACTATATCTCTTAAAAAAAAAAAAAAGTCCGAAGTCTGTTGATTGTTGTTTAAAGCAAAAATATACTCTGTAGCTGACTGTAATGGGTAAAAAAACCTGCAGTGTTTCACAGATTTTGTGTCAAGAATTATGAGTTTTTAGTTTTCTCATTTATTATTTCAGAAAGGTAAATATTTTGCCTAGAAATGATTATATGGTATGGCATACAAACCTAATTCTTAAAACCTTTAATGTCTTCCTGCATTCAATACTTGTTTTTAAACTTAACAGATGACCAGCACTTCAGCAAACAGCACTAGATTAAAAAACATGTGACTCCATTCAGAACAGATACTAGATAATTTGTTGCACGATGAAATCTAAACCTCATTTTACCTTACCACTCATTTTGTGTTATTATAACATACGCGTAAGTATGAAGTAAGACTACAAAGCTCTTAACACCAGTCTTTTTCTCAAAAAATATTGTTACTTGGATGGGATTATCACAGAAGTGCTATTGTTAATACCAATACTGTCACATGGTAGTTCAGAAAATTTTAGAAATGTTAAGTTCAAATCCATATATTTTTAAAAACATATTCTGATTATTTGGAAGTAATCAGATTATAGTTTATGGCAAAGAAACATCCAGGATTCCAGATTCCCAAAGAGGGAAAATGTCTGTCCAGTCAAATATTTCAGTCTCAGAAAAGTCTGTATTTTTCCACAGAGGAGACACAACAGATCAGAATGCGCCATAAAATGAAACAAACAAAACCTTCTATATTTAAATGCACAAGTGTGCACAGCACTGTACAAATGTGGAAATTATAGAAGGAACAGCAGTATTAAAGTAACCATTCATTGCAAGTAGCTACATGCATTAAAAGGTGGTTTCAAATTTGTTTTAAAATAAAAAAGCCAATAAAATTTACAATATATTCCCAGAGTGACCAGAGATAAGTCACTTCACTAATGACCTCTCTAAAGGCCAGCTTTAAACTTTTCTGTATTATTTTGTTTCTTTTTTTTAGTAAGTTTTTAATAAAAGGACATCAAAAGCACGTGAATATTGCGTATCTAAAGAAAACTAGAGGAATGTTTATAAACCTTACATACTAAGAAGAGAATGATAGTTATCTGAAACAGAAAATAAATAAGGCTGCAGTTAGGGACGGGACATGGAGATCTTAGCAGTTCTACTTACTCAAAATTATATTTAATGTACCCATGTAAATTTCATATGAATGGACCAGCAAACCTTAGCTTCTGCGTTTCTTCAATTTTGCAGACTGATTCTGAACAGTCACTTGCTTTACAAAAGCCCTTAATCTCTAATTAGACATGAGAGTCTGTAGCTCCTACGGCAACCAGGTTCTGAGCACTTCGAAAAACGTGGTTAAAGAGAAACATATACACAAAAGCTGATGGACATTTCTGAAAACACAAAAACACTCTGTTTCAGACAATACAGCTGTGAAGCCATATCTTGGGTATGGTAGATACATTAACATTTATTCAAAGTTTAGAGTTTGTCATCCACGGACAGTTACTATTCTACTGAGAGGGAGGCAAGGAGAAGAAAAGAAAAAGAGGCAAATCTCAAGCAGTAAATTAGAGCTATCTATACTAAAAATGTATGTAAAAGAAATTAAGGCTAGCACTTTTTTAAAGCTTAATATTGCCTGTACTTCCCAAGAAGTTCCCAAGAATTGTTACAGAAACTAAAGAGATTACAGCCCACAAGACAAATATTGTGTCAAGTTTGTTTTGTTCTTAATGATTTAAAATTAACAGCTACTAACAGAATCAAATATAATTAATGAAGGATTATTTTTTTATACAGATTATATGCTACTTGATGCATGTTTTAAACAACATACGATTCAGCATTCACCTCAAAACTCCTAGGTATAAGCCTGGTGTAATTACACTGATAACGGCTTATTTTGATTTCAGTTCAGTTTCAGAAAAAGTGATGTATATTTAATCAAGTTCTTCAAATGCAACAAAGTACAAAGAATGCTTGAAAGGAGAATAAATTAAATCCATCTAAGTCTTTTAACCTAATTATACTATTCATCATAAATACTTGATAATCCTTTTCTTTCTCCAGCCGTATTTTTCTCTATTTTGTGTTTCCTTTAAATATCAGGAAAATAAGCAAGTAATACATTGTTGGTGTTATCATTCCAAGCTGGGGAAAAGAAGCCACAACGTCAAACAGTCATTTCTGTCAGAATTATTATCAAATTGTAAGATACCAAGTTGCAAGATTTCCCAGAAGAACCCCTGCTCAAATGAGATGAGATGGTGAAAAATCCGCTTTCTTCCTAAGTTAGGTGCTCAGTCTATTAAATACAAATTCAAAATTTCCACCAAACCTGTCCTGCTCATTGCCTGCTGAATACTTCCAAAATTTCACGAAACACAAAATCCATCTGAGCACCTATGATAAGACATTTAAGAGTTTCAGACGAAGGAGGCCATAATGTCTTCAACAGATAAACTGTCTTCCCTGACTACATAGACTCTTAAGTAGAAGATCCTCACTCACAATACAAAACTTCTCTTCATCATCCATGAACATTCCTAAAGTCATGGATCATGGAAAGTTTCCAATACACAACATGAGTGATCTTGGTCACTGAATAAATTGAATCTTAGATAAGTCTAATTAGACTACCAGCATTACCAAAACCTTATTCAAATCCCATGATTTCTTCTGAAGAAGTAACTCATTTCTCTTGACATTAGCTTTTTCCATAGGCAAACAAGAAAGTGAAAAATACAGTCCTCATACAAAGTTTTCAGATATGCTTTGTTAGAGAGATTTTATACATACCAATGCAAGATTTTCTACTTGAAATTTTGTGCACTAGAATTACAGAGTCAAGGAAGATAAAAGCAGTTAACAGAACTGGACAATACTGTGTCTGAAATTACATGGTTAGACAAATAACTGTTATATTTAACAAGAGTTACTGTTTCTGAGAAGGTATGAGAGATGTTAAGCCTGTAATATTGTACACTTGAAAAATGAATAGAATAGAATAGTTCAGTTGGAAGGGACCTTCAAAGATCATCTAGTCCAACTGCCTGACCTCTTCGGGGCTAACCATAAATTTAAGTGTGCTATTGAGGGCACTGTCCAAATGACACTGGAATACCAACAGGCATGTGACATCAGCCACCTCTCCAGAAAGCCTGTTCCAGTGTTTGACCACCCTCACGGTAAAGAAATTTTCCTGATGTCCAGCCCAAACCTCCCCTGGCACAGCTTTGTGCCATTCCCTTATGTCCTATCATTGGTTACCAGGGAGAGGTGACCGGCACCTCCCTCTCTGCCTCCCCACCTCAGGAAGCTGCAGACAGCAATGAGGTGAGGCTGCCCAAACCTAAACACGGGAGGAGAATCACCTCTTTTGACCGGCTGGCTATGATGGTGTTTGATGCAGCCCAAAATGCAGCTTGTCCTCTTGGCTGCCAGGGCACACCACTGGCTCCTGTTGAGCCTCCTGCTGACTAGCACCCCCCGATCCCCTTCTGCTGAGCTCATCTCCAGTCTGTACCCATGTCTGGCATTACTCCATCCCAGGTGCAGAACCCAGCATGAAGACAAAAAGTAATTTAATCTTTCACAAAGGCAACATTTTCTTGAAGAATCTTCTGCAGTAGTCAGTCAATACTTTAATAACAGAAGATATTTCACTGTGTTTGAAGGGGGGTTGTAGTTATGAAACTCGAAGGAAGGATGCATATTTTCAGTCACAGAAGCGGTGTGTCTCTGCTTAAGTTTCAGGTAAATCACAGGCACTACCACATTTTTTCACATCCACACAGGCCTACTTCACTTACGGTCACAGTACCTTAATTACATTCCCTGTCACCATAGCTACGGAAGATCCAGGGAAACTCCAGTTCAGTGTTATAACCCTACAAGCACCACTCTGAATGTTAATTGTTGAAGGAATTTCTTGCAAAAGTACTACATAAAATAACCGCACTGTATAACACATCAAAGCTCAGGAAAAAAAAAAGTATGAAGAGTTTTCCCTTGAAATGTTACAATTACTGAAGAACAATTCAGCTTTCCAGGTTCACAGGCAAGACTTTTTCTTTAAACATATCTTTTTGCCCATGAACCCTGAAGCTAAAGTGTTGCACAAAAATGCTGTGGTTAATGTGTTTTGATTTGTGTTATGGTCTAGCTAGAAAGCTAATATCTGAGCATAGGATAGAGATGCATCCAATTTCATTCACAGCAATGGCATCAAAGCCAGCAGTCTTAAGAGATAACAAGTCACAACCTTTCTTTTAAATGCTCGCTATATTTAAAGAGACTCTACCTTATAATATTATCACCTTGCTGAATTTCATAAGAGGGATGATATTATTTCAAGTATTTTTATTCTACATTGGATTTTACCTTATGCTTTTTACCACTGTAGTAGGCAAACTTTCAATACTTCATTATGTGATTACTACCTACCACATGACTTTCCTCTCATCCTGTTGCACAGAGAAAAGTAAATTAACTGGGGCATCTTGTTTTATAACATTTTTTTTTAACATCAGTTTGTATTTATAAAGAAGAATACTTGTCAAAAGAATGCACATCACACACCAGATGAAAGTTGTGTATTTTTGAGTTCTTCTGAGGCCTCCAAGTAATTCCTCTGCCTTTCCATTTTTTTCCACTGGAGGGATACACTTTCCATTCTTTAATGGTTTAATGGTTTTCCATTCTTTAAGTACTGATTAGGAGTTATCGGTTGTGGTCTATATGCAAAAACTTTACTAAATAAATTTTCAGACATTCCAGCTTTGCAATGCATATAAAAAGCAAATATGTTAGTATGGAGAAGAGTAAAAAGGAGAAATTCAAGAGGTCCATCCTAGTCTGCATATCAATGAGAATCACTACAGTTGATTTAAATAGACTTTATATCCAGATGTATCACACAGTCCAGATGTATTATTCCAGCCAGGAACATCAGGACCTTGATTATCTAAAGCCAAATTATTCCTCACCAAATGGACAGGTCCAGACAAGAAAGACAACGCTACTGATGTTGCTATGCAGAAAACTCTACCATCACTGAGGATGCTATGAACAGTCAAACTGAGTGAGAGGAGACATTCATTTTCTGTCAAAGAGGGCTGCAAATGCTTTGACAGGCTGCCTTCTTTTTATCTGTGGCTCTTCAATCTGATTATACACATAATCACTAAGGAAAAAAAATAGGTAGAGCTATAGATTATTTCCCATGCTATATTTGTTTCTGGTATGTGCATTCAGATCATCCTACCCACGTGTAATTTTTCCACATGCAAAAAAAAATCAAATAAATTGCAAAAGCTGGTCTTAAAAGTGATAGAGTTTAACAGCCATCTAACAGTTGAATGCTCTTTAGTCTGTGTTGCATACATCTCTGTGGAACAGAAATACTTCAGAAGAGAGTTCTAGATAAATAGTTAAGTGAGAAATAACTGGTCACTTATTATGATATAAAATTACCTTCTCCCCTATCCCCCACCCTTACTCCCCCTCAAAAAAAATAAAATAAGTTTTCCACTGATCACATTAGGTCACCAATACAGTGATCTTTCACTTGGAATATTGAGTACATCAAAGACACAGCCAGGCAGAGGTAGCACTCTGCAACATCAAATCCAAGACAGCGCCTACAAATAAAAATCCCTGATGAATTACTGTCACTGGACTACAGAAGAACAACAACAAAAAAAAACACACAAAGAAAGTGAGTATTTTTATGTTGCTCTGAAGGAGAAAGAACATAACCAACAAAAAGATTTCTAAGAGCTGATTGGTATTCTGTCAACGATGATGAAAAAACAAAAAACACCACCACACACACAAAAAAAAAAAAACACTTGTGCTCTATTTTTTTCCTGGCAACATGAATAATGACATAGATGCAAAACCCTAGAACTTCATTCTCTGTTTGCTTCCTTCAGAATTTCACATCTCAGCTCTAGTCCAACGGCAATGGAGACTGAACATACTCTTTGGTTAAATTATGTCAGAAAACATCCAGAAAGACACTCTGATTCAGTCATGTTAAGTCATAGGGCTGAACGCTGCTAACTCCTTGACAGGAAAAACGACAGGTTGTTCCTACGTGGCTACAAAAATTCAGGAACTTTCAAATACCCTAAACCTTGTTAAAGAATAAGGGCATCTTCACAGGCTTATTCAATCCTAACAAACTGTTATCAATGTACACTCACCTTGTAGATTGTCATTTGAGCCCGCAAACCACATTCCCTATTACTTCACTGTCCTAATAAATAACCTATCCTTAGAATAGTGCCTTACACTGTGGTAGGACAAAGGTTGAACCTCAAAAGACATACTAACTTAAGTCTCATGTTATGTGCCAAAGGAATTTTGTAGTCACCATGGCTATGAAAGCTGCCAAATCTCTTACCAAACCACAGGAGGTATTACAAATGGCAAACTCAGCTAGGACTGAGCATTAAACACGATGAACAAAAAGCACCTTATTTCACTGAACAGTTTTTCAATAAACATGCTTTTCTTTCCCTCGCTTGTGTCCATATTCTTACTATGCTCACACACATGTATTTTTAACAGCCCTATATTCCCAGAGATATTACATTCTCCCAGATGCCAGTTACATTAAAATGGTTTCAGCCTCAGACTCGTCAACGAAAGCAACATTCCTTCTGGGCTAAAAGACATTACATACATTAAATAGAGGCTGCTGCTAACCCAACAGGCAGTATACTCTTCAATGCAGGAATCTTCCTTCCTTCCTTAAGATATGACAAGTACTGAAGGAACATACCATGATTACAGTAGTTCTACAGATTCTTTCTCACAAGTGTTAGAATTCAGAAGCCACACTACAAAGAATCATGCAACAAAAAGATCATTGTAGAGAAGTTAACATAAACTCTGAACTCTCTGATAATGAGATTAAGATGGCCACCATCAACTTATTTCATCTTCCTTTGTATCATTCAGGTCTCACCAACATCTCAATAGAATTATTCAACGATGTGTAACTATAAACTGTATGGAAATTAGTTATTTTGTATTTTCTCTATACTTTTAAAATAAGAGATGACTCAGCTTGCTGGAGTTGTATGAACAGATTGGTTTGGTTTATGTAACACAGTGGAAAGGACAATTGCTGAGGTTTTGGAACTGTGAATTCTAGAAAAAGATAGAAATAAAGCCTTACTTCTGGCAGGGAATGCCTCTGTGATGGCACTATCAGCAGCAATAAACAGTAAGTGTCAACACTGAAAAAGTTGATCAAATAAATGTCCTTCCTCACATCAGAAATCTGTTTCTGTCCAGGTAGTCAGCTAATTGTGTGTTTTGTTTGCTTTTTAATCATTGCTGCTTTTAAATGCTGCAGGAAGCATAGAACAATTAGATTTGCTGTTTAATTTGGGGGTTGGATATGATACAGAGGGAGGTGGAAGAGCAAAAACTTAAAGAAGTGTTCTTCAAGAGAACAAAGATTTATGGCCTATATATTCATGATTTTAAAGTAACACATCTCAAAAGCTTGAAAATTATAAAAAAAGAAAAAATAGAATGTTCCCCAAAATACCCTGGCAAGTTATTCAAAAGATGGAAATTGTACTTCTTCCTGTAGTTGTGGCAACAGCTGTTGCTAGACTTCTGCTGCCCAAATACCTGCAGAAGCATGTACACACTATCTCCAACAAACATGTTTTTAATTCTGTTGTTCTTAAAACGAGAATTATGTCCAATCATAAATTTTCCAAAAAATCATAAATGCACAAACACACACATAATGAAACAATATTGTAAAGCCAAGATTTAAAATTTAAAAGCACTTTTCAGTGAACAGGATGAGCTACGTTGCTTGTTTTGTTCAGATTGCCCAGGCTTCCCAAACTCAGAGAAATATAACTGTCTTATCTGAATATAAAATTATAGGTCAGCAAGAGCATAAGAACTCAGTTCTTCTCACTGCCCAATCTTCTGTAAAATCCAGACATTCAAAGCAAGCAAGTGCTCAACATATATATATATATTTTATTTAAAAAAAAAAAACGGGGGAGAGATTCAATGGTTGTAGTAGACTTACCTTAGAGTGCATATAATTTTTTTAATAGCACACTGAACAATGTCCTTGGGAGAAAGACCTAGATCTCCAACAGCAACTTGTATCAACTGTTGTATCATGTCCAGGGGCTGACCATCTATACACATAGTTACTGCTTGGTCATGGATTTTTTCTCTCTCTGATCTTGACAAATCATATAAATAGCCATACTTCTGTAGTACATCCTGTGAACAGATAATTTTTGAACATGAAACAGTGTACTCTTTATTTACAGGTACATTTTATTCAGGGTCTTTATTTCTACCAAGATAATATATATACTACAAAACAGAAAAGACTGATGGAATAGAATTTTAAAAGACCAGGTCAACAAAAACAAAGCTGTAAAACACTAATAAAATATGACAGCAGCTTGATGTGCATCACTGCTACTTATGGCTACACTCAAAATAAGCATGTGATCAGTAACCATTACCTGTTCGCTGTTTTTCAAGTAAGTGATAAAACTATGAGTGAGCGTTTCCAGATGAGCAAGAGATTGCTGCAAGTGATTCAGAGTTTTTTCATAAGCAACAGATGGATTTTCAGCATCTTCCATGTCATTCTCAGAAGGTTTTTTTCTTGATTTATCAGAAAGATGTTTGACTGCCTTAATAGCCTTCTTAGTCACTTCTATCCTGGCTTCAACTGTCAGCTGAAAAAGATTGCTCAATATTTAATCATTATTATTATCTGTACGCTACTATTTGTATTACAGCAGTGCCTAGAGTTCAGGTAGCTCCACTTTCCTACATTATTGTACAAAACTAAATGAGATATTTTAGGAGAAACAACCATATTTCTTATTAGTCATTTATTCAAAAAAAAGATCAGTATTCCATGTACTTTCTTCTGTTATCCTTTCTTTTATTGACGTTGAATTTGATTCACAATAGAACATACTAAACTTTCCTTAACAAATAACATTTGTGATTTTTGCAGACTGTCACTTTTTGGTGGTGGTGGTTTTTGCTGTTGGTGTGTTGTTTTTTTTTTTCTTTTAATTTTGTATTAAGAGATGTCTGGGGATCATTCTACAACATGAACTGAAAAACCCAAACACTGAAAATTAACTTAAGGTTAGTTTTGTTAGGTTTAGATTATGGATTGAAATGTATTTCTAAGACTATGATCATAAGTAAAGACCACTTGGAGGTCTACAACTTAGGCCATGTATACTTTGATCTGCTTGCACATTTACCACAGCTACTTCACCGGTGTGCTGCCGGTACATACAACCTACACCACGCTACTACTGCAATGAAGATTTTGCAGCTATCAAGTCTTTTTCCGTCTCTCAAAGAATCGTATTACAGTTTCACGATTTTTAAAAAGTGCAGGCTACAACAGATTGGATGTGAGGGAGACACAAACTCCTTTCAAATTGACTTATTTAAAGCACAAGTTATACAGAACAGCAAGTTACTATTTTGAAAGACCTTTACAACTACATGTATCTAGGCATTAAACCAAAACAAGAAAGTCTTTATTTTTTTTTCCATTAAACGTCTCATGGAGATGAACTTCTGGATACACAGTTATACACACACTGAATGAAGTCTCCCACTATGCCTCCATCAGGCACGAAGGGGTCATTCCTGTGTGTCAGAATGGAACTGAGTACTTTAGAACAGAAGCTAGGCAATAGATTTCTAAGCTTCCAGAAACCAAGAGTACTTTAAGAACAGATGCAGATAGAAATACTCTTCATACAGACACACATGCAGCAGACTGCTGTGGGACCAGTAAAACTGCTGTCTTGGACTTCCGGAGGGCTGACTTTGAGCTGCTCAGGACGATGGTTGGCCGAGTCCCTTGGGAGGCGGTTCTGAAGGGCAGAGGAGTCCAGGAAGGCTGGGCGCTCCTCAAGAAGGAAATCTTAATGGCACAGGAGCGGTCCGTCCCCACGTGCCCAAAGACGAGCCGGCGTGGAAGAAGACCGGCCTGGCTCAACAGAGAGTTGCGGCTTGTGCTTAGCAGAAAAAAGAGGGTTTACAATCTTTGGAAAAAAGGGCGGGCCACTGAGGAGGACTACAAGGATGTAGCGAGGCTGTGCAGGGAGAAAATTAGAAAGGCCAAAGCTCATCTGGAGCTCAACCTGGCTACTGCCGTTAAAGACAACAAAAAATCCTTTTACAAATATATCAACGCGAAACGGAGGACTAAGGAGAATCTCCATCCTTTACTGGATGCGAGGGGAAACCTAGTTACTAATGATGAGGAAAAGGCTGAGGTGCTTAATGCCGCCTTTGCCTCAGTCTTTAGCGGCAATACCGGTTGTTCTCTGGATACCCAGTGCCCTGAGCTGGCGGAAGGGGATGGGGAGCAGGATGTGGCCTTCGCTATTCATGAGGAAATGGTTGGCGACCTGCTAAGGAGCTTGGATGTGCGCAAGTCGATGGGGCCGGATGCGATGCACCCGAGGGTACTGAAAGAACTGGCGGAGGAGCTGGCTGAGCCGCTTTCCATCATTTATCGGCAGTCCTGGCTATCGGGGGAGGTCCCAGTTGACTGGTGGCTAGCCAATGTGACGCCCATCTATAAGAAGGGCCGGAGGGTAGACCCGGGGAACTATAGGCCTGTTAGTTTGACCTCAGTACCAGGAAAGCTCATGGAGCAGATTATCTTGAGGGTCATCACGCGGCACTTGCAGGGCAAGCAGGCGATCGGGCCCAGTCAGCATGGGTTTATGAAGGGCAGGTCCTGCTTGACGAACCTGATCTCCTTCTATGACAAAGTGACGCGCTTGGTGGATGAGGGAAGGGCTGTGGATGTGGTCTACCTTGACCTCAGTAAGGCTTTTGACACCGTTTCCCACAACATTCTCCTCAAGAAACTGGCTGCTCGGGGCTTGGACTGGCGTACGCTTCGCTGGGTTAGAAACTGGCTGGATAGCCGGGCCCAGAGAGTTGTGGTGAATGGAGTCAAATCTGGTTGGAGGCTGGTCACAAGTGGTGTCCCCCAGGGCTCGGTACTGGGGCCGGTCCTCTTTAATATCTTTATCGATGATCTGGATGAGGGCGTCCAGTGCACCCTCAGTAAGTTTGCAGATGACACCAAGCTAAGTGCGTGTGTCGATCTGCTCGAGGGCAGGAAGGCTCTGCAGGAGGATCTGGATAGGCTGGAGCGATGGGCTGAGGTCAACTGTATGAAGTTCAACAAGGCCAAGTGCCGGGTCCTGCACCTGGGGCGCAACAACCCCAAGCAGAGCTACAGGCTGGGAGATGAGTGGCTGGAAAGCTGCCTGGCCGAGAAGGACCTGGGAGTATTGGTTGATAGTCGGCTGAATATGAGCCAGCAGTGTGCTCAGGTGGCCAAGAAGGCCAACAGCATCCTGGCCTGTATAAGAAGCAGTGTGGCCAGCAGGTCTAGGGAAGTGATTGTCCCCCTGTACTCGGCTCTGGTGAGGCCGCACCTCGAGTACTGTGTTCAGTTTTGGGCCCCTCGCTACAAGAAGGACATGGACGTGCTCGAGCGAGTCCAGAGAAGGGCGACCAAGCTGGTGAGGGGTCTGGAGAACAAGTCTTACGAGGAGCGGCTGAGGGAGCTGGGCTTGTTCAGCCTGGAGAAGAGGAGGCTCAGGGGCGACCTTATCGCTCTCTACAGTTAC
Organism: Cygnus atratus; assembly: GCF_013377495.2. NCBI lineage: Eukaryota > Metazoa > Chordata > Aves > Anseriformes > Anatidae > Cygnus > Cygnus atratus. The sequence continues at coordinate 13,428,378 of NC_066364.1, read as the reverse complement.
CTTAAAGGAGGCTGTAGCGAGGTGGGGGTTGGTCTGTTCTCCCACGTGCCTGGTGACAGGATGAGGGGGAATGGGCGAAAGTTGCGACAGGGGAGTTTTAGGTTGGATGTTAGGAAGTACTTCTTTACCGAAAGGGTTATTAAGCATTGGAGCGGGCTGCCCAGGGAGGTGGTGGAGTCACCATCCCTGGAGGTCTTTAAAAGACGTTTAGATGTAGAGCTTAGCGATATGGTTTAGTGGAGTACTTAGTGTTAGGTCGGAGGTTGGACTCGATGATCTTGAGGTCTCTTCCAACCTAGAAATCTGTGTCTGTGTCTGTGTCTGTTCTTAACCCAGCAGCCTCAGCTGGAAGTCCAAAACAAAGTCTGAAATACCATTTTTAAAATTCATGTATACTTCGCTAATTTTTAATTTCAAGTACCATTTTAAAGATGCTTGCAATATACTTTCTTTCCTCTGTCCATACCCACAGCATTAGATACTTTAACGGTATACTGGACAAAGACATGCAAACAACTTCAATTTTCAAGTCAAATTACACAATAAATAGAAAACAAAGCTTGAATCTGTATAGTACTGAATAAGAAAGAGGCTGATTTACCATAAAAAGAGGAAAATTAAGCTGCTATAAACATTCTTTTTAAGAAAGTCAATTTGATATTTACATCATGAATTAGACTTATCTACTTGTAAAGCCACAGAAAGCTTTACAAAGAATAGTGAGTGGAATGTTTTACAGCTTTTATATATACATGCATATTACTTTTCGCTAAAAATACATGGTGAAAAATGTAGGGGTTGCTCTCATGTTTTAGTGCTGTTGCTGTAAACCACAGCAATTATCTACTGCTATTTAATACTAGAAGCAAAATGGGAGGACATTTTGGGAAGAACCAAGGAAATCTTGCCAGTATTAACAGAGTAAATACAAAGGATATCATAAAATCATATGGTTTGGGTTGGAAGACACCTTAAGGGTCATCTAGTTCCAACCCCCCTGCCATGGGCAGGGATACCTTCTACTAGACCAGGTTGCTCAAAACCCCATCAAACCTGACATTAAACATTTGCAATGATGACATCTGCAATGATGAGGCATCCATAAGTTCTGTGGCAACCTGTTCCAGTGTTTCACCACCCACATAATGAAGAATTTCTTCTGAAGATGTTACCTAAAACGTCCCTCTTTCAGATTAAAGCCATTACCCCTTGTCCTGTTTCTACACATCCTTGTAAAAAGTCCTTCTCTGTCTTTCTAATTAAGCTCCTTTATATATTGAAAAGTTGGAAAAAGTTTTAACTGGAACCTTCTCTCATCCAGGCTGAACAACCCCAATTCTCTCAACCGTTCTTCACAGTAGAGGTGCTCCAGCCCTCTGATTGTTTTTGTGGCCCTTCTCTGGACCTTCTCCAATAGGTCCATGTCTTTCTTATACTGGAGACCCCAGAACTGGATGCACTCCTACAAGTGGGATCTCATGAGATCAGGACAGAGGAGAATTACCTCCTTCAACCTGCTGGCCACACTTCTATTTATGCAGCCCAGGATACAGTTCAAAAATGAATCATTTCCATTCCCATTAACAGGAATTAGGTATGATTTTGTTACTTTGAACAAGGTCTCAACATCAGGTTTTACTATAAGCAGGGAAAAGGTGAGACTCTTCAGATCACATTAAAATTTAATTACCACGGATGGATTTATGTATCCATTTTGTAAACCTCATAAAAGATTAAAACATTTACCTTTTTCATTTTTCCTCTTCTACTGTATATTCTAATGTTCAAAATGCAATTAAGAGAGATGCAAAAGGCAAACAATTCAAGTACTCCATCTAACTGTTATATCCTAGAGAACAGTGTGAATATACTGCATGCTTATAAGTCATGATGCTATCAGCGTATACAGAATAAAGCATTAAAAAAAAAGAATACAGGTTCTTCCCAAGACCATTTTAATTTTGCTTTCATATTTGCATAAAGCTGAACTGTAGCACTACTAACATTTCATTTCTCTGATTATTTTATTCTCAAACATGAATGGCTATCCCTCCATATTTCTAGTCAGTTCAGTAATGAGATTTGGTGTCATACCCTGTGACAAAAAAACAGCTTAGGGGCTAGTTCAATTTTTGTTTGAATGTGAAGTTGAGTTTTCCTTTTAAAAAGTTTTTACAGTTTAAAAACATTTTTAATTTTATAGGCCACATGTGATAAGAAGTCCTAAAAAGCTGTTTTCATTTTCAAGTAAAGGAATATCACACACTATTTCAGCTCAACAGATTTCACTCCTTAGGGTGAAAACTCATCACAGAAGCCCATTTCCTTAAGAATATCTAAGTATTTCTCAATAAAGTATTGTACAAGTAACATTTACTCGTGTATGAAGATCCTGACCCCGCCACTCTTACTGCCAGTGATTAACATTCAACTCTGAGATGACAGAAACAGCTTCCCTTTTAATTCCACAGAAACCTGGGATTCCAGCGACATAATCACAGAATGGCTGAGGTAGGAAGAGACCTCTGGAGGTAACCTGGTCCAACCCCTTCCCAAGCATGGACACCCAGGACCAGTTCCTAAAAATCCTACTTCCACTATCTCGCTTTAAGCTTCTCCTCAAGGTCCGCTAAAAAAAAAAAAAAAAGAAAAACTTTGCTGTCTCAGTGAGATTAGAGATTACTTCATGGTAATCATTATGCTTTTTTTTTTTTTCAGTCCTTTACCTATAATTAAGTATCAATACCTCCATGAAATATGGAAATGTACAGAAGTGTTAGGGGAATAAGAAACCAATACAGTATGTCCTTGGCCACAGAACTGGGCTGGGAAGAAAGTGCTGATTTAGAGAGTTAAAATAGCGGTTGCATGACCAGCACTGCTTCAAAACATGATGAAATTTTAAGTAACAACTGCAAACCAAAAGACAGCTTTTATGTATGAAGCACTTTTCAGATGAAAGTTAGAGAAAACAGATCTCTGAAAAATACTTTTTCAAGAACTACTACAATAATTTTTCATCGTACACTTGCACTTGAAAATCATTAACTGGATTCTAAGGGAAGGCTAGTTGCAAGCTGGTCAAATAGCTGTTTCATTCCCAAACCCAGTGCATGGTAGATACTAAATCAGCTGATTTGACCAACTGCTTCAAACACTTATTGAGTTTGTTTTATGACTTTGAGTTTCATCCAAGAAGCTGGCAGGTTTCTGCTAAAAAGGTCTACTTGGACAGCAACCGCAATAACCTTGAAGGAGTCATCAACAGCTCCTTCCCTTTACTCCTACTCATCTTAAGAGACTAGAGAAACTGTATTAGAATCCTAAACAGAAATAAACAACACATTTTAAAACACATGCACAGGGGAGACTATCCAACCTTTCCTGCATCATTCATCCACAGTTAATGAGAAATTTTCCTGAAAGGTACATTAACAGAAAGAGTTTTAAGTAGTCACTAGCAGCAATCATACATGAAGACACTATTACCTTCTCGTTAGAGCACAGTTATCCACTCAGTTCAGGGTTCATGTCTGGCAACTGAAACCTCAGCATGACTGTCAGTTTTTCCAGATAGGAATGCAAATCTGAATATTTAGAATCACAGAATATCCCTGTTTGGAAGGGACCCACAAGGATCATCAAGTCCAACTCCTAGGTCCACACAGGACGACCCCAAAATCAAACAATATTTTCGAGAGCAAATGCTTATTGAATGCTGGCAGGCTCAGTGCTATGACCACTGCCCTGGGGAGCCTGTTGCACTGTCCAACCACTCTCTTCACAGAATTGTAGGGGTTGGAAGGGACCTCCAGAGATGACTGGGTCCAACCCCCCCTGCAAAAGCAGGTTCGCTAGAGCAGGTTGCACAGGTAAGAGGTTCTTCTCTTGGTGAAGAACCTTTCCCTAACACCCAGCCTGACCCTCCCCTGTCCCAGCTCCATGCCGTTCCCTCAGGTCCTGTCACTGTCCCCAGAGAGCAGAGCTCAGCGCCTGCCCCTCCACTCCCCTCGTGAGGGAGCTGCAGGCCGCCATGAGGCCTCCCCTCAGCCTCCTCTTCTCTGGGCTGAACAAACCAAGGGACTTAGCTGCTCTTCATACGCCTTCCCCTCTAGACCTTTCACCTTCTTTGTTGCCCTCCTTTGAACACACTCTGATAGTTTTATGTCTTTGTTTACCTGATACAAAGGATCAAAAACCTAATCACAATGATGGTTCCACTGAAGAGGTGTAAGAGACAGCTGATAGTACTTTATTTCTAACGTAACTTTATGTTATAAATACCTTTACAAACAGGTTTCACTGGGCAAAAAGAAATTGTAGATCTGGTAGCATATGCTACCGACACAGAAGTACATCCTTTCAATAACAGGCTTTCAGCCAGATGGAAATTACAACAGAGTTTATAATTTACATTATTACACTGCCTAGAAACCATATGCAGTGGCCCAGAACACCTCTCTGTGGAGTATCCTATTCAGAATGCAAAAGCCTGGCAGTAAACAGAAGCCTGCAGCACAGTGAATTTTAGGATCAGCACAAGTGAAATAAACAAACACATAAGAAAAGTATCTTATTCTCTGCTGAACCACAATACTGGGACTTTGGAGTTCCATGAAAACCTTTCTGATCCTCAGAGCTAACTCCTTTATATATATATATATATATATATATATACGTATATTTTATACAGTGATAGTTATAAAAAGAAGAGAGAGGTTTATAGGAAGATAGCTTTATGAATTTATCTTTAAAAACTGTAAAATGAAAAATGCAAAGATTTGCTGAGAATTTCTCCCTGACAGTACATCAACCGTGCTTCACCTGAAGTTTGAAATTTTTCAAATGTATCTGCTTACCTTTGTGACAGCTTTTGAAGAAAAGGTAATTTCATCAATAAAAGTGATGATATCATCTGGATCAAGTCTATCAAAGTACTTTGAACACACATCATATGCATGTAACCACTCATCCATAGTTTCTGGTATTTTTTTAATAAGATGGTTATCACCATTCCAAAAAAGTTTTTGTAACCAGACAGCATAAAGAGAGCTTGGTGACAGCATACTGCCATCTTTTTTAGGAATTTTGGGAGCCAGTTTGGAAATAGATAAGATATTTTGACTTGTAAGTATGGGCTCCAGCGTTCCCAGAGGGTTTTCGTTTTCATCTATTAGCTTTTTGTAATTAAGACCTATTGACAGAAGGAGAAAAAGACAAATGAAATAAAAGTTATTCATTATTTTCAAAGTTATTTAGTTATTTAAATAAATCTACTCAAACTCTTCACATTTCTGTGCAATCCAGTCAGAACTAGAAAAACTCTTGCTCCACTTCCATTTTGAATCATGCACATTGACAGACTGGGGAGGAAGACAAGTTTGCATGCAGGTAACACCAGGATTTTATGCTGACCTCACATATGAGGTCTCTCAGTCCCTGGAACATATTTTGACTTCATATACTGATACACACACACAAAACACACAGATTTTCAAATGTGCAAGGATAGAATCATGTATGTAGAATCATGAGACCATTTTTTAAAAAACAAATCCTACAAAAGCTCATCTTAATAGTATCTTATCAATACTTTACTTTATAATCAAATTGAAAATGGTATTCAAAGTTTCAGAATACTTTCCAGCAGTTCTCTTTCATATGTATTGTCTAATAATGTAAGAGGAATAAATAATGTATTTCTGCAAAGGCAAAAAGTAACATCAAAGAAAAAAATACAAAATAAAATTACCCTCTTTACAAAAATCCTTAAAGTTCTTGATATATTATGTAACTTAGACTTTTGAAAGATAAACTAATATTCTCAAATGACTTAGACAGTTAATGTTGAACTTGCAGGCTTAAAAATTATGCTCCAGGATGTCTGTATTTTTTCTTTAAAAATTCATTATACATCACTGCTAGTAATTCTGACTTGCATCACCAGCAGAAATCTGTTTTTAATCTACCACAGCAGGCAAAAAAACTTTAAGTTAAATTTCTGGTAATACAAAGAGAAGGAACTTCTCTCTTCCTATAATGCATGACTAACCCATCAAATTGCTTGCAGGCATCTGATATGCTCATTGAAAAAAAAAATAATAATTGCCTGGGAAGTATAAATTAGATAAACATAACCATGTCAACACTCATAACAGAATAATAAATACACCTAGGAAAAAAAGCATTAACTCTCCTACCTGGTGCAACTGCTTTGAATTTTTTCAGGAGTCGAATGTGAGTTTCAGGTTTCACAGCATGCTTCACAAATTCTGAGCAACAACAATTTTCAAGGAGTGTGAAATAATAAAGCAACCGCTGATGATCTCTACCTTCAATACTTGGGTAAACATATTTAACCATGTGTTCATGTAAGGTTTCAGGACTTGTTTTCAAAGTCTCAAAAAGACCAAGACTTTGTGCTCTTTCTTCTATTTCCAGCGTAGATAATCTGCATTTAGAAAGAGTTTTGCTTTAAAGGCATGAACATGCCATTAATGCCTTTTCAGTTCAACACTTCTGGAGACAGAACGATACTTTTCTCTGTTTGAGTAGTAAGGTTCAACTTTGTAAGAGATTCTGAAAGAGTAAACACTCATTCATAAATGTTTAGATAGCTTCTGTTTATGAAGAATTGAAACTAAGGAGTTCCTTCATTTCCTGATCATATTATTTGTATACTTGGACGTGCAGATTAAGGGTGACACATACTGAAGTGTGATTCAAAGCAGCATTTCAAATCCCTAATTATGGATATATGTAAAAGTAGACACATCCACTGCATGTGTATAGGAATTTTAAGCTTCTGCTTAAAAAAAAGCAACCAAACAAAATAAAAGCCACCACCAATAAAAATAAATAAATAAATTAATTAATTAATTAAAAAATATATATCCACACAGCACTTGTGGCTGAGAGATGTTAGAAAAATCTTACAGCCCAATTCATTCTCTCATTCTATTACATTTTATTTTCTGTAGTAAATGAGCACCTGTGCATTCTTTTAGAGAACATCACTGAAAATTGGCTCTTGCCCACTAGTTTATCTATTTGACACTATCACTCATACTTAGCATATTTAATTTGACAGTTTTATTACGCTACCTTTCAAATTGTCATCCATGAAAACTTACGAAAATACCAACAAATCTCAGGTTGACCTCAGCCAGTCTCACTGCTGGAAATTTTTTTCTTGACCCTTTTGAAATGAACACATTAGTTCATTCACAGCATGAATTCAGACACTTCCAACAGACTACATAAAAGACAGCTGAATGCAATCACTCCTTTTTTCCCCCTCAACAGGGATAAAAATGGATGTATATCAATGAAGTCTCATCTTGAGTTTATACATTTCTCAACAGAAAATTTTACCTAAAATCTAAGGAAAGAAGTCACCTATGGATGAGCATCAAACTGACTCTTCCCAACATCCAGCCATAGGCCACCTTAGGTAGGTATGTTTCAATTTGAGATTTGATGTCTTCTAATCACATTTGATTTTTTTCTACCTTTACAATTGATTAAATTAGAATTTTGACATCATTCTTCCCTCAGCATATATGCCACAAGTAAGGTAGTGTTTCTTTTTGATATCCAAGTAAAGTAAGTCTAAGTTTCATTCTTAAAGATGAATTTCATACAGCAAATACTACAGACAACCTTCTCTCAGTTTAAAATTAACCTTCGATTTCTAAGGCAGAAGTTATTTTTGAGTTATTTTTTATGGCTAGAACTTAGCCCACAGGCTAGAAACCTAACCTTGTAAGCTTTAATTTAGGTTTCTAGATTCTAGCTGTTTGCTAAGTGCAATGGTTCTACCATATTAAGGAAAAAATGTCTGCTACTAATGGAAATAAAATGTCATTCACGCTTAATACTCTTAATGTAAGACAAAACTGACACTTGAAACTGATTTATATCAGGAAAGAGATTTGAAAGCTCTGAATACACTTTTCTTCCATACCATCCAGCCTATAGTTTGAACTTTGAGATATTAAATTTTAAATTGACAGAGTTTTGCTGTGTGCTTTTTGTTTCTCTTTTGTTTTGTTGAGGGAGTGGGATGGATGCAGGAGAGAGCAAAAAAGGTTCATTATGCTGTTCAGAAAGATTGTGGAATAGAATCCATGGAAGATGAACATAAAATTTCTTGTTGCTGAAATTATAAAAAGCATTTTATACACTTTGGCAATCAAATTTGACCAGATCCTCCAAAAGAAACAATTAAGTTTTCAATTAATTAAAAAACAGTAATTATATGCAATTTTAATCAAGTTCAAATTCACAGCACAACAGAAAAACATGTTTATTTGTTACCAACTAATCAAGGAAATAGTTAATACAAACCATGTAAGTGCTTCTTTTGAGCTTCTCTGTACATAAAGTGGCTTATAGAAATAATCTCTTTAACCAAATATGCAGTAAGTCTTAGAATAAACTTCTTTTCATTTCAGAATGAATGCATAACGAGGCATGCATTATTAATGCCATAATCCCAAGAGTAAAATATACTGTAATGGCCATATGCTGTCAATCAACTTTAAAATGAGATTATGATACAACAAAAACATACTCAGCAGCATATTATGCTATTATATATCAATTTTCAAGACTTTTTTGAATTTCATTAGGGAAAAGGTCGTTACTTCGTACTTCGGTGATTTCAGAATTCTATGAATACTAACTCACAGAGGACAGAACAAAAAGTGACAGAAAACTGGTGCAAAACACCTTCGGTAGAATTTTAGACCCAGAGAAGTGATCTGGTTCTTTCATATTCACCCCAGTATTGCCAGGTTTACACCCCAACTGTCTATTTTGTTTAAAGAACTAATTCATTCAGTAGCATCAAAAATTTCAAAGATACAACCTTTCTGTTTTCTGAAGGAAGCAAAGGGAATCCGAGAATGTTATTTCACCTTCTCAGACCATGTACCAAAATCTATCAGGCTTTGTTTTTTATGCCTCATGTTCTATAAAACATTTTAATGCTTTTTAATTAATAGTTAATGTTAAGAGAGGTAGAAGTACTGCTGCAAGCTACAGCTGCTTTCGCAATTTAAAATTTGAAACCAAGTAATTTCATCATGTCTGTCAGAACAGTAGATAAGAGCTGCTATATTACACATGGGGCTCTACATCACTGTCACCTGAATGCACTATTCAGGCTAGTAGCTTAGGCTTTCATTGAAAGGGTTTATTTCTCTTTCAATTTGCTAAAAGTACTTGTCTTACTGACAAGATGTTAAAGTCTGAAAAGAAAAAAGAAAAAAAAGGCTCTTGAACCAACTCTGGAATGCAAAAGAAAAGAATCCCCCTTGCCATCAATGCCAAGTCTGATCTGCCACAATCCTGTAGTCTAGAAAAGTTCCAAAGAACTCTTGTAGAAAAGTGCTTCCATAAAAAAAAAAAACACATACACACAGATTATTAAGACAACTAAGAAGCTCTAATATAGTTATTTCCTTTGCTACTATTTAGAAGAGAGGTCAATAAATACCAAAGTGTATTTTAAAATAAACAAACATTATCACAATTCACAACCTATTCCAAAGGACTGTAAAAGTAAAAAGATATTTTGCTATCAAGGACTCGATAGCTGTGGGAAGGACATTCAAAGCTTTGGAAACTTAAACACTGAAACAAAGTCCCAGGATATTTACAAGAACAGTAAGATGCACATGGATTTTTATGCTTGCTTGTAGCACATTTTCATGGCTGGTTACAAAAACACCACATGCAAGAAATATGAAAACACAAACCTAAATCTGCCCCCAGTATAATGCCATTCTCTCTCAGATTAGGACATATTTCCATGTAATAGAATCCAATGTGAATTTGCAAAACTTACCCACTGTCAGTGAATAAAAATTCCAGATGGGTCATATAAACTTCCCAAAGGGGGACGTTGTATCGCTTAGCCAAAGAAACAGAAATCTTGTATACATTTTCTTCAAGTGTTCTTGTAGAAAAGAGCCATGAAATAGAACAAGGAAAAGTTACACGAAGTCCCTAGAGACAGGACAGTAAGTATTACAACTAGAAGAGCAATGATTTCTTGTTAATCTTATTCTTTTAAACCAAGAAACTAGATTTAATTCACTAGTTTTAAATCACAGTTAAATAAAAATATACGAAGTGTGCCTTCTTGCATTTTCTATATTCAGTGGTCCATTTGGGGAAAATTTTGAAATAAAATCAAAATACAGAGATATTTCAAAGACAAATACCTGTTCCACATACACCTTGGTTCTCAGTAACAGTTGGGTTTCTGCTTAACCTTTTTGCTACAGAAAAAAAATTATTTTTCCTTTAAGTTACAAAATGACAACCAATGTGAACCAATGCATCACAGCACTTACTTGATGCAGCACTTCTGAAGTCTTTGGTAAGTAGATTGGTATGTAGATACTCAAAGCTCTTCCTAGAAGTTCACAACCAGAAACATTCCTAGTCTTTGCAGGCTGAAAAAAGCGTGAACGTGTCCAGCTACACTTTGTAAGTGTACTACAAATAGTAAAAACTGTTTGTGTTACTGCCCTTTAACAGAACAATCTGTTAAGTGATGAAAGCCTGAAGTTAACCTCATATTATTTTCTATTAACCCACTGAAGCTAGTACAGCTCAAAGACTGGTGCAAAAGAAAGCAAAGAAAGGAGCAGCTCTTCCGAATGGTTCTTAGCCGTGTCTCGTCTGTGTGCTAGCATGCATTGCTGAAGTACCTGAAAATATGCCTGTGCAGTGCTGCTCAGCTGGAATTTTGATGATCATCTCCAAACTCCCAGAAAAAGGCATTTGGAAAATCAGGGCTGTTTTTTTTTCCCCCAGTGTTATTCTGTTAAACTTCTTTTGTATCATACAAATGCACGTGTGCACTCACAATCGTTGTACACATCAGTCAGCTACAAAGCACTACAACCAGGACTGAGTTCAATTATAATGAAAAGAAATGAGATTGACATTTCCAGTCATCCATCCTCAGAAGACTTAAAACAAAACAAAAAACAAACAAAGGAGAAGCGAAATGAAGATTTAAGCTAAGAGTCTTTAAGTCTCATGTTTGAAAGAGGAAAACAAAATGGAAGGCTACAGCTGTTTGAGTTCTGCAAAGCATCGGGAAGAAAGAGATATGTCTGCACCAGAAAAAAGACCAGAGCAGTATATCAAAAGCATACACAGTGTTTCAGAAACTAATGCCACTATTAAGAGCTACAGTACATTGGAAGAGGTTTTATACAGGATATTCTGGTTTAGTCTTCTGGAAAGGGACCTATTTCATATGCATCAAAATCATTCTGAGAACCCAATAATCACCAACTAAATTATGGAAATTCCAATTGCACCATAATTGCACAAATTTTCTAACCCAGATCACTCAGGCACAAAAAAAAAAAAAAATCTAACAAAAATATTTCAGCTCAGTTACATAAGACAAGGGAAAAACAGATATTCATTAAAATCAGCTTCCAATTAAAATATTTAAGCAGAAGCAGTGATAGGCTGAAAACCTCAGAGCAGTTGAGTTGGGGGGGAGGAACTTGTCACAGGTGAAAAGTAATTTGGAAAGTTTACACACTATGGTTGGCCTAAAGCTGTGTGGAACTTCAGCTGATTACTCAGGAATTCCAATTCACTCTTGCTCTAGTTTCCTTTATTACTGCCCAGATACATTCTTGCTTTATTTTGCCCAAACTGAAAACTGCTTAAGAACTAGCCTTGATTAAGTCTGTGAGGCACCTCAATCTTTAAATGTTTGATAAATAATGTGTAATAAGCTCTAATGAGAATACACCAAAATATGGAAGATAATATTGACATAAATTGTTAAGTAGTTTTAGCAAACAAATTCTTCATTCTAGTACAAAGCTTTTTTTTGTAAATAAGATACCATCTCTTCCAGGTTTTGTTCCTGCAAACGGCACTTCATAAAAGATTCAAAACATGAGCCATTTAATGATAATTCAAACGCAAGCAAGAAAAAAATATGCTACACAATTATATTAAATTTGCACATTGTTTTCATCAAAAAATGCAGATTAGGAGTCAACTGAGAAGATTAAAACAAGGAAGCTGTGAGCTGAACAAGCAATTAATTGGATCTTTGCAACTGTCTAATACAGCACTACCACTCAACTACATGCTATGAAGTCTCATTTTTACTAACCCTTTGACAGTCTAGTGACAATTCAACTGGGATTGCCTTCAAAACATAGAGAGTTCAATATATTTGTTCACAACGTAGAGCGGTTGCATGAAAATGTTAATAAAATGTATTTTTAAAATGAAGAGACATTACTATCCTACTTACCTTTTTTTTTTCTCCTATTCTGGATAACTTAAAGGTGAGAGAACATTCTAAATATCACAATATGCACAGTGGAGGCTTCAGTCATTCCAAGTGATTACAAAAAATACATTGTAATATAGAGTAGTTTTAACTTAATTATTAACAAATAAAATAGTTTTATTTACAGTTTAAAATCAGTAACAAGAAGCTGGGGTTTTGAGATTTGTTAATTTGTTTTGCTATAGTTCACTATAAACTGACTCTTGTGCATACCCTAATAGATTTCAAGGGCAGGCATACAGAAGATGAAAGGAAGAGAACAGACCTCCACCTGTGCCCCGATTTCATACATCCCTGATTTTACTTTATGTTTATTAACTGCTAATATTGAATTTAGAGTTCTATCTTCCATTAAAAGTTATCAACCCAAATGTTTGAGTGTGGAATAGTTGAATTGCAAAGGCCCCAGTTGTAGCAGTGTTACAGTGTAAATATCTGAAGGAACTTGCAACTTATCATTGCTTCTAAAGGTCAGCGCTACTTTCAATTTGCTTTCCTGCCTTGAAGCTTAAACTAATTCCATTTAAAAATAATGAAAACTTAATAGATCTTACTTACTCTGCCAGTCCTAGTATTGTTTCTCTCTTGTACTGTCCATCTGCTGTAAACCTCTGCACATCTACTCCTTTGCCAAGTCCTTGCAGAATCTGGGCTTGAGTGAAATCCAGCAGTCGTTCATTGTAGTAATGCAACTGATTTATCAAAGTTGCAATTTCTTCAGGCCACTCTTTATAGCCATACTGAGTAACATGCTGCGTGACCATCTTAATCAGCTCTTTTGGATCAGCCTGTAAAAATAATTGGAAAACAAATTTGAAAACATCCTACATGTTCCTTTAAAAAATTACCATTTTATAATTGATTCCAGTGTTCAAAATTGAAATATTTTTCCATTTTTCAGAAATCTTAAGTATGCAAATATTGCAATATGTAGAGAGTATTCACTATGACTTTAAAACCTGTCCTTTTGGAACGTTTTAGAATTATGCCATATGCTACAAGAACTGACACAAACTTACCTAAACATACTAAGATTAAAAGTATGTCATTGTGACTGAATTTGTTTTTAAAACACTCATTTTTATTACTATTAAGCTAGGCAACTGATTTATAAAACTTATAAAGTTTATTTTTATTTGTAAAATTTATAAAGAAAACTTCAAAAATCTCTCGGTCACAAAACTACAAATAAGTTTATTCATAAATAAAGACTACCTCAAAAGAAAAAATGGAAGTGATACTCTAAAATAGGATTATTTTTTTGGTTTCGTTTGGTTTAAATTGCTTATTTTCTGATATACTTTTATTTTGCAGAATTGACAAAAGGCAGCATTTTAAATATCAAGCACTGGTACTTTCAAAGACCAAGAAGTGTTGCAAGATCTGCAAATTACACACAAGACATATTGCCTATACATGTTCGTTTTGTACATTAAACACTGAAATCTTCAAGTAATTAAATATTGATCATCTACTGGTTAGGATAACCTTTGTTTACAGAATAACTTTCATCACAAGGAAAACTTACTTTTCTGCATCAAGTGCATACTTAATCCATCACTTAATTTCTGTAGTCAAAAGCCCACACAGCGAATTAGAACATGAACCAAATACAGTAAAAATGTTTGAAATGGAAAAGGAATACATGCGAGTTTCCAATTACCTCAAAATCTGGGCAGTGGCTATGTCTAAGCCCCTTCACTAGAACAAAGCTGTGTCTGATACATCACTCAGCATGATCAAAGCCTTCTCTCTTCCACGAGGCCACGATGCCCACAAGGCAGCGATGCCCACAAGGCAGCACCACGACTTCTGTGTCAAGCCCACTGAGGATGAAGTGCTGCCTACAGTGTCCCAGCACCTAACACTGAACTGCACTGCTTTACAGTGAACAGCCACCAAGAAATACCTTGGGATGCCAACTGTAGCTACAAAATTTTCTAAAATAACTGATTTAACTGCTGTGATCTTAAATATTTTGAATATACTGGACAAATATACTTTGTTTTTATTATTACAGAATGGCTCTGTTAAATTAGAAGCTAAAACTTACAAACATTAACTACAGCGTACAGAAAATTTAAAATGTATAAAACATCTGAACCTTGAGACATGCTTGCACTTCTCTGTGGCTTGATGGTCATTCTAAATTGATTTATTTTTTCCCCCCTTTTCAAGTCTTAGCTGACACGCTGCTCACAAAGTCATATTAAATGCTACAGGGCATCCTTTTTCCTCTCCACATGATATTTTTGTGAAGCCCTCTAAACATTGCAAACTCATTGATTTTATAAACAACATCAGTAGTTCTTTCAAGGTTGTTTAAGAGATTGGTAACAGAATAATAAAACCTCAGAAAAGAGATAGGCAGGCAGAGCAGTGCCTCTACAATGCAATTACACCGGCTGGAAACCAATACACTGCTGCTTATTATATACCCTGGTATCTAATTTTAGGTGATACACTAGAAAACAGAGCACTGGAGACAGGGAAAATCAGAGCAAGATGAAGAAAACTGTTTAACATAATTGCCTCAATCCTCTGTACAATCCACTAAGAAAGGCAGGTGCCTCTGACAACCTCTGTGGGTAAGTTTGGTCTCTTTGGCTAGGTTCCCCCTCTCTCCATGAAGAAAAACAGAGTCCAATGTCATCAGTCTTCTTCCTTTGCACAGCACACAGGATTATTCATGAAGTACACAAAGACAATCTTGAAAATATTTTCAAACACATCTGTCAGAACAATTCCTTGAGAAATTGCTTCTGAAGATGAGAAGACAACACTTTTTATTAAGTTTCCTGCACAGCACCAAGTTTTTCACAGTGAGGCTGAATATAACTTGAATATTTACAACAGTAACTTATAAATAATATTAAGGCAGATTCAAAACAGTTTACTTTTGTTCCACCTTTATCTTCAACACACTGGCCAAACACAGGCTATAAAATTGAAATTCCTT
This sequence comes from Cygnus atratus, assembly GCF_013377495.2. Lineage (NCBI taxonomy): Eukaryota > Metazoa > Chordata > Aves > Anseriformes > Anatidae > Cygnus > Cygnus atratus. Next base: position 13,413,070 of record NC_066364.1, on the reverse strand, counting down.
TTTTAAAAGCAAATTCTGCCACCTGACTTCCAAACATATTATTCTGACCAAGTTGCAGCCTCTCATCTGACATCTGTCATTGATGCCAACCTTCATTCTTCATGTGTCACATCTCCCTAAAGGCATCTTTGTGCTATCCTCCACATCGCCTGTTTATGCTTCAAAGGAGCACCTTAAGGCTATCTAATCAGCTTATCATTCTCCTGCTAGTACTTTTGCCAAATAATACCTACAAATAAGCCTGCAGTTCTGCCAAGACTGCTGTATATCAAACTAGTAAATACTTTTTCATGGTTTTTCTTATCTGAACCTCTTCTACCTTGTTTCAATATCAAGTTGTAATAAAAGTAAAATAAAAAACCCGGATCAAGGAGCACTTTGTGGCATACTACTACCACAACACAAAACAACACTGACAGACTATTACAAGGACTGAACTTCCTAATGACATAATTAAAGATCAATATGATTGTTCCCTGTACGAATACCCATCATGTATGTGTATCTTTACATGTGTAATAGAAAAAGTTCATCACACTCCTCTAGCTAAGCAAAGTATGAAATCTAATAGCTGGTAAGTTAGGAGATACACGTTAAAGCAAAAGAAAACAATTGTTTTCATTGTTTTCTTTATTAATTAAGATCCTTTGCTAAGGATTGTGTTGAACTCTCTCTACCACCAGAAATCTTTCAATCAAGTGTTGCCCCCTTCCATCCCTTACAAGACTTAGACCCTGAACTATCCAAGCATGTGAAATCAAAAATTAGAGAAATCCCACAGCCTGCTTCATGCAATAGCCTATACTGATATCAGTGTGAGGTTTTCTTTTTTTTTAATCCATGAGAACTTTTTTCCTGAGTTGCAGTTGTTTGCAAAACTCACACACAGTTTAAGTGAACCATGCAGATTTTCTTCTCTCCGATTTGTCATCTTTGTCACAGTTTTAAAATGCTTTCTTAAATAACGATGTTGCTTGTGCAGCAATTATTAGGCATCCAAGACAAGCTCACAGAGAAAACACAGCTGAAGCGTTCAGTATCGACCTGTTCAGAACTTGCATTTCATAATATTAAATAATCGTTAACATCTCCACATTTTAATAATATAACTTCATGAAAAGGCAAGCACAAATACTTCTGCATCCATTAGATACCTAGTTCAAATAGACATAATGCAGTATTGGGCTTACGTGGTAAGGCTTTGGTAGCAGTGAGCTGCAGGGGTAGCTTCTGTGAGCAGAGCCCAGCAGCTGCCCCGTGTTACAGAATCACAGGATCATAGCATGGCTTGGGTGGCAAAGGAACCTTAAAGATATCTAACTCCAATCCCCCTGCCACCCACTAGAGACCAGGTTGCCCAAAGCCTTGTCCAACCTGGTCTTGAACACTGCCACGGATGGGGCATCCACAGCTTCTCCGGGCAGCCTATTCCAGTGCCTCACCACCCTCTTGACTGAAGAATTCCCTCTTAACCTCTAATCTAAATCTCCCCTTTTTAGTTTAAAATCATCCCCCCTTGTCCTACCACTACACTCCCTGACAAAGAGTCCCTCCCCAGCTTTCCTGTAACATACACTCCTTGAATGTGACCATCCAGCCAATTCCTTAGCCACCAAGTGGTCCATCCATCAAATCCATGTCTCTCCAATTTAGAGACAAGGATATCATGGGGGACAGGGTCAAGTGCCTTGCACAAGTCCAGGTAGATGATGTCAGTTGCTCTTCCCCTCTCCACCAACGCTGTAACCCTGTTGTAGAAGGCCACCAGATTTGTCAGGCACGATCTGCCCTTAGTGAAGCCATGTTGGCTGTCACCGATCACCTTTTTCTTTCACATCCCTTTAAAATGCTTCATTCAGCCATACACATTAAGAAAAAAAAAGGGGAATATGAGTCAGTCTTTCTGCTGTTCTTCTCCTGAAGTGGCAACAATTTTACAGCTACTGAAAAAAATAATGATAATGATAATAAAAAAGATAGCTTTAGTGTAAGTACGTCATTGATGACATTAGATCATGATAAGCTATGTAGCCTTTTTATTTATTTTAAGACCAATAATCTTTCAAAATGTTCTAAAAAGGAGTATTTTTTGTTTGTTTTTAATGTAAATGATCTTCAGATTGCAATACAGAAATGACTAGGAACATTGATGAGAAAAGCTGCCAAGATCATCTAGGCTAATCTGCTCATAATCACCATGAATACATAACTGATTTTGCGGACCTTTCTGGAGTAATATAATGATTAAAAGGTAACGATCAAAAGCTGCAAACATACTGAGCCATAGGAATCTGAATGGAAAGACAGAGAATGTCTTAGTTGTGGCGGATCCTTGTAATACCAGATTTGTTTTAAAACATTTTAAGTGATCTGAAGAAAAAGAACATGCTACAGAGGAAGCTACATACACCACCCAAAACCCTAATGGTTAACACAACTAGGAGATGGCGGCACATGAGAAAAACAAGAGATACCAGAGTGCAGGGTGTAAAATGCCTGCTACAGACACTGATGCACACTGATCATCATCCTGCCTCTAGTTGCTGCCAATGTGCAATGCTTCTAAGCAAACCACACCTCTGGAAAGCACTGATACATTTCAGGGAGGAGAGGAGAGTTCTTCCTTAATCCTTGCTTGCGGCAAAAGCCACAATCCCTGTAGCAAGAGATTCAATGTGCTACAAATCTGATCCAAGCAAATATAAAAGAAAAAAAGAGTCACAAGCAAAAGATATAATTTTTTTTCAAGTACTGAAGCTGGGAAAGAAAAAAAAAGGTTTATAGGGAAGAAATAGTTTATACATGCGTGTTTACTCAAGAAGTAAAATCCATCCCTCCATAGGATGCCCTTTTATTAATTACATCAGTAACACTTATCTTTAACGAAGCCTGCCGTGCTGTGAATCAAAAATATATTACCACGATGACACAGCATCATATTAATTTGGGGTGGCCCGTCTTTCAGATCATGGCTGTCTCACATTTGATATGCTCAAAGCAAAAGCTAAAGTTCATGACTGGGAGCCCAGAACACCTCAGAACTAAAAGCTGTACTATCAGGATTCAGACGCAAGGATGCCTCATGTTTCTTTGTCCTCTAGCTACATATACCGTTGGGTAACACAACAGAACACTCATGCATCAGGATCAGGAGGCAGCAAATCTCATCGTCCACCAGTGAAACCACATCAAGTCAACATACAAGGATACCTACTAGAATACCTTTTATAAGCTACGTCAGAATAATGTGTTTACTGTACAAACTAACATAAAACGAAGTAGAGATGAAATGAGCCATTAATCCTCAATTATCAAAGCCATAGGTGTGTCTACTTATACATACAGACAATATTAAATTTCAATTTCAGGTTTTTAGAATCTTAAATGATCCATCAGACACTTCTGTAGCACACTTGAATGTCTCAGCTGTATTTACTTACAATGATTTTGAAACCTGTTCGTGCTCTTAAAAAAAAAAAAAATGCTTGTCAGCACAGTACTTCACATGTACTCAAAAACGTGGATCTGGTTATTATACATATGGGAGTGGAGCTGTGGACTCAAATTCCCTAACTTCCCTTCTTGCATTTGCCACAGATTTTATCCAAATTTCTTTATTCCCCCCATATACTGAAATAGAATATTTTAAAATTTTACTGAAGATCAATGTCTGTATAAAACAAATGCTCCCAGGTCACAGTTTAAAAGCCAGTGCTTTTTGAAGCTCTCATTTTAAAATGGCCAAGTTTAAACAACTCTCAAACATCTTGCCTACAACTCATATAACATCATACAAAATGTAGATCACACACTTGAAGTACACAAGTGACTGAGGACTCCACAGTCCTGATGTGCTTAAGTCCTGATGGGTTTAAGACTAACACTAATTTGAATGACTTATTTCAATTTCCAGAGATATTTTTTTTAAATGTACATTTGCAGTGAAATTGCTGTAAACTAACTTATGAAGAAAAAAAATGGCGAAAACCAAAGGAGCTGGTGAATTGTGAGAGCAACACAAAAGCACAGGTAAACAGTTTGCAGGAAAGCAATTGCACTTTCACAGGAATTGGAAGAAATTTTTATTTCCAAAGTCCTGCTTCTCTCCATTACCAGGCAATGTGGACATCCAGTAACAATTCAAATTGCAAACATATGGTAGGGAATGAAATTTCACACAAACACTCTTTGTCATTTTATAACTAGAAATAAGTTGTGAAAACAAAATCTAGAAAAGATTTGGAAATTATAGTATTTCAAAACTAGACTAAAAAAAAGAGCAAATTATTTATTTTTTTTTTTAGTTTTTGTTTAATAGAAGGAATGTGCTGTGTTTTCAATAAGCAATGCTGAAGTGTCATGTTTGAAAGCTGAAACACTTGGAATAGTAAGGCAGGCAGTATAATCCACTGTTGCTTCAAGATCACTATGTGGGGAACTTATAAGGAGAAAAGGTTGCCCAAGATGCTGGTACAAGTAAAGATGACAGGGGATTGGAATCCCAGGAATCTTTTCTGCAGGCAAATCCCCCAGAAGAGGCTGAATAAAAAGAACTGAGTACTGAGTTAAGCTGTTAGCTTTGAATTATGCATCAGACCTTGCTTGCACACAACCTTGGAAATATATTACCTGTTGATTTTAATTCTGTTTCAGAAATGACACTAAAGCTGGTATTAGAGTTGGGCTAAGGAATGCACAACACCTATTAAAAGGAATCAGGTTCTACAAGATTTTTTTTTCAACTCTCTTTGCAGAGGTAGCAAAATCACAGACTAGAATTATCGGAATACAAAAAGAATAAAATGCTGGTACAAATTTTATTTCATGCATACATCATATTTTAAGGTAAAACAGCTATCCATGGCAAAATGAAGTCATGAAGACAAAAAGTATAACCACTGTATTTGTAGACAATAATATAAATACCTGCATGCCATTGTAATTATTGCCCTGAACTTTTACTGAATATATTTTATGACAAATTCCTAGCAGATAAAACTTGGCTACAGAAGTAACATATGATCCTTTAAGAGCCAGCAGCAGACAAAATAATGACAAAAAAAGTTATTTTAAAGTGCAAGCAAAACCTCTAAATTAAATCAACATAGTTTCTAATACAGAAGCCAGTACTGCTGCAGGAAAAAAATGCAAGTGGCTGCTGTTGCTAATAACATATAAAAATAATTTTAAAAGTTAAGGCAGTTGCTTCCACAGTTATGTTAAATGACTTGTGTCTGAAGAGTCGAACAAATTGCTCTAGTGCTGTTTTAAATGCTTTTTTGCTTTGTTTCAATCAGCTTTTCCAGCAAGAGTGAAGAATAATCTGTCCCAAGAGAAAATGTTTTGATAGTTTCTCTTCTCTCGTGTTCTCTTGCAGACTCTCTCATATTGGGTAGGATACTGACAAGCCGGACTTTCGTAGAAAAACTCATCTTGTCATTTCAACTGAAAGCTGCTTTAGGGGAACTAACACATGATAAATGCAAGATTAAAATGTCAAATAAAAGAACATCTCTGAAAATAGAAAATTACTACACAGTTTTGGGTCAACTACTGAATTCATAGCACATAGTTCTTTTCCCATTTGCAGTCAGCATTATTCTCACTAAACAATGTCTCAATTTTGGTAATTATCCTAACCTTCTGACCATCCCCCTTTTCTCTAAAAAAAATTGTATTTATTTTAATAATAAATGACGTTATGGATGTTCCTTTAGAATATGTCTTTACTCTTGATCTACATGGCTGCAGCTTTAGTCATACACAGACTTTGAAATAAGCATACATTCCTAGGATAAAATCTGTGTATAACATGATATCGTTTTAGTTTCCTGTGTACAATACCATATGCTTTTAACTGTAGTTGCCTGACTAGGTACATGCAAATATTTCTATATTTTACTAATTTCAAGCTTGAAAACTATTCCATGAGCTACATAACAGAATAAAACACCTCTTTTTTTTCAGCGAGTGTCTCAGTGACCACCTTCCCTTACTGTGCTATTTTTCTGAAAAGCTTCTTAGGCTAAATTCATCCAGACCAAAGCAACATTTGTACTCAACTCTCCAAGTTGGGGAGGTGGGGCGGAAAGAAAAAGAGAGAGACAGAAGAGGCAACTCTCTTACTCAGGAACTGAAGACTGCCTGTAGCTCCAAACTTACTTATATTGACAATCCAGATGAATAACACTTTGCTAAAGTATTTTATATTCTAAAAACAATGTCACATAAAATTTCAATCAGGCTGCGTGCAAAAATTAATTTTGCTGACAGCTTTACATTCATCTGTAAATTATGAAGCGGTATCATGTTCAAAGCGGAAAATGCTGAACCCTTTAGTTCATTGAAATAGCTGTCTAGCTGTTTTTGTTGGTGGTAATTTTTTGTTTGTTTGTTCAGTGCTAATTTTTCAAGCAAACTTGAAAAACCATACCACCATCTGAAGAGGAAAGTAAAAGAGAAGATAAAGTGAACTGACTACAAAAAGACTGCTTCAAAAAGCTGGCAGTCACCTTTATACTCTCTCAGAAAGGAACAAAACCCCTTGCAAGAGAGAAAGCAGAAGTTATCCCAACTCCCTGGCACGAAAATCCATAAGTAACTCTCCAGAGGAACATAGGCAAGCTAGAACTCAAACTTCCATGAAAATTCAAGGTTTGAAGATCTTCTGTTCTAAAAGAGTATTTCTGAACAGCTGGCTTAAGAACATTTGCTCTGCTTCAGAAGTGGGATTTAACAGCATAGCTTATACAGTCCTCGCAAAATAAAAATGAGCAACATTGCAATAATCTCTTTTTTCTTTTTTTAAGTATAATTTACCTTGAAGAAATAAAATGATGCTTTGTAGTGTTTTGTGCTTAACAGACAAAGAAATATGAGGATATGCAAAACATCGGCTTATCTATATCAAACACATTTCAACCAAAGGAACATAGTTGCCACGCTGTGACTGCAATGTCACTAACTGCTGGCTTACTATTTCAGGAATGATACCAGAAGACGTTAAAAAACCTCCACAGGGACTGCTAGTTCAGGAGAGGTTACTTGAGTCTTAAGCCTTTGAATGTAGTAGCATTTAGTGAGCTCGGGGAAAGACTGGGAAAGAGGAAGCATGTTTGTTTATACATCACTAAGTAATAAACAAACAAATTAGAAAAAAAAAAACAGGAAAACTAACAAAATGTGACAGGTCAAAGAGGTAATTAAAAGGGCTTAAAAAAAAAAAAAAACACTGAGATTCATCCTGTAAAGAATGGCTAAACTGACAGCAAAGTTCTGAAAAGTAGCTCAAAATCAGGAGACCGGCTAGAGAATTGGCAGGATCACTTGGTGACAAGGTGTGAAAGGAGCAGGGATGGATAACCCTATAGCAGAGGAAGTCAATGAGCTAGCATGCCACTATGACCAGATGGCATTCACCTTGAGTTCGAGAAACACAAACGTGAAATTACATTAAATGACAGGCTTAGGTGCATCAACACATGTTATAACCACTGTGCCAGAGTACAAGACCCATTTGAAAAATGGACTTCAAGAGGATCATCACAGGGATGACAGACCAGTGAGTCTGATTTACATCCCTGGTAAGATCACAGGCTCCATAATAAAGAATAAAGCCACTGAACACATGCATAAATTGTTTGGTGGGAAAGAGTCAGCATGGCCTCTGTAAAGAGAAATCTGCCTCATTAACTTGCTGGAGTGCTACAAGGATGTCAACGAGCACATTGGTAAAGGACATCCTGTAGACAACAAGCATAAAGACCTTCCAAAATTCCTTGGTAAGTTTTCCCACCAAAGTCCAGTCAAGAAAAAGTTGTCATGGGATTGGAACAAAGGTCTTTTTAAGAACTGAAACCTGGTGAAAAGAAAGGTGAAAGCTTAGTGATCGCTCTTCAGGATAGGGAAGAGCTAGCACCAAATACTCGAAGGGCAGACTCTGACAGCATTTTTATCCAGAATTTATTATCAATGATCTGGAGAAAGGATGAACAATAAACATTTAAGTTTTCTAATAATGCTACATTCTTTGAATTATTCGAATGCTATACAGTAAGTCAATACGGTGCTTTGCCTACTTTAGAATTAAAAACAAAACAGAAAACCAGCAGCACAACTCTCACACAAGTTCCGTTCTTAGACTGCCAGTTGAAGTCTCATTTATGGTGCCTTCCCTCAGTGATCTCCCTTCTCCTTGGCTCTCCTCCCAGGCACAGACTCTACACATATGCAGGAAGGTCAATGGGAGAAAGAATAGAGCAGCGTAGATTTAAGGAGTTACACTCTTGTCTCTCCCAATTTTGTCTTCAGAACCATCAGATATACATTGGACTTAGAAACAGGAGCATATGCCAAATGAGATAGATAGATGCACAGATACTTAGTTATTTTTTCTTCCCACATACTAATGGATAATAGTACCTTACAATGTACATGCAAGCAGCATAGATATAAAAAGATGATAAGTGGCTAAAAACAGCAGCAAGAGAAGGAAGTGCATAGAAACTTGAAACTGATGCACAACATAAAACAGAAAATTCAAGCAGTGAAGTAAACAGGAGATGATACATTGCCAAAGGAAATTTTCTAGTTTTCAGCATCACTAACTGAACAGAAAGAAGGGCAAAGAGGAGGCAAGGTCTTGAATCAGGACTCAAAACAGCAATAGAAGAAGGCATGTTTTAAGCCAATAATAAAGGGCACCACCATTTAACCATCTACGTCATGCTAGCTTGTGGAAAAAGAGCTGTGTTAAGAAGGAATGAAACAAGACTGTCTGACTCAGTTTGTTGGTTCTGCATGGAATGTTAATAGGCTCCAGTAAAACTTCATGTACAGTAATCCACTTTGAGTCCCAACTTCTTAGCCAGCTCTAGGCTACATCAAAAGCATCACTACAATCACTGAGGTTACCACTTCAACACGCTGAATTTCACTCCTGTCCTTTTGTGCATTTCAACTGGCATTTTCTTGAATGAAAATAACAGGTAAGTTAGTAAAACAAATATCTAAGAATTGCTAAAAGAATATCTAAGAATATGCTAAAAGCATTTTTCCTCATCTCGCATTAATTGCAGAATTCCTCTGCAATTTAGCAGTATTTGTCAGAATTGTTGCTTGATGCTCCAAGAAAAAGCACAGCCTCCCAGCTAAGGTCAGGAAAATACTCTTCTCCCAAACCATAGAAACACTTCAATATTAAATTGTTAGCATGGAGACAGGAACATAATAAAACAATTAACCTTAGGGTAATTAAACTTTTCACTCCTTTTCAGAGAAAACACATGCCTGTATATACATATGCCGGTCACTTATCAGATCACCAGAAAAGGACAAATGAGGAGATAAGCTGTTAACAGAAATAAAATTATCCAGGAAATTTCTTGCTCAGTTCTACAGCTTCTCCTCCCATCATGAGCAAGAATTTGTGAGTGGCAAATCAGAGTGGCAGTTGGGAGGAATGCTCAATAAAACTTTGTATTCTTAGATGATATATCTTAGCCTATACAAGACTAAACTTTTGACATATAATGCAAGAAAGATGCAAAACTAAGCAGCATTTTCCAAACAAACTGATTTTGGTTAGCAAGACTCAGAAGCACTGCTGGCAAACAGGCATCTGGCTACAGGGAGTAGTGAATTCTGCCAAGCAAGACACTGGGGTGAGCTAGATCCAACCTAACCTAGTTAGGAAGGTTTGAAATTAATCTCAAAGGGAATGGAGACCAAACCCCAAAAAGAAGTCAAGGAACAACACCTGGAGGACAGCTGGCCTACTATAGGACAAACAGGAGAAAAGATGACAGTGAATATGGTGTAAGGACAAAGCTGCTTGGATGCATCGAGCCTTCCTATGAAAGAGGTGATAGAGAAAAACATGTGGGTCGTGATTAGAGGAAGAGCAACACTGTAGTCAATTAAGGGCTACAGACGACTCGATTGAGAAGAAATTAATAAAATCCGAAGAACTATAACATCAAGGGTCCGAGTTCCCATGGAAAATGTTACTCTGGAAAATAAAACCTGCTGGAAAGGCAACAAGGAAGAATACAACAGTCCAGGAGATTTCTGGAATGTCAGGTACAGGTGGAGGAAAAAAAGTTGGAGAATGTGATATTCAGTATCAGACTTCGCTGCTGGGACCAAAACATGGTAGTTTCAGATTTTAAGGGAAGGCAAACAGCAAGATAAAGATGCTGGACTTTATGAGGTTGGACTTTGCCTTTAAGGTAGCCTCCCATGAGATTTTCACCTGTCCGTTTTCTAAAAAGCCAAACTGGCCAAGGTGAGCTGATTGAAGTTAGAATCACAGAATAACTCGGAGACAACTTCCACAAGGCACATGCAAAAAGCAGGTGCAAGAGCAGCTTTACTCAGCCATGGTGACACACTGCCAACTGCTAAGCTCAAAAAAGCAAAAGAGAACATACAAAAAAGGAAGATGAGGATGAATTTCATTCAAACATAATTTAATTAGGATAGAAGAAGAATATAGAAATCTTGCCTAGAGACGAAGAGTTGGAATTAAGTAGACTCTGCTGAAGCCAGAGCTGAAAACCGGTATAAAGAATATTGAGAAGGGTTTCTACAGTTACACCAGCAGCAGAATGTTTTTCACACCCAGTCTGTTTTTCAAAATTTTATTCTCTGGCTGGCATGATTCTTACAGATCTTTATCAGTGGTTTTATTTAGTTGTAGAACTCTATTAATGTCTCCCTCAGGGTAAGAAATTAATATAGCTCAGATGCCCTAAACTCTCACTATTATGTCTAAATTATAACAACTAAACTTCAAAATCTAATTGTCTTGGGTACAAAAATACAGTAGTACTTTACCCCAAATTCCTTTGTTTCTCCTTATTACAAAGTAATAACTTCATCAGAAATAGATACTCTCCATCTGATTTTCTTTTGGACATCAACAGTATAAAGAAGATAATGAGAATTTCTGGCAACCTATGATTCTGTTTTGATGCGCAGGTATTAGCAGTATTTCAGGTGTCAGGAAGAAGTCAAGCCCTCCTCCAGCAGAACTATAGATTCCTTCAAAATGTGTTTTCTTGATTAACTAGCAATTCTTGCCACAAATTTGCAGTTTTCATTCTGAGAACATTTCTGCTATTATTCTGGAGATACCCATGTACTGTTTTGAAAGACTTATACAATGTCACTTTAAAGCAGACATGGAAGTGTAGATTTCTCCATGCTTCTATATAGCTTCCTAAAAAATTAGGAAGAGCTGTTAGGATATTAGATTCAGTGGACTAGAGGAATCATTCAGACGCTGTTACACAGAAGTATGCGCTCTGTGATCTTGAAGATCCACCTTCCCAGCATGTGGCTCAAGTGCCAGATTCATTCAGATCTTTACTGTGTATAAAGGCTTACAATGGGGGGAAGAGAGAAACTGGTTATACTTCATCCACAAAGCCTACTCAGTTACCTTGCAAGAACAGCCCATAGCTCAGAATTACATAGTTAAAGGACTTAGGGACGCATTTCTGTTTTGAGAAACAGAAAATAAAGGTGATGCAAGATACCAGCTGCATGTGCTGGGAGACAATCTACTATGGAATGACATAAATAATTGAGTTTATCATCTTCATAAAAGTTTGTACCACAAAGCTTAAGAACAATCCTTCTCCTCCTGCGTCCTTAGTTTTAAAGGAAAGACAAATATAAAAGGCAAGAGCATAGCTATTCCCATGGATAGCATTCGGTGACATTGAGGAAAACAACTTGCAAGCTGAGCCATTCTTTATTACCGGCTCATTTAAACAAATGTCTGTTCTGCTGTGGAAATTGTCTTTTTTTTTTTTTCCTTTGCGTGTGTGTGGCTGGAAAAAATATTTCTTTGCTCAAAAGTGTCAGTTACTATTTTTTTTCAACTTCAGCAACTGTCCCACACTGGATACTTTAGCATTGGTAACAATAAATGTCTTCTCCCATGTTCTTTTCTTACTGAGTACTCAAGGACAATCTTTTTTTTTTATATATATTTTTAGCAAACAACTTAGAAGCTACTGTTTATCCACACTTAGAATCCAATCACATACATTACTTCAGCAAGATGGAATAATAGATTTAGCTGAAGATCATATTGGTAAGAGATAAACTACATGGTGTTATTGATATGATTTTGTTTATTAAATGACAACTGGAGTAGAAAAATGGCTTAAGCTTTAACATCTGTCCTCATTCTTTCAAAATGAGGACATTTGACTTATTTTTTCAAAAGGCTTCATAGCTTCTTTCATAAAATCAAACTGTCCATGTTTGCTTGTAAGACAGAAGCTAAGATAACAAATATATCTTTTTTTTTTTTTTTTTCTAACAAAGGGGCTTAACAGCAGGCTCAAAAGAAAGCTATTTAAACATGAACGAATTCCTCTAACCAACATATTTTGCTAGTGCCACAAATTTCAGCTTTGGGCTAAGTTTTTCCTTTAGTTTCTAAACAGGATATCAGGATGCTAATGTCTGCAGGAGCATGAAAGGTTGCCAAACTGCAGAACTGGGCTAGTATCAAAACAGTCTTTTTCTGAACATAGAGGAAAAAGGAGCTGTTCTGAATATAGAAAATACCTCCTCTTTTCCAGCTATGATGGTGCTTGGTGATCTCTCTCTTCAGAAAATTTGGAGTGGTCTTTTAGCTGTAAAGCAGAGACAAGCTGAAAACAGTCCAGAGAGCTTCAGGACAGGAGGAAAGAACTTTCTGAATTCTGTGAATACACTCTTGGAGTGGCAAAAAAGAGTTTACATTAGCCTGACTTTTGCACCAATTCTAATTCCTACTAAGAAACCTGGGTTTTTACCAAACGTGTATGTCACCTCGCATATTTAGTTCAAGTTTATCATTAAACTCCCTTAATCACAGGCGATGAGTAAGAAGCAGAGCTGTGCCATTTCAAAAACAACGAAGAGAGACAGTTGTCACAGGAAATGAACAATTTCATCAATGAACAAGGATGAATGTTAAAAACACCATACATGAACTAAAATACAGAACAATAAACGTCAAGAAAGGCTATGGAAAACTTCTGAACAGTCCTGTTCTTGCTTAAATGGACACTTGACTCATCCTAGGAAGTCCTTTATTAGTACTGCAAGATGACAGAATAGGCTATACACATTATTGCTCAGTGTTTATAAGCTACTTTGAAGATGGCTAGTGCTATTATAAATGACACTTTATACTGCGTTTCAAGAACACACAATATACTCTTCCAGAAAATTTCAAGTACTTGCCTGTTTACAGCACTGTGCAAGAATAATTATGCATAACTTAGCAGGCTGTTCACAGTGTAAGTCAGATCAGCTCCTTAACAGGCTTAAACTCATGTACCGGCTATTTAGAATAGCTTTAATGTTGCACATTAATGAATATGGTTTTAAAAAGAAAAAGTACTAACCCTGTAGAGAGGGTGGCACTTGTCCTTGAAACATGGTGCCAAACGAGCATAGATCTGCAGGCTGTAGTAATAACTTGCCAGCTGGAGAGATAACGCAGAATGCAATTGCTTTTCAAAGCATTTGTTGGCATCTACCACCTAGGAGAAAGAGAGCATTAATTTAGATGAAAGAATTAGCAAGCATACAATGTTAAGTGCACAAACTTTCTAAAAGCTCCTTGCTCTGATTTAGAAATAACTCTGACTATGTTTTTTTGGCACAGAAATAAGTCACTAACCTCCTCCCCCCCCCAGGATAATTCTGTATTATGATGTTTTTCTCCCCTTGTACAAACACTTAACCAAAATGATTTCCAAACTATGTCTTTCCTTCTTCTACACAATAAAGTTATTACCTGCATTTCTGAGCTACACTGGAATTGTCAGTCAGGCAGTCTAACTTCTATCAAATGTGTCATTTCACCAGTACCGTGCTCATAAAGCAGTCCAACAGCATTTGTTTAGAGCTACCTTTAAATGCATCAGCCCAAACCTTTCTATTTATATTTAATTGATCTCAAAGACAAATTTTAAAGCCCTACAGAAATTACATTTTCTTATGGAATTCTGAAATCCAGAATAATCTTTTCTGGCAAAAGCACATATATATAAAATCACTACCAACATACCTGTGGCAGTGCAAGTAGATAGGCAAGAGACAATGCCGTATCATTTGGTAAAGCATCACTTGCCAGTTGTAGCAGAACTGCAACAATAGGGAACGGAAATAAAGCTTTGATTACTGACCCATCCAGCCTTGACAGTTATCAAATGAAATGTTTTCAGTTTAACTTTATTTTATTAGACACTAGCTTGAAGCACCCTATACATACTTAATTAAACACTAATCAGTGCAATCCAGAAACAGATAATATGTAATTAAACTGCAGCACAGCTTTACCTTGACTTCCAGGCAAAGTGTTCCATGCATTAACCAAACAAGAATGAGACAGTGCAGTAACAGATGCTAAACAAAGCCACTGAAATATCATCTGAAATGATTCAAAACAAGTAGACACGCTGCTTGTAAAGTCAAGGCAGTGGTATAATGCTGTGAACATTACAAAATACCAGCCAGAGGAGTGTCACAAAATGTCTTTTCTTCAAGCCTGAGCTCTAATTCACTTATCACTGAACACAAAAATCTATATTAAAAACTTACGTCTTAAAAAATAAAGAGCAACAAGTAGCATACATTTTTAAGTAAGATTATTGAAACTAAGCAAAAAGAATAAGCAAGGGAATTCCCAGAAACTTCAGAGAGAGAAACAAGCTGATCTGGATCATGCATATCGTAAAATGTCACTAAGAAATCATCTAACTCTATCACTGACAGTTATACCTAAAATACATTATCCAAGGGACAAGTTACAAACAGTAACTTGGTACAGTTAAGTTGATCTAAGGTTTGGATAACTGTGTCAATGGAAAGGTATTACTAATTAAAATGAGTTCATTTAGTAAACAGCACACAGATAATGAAGAGAGAAGTTCCCTTAATTGAATGTTCATATTAATTTTAATAAATTCTTAAGCTAAGCTCAGAAAGAAAGCAGCTGAGGAAAATGAATAGTTATTATGAACAAAGTTAAGAAACTTTGAAAGATGGCAAAATTCAGATCTTTTTACTGAAGCAGACACCGTAATTCTTATATCTGCTTTTCACTTCTGGTTTTAGGAAAAGAGAAGAAAAACAACAACAACCTTGAATACAGTGATTCAAATCAGATTAGCTAGCATTCTTCTAGGATATTTACATTTCAATTGAAACTCAACAAAAAGTTAAGGGAAAAAAAAAAGTAAGTGCACACACACAAAACCACCTCCAAACAATAACCTCCCAGCTCCTGCCACATATTGCAAACAGAAATTTCAGCACAAGAATGTAGTAGAAATGAATACAAAGGATAATGATTCTCAAAAATATATACTTCCAGTACAACTGCTGCTTTTCCTAAGTTTGAGATACTAAGGGCTTTTTTTGTTTAAAAATAGAAACCACTATGTTTTACTTTACACAAACAGGCGAATCAACATGGCACAGACACAATGCGAGTGCCCAAAATTTGTTGATTAATAACAGGAACTCTCATTTATATATTTTTCTGTACTAAATTAAAGTGTCACCATGGTTATTATGGAAGCTTCAACAAACAATTACAAAATAATGATTCTGATGATACACTCAACATTTAGTTTTAGGGGTACAGAATACAAATTATTAATTCCAGAAGCAACTTCAAAAATCTTAGGAAAACTGGATCAGAAATTGCTTAAGGAATTTTAAATATACAAGGAAAAAAAATATTGTTTTCATTTTTTCATGGATTTTTTTCTATTCCAAGCAGCAGAACCCCTCTTTCCACAGCTTAGCTCTTTGCACATTTTAAGAAAGTCTCAAATGTCTTTGTTTCCACATTGCATAAACTACTCTTAAAGGCATGCTGGCAAGAAACATTTTTATTTTACACACACAGACCCCCCAGTGAATTCTTTGTTCCAAAGAATAAGTTATAAAAGGCTTGAATGATCACTTACAATTTTCAGATTATCATTAATTTGCCACCAGACTGATTTAGTGGATTTACATGCTGGCCCTCAGCCACACACAACAAGCAAATTCCTACGTGACAAGGCATCGCAGAGGTCACCTGTATGGCAGCATTAAAGTTACTGCGAATACAAACCTGTCCATCAGGAACTATGCTTCAAATAGCTTCTACCAATAGTTTCTTGCTGCTGACAGCTTGTTTCTGCTGCATTCAAAATAACCTGGATGCTGTCCAAGCAAAAATAATAGAACTCTGGAAATATCTAATATTAAAATCTTTATGAGTCAGTTTGCAAAAACTGGTATACTGTACTGTGAGCACAAGCTAAACTATTTTAAACTTTCTTACAACCATCGCTAGTCGAACAGAAAAAGATGGGAGGAGAAAAGAAGAACCAGGGCTCTGCCGTCTTTTCCCTTTCTCTGGAAAATTCAGGACAACAAAACCTCAGGAATAACACAAACTCCACGTTTTCTTTGAACTTAACATCTCCAACAAGACAAATGCCCAGCTAACAAACCTTTATCTTCACCCTTCACACAGCAATCATGACCAACAACATAGCACCAATACAAGGCCAGAACATGACTTCATACACGCTCTTGTATTTCTATGAAGCTTATCCCAAATGTACCCCAATTGGCAAAATGTACCTGAGAGTTGGAACTGCTTCTGTTGTCATCCCTTCTGAGAAAAAGAATCCTCTGTATTGAATAAATATGTGTTTTATTTATATGTGTGTATATATATATATATAAATACACACACACGCTTTCTTTGTGCTTGTGTGCCGGTATGTGTTCATGTATCCATATATATATATATATATATCCTCCTACTTATACATATACACACCTATGTGTAGACAAAGACTAAATTTATACAGTTTTACATCTCCGAGCAAAGCCCTACAGGAATTCTCTGACGTATGATACAGCTGAGTTTAAATCACAGACTATGGGTATTAGCAGGATGCCACTCTGTCCCAACTCACATCTTAACAAAACTTGCAGGGACTTAGACCACTGCCAAATTTGAAGATTGCCGAAGTGATTAGACATTACAGGGCTTGCGAAACAGGGTGGATGGGGAGTTACAAGCAAAGAGCCAGTGTTCTACAAGCTGTATTTCCTTAGGAAAAAAAAAAATATATATATATATAGACTAGAAGAAAAACTGAAAACCTGAAATCAGAAAAAAAATGGATGATAGTATACAACTACACACATTTTAAGGGTGAGGTCAGAACCTCATGGGGTAGTTAGGCTAGTAGTAACATCTCTCAAAGCACACAGCACACCTCACAAGATTACAAAAAGAGATCAGTCACTTTTCTTATCATCACAAAATGAGTACTAGTAATAATTAATAAAATCTGCTCACCTATTCAAGACAAAGTTTTACACTAATACATGTATTTAGTGTATTACAGCAATCATTCAAGTTCTCCAAGTGACCACTGCCTCCTTCACTATAGTGAGTTGTAGCACAGCTTATATTGCTGAAGGCTTAACTACTACATTCTAAAACTATAGAAACCACCACAAAGAGCAGTACCAGATCAGAACACATTTTGTTACTACTGAGCCATTCCTAGTTGCTATCACCAGCTGGAAAGAAAAGAAGTCTACTTCAGTTTTCTGTAAGTTACATATTTTGTTCATCTACTGAAAACTGAAATCATGCATATTTGGCAAAATACACAATGTACCTTTTCTTTAGAAGTTCTCTTATTGATATGAGCTGACAGACAACCGTTCCTCTAAATAAAATGTATTTCAGAGAATCAGAGAACAAATTCATTTCATCTTTTCTATGCCTTTTCTAAAACAGCTTTTTCCTTCGCTCCCCTTGACACAAATTCCGATATAGATCTTCAAAGACAGAACTGATGTTTAATAGCCCAGTTTCCGGTAGGAAGGTAGAAGTTCAAAAACTAAACCTGGAATCTAAAATTTCTTTTCTTCAAGTCCCCAAACCTGAAATTTTGATCTCAGAGGCACCCACTGAACTGTAACCAAACAGTTCCAATTACTCAAGTTGGAGCAGGAAGCATTACCAAAGATTTGCCAATTAACATCATTTGCCGTAAGAAAGTAATGAATGTGTTTTACTCTTTGCCTCCCTCTCCCCTTTAAGACACAGGCATCACAGGCATTCAGAATGTAAGATAAGAGATCATCTGTACAGACTTAAAATTATTTTTGCATTGAGAAAGTTTGAAAGGTACAAAATATAAATAAATGCATCCTCATTTAAACTTGCTGATACCGACCTTCTCTAATTCACAATGTCATTATATTAAAACAGTACCAGTTACCTGTAGAAACATCACATATCTAAAAATAGAGAACTGTATACCTGTAAAACAGATATGCTGTTTTTCACTAAACAGTTGAAATGAAACGGTATGGATTACAAAGCAAGCCTCACTTGAAACTTTGCAAGTGATTTAATAAACTCATTTTTCATGGCAGAACTTCCCATAGAGTAAAATATAACACAGATCTCTTCAAAAGACAGTAACAGCATGTAAATATTTAAATAGTTCATTTCTTACACCAGCAGGAGACAGCAAAAAGAAAAAACAAACAACTGTAGTTGTTTTGTTTTGCCTCTAAAAAGTGAAACTGTTTCAGTTAACAAATTACCAAGTATAATCTATATATTATAGTATAATCTAGAAATTTCGAAAGTAAACAAAGTTCTACCGATCCCAGAAACTGAAGGCGAACAGTTACATATCAAATATCATATATCCTGTAATATCATATCAGGATATCAGGATACATATCATATATCCTGTAATACTAACTGCTGTATAAATAATGGCACAGGATCTGAACAAATGAATATATAGGTATATTAACAGTCGGTTGCAAATTTCCTTTTAAATATGTTATTTGATAATATACAAGAAACCTGCAATATTTTTTCCTTTACAATGTTCATATCCCTGTCGGCCCTCAAATAACAATTTCTGGTTATTTACAGCCAACTTTCAGATTTTAGATTTCTATTCTCTACTGAGCAACTCCTTTTAGAAATACCACTTTTCTTGAAAACTGCAGCTACTTCTATCAAGGCTACTTACCTACATAGGAATACTTAAAGCATTATGTACTATTCTCCACTTTTAAACCTAACTATAGCTTCTTCTAAAGTTACTATATAAAGTAAATCCAGAAATAAATACACATATACCCATACCTTCTGTAGTTGGAAGTAGGTTTTTTCCTTCACTCTTGGTCTCTGTCAGTTTCTCTGTTCTCAACAATACTTCTGCAAAGCTTTCCACAGAATTGTTCTGGTATGTGCCATAGCTGCTTTCAGACTAGAAGTAAAATAAGATAACTGATGCATGAGCACTACAGTCCACAGTTATGTTTAGTTCACTTACATCAGATACACTTATTAACCTGTGTTCCTGCATTTGCTTTCATTTCCGTTTAATTATTTTTTCCTACTATTGCACAAAATTTCAAGTCCTTGCAAGTCAAACAAGCAATATGAAACCCATATTTTTACTTAGCTAGAATATCTCAACAGAAAAAAAAATCAGAATTCTGTAACTGAAACTTACTTCTGCAACATATGGATCAGCAATTAGAGACTCATAAAATGGATGACAGCCTTGCTTTTCCACAGTGGCATTTTCTGCAGGCCCACTTTTTAACACATCTCCAAATTCTTGGCCCTGGGAAAAACAAGTATAGGTGTGCTGTAACAAAAAAAGCTCATTACATCGTCTTTAACTGCAATTCAGAAGGGAAGCACCTGTAAATGGAAAGATCCCTGAATTCAACTGGGATCAAGACAAGAGTCATCCTAAATAAAGCAATACTGAATCAAGCTCAGTATTGAGAGAGAATCACACTCAAAAGCAGTATTAGAGCTTTGAATACAAAGAGACAGCATGTAAAGAGTTGACTTCACTGTGCTTTATTCCCCAAAGTTCTGAAGTTCTGCGAAGTTTAAACTATGCCTTCACACTACGCTAAAAAAAATTAAAAAAACAGATTAGAAAACAGAAACAGGAAACACCTTTAGATGGATTCTTTCATTGTGATTTGCTTGAAAACAGTTCCCTGTCACCTCTAGTTAACTTATCAACTTGAGGTCTTCACTTGTCAGGTGTGTCTACAAAGGAGACTTGTTTTTATTCTAACATAGCAGTGAATGTGTAAGCATCTAGAGACATTGCAGCAATCCCTTACATGTAATGGTCGAAGATAAGTTAGTGATCTTTTCCACCACTGTCCATCACTGACAGCATGCAGCATGGCTTTTGTAGTCATAGTTGTGTTAGACAACACCTTCATGGTTTTTGTTGTCGTCCAGTACAACAAATCGGCAGACTGGCTAGAGGAGACGGCAGTTTCATCCTGTGAGCATATCCAACACACAATGGCAAGCGTTAGACTCATGCTTTAATTAGATTAAAGACCTAAAAGCCAAACCACATTAGTATACACACACTATGTTAATAACTTATTTTAATGTTCATTAATTTAGGCAACAGATGTTGTAAAAAAAAAAAGTAAAGTTAAAGTGACTTAAGTCTCAATCTGCAGTGAATAGCGTGATCAGTAGAACATTGTGCCCCTTGTATAATCTCATGTGTCCACAGATACCAGCTGTGTATAATTCCAAAGTTTATAATGGTAATGTTTTACATAACTGTTGAGTACTTCTATTAAAATAACAAATCTATCTATAATACATGAGGAGACTGAGCATGCTAAAATGAATCATCACTAATTCAAGAAAGCTGATAGAAGAGACAATCTTGTATTAATAGAGGTAGCGTTTATTGAGATGAGTTCTCAGTATAATATGCTTCCATCACACAACCTTCACAAACTTAACGTACAACAGCAAACAAAGCTCCCCACACTGAAGTCAAAATAGCATCCTCACAAGACAAAGGTGGACAATGTAGACACACTCCACCCCTTGTCCCTTCACATCACAACAACAAAAAATCCTCACAGTTCGGTGGGGAAAAGATGAAGAAATGTAAACATTCATCTCCAGACCAAGTGACTTAGTATTAAGATTTAAAATTCTGCAGTGAACACTTCCAAGGTACAAATCTAGCAAGCCTAACAGACTGCAAAAAAGAATCCAAGATCCTAGCCTAGCCTATTCTCAAGCCTGAGCTGCTTCTGCAGCATATGCATATTGTCCTGCAAAATGTGTTCACTCAGCCTCAGCAGACTCACATTAAAATCAGTTAAAGTAGAGGACGTTCTGCAAATGGAGGTTTCTGCACCAACTCTTCCTCTTGTAAAGCATTTAATTAATACTCAAAATACCCATTTTGGTTGATCTGTGCTAACTATTCCAGCCATGAAAGGTTCATGTCCATGGCATGCTTTACAAAACCTGCACATTAGAATAGAACCATATCATTAGCATGCTAATGTAAATACTGCCTTCAGCAACATAAAATATAAATATTCCCCTACATACAGTAAATTTCAACAGCTTTATCTCCAATGCTTCTTCATAACAGTTCAATTATTCATTTCCCCATACACCAAAGTTTACAGAAATAGGAGAATTCTGCCTGCATAACTAATAAGTGAGCGGGAAGTATTAATTCACAGCTTACTAACTTGTGACAAAATTTCAGACATCAAAGCAAAAGGATGCCAAGTTATGCTCAAGTGAGCGATGCCCCACAGGAACTTAATTGACAAAACATCTGTTAGCTTCAAAGTAAAATTTCACAGAAGACACCCTTATTTTTAGTACCCATAATTGTATTATTCACTGATTGTAATTGTATTATTCACTGCCTTAACCTGATCATTAAAGTAGCAGGCCCATTTTACGTCTTTCTTTCCTCTAAGACTTCAGCATTTTATTTTTTTATTTTTCAATATTCTCTGAAATTATTTTCTAAATTTCACAGGAACACCACTAACGAACTAGCGAACTAGACGGGAAATTTCAGTTCTTCACCAAATGAACAAAGAGCAATATGATGCTCTGAACTCTGATGTTCTCTATATATGAGCATATATATATATATATATATGAGCATCTATATATGATGCTCTGAACCAAATGAACTAAGCGCAATACACCAGAATTTTTACTCCTCTGAAAAGTAAACAGCAATACAACAGCCTAGGTCTGGTGACTTTTTTTGATGGGTGGGGAGGGGGAAACAATTAACAGTTCTTGTTAATCAACATCGTGTTTTTTTGTTTAGTTGGTTTAACTGTTTTTAATAAATCATTTTTGTTACTTGTACTAACTAAAGGTTTTTGTTTCGTATTTTAAATGTTATATAGAGAACACTAGTTTCTCTCTCTGGTTGCTTCAGGACTCTTAACTTATTCTGAGGATTAGCTGAGGAAAAACAAACAAACAACTCAAAACAATTTTTTCCCTTCCAAGTTTTCAATTGCATTTGAGAAAATCATTTTTAAAAATAAACCTCATTCAGTAGAGTGTGTGCTGGTATAGTTCGACCATTATCAGAAAAACTTTGGTAGTGATTTATTGATTTTACTAAATGGAACTTTAACCATCATTACAATATTTTCTGCACACATAAAGAATTGTGTCATCTGAAAAGCCATTCCTCCGTGTACCTAGAACAGCAACATTTACCATAACTCTGCTATCCTGAATAAAACTCTGATAAACTAAGTTTCTTAAAGTTTATTGAAGATCTCATTTAATAGGATAACTTTAATTGTATCCTTTAATTATGACTTCAGTACAGTATTATAGCTTGGGGATTTTGAGGGAAATTATTTTCTTATAGCAGCTAAAAAAAAAAAGAAGGAATTTAATTTTATGTGAAAAAGGTTCAGCCAACAAATGGTAAATTATCAAGATAACCTAAAAAAAACAGCTAATAGCTATTATAAAATATAACAATATAAAATATAAATATATAAAATAATATAAATAATATATATATATATATAAATAATATAAACAATATAAAAATAATTATTTATTTAATTAATTAAATTTAATTAATTAAAAATAATATAAAATATAAAATATAGCTCCAAACAGTCTAACCCAGGGACAAGAAAGCAAAGCCAACTGTTTTTTTTTTTTAAATAAGCCACAGAATAGTGATAAATTAAAACACCTGCAACATAGTTTTTGTTTGTCTGTTTTGTTTTTAATGACAGTTAGCCAAGGTGCAAGGGTCAAAACATGCAGAAACCACACTCGTAACACACCTTATGAGTTAATAGCCTTGAGAAGAATCACAGAATCATAGAACTGTTCAGGTTGGAAAAGACCTCTAAGA
Organism: Cygnus atratus; assembly: GCF_013377495.2. Lineage (NCBI taxonomy): Eukaryota > Metazoa > Chordata > Aves > Anseriformes > Anatidae > Cygnus > Cygnus atratus. The sequence continues at coordinate 13,389,779 of NC_066364.1, read as the reverse complement.
CCATCTAGCCCAACCTTTAACCTAGGACTAAAGCCCACCACTAAACCATGCTACCAAGTTCTACATCTACACACTTCTTGAAGACCTCCAGGGATGGGTGACTCAGCCACTTCCCTGGGCAGCCTATGCCAATGCTGCACAACCCTTTCAGTAATGAAATTTCTCCTAATATCCAACCTAAACCTCCCTGGTGCAACTTGAGGCCACTTCCCTTCGTCTTATCACTTGGTGCTTGGGAGAAGAGCTCAATCCCCACCTCGCTAAAAGGAAACAGATGTTAACACTAAAATCTGTTATTGTTAAAGAAAACCTGCACAGGTTGACTACATAAAAGGTTACCTAAAGGTTTTGTACTTAAACAAAGCGAGGTGGAACAGACTCTACTTATTAGACAAAACATCAAGTCTTAGCTTTCCTTTTCATTTTTCATTTTCTGGTACTCCCATCAGAAAGCAGGAATTTAAATATTTTTACATATGCATCCATGTATACTGTACATTCCTGTTTTGTGTCTTGAAATGTGTTTTTTGTGTTTTTTTTTCCATTTTTGTACAACACCTCTATCATGAACCTGTCTACATCATAACTCCTGTCCAGTTCAGATAAATTAAAACATAGATGAGAAACTACAGAAAGGATTCAGCTCAAGATTATAACCTTCTGGTGTCACTGGATGTCTACGGTCTCACTAAGTCTATTACTGTCATTGCAAACTAGAAAGTAATTCAGCCTTAAGCAGAGACAATGGATTACATTCAGCTACTTAAACACAGGCTTTGATGACTGTCTGCGATACATGGCAGTAATTAAGATACCTGCCTAACACTCATAGATCTGACAAGAGGACCTAGACTTTTTGGGTCAGTAGCTAAAGGACAGTAAAGATGCCTTAGGACATCTCGAATTGTTGGTATCTGTAATTAAGTAAGTGAATCAAGCACCTAATGGCTGGTTAGTTGCATTATTCTCTGTGCCTTGTTGATTAAATTGCCAGCAGCAGCTTACACAGTACAAGTATGGAGTTCCACCTTGAGATCTTCTCTTCCTCAGCACAAGAGTTCAGTGACACTAAATGAACTTAATGAATAAAATACCTTCAAGAATTACAGCTACTTCTTTCTATGAGCATTCTAATTTAGTTGTTACAGAGTTAAAACCAGTATATTTACTAAGCCACAAAACACAACTCCAGTTAATCTCATACATATAAATGTGTGTATATATAAAGATTTATGTATCATAACTATTTGAAATTGCAACTATTTTTGCCCTGAAGTTCCACAGATTCCAGGTGGAACATTTCCCTGAGTACACTACAGACATTCCCTAATCACTGCTAATCAGCAATGATAAGGATGCATGACACACCAATTTAACATACGTGAGTATTTAAAAAGATTCCAGATCCAGTGCATGGGTCCAAAAAGAAAAGATGCTAATTCTCAGTTAGTAGGAACTTTTTTTTTTTCTTTTAAGCAACATTTAAGAAAAAAATTCCTATAATTTCTAGAGAAGAGTATCTTCAAATCATTTCTGCTCTCCTATCAAAAGTTCCTTTCCAAGGAAATCTGAAACTATTAATTTATCTTGTGCTACTGTGACAGTATACAGTAATTAAACTTTCACATTCAGATATGTAAAAGATAATGATTTTATTTATAATGGACATAATGCGTGGTTTAAGTATTAAGCAGATCAAGCACAAAGTCAGAGCTCATTTAGAAGGCAAGATTTACAGTGGTTATTGTTTTTACTGCTTATATAAAACACAGCATCTCACAACTAAGAATTATATTTTAATCTAATAACATTAGCAATAATATTTTGAAATACTTTTAATGAGTCAAGACCTTATTTTTTCTCACTGAGATAGTTTGAGCAGCACAAGATGAATTGTTGAGGCACTTGCAGCACACTACAAATAGAACAAATGGTAAGCATGAAGGAAACTTAATAAGCAAAATATTCTGCTGCGTTGGAGTCATTGTAGCTTCAAAAGGATAACTTCTCCAATGGTTCCACTGAGTTCCATCACAAGTGACAAGCTGGTTGCTTTGGTCATGAAGTACATACTAGTGTAAACGCATTAGTTCCTACAGAATAATTATGTGCATCTTTACTGTAGCAGTCAGGAATTTCCTACAAAGACTTACTTAAATCAATATGACAACTATGTTATGTGACACATTTGCACGTAACTTGTGAAGATACGTAGCCAGCTGCTGTCAAGATTCCTGCAAGTTTCATGAGGAAAAAAAAGGTTTGGAAAAAAAAGAAAGAACCTTAAAACAACAAAGATAAATGAGTTTAGACATTAATAGGGAGTTCTTCCTCTACATCCAAAAAAAAAAAAAAGAATAATTGAAAAGTATAACCAGCAGGTGATGTGGGCTGGTATCACAGGAAAATGGCAGTGGCAACTAACGATCAATATGAGAAGAGGCAGAAAAAAGATCTCTAAAGCTATTATAAAAAAAGTTGATTGATTAACAGATAGGTATTTTCAAAGTAACAGAGAAAGATGTCCAAAAACATATACCTTAATTAACCTTAGTTAAAAGGAAAATTATGTTTTGAGCACTAATTTGAAAAGTTATCGGTAAGTGAGGAAGAAGAACATTCGTAAAGTCCTTGAGAAAAGGATGTTTTAAGTCAAAACATAAGTAAAGAAAGGAGTAAAAAGAAAGGGCAAAAAGATGTCATAGTTTGAAATTCTGTGCGAGACAATGAAGGTAAGAAGCAGGAAGAATTACCTGACGTGCAACTACAGCAATTGCAGTTATGGGATTCAGTTACGTCAGAGACAGAGTTTTTGAACATACTGCACTTCTAACATTTCATATGTCTATAAAAAAGGTAAGTTTATACTGTGCCTAAATATTATTGGATATGTTTCCTCTTGTGTCATTGCAAAATACTGTAAGAAATGAAAGAAGCTATAATTCTCATATAAATCAACTGGGAGAAGACAATAAGTTAAAATTAGCAAATACACGGAACTCATTTCATAGTGTAACATTTTGACTAGAAAACGAAAAAACAAAAAACAACAAAAACTGACAATGCTGCACCATACACATTTGCCCAGTCTGTGTGCAGACTTCCAACTGTAGACAACTAACCACAACAAAGGGGAAAAAAACAAAAGAATGTATATTGGATGAAATAAGAGTGAGTAATTTTCTAAATGAAAATTCCTCACTATAGTTAAAATTGCTTCAGATATCTAAATTGAACTGATAATGAAGCTAATTAGTGAGTTTACTCAAGACTGATAAACCCTTAAGTATATTTCTGAATTCATTTATATGCACATACAATTGTTCTGTCACAACAAACATTTGATAGTACTAGAGCATATTAAAGATGATGTGTGACAAATTTGTCACGTTACAATTTGTTAAAAGATGCATCCATGCCCTAATCAAAAGGCTCCACAATTTCATTAACATTTATTTGACAATCTTGCTCTCAGATAAATTTATTTACCAATTCCCAGAAAATAAAATGTGTTCATGCTAATAAACAGACCTCTTCTTCATGGCAATGATTCTAGAAATCTAGATACATAAGGTAAAGGTTTACCTCACTTACTCTGAATGCTGTCTTCAGTGCTGTTTCACTTTCCTGCCTGTTTTGTTACTTTTATATATATATGGAAATATGTATATGTATGCATTTACACATACATTTATATGAAATATGCATGTATACATACACAAAAATATGCATACACAAAATACATACATACACAGAACTTATGTTCCCATTCTAATAACATGGCAGGGACTTACTTATTATTTAGCTACATAGTGTTTAATACACCAAATGCAAAGACTAACGTTCCATCTACAGCTATCATTAGTAAAAACTCCTTTAATGGAACAATGACAATAAATGGGCTGCGATTTAAATATTCTGCTCAAAAAGCCAAGCTATACAACATGAACCACCTCTCCTTCTTCCTACTCTTCTCTACTCTTCTTCCTACTTTAAGGTTAACATTTCTCCCCTCCCATCCTGAGATTTGTTTATCATCTACAGGAAAACTTGAACAGAAAAGATGAAAGGGAAAAATAAAGGGTCTAAACTACATTAAATATCTATTTTTTCAAAATAACTTTTTAATTAAACTTAGAATTTCCCACTCTGTAGAGACTGAAAGAGACGTTCGTTTCTTTCAGAAATAGTAAATAGCGTCATCTTTGAAGAGAGAAACGTAGTCCCAATCATACATGTACAAATTTAGATTTGTTAAAATTATAAACATGAAAAGTAAAAAAGGAATAGTAAACCTTTTCCTTCCCCCTGTGCCCCTATTCTCCACAAAGCTCTAAGTGTTGATGTACCTTCTAATCTTGCACATAATAATTATTTCACCTGCAATACCTGGAAGTCAAAAAATGTTGAAGACACCATATACACCATGATGCACAGTAAAAAAAAGTTTAACTCAAGATGTTTTTGAATTAAATGCATAGCCCAGGATAATTTTCAAATGTTTTGCTTCCCCCCCCCACCCCCGCCATGTTACTGCGAAGATTGCCTGAGAAGAAGCAACAAAAATCAGAACAGACTATGCAAAAATATATAAGCAAAGGTAAACCTAAAATAATCTAAGACTGAAAATTAGTAGCCTTTAATTAGTAGCCTTTAATGCTGCATACTTTTTGTATTAAACAGGTAGATGATGCTCACACTCAGATTCAGCTCTTCAACATAATACAAAACACAATTGTTATTACTTCAAAAACTCTTTAAAGCTTACCTCTGTATCCTTACTGATCAGCGAAGAAGGTATAGAGGTATTTACATTCTCATCTCCTTCTGAAGGAAGCAACTGGTAATTCACAGCTTGATAAAGAATCTAGAGAGACAGAAAAAATATAATCCCTTACCAGACAATCATTAAGAATTATAATTCCAATGTCATAGGAAAGTCAAGAAATTCTGATGCAAAAACTTCCACAACAGAAAAACAAGAAGTGAGGGGATAGAGGAGGCAGGGAGAAGAAGAAAACATTTATTTAACATCCTCTCACTCTTGTAGTCCTTAGGCAAAATGACCTTCCCTTCTGTATTTTTTGTGCAACATTTTTCCGCACAATGTAAGAATTGTATTTTTTTGTTTGATTGATTGTTATAGTTGTTTTGTTTGTTTGTTTTAAGCTACCTATAAGTTTCTGTACAATGTCAGCTAAGAATTTCCATGAAAAATACTCATTTTTGGAACTGTGCCTCTAAGGTGATGGGCAAGTGGAGAGAAAAGTGTCACATGAACAGAATTTCTGCAGGCCATAGACTAATGAAGTTCCACAAAAGACAGTCTTTTAGTATCACCTGTTTACCATGAACTTCTGATAAAAGATTTTTTGCATTTATCCACCGACATCCATGGAATGGTTTGGATTGCAAGGGACCTGAGAGATCATCTTATTCCAACCTCCCTGCCATGAGCAGGGACACCTCCCACTGGATCAGGTTGCTCAGTAAGACATGTACATTGGACAGAACACAAGGTCGTTAATGACGAGTGCTGAAAAAATTGTGCTTAGCTTTTGGAGAAAGTAATTGCAGAAGAAACTGATTATGCATTCTTTGATGGAAATCATGACTTGGGTTTGGCTTCCTTGGGCAAGTACCAAATAAATTATCACTGAATGTTTGTGACAAATCATATTGCACTAACAAAGAAACCTCAGCAACCAATTCAGTATCAAGTTTTGTGAATAAAGAAGAGAAAATCTTTTCCCTTGGAAAAGTACGATGCAAGAGGGTAATAACCAGTGGATGAGCAGCTGTACCGCATTACAACTAACAGGAAAAGAGGCTTTTAGAAGGAACAAGACAGCAATACAGGGGCAATGAATTGAGAGAAAGTTTAACACATTTTCACTTATACAGTGAATTCTAATTCTGCGTATAGGTACATAAGAGAGGGAAACAAGCTTTTATTTCTATATTTTACAGGTATCAATTCTGGAAAGAGTCCTCTTGTATTGAAACGAGTAATTATACCTACCTGCTTCAAACTGGAGTGCTTTCATGATGAAAAAAATAAATAGTAAAAAACAAGTAGATAAAATTAAATAGTTCACAGGAGCTAGACTTCATTTCAAACTGTTTGTAGCATTTAATTCTGACATTATCCTGTTACCGAGGCTGCAAAGACTGCCTTTATGTTTCCCATATTTCTTATGTGCTCTGCTACACCAGAAATTTTGTAAAGAAAAAGGATATGCACTTGGAGTTGCCTTTATTAGACTGCATAAGTACTGTATCTACTACTACCCTCTCCTCCGTGTCTTGAGATACAGAATACGAGCCCTCTAAGATTTTTATATTGTACAGAGAAAGCTGTCTAAGAGTTCAAAGTGATTTAAGAAAAATTCGGACTTAGACATAGCATGTGGGCCAAACCACAACTAGACTGAACAGAAATTTAACTTTTTGATAACCTAAATTACTGCACCGCAGTTTCAAAATAAGACCTTTAAATAGGTTTGCTATGTCACCTTGCCATAACTTGCATTTAAATGTCAAAGTAATCATTCTCATGGACATAATATGGTCTGATGAGCATTTATGAGCTGATTCTGCTAAGAGTCAGTCATTGCAAGGTTAATAAAGATGGCTCAGATAAAAATGGTGTTATATTTGTTAGAATTATCAAATGGTTGAAATCAGTGAGAAAAGAATTTCATCACATATTTGGTAGTGATCACAGAAAATAAGAATAGATGTTTAATGAACTTTTAATTGGACATTTAATTAAGTTAGATTACACGGTATAAACAGGTGACAGAACCTGGAAAACTTCAGAAAAAAAGATTTAAATCTATTTGCAAATAGAACGTTTAACAACGCAATAAATTAAGACACTAAAAGTACTAAAGATGGATATAATTGCACTTCTACTTGAGCAGCCATCATATAAAAATGGTTAAAAAAGATCTCGTGCTGAAATACAACAGCAAAAGTAGAAAAATGAGTAGTAAAAGTATAAACTTGCTGGGGCTGGAGGTGACAGGCAGACAAATTTAAGGAAACAAAAATTAGAAGAATTCCCCTTTAAAGCGTTGGTAAGCATTGAACTGCATGAAAGAAGTTTCAGAAATACCTACCTGGGTTTGCAATGAGCTGCTAACTCCCAGCAGTGCCTCTATGGCATTTGGGGGACAGTGTGTCAGAGCAAAAGCCATGAGTTCCTGACGCATACGCAAGTCATGGAAGCCTTCTGATTGCCCAAGCTGACTGCATACTTCCCAGCTTTTAGAATAACCTATAAGAGAACACAAAACTTACTTCTCAGTTAAGCAAGCCTCACAAGCAACAGCAGGAACCCATGTAATTCTCACTGGATGAGACAAGAGCGTTGCATGTGGCATTCCTGCCAACACAGCCCCTGAGAAAGGGGCCATAAAAGCTCCATAAAATAGATGTAACTCAACTTTAGACTGAAATATGTAGAAGATTCATTGCCACCATATTGTAGATATCACTATAATAGGAATCTGTAAGCCTACATGCTATATTTTTACATATTACAATAAGAAAATCAGAATGTACTTCAGTGCATAATATTAAATATATTACAGGAGTGGCTTTAATATACATACGATTACTTGATACATTAAAAGAACCTCAATTCATCTGTTTCCACACATAATCTCAATCCTGAGGCAGAAAAAAGAACCAGAGAAGCAAAACCCATGCTCCTTAGCATCTTGACATAAAAGTGTCATTTAATTTCATTCATAACCTCACATATAAGACTTACATAAATAGCACAAATATTTTAAGAGCTTTGATAGAAGTCTATCTAAAAGACCTGCACATTAGCCTACTTTGAATACTTTAACGAAGATTCATTGGAGGGCAAGTTTTGGTGACTCCAGACAACCTCCAACCAATCGCACGCCCCTGTGGCAGCAATGAGCCATTTGAATGCTTGCCCTACTGACTTTCAGTGGTACTGTCTGGGTCTACCACGGTGACCGCAGGTAACAGGCAATCGGGTTTCTGTGATATTTAGTAAGAAACATAACCCAGCACTTACTACTACAGCCAATTATACTATAAGCCTATTTTGGATGGAACACTAAGAGCCATATTCCTACCCAGCTGCCTAACAAACTTTTATTTCCTGTCATTATTTCAAGAGATAATGAAGTGGGATAGTAACTGCACAGTAAGATTTTATAGTATATGAATGAACTTTTGCAAGCTGAAACACAAGGATATTGAAATACACTTCCATACAGAGGTTTACAGAGAGGCATGACTATGTATAAATGATACTGAATGCATACGTACCAATATACATATTTAATTTCAATGGTGTTTCACGTGACCATTCACAAAAACATAATACCAGAACATAGCAAGTAAGGGACTTAAACAAGACAAATTATAACTTTTCCCTTATAACTTACATAAAAAAAAAAACACTTATCAACTTCATGCATAAAACTTATAAATTATAACTCTGTTTTCTTACAAGAAAAAAAGCATTGAAAAGACAATTAAAAATGGAATCCCTGATGGGATACATTTTTGAGCTTCTGGCACAAAAAATAAGGGATTATCTGAGTCACATTATGTTATATTGCTTGAGAGATCTCAGTAAAACAAATTTTAAAAGACAGTGCTGCTCCAGAAGACACTGTGGCTAATTTTGTAGGTCCATGACATACATGGGAGTTACTGTATTACATACCACATGCCTTCTACAGCTGACATACTGCTGACTTGCACAATGAAGTAGATTTTTGAATGAAACGGACCAGTTTGAAGTAACATACTTCAGAGTGAGCTGAGAGTCAGAACTCAGATTTCCAACCACCATCACCCCATGTAGTCCCCATTTATTTACTTCACCTGCAGTCATGAGCTCTTGGCAATGCATACTAGCTGCTTTGTAGTCCTGGAAACTGAGAGCTTGTTCCACTAAAAGGATTAAAACTTGACCTTTTCTCTCCATCTGGTCATCTCCTGTACGAAAAATTGAACATTTGTATCAGTTGGAAGAAATAATCAACATAAGCTTCCTACTTTATTTCTTAAGAAAATTATATGCCACAACATGAAAACATCACCTTCTGGAAATAAAATTATCATTTTATTTTTCCTAAAAATGAAACAACAGATAAACATTAAAAAAAAGGAAAAGAAAAGTGGCATTATAGCTGGCTAAAGAAATTACGTAACATGTTAGGTCTAAGTTAAAAAGGAGTTTAAAAGAAAAGAAAATGCATTCTTATTTATGTGACAGCCAACAGACTAAACAGATAAAAACTGATATTAAAGACGAGGGATGTATAGAACCAAATACTGACTTTTTTGTGTGTGAATTGCAATAGAAAAATAATTTTTATATTTATAATTATACTGTTACAGTAAGCAAAGCCCCTAACTTAAACTGCCACTTCATGTGGACAAAGATTCCTAAGATGTGAAAGACATTAGCATTTAAAATCCCTTCCCTGCTAAATTTAGAGAGTAGAACTGAAACTACTTTCTCACATCATACATGGATCTTGATCACCAGATCCCCTGGACAATGTCTACTCCCCAAAGTATGAGTCAAAAGTAACACATCAGATACTACTGATGTGTTCTGACTGAAGTTTCAATAACAACCTCTGTGGACAAATGTCTTGACCTTAATTTTAACAAATCAGCATTCGCAAATGAAAATCTAATCAGACAACTCATCTCCTTTTCAAAGTCGGTTACAATCAATACAAATAACATTGATTCCTGTCACCCTTTATCAGCTATCTATATTTATTATTTTTTAAAAGCTTTTTCCAATTTAGAATGAACATGAGAAATTAGGAATTATTTACTTTACTGAAACCAGTTGGTCCAGTCTCATGCTAAAACAGAGTCCACATATCCATGTACTATATGAACAGGTGACTGAACATACACAGGAATAATAATTCCACACTAATGATTTTAATTTAGGAAGGAGGGGTGGCAAGAAACTAATAAAAGTGAGTGGATTTTTCAATGCAAACTTCTTGGTCATGTTTCTCTCCTATTACTAGAAGTGATTTTATGGAGTCACTGCTGACAATCATTTGAAAAGGGCACTGGTTTATGAAACTGTATTACTACAACTTATGAAATGCAAATACTTCAGAAGGTTAAACAGAGCCAGTTTCAAAAACCACTTAAAGAGTACATGTTCTTAAATTACATAGCTGTTATTTTTATTTTGCAGAATCATCAACATAGGCAAACCAAATTTGTTTTTAAAGCCTTCTTGAAAGATAAGATGTAGCAGTTGTGCTAGAATGACATTCAAGGAAGTGAAGTTACTCTAATTATTTAGCTCAATTAAGATTCCCTTAATCCCAGCACGTCACGACTAACTCAGATGGGAGAGCACTTTGGCTTCCCATCATTCCCATCTCTTGGCCTCTCGCCCTATATACTGCCAACACATGGTGTTGCAAATTAATCACATCCAAGGCTCTCGTGCTGCAAATTTTGCCCTCTGGAACCTGGGAACTTCTTATCCAGGCAAAAGCAATTACAGATGACAAAAAGGTGTTTCTGTCTACAAATGCTAGACGTGAACTGTCATTTTGTAAGCAAAAGATTTGTAGTTGCCACTCACCTTCTGATGCCCATCACTTCACCCTGACAGCATTACTACTTATGGAGAGATTTGTCTAAGTAGCAGACAAAAGCAAAAGGCAATAGAAATAATGAAACTATTGTTAGTCAGATTTCTGCTAAACCAAATAATTACTGCTATTTATTATTACTTAAAAATCAGCGGGATTGTAGGAAAGAGTGAAGGAACACTTGGAGCAAGGAACTGCTTTCTTCTTAGATGTGCTTGAGCAGCCATACATTGCCAAGGTCCCCCCCACCATTTTAGCTAATTAATTTTGATGCAGCAGATACATCTCTGCGTGTTTTTACAAAAGCAAAAGCATAAAACATAAGGATTGTTTTCCTGCCAGTCCATGGCTATACTTTTTCATCTCATCTCCATTTTTCTCTCATTTAAAGTTCCATTATCTTGATGCACACTGTTATGCTGGGGATTAACTGTCAGCTCCTCCACGACTAGTGAATACCCTGCAACGCACAGCTCGAATCCTTTTTCATGTGGCTTTCACTGCCTCAACAGTGCAGTCACTTAAAATACGACCCACTGCAGATTAGCAGCATGTTCTCAGTCATCTATTCAGACATGTAAAAATTCACTGCTTCAGCTTCATGACTCCGCATTTGAAGAGATTTTTAATAATAAAGCCTTATAAAAGTGAAAGGTTTTGAATCTAAATTGTTGCCCTTGCCACTCTGATAGACATCCAAGATGTAAAAAAGGTCCCTTCCATAAGGGAGACCATTGAAGTGATAACATTATTTTAATACAGAGTAATTCTGCATTAAGCCTTAACGTTAATGTGTGACATCCAGACTCAAACTAATCAAGTTCAGAAACTAGAAAGGACATGTTAGTTTTTATTTCCCCTTTATTATTTGCGAAACTGCTTGTGCGTGTTCTGCTGCTTAGGACTAATGCTTCCTTATGTCATAAGAAATACGCACTTATATTCTAAAGGTTACTTTGCTCAGTAAGATTTAGATCTCTTCTAGGTACAAAGTTTTTTCTACATCCTTTTGTTACAGCATTTAAATTTCAGACAGAAGTTGATAAAAGCAGAGATGGCATTACAAATGAGAGGAAAAATATGGAAGCTCAGAAATGACAGAAAATCATCGGGGGGGGCAGGGAATAAAGCATGTTCAAGTATTTTTATTTCTTTTTAACATTTGAATCTAATTTGGGTCTAATTAAAAAAGCCAATTGAGACATTTTGCGTAAGATGCACGTTGTATTTGTGAATGGATAAAACAAAGAACGTTAACCACATCAGAAAGTAAAATGAAATCAAAATGGTATACATATACTCCAGAAACTCCACGTGAGGTACATTTACAAGACCACAGACTATCTGTATGGTTACTTCTACATACATCAGGCAAGAAAGTCAGTGTTAAGAAGATGGATTTCAAAAATACAGTGTTAGCTGACTTAGGGATCTGAGCAAAGCTTAAAATTACTAGATATTACAGATATTAAAAGGAACTACATTACCACAAGGAAATTGTGAGAAAAGAGCAAGATGAATAGAAAATATTTCCAGGGATCTTGAATCAAAAATTGTCACAATAAATAGCAATGCTCCCTAGATCTTCTTGATATGCAGTAACAGTAGAGAAGATGCTAATTTCTGATGCATAAGCTATGGTTTTTTACCCCTTTTTTCACTCCTCTATTTTGTAAGCAAGTAATTACATAACATGAATTCTCTCATGCTCTTTCTTAAGTGTGTGGATTAGGAAAGGAGCATGAGACTTAGGACACCTCCAGTTCCCTAACCAGGTGCAGGTTTGCTGGTTGTCATGCTGAGCACATTCTCATTCTCTCACTTTGCCCATCTGCAAAATTAAGATAACACTTGTGTGCCTAATTTAGAGGAGATAGTGATGTGAGGCTTAAATAGAGTTTACTCTCATTAATCAAATACCTTAAAGCAATTAAGAAAACTGTTGATATATCACTACCTAAGCAATATTTTAGAATTTATTTTTGTACTTCTCAAAGCATTACTTGCTTTCAATGCTGTTCTCTAAAATAAAGCATACATAGCTCCTGAAGCTCCTTCAGATGACTACATGCACTCTATCCTTGTCTGCATAGCAGATGCATTCTTTTTGAGTTGAAATTAAAATATTGAGTTGAATATTGAGCTTTGAGTTGAAATTAGAAACTCGTATTTTTTAGGCTATGTGATATATGTAGTGCAATATACCGTACACTATATACTCTCTATGTACACACGTTTAAAATTTATATAGCTATGAATGGCTGTATCAAGCAGGTCTTTCCAAATACATAATCAGATAGGATGGGGGCAAAGGGGAAAAAATCTGACAAAGAGAAAGCACTCTACAATGGTGGGTTGGGAATGGAAGGGATGACAGATTTGAGAAAGCATAACTGATACAGGTATGTTCCACAAGATAAAATTACATCTTTCACAGCAAAGTTAACTCATAAATCAGGGCAATTTTTTTTGTCCCTAATTGGTTTTCACTATTTTTACAATTCTTTCTTCCAGCAGTGCTTTATGTAATTCTTCAGTAAGCAGGTCTATAAAGTTCAATCTCTAGATTCTTTTTCCAGTATCCAGACTTATCCCTGTATCTCTCCATTAAACCATTCCCTTTCATCAGAACCTGTTAAAAATCATGTTGCCCTTTCCCAGCAATTTTAAACCTGGTGTCTTAAAATTGCAACAAAGGCTTAGGATTTTGTTCACAAATCTTAAAATCTGTGCGCATGCAAACTGCTTTTTTGGCAACAAACTGATTTATAGAATAATATTAATGGGTGTTATCATTCTTACGGCTAAAGTCGTAAAGTAAGTCTTCAACTCAGTAAAACTGAAATTATGAATTGAAAGATACAGAAATGCCCTTTTTAAATGTCTTGCTTTATTTAATTTTTATACTGCCTATTAAATTTTAAGAGTATCTTCATTTGGGGATTATGAGTAAGGCTATGTCAGCATTCTACTTAGTATCAGTTTTTAAGGAGATTATTAGCCTAGCCATTAAAATCATATGCAGCCTTCAACCCTATGTCAGATTATCTGTTCCAGTGCTCACTGAAGATACGTACAGCAGCAATAGAGGACTGTAGAGCGAAGCTCTACCTCTTTCTTTAATATGATGGAAAAATATTGCATTTGTATGCAAGAGATTTTATATAACGATGACAGTCACGTATCCTTTGTATGCTTATTGAAAGGTTTTGACCCTCTTCTGAATAACAGTCAATGGGATGCAATACCAAGCACAACATCTCTGCAATAACAGTGGTATGCAGTTTATGGCTTTCACATCTCAGGAAAACTAAAAAAAGATTAAAGAAATATTGAATTTCTTAAAATAAAAGAAACCAATGTTTTCCACAGCCCATGTCACAGAAGAAATAAGTTCAGATAACAATCACAACTTTGCCAGTCTCATGCTGAATCCTTGTCTTGCTTATAAATTAATATCCTGTATAGAAAAGAATATTTCTAGATAAGTAGTATGACTAGTCACTCCTCAGAAACAGTGAAATGTTTTCTCATCACAGAAGCATAAAACTACTTATTTAAAACAAAACAAAACCAACACCACACAAAAAAAATACACCCACACCTACCATCACAGAAAGTCACTACTAGAAACGTTTTCTTGCTATTTTTGCTTTCAAAGAAATGCTACTCTATAAAAAAATAAAAGCATGGAACTCAAGAAAATCAACTCATGGACTCAAGAAAATCAAGTTGTCAAAGCAGCTTTTTTCTTACCAAGATGAACTCCTGAAATATACGCTTATCAGTACAATTCCATACTTAGTACAAGAACAACCATCAGCATTAAAGTCAGATAACCCAATACTTGTAGAATAAATATGTAATTTGTAACATCAGTAGTAGTTTTTAAACCATTTACCTGAGTAAAAATTAACCACCTCACACATTCAGCTTCTATTTTTTTCCAGTCCAGAGATAATCAGGGTCTATTTTGTCATCTGGCTTTAAATCTTTTATAAAACTTTATAATCATTTAGAAACTTACTGAGACACCAATGAAAAGGAAAGCTGGCACAAAGGCATTGCCATCTCAACAAGCACTACACGTACTCCCTAAAGTTCTCTACTTAATTTATGTTGTCCCTCATCCTTCAGTCTCTGGAGATGGGAGCTACAAGTTTATTCCATATTCAAAGATGTATACCAGGGCACAGGAGGTGCTAGTCCACGACTAAAACACTAACATTACTGGACAAAATAACTTGTGCTTTTAAGCTTCATAGAATCACACTGGATTTTGCTTTCTTTCTCTCATACAGGAGAGAATCATTTAGATTCAAAAAGAAGGTAAAACAGAAAACAGCTGCACTAGTCTAAAGAACCCAACATATTTAGAGGATAAATTAACAGACTCTAACCTGACATGGGTAGAAGCAGACAAGAGAAGGGAAGAGTTGTACAGTAATCTTGTCTTATGAATCACTATGGAGATTTTTTTTTCTAAAAGTCTTACAAGTAACAAACAAAGACAAGTTCTGATTGTCTTTCTAATTTTTCCACAGAACATGAGATTTGCATGTAAAATGAACAATTACATAAATTGGATCCAACTACTTAATATGGTACTATGACCCCCCCTGCACCATCCTTCAAGTAGTAGGTCTCCACTGCAGGAGCTTACCATAGAGGAACAATTATGTTTCCACTTTCTTTCTTTCTTTAGGACCCAGTTATCAGAGGAGATTAAAGTCCTAACTTCTATATCTCTAATAATATCACACCCAACCCTCCCTATATATAATACTATGCAATGATTGTCACCGCTAAGATTCCCAAAATACAGGAAATAAAAAAACTTAGAAAAATTAACAAATGGAACAGTATGTCATTAAAAAAAAAAAGATAGTATACTAAAGATTTAATCCTTCAAGATGTTGAGCTCCTCAAATGAATATTAAGCTAACACATTAGCTTTAGTGCACAAAGAATATACACACAGCATAAACAAATGTATAAATTTCAGTTGTTAGACAGACAGAGATGACTTTTTTCCTCCAACTTAAATAGGACTATTATTAAATAAAACTACTTTATTTGACAGACTCAAGAAGGTTTACTGGAATTTTAGTACTGCCAGTTGTCTATAGAACAAAATATTCTCACCTGCAACTTCTCTAGTCTGAAATGAGCTTTTACTCAAAGTCTATACGAGACAAGGCTTTTCTTAGGTATTAACAGAAGGTCAGAAAAGCTGTCTTCAAGACCAGCTTGAAGGTAAAACATTTCATTGATGTAAAATATTCCATTCTGACACAATGACTGCTTTTCCAGATTACTTTTTAGTGGTAGCCTTGAAAACACATTCTAAAGATCAGCTCAAACGTCCTAGAGCATAACGCAAATCTATGTTTTATTGCAGCTCAGTGCCTTCTAACAGCTTACCTGCAACCCTCAGCAAATTTGCAAGTCCCAGGAGCTTAGCAGACTGCTTATAGTTTGTTGACAACTGAGAAAGACAGTCCTTGATGAGACTGAGTCGATCTGAACACAAACGCACTGTTGGAAGAAGAACCAGTGTTAAAGACTGTATAAATGAATCTCACTGCCGTATTTCTTGTTCAACAGTGTAGACAAAGAAAGAGAGCTTGGAAGTATATCTATAAACAGAAAGTTAAATAACAGTAGAACATATCCAGCCACAATCACAGACATCTTACCACACATCACCTGAATTTATTTATTTATTTTAATTATTTTAAGGTACGTGTCTGTAAGCTGTTTGGAGGGACCCTTTATTTTACTCATGCAACACTCACAAAATAACGAATTATTTGCCATTCACATTTTTGCACGTGATTCAAGCAATCACATAAAGAATAAAAATACGCAGTACCTTGCAATGGTAAAATTTTCACACCAAATTCTTCAAGGTAGCCAAGAGCACGAATGAGATCTAGCTCCTCCTGAATAGCACTTGGACAGTCCACAATAAGTTGCAGACAGGACCTAGGGAGGAAGGAAACAAATTTTTGTAAAAGCAGTTGAATAAGTTCAAAGTCTAAATTTCTGGAAAGAGATAACCTCTGCATTCTTGAGTAGAAAAGAGTAACTTGCTGTGCTTATGAAATGTCAAAATACTTGCTGGTCCTGCACATTATAAATATTTGGCACTATGTTATGGCCAAATAAACATTTTAAACAAATTCTACTCTTGGATAGCGATACTCTTTTTCACCTATTTGTAATAAGAACAATACCTAAATCCTCTTGAATTTAGAGTTGTAACAGATTTAATGAATGAAAGACATTTGAGACATATGTATTTACCTACGTAATTACTTAGGGAAATATTTCATAACCATTACTGGGTTTCAGCTTTGTCATATCCTAGAAGATAAAAGTAAAATGTTGATTGGAAGCGAAATTTAAGGTCCTTTGTCACAAATTCAGCTTTCTCAGCTAGATTCAGAAAATGATAACAAAGCTGATAAAAATAAATATACAACATTATTCTGAAGATGAATGACTGTATGCAATTATTATTACTATGTAACTTTAAATAAAACTTCAAATAAAATATGCATGTATTTTATGAATATTATATGGACATAATCATCTTTTATTTAAAACTTTCACTGGTATACTATGTTCATATGTAGTTCTTAGTAATACATGTTTAAGAAAAAATGGTTTGCAACAAAAATGTATAAATAGAGCTAGCATTATATAATTGATACTGTGAAAGTGAATTCCTTCCAACTTTGACCTAGGGCAATAATGCCTTTACTAATGTGTGTGCATGTGCTCACGTGTGTCCATTTGGGATGGGAGAGAGCACAAGCTGTGAATGAATAGGAAAAAATGCATTTTCTGTCACTTCCTGATTATGTTATATAGAACATAACCCTCTAACTCAAGGTAAACAGCAAAAACATTCTTTTAAATCTTAATGGAAAATACATGATTGGTCAATCTATAAAGCAATGTTCTACTGAGGAAAACTTCCTAATGTGAAAAAGGATAACTAGTTACAAACTATTTGACTGCCTTACTTGGTTAAAGGCTGGTTTGCTGAAGGTCTCCCCAAAATGTGCTAACACGCATACATAAATACCATTGAAGGTCAAGAAGATGAATTTATATCTTGAGGGGAAGAAAAATACTTTAATCTCTCTTGCAATTACTAGGTTAAATGTACTTATGTCAAAGGGAAAGTAGTATTTAAAAGACACACCTACCTTAGTAAATAAAATATAAATATTTTTGTTTGGTTACGTGTTTGTATGTTTTAAATAAGTGCCTCAAGAAAAAAGTGAAACTCATTTGGATTAACATGAAACAACAAGAACAATGAAAAAGCAAATTTCTAGAATAAAAGGAAAAGGCTATCAATATTAAGACATACCTTTATTTAAAATATTTAGGATAAGCCAAGGCATCAACCTTTGACACAGGTAATATTTGACCATTTTACCTATTTGCATTCACATTGCTAAATACTTCCATATCTAAATTAACACAAGAACGAACACCCACACTGCAACCTCTACATGTAAAACTATAAGCACTGCGGTCTCTTCATAGAAAGCTCTGTGCCTGAATTCCTTTCTAAAGAACTGTTTGGATTATTTCTTGATCACAGAATCATAAAATCTTTCAGGTTGGAAAAGACCATCTAAGAAGATCTAAAAGATCACCTAGTCCAACATTTAGCCTATTCCAATGCCGCACAACCCTTTCAGTAAAGAAATTTCTCCTAATATCCAACCTACGCCTCCCCTGGTGCAACTTGAAGCCATTTCACCTTGTCTTATCACTCGGTGCTTGGGAGAACAGCCCTATCCCTACCTTGTTATAACTTCCTTTAGGGTAATTGTAAAGTACAGTAAGGTCTCCCCAGAGCCTTCTCTTCTCCAAGCTAAATAACCCCACCTCCTTCTGCCACTTCTCGTAAGAGTTGTTTTCTAGAACCTTCACCAACTTCATACGCCCTTCTCTGGCCACAGTCCAGCACCTCAATGTCCTTCTCGTAGTGAGGGGCCCAAAACTGAATAAAGTATTCAAGGTGCAGCCTCACCGGAGCCAAGTACAGAGGGACAATCACTTCCCTAGCCCTGCTGGCCATGCTATTTCTGATACAAGCTGTTGGACTTCTTGGCCCCCTGAGCACACTGCTGGCTCATATTCATCTGGCAATCAACCAATACCAATGTAACACAGAAATACACATAGCCTCAGAGGAAGTCTCAGAATAGGGGAAGACCAATATAAAAGAAATTAAAGAATCCACAAAATGCAATTTTCCATTGCAGTAGTAACTGGCGGCCACAACTGCAGTTCAATGCTGTAACATGGAAAAGGTTCCAATGACACACAAAATTTTTATCCTTGGTGAGACCTGCATGTTTCTTCTTCAACCTGAATTCTGTAACGATCATTCCAGCAACCAAGGGACAGAAATGGTGTGCACACACAAAGCAAGGTGTGTGTGTGGGGGGAGAATCTTACAGAAGCCAAAGACACTGTTTCCATTTACCACATAATTTTACACAAAGAGAAATAGATCCATGTACGATTCACAACATATTTCAGAGAAAAGAAGTGTCAAGTTTCAATTGAAAGAGAAGGACGTATTTACATATATGATAACTGTAAATATACCTGGCCAAATCCATACAGCTATCAGTCAGACTGGTTGAAGAATTGAAATATTCTCTGCCAGCGGCCAGAACTAGTTCGATACTTCTCATGTAGCTGACTCTGTACTGTGGTTTCCCTTTTGATGAATCTGGTTGATCCACTGACCAAATACTGCAATGCATCATTTGCCCAGCCAGGTGGATATTGTCTATACTGCTTGAGCATAAAAGACTTTCTGTAAATATCTAAAAGGAAGAATGGTAATTTAATAATCTGTAGCAACAACTTCAAGTAAGCATATTTTCATTGTATGGAACCAACCCCTTTGAATAAAAGCATCTTTGAAGCCCAAAGAATACATTCAGTCCAAGCAGAAAATAAACGGTGTGAATATTCTCCTTGGTAGAAGTCATGTTTTTTAAGTAAAGCTAAAAATAACTATTATCTAGTTAGTTCTACTTCCTGCAGGAAAAAAAAAGAAAAAAGAAAAAAGCTTATTAACTGCCTATTTACAGTATGAGTTCAGAAAATATGAGATCAGAAATTTACACCTATGTTCTGAGGTGTTAATGGGATGCAAGTAGCTGAAAAGGCAGTTCAGTATTAGGACACTGAAAACATACAAGAACAAATCCTATACTCCAGAAGAAACTCAAAGTATTTAGAACTGAGTATATAACTTGTCTTTAATTTTGAATCAAGACTATCTTCAAATAATATATATATTAATACACTGCTATATCTGCCACAAAACATTTAATTTTATGTCAAAGTTTTGCCCACTGTAAGAGGCTCAATCTCAGTTCCTTATGATTTTTATTTTTTTTAAAAACATGCTCGATATAGTTCTAATGAATAGCAACATATGTACTTAGTCATTTCAGAAAATACTGCAGCTGCAACAATATGGCCTTTGCCAAAGGTTTTTAATTTCCTAACAAATTAAAGTATTTCTTCGCTATGATGAACATCGCCAAGCCATCTCATGCTCTACATTTGAACACCAAAGGAACATAGTTCAGTGCTTTATAAATATTATAAAATTTGGATCACCTTCCATTTAATCCTCAAGGAACAGTGAAAGATGCAAAGTAATTATTAAAATTTCAAATCTTGGAAATTAAAATTGCCAGAGAGTGAAATGGCTTATTTAATCTAGTGTTAGATTCCCCAACACTTTTTACAAGTTATTTCCCTAGCAATTCAACATGCAGATGAATGATCTAAATACAAGTCATCGATAGTTGATCCTCCTTCTTCCTTAACATTCACATACATACAACAATTTACCTCAAGACTTTTAGATATTAAATTCTTCTTCAAGAGGACAGCGCTCATTCTGCATACAAGTAAAATATAATAATATCATCATGCTAACAGATGCCAATACAAACTTCAATGTGATAGCAAACCCTTACTCCCCAATCAATTTCTCCATTTTGAAGTTATCAAAGTATAATAGCATATAACATTACATTTCAAAGCATTTTCAATATCCTAGATAATTTTTGAGAAAACTTTCATTGTCTTCTTTTTAATCATATGGTCCAGAGGTTAAAAAAATTATTTAAAAATTACATTAAGATCATGGCAAAGGAAAAGCTAATATTTTCACTTTCAGTGTGCTGTAATACTCTATTTTTTAATGCACTCTAAAATTCTAAGTACACTAAGCCTTAGCCTATCACAAAACCATGAACGTCAAATACATCGCAGATCTTTGTACAACTTCAAAGTTCAAGCTGCAGAGAAAGAGTCAAATTTTATGTATAGGTTAAACCCCGTTTGCTTTTTTCCTTCATTATTTCTTTCTAATTTGCTTCAAAAACTCTTCCCAAGGGCTAATCAGATTGGCAGCAATAAGCAATTAAATCTGAAAACTGTAATAAAAAAAACTTGCATTAAACTTAAAAGATGCCAAGATTTAAACAGATTTTAGTGGGTATGGAACTGCTTCTGTAATAAACCAGTACAGTGAAGCGAAAATGGAAATAAATGGTACATTCCATAGAAAATTCTACATCAGTCTAATAGCTCTCGTCCTTTGCAAACAACAACAACATAGTTTTGGGGTTTATGTACATGGCAGCTTTGTGGGTTTGTGTTTTGTTGTGTTTTGCTGTGTGTTTTTTTTTTCTTTCCTCTTAAAGAAATTAGATTTCCCTTCTCATGGTATTTTACTTCAATTGCATAGAGTAAAGAGCCCAAAACTATACATGGGTCTTGGGTGATATTAACAAACTAGAACTTTGTGTTTAAGAAATGATTACTTGAAAATAACGTTTAGCTAAAGACTGCTTACTTTCCATTAAAGTATTTGTAAACACATCTGTAAATGACATTACGAAGGTTCAAGAAGTTGACACAATTTAGAAAACAGAAACAATTCTAGTAAAAGATATTTTATAGGATATTTATTAGAGGGGCTTTTGATTAAATATATTAACACAGGAAGTTTGCGCTGACTAAAAATACCATAAAAAAAACAGTAGACAAACAAGTAATAACACATGAAAATGTATTTACATTTGTAAGCAACAATATGAAATGAGAATTTGTAGCTTACTTGGGACATAAATCAATAAGAAAATATAAAACTCACCTCATAGCAAGTATCTGATTGTAAGCATGTGTATACTTTCTGCTGCATGTCTAACATATCCTGGAGCAATTCTTTCCATTGTGTCTCACTGACTGATGGTTGCCTACAAACATTTTCAAAATTAAATATTCTGTTTCTCAATAAACGTAAAGAAAAGCAGTAGATAATACTACAATTTCATCACAAAATAGATGCTTTCTCAAAAGCTATTTCAATCCTTAATTGGACTTTTAACTAAAAATGATTTATGAAGACTGAAGACTTTTAATAATAATTACAGTTTAAACAATGTATGTGGGTTAAGATTGTTTGACAATAATCTAGTAACCAAACTGTTTTTGCTGTTCTGTGGAGTAAGATAGGGATCTTTAGAAATCCTTATCAAAATCCCCCAGTTAGTTTTGGTAACTTCCAACAGACATCAGAAAGCTCGAAGTGCTATCTTCCTGCTGACTCAACAGCAACAGGGTAAAAAGAAGTTTGAAACATCAACTGAGGATGACTGAAGTGCTGTTTACTGTAGGCCAACTCAAAGGACTAACCGACTTTGTGCAATTGTAGGACAACAGCACTGCAGTTGTTTTTCCTAAAATTATAATAGTATTCAGCTTCTTGACCCTCTGGAATCATGGGTCTTCGTTAAACACAATATTTCCTATAAAATTTCCTGTGTACCATCAAAACTTTTACTAATAAAAACACTGTGAAGGTTTTTGGACATTACCTTAAGATTGAAAAATCAGTGTTTTAAGCTACACAAACTATTTCAGCTAGTAGTGATTTTCTCAAGTGATATTAGCTTTCACTTTTACAAAGCAAAGTGTCTCTACAAGGAAGTAGAAATATCAACATTTTTCCTACAGAGGCAATGACTTGATCTTTCTAAAAAAAAGATTTCTAAAAGTCTTAAAAAGCTTTCAACATGCCCAAGCTAAGTACTACCCTATCACCACCAATAAAACATTGTGCATGTTCAAGCAGGAAAAAAAACACTGATGGCTGTTTTAACCAGGATTCATTCTTTTTATCTGTTTATGCCAAGAGCTGTGTAATAATTTATGCACACTTAGAAGACCAGTTAAATAGGGTAGTTCTTATACAGAAAAATGTAAAAATTATACTGAAAATAAGAGGTATAATCAATACATAAAAGCAATAAATTACCCTGTTACAACAGCTCCTGAGAAAGCAAAACAAAAAAAATTACAAATCCTACACTTTCCATAAAATTAAATAGGTCTTTAAGAACATCATTTACAACACGTTAACTTTACTGTCCATCATTTTGCTGTGTTTTGCAGCAGCCAGCAAGCCTTTTAGGCTTGTTTACTTGAACACAAACACACTGAAACAAGTCTGAAGCAAAACAGAGATTTTCATATGTGGAAAATGCAGCAAAAACACTAATCATGTTAATCACCAGTTTAACAAATGTGTTTTATGTACTCTGTGTTCAATTTAAACAGCACAGTTCCCTATCATAAAAAAAAAAACAGTTAGGTACACTCCCTGAAATTAAGTACTGTCATCCCTTACTGTCATCCCCCTTTATCTCCAGTTCCCCTTTGAATACTAACTTGCGACCTGTGTGCCTTGTCAGTCTAATCATCAGTTTCCGTGCCTCCTCGGCATTGTCTTTTGTGTCTTTCACAAAGGAAACAGGTTTCTGAAGTCCATGCTTCTCCAACAGCTCTGACACACTGCAAATAAATGGTAAATATTTTTCATTTCTGTACAGCTGCACAACTACCTCTGCTGCTGCAGTCTTATAGGTGTTATCAAACAATGCATTGCAAATGCAAACAAACAGCGTAAAGTCTGATTAGCCACACTAACAGTATTTACTTAAAAAAAAACTGCAGCGCTAATGCACAACACAATGTGATTAAATATCTTCACAGTTTTCATTTTTTCACCAAAGTATTACAGTACGTCACAATAAAAAAAAATTCCCCAGATATTTTAGAAATAACCTTCCTACCCCTCCAGAAAAACTTATTCCAAGCAAACTGTTTGTGTATTTTTATAATATTCAAAAAGCAAAAACCACTCAAAAGTTTAAAGTTCTGAATATAAACATCTTACAGATGACCATGTTGACATCTCTAAAAATGAAATAAATATTCTTGCTGCCTTTTTTTTTGCCGTAATAAGGTTTTTGGCTATACCCAGTGACATATTTAAGAATTTTACAACATTACGTTGGCAAAATCAAATACCTCAGAATTTGTTCCAGTTCATCTACCGCATCATGAAGAGTGTTAGTTATATCTGTTTCAGGCCTGCAAAGATATACAAGAAAAAAAAAAAAAGATTTTAGTATCTTCATGTCTATGTAAAAAGAATATACCAAAATAAGCAGTACAAAGTTTGAAATATTCCTTGATGAGAATCAAATACACATCTTTGCTTGAAAAGATTAAAACTGATGGCTTCTTACTAGAAGGATAACTAAAATTGAAAGAGTCCCTCAGTCCCCAAAAATAACGTCCTTAGACTTTTCACAGGATCTCCACTTCCTACATGTCAAAGAAACTGGGAGAATACCCTGTATGTCCTCATACCTTCATTTCCTTGACAATTACCTGTCTTTCATACAGGTCTTCCATATGACAACCTTTCTCACATGCTGATAAGTAGCAATATGACTGTAAGTGCAAGACATCACTAATTGTAACAAGACCAGCAAGACTAGCAAGACAACATTATCATTTGGTCTCAATTCACCAAAATACAAAAGCCTAAAGAACTAATACACAAGGAGCTTTGGTCTGCACTGCTTTAAATCATGTATTGTTACATTATTTACTAGTAGACATACAGAGCACACACGCATATGTATATACATATGGCCAATATAATTCAGATAGGAATAGAATATTCTAGTAAAATTACATACCCTCTGAGGATGTAGCAATTATTATTAAAGTATTACTTCACAACAACATTTAATATCTAAAATATTTACAAATAACTAGCTGAAAATGCTTACCCATATCCTCTTTGTGGAAGGCATTCCAAAATATCGTAACAGAGAGCAAGCTGGTCATCTCGTTCACAACTATAAATACATTCCAATGCTGTAATCATAAGGTGGTCTTGCTCAGGTATAATTTTTTGCTGACACTAACAGGAAAAGAAAGCATTCCACTGTATGTAATTTTTTGTTTCTAATTAAGCAGTTGAGTTTCTTCTGAATATAGAAAATACCTACTCTAAGTAAATAAATCATCTCCTGGTTGTAATCAGTAAGTCCTAGACAACAACTTAGTGAAGTTCCTTTTGAAGTTACAAGATCTAAAACATAACCCAGCTAGTCTCCTACAGTGCAGATATCTGAAATAACACTGGTCCTTCGTTATTTCATTATACGCTACTTGAATCTAAGAGGTAGAGAGGGTACAGGTCAGAAGAAGGGAACTGCTGCGAACGTTTGTCAGATCTGTTTAACATGTACAATAGCAGCAACATATAAAAGAGATGTGTTTTTCCTTCACTGGTTGATTTCTGTCCAGACACTTAGAATGTTCAAAAGTATGCAAAAATATATGGTATATGCACTAAAATAATTATTTAAATTGTACAAGCAGCTTGAAATGATGACACCGTAACTTCCACCCTTGCTCACTCAACTGTTCTCTGTGGCTCCCACTGTATTCTTTGCATTTGTTGGGGAAAGAGAAAAGGGGTTGCAGGGGGAAACCATCTGAAATCTACTGCTAGTAAAATTTATTAGGAAAAAAATCTTAGTGAAAACATAAAACTCTCTCATACCCAATTTTTAAGAAATGCTTATGCCAAAAAATTATTTTAAACATCACCAGGAAATTACTTCAAGAGCCTTTACAATAACTTTTAGCTCTAGTAGGTCAAAAGAGTAATTACATTAGCTTGACAGTCTCATCAAGGACACTTTTGATTAATGCTTTCTAAAACACAACAAATGTTGAGTCCAAAAAGAGGAGAAAGAGCATAGAGATGATCTATCTGCTCTAGAAAATGTACTAATCCTAGTTTTGAGTTCACCTCTTCAGTACAAGAATTTCCCAAGAAACCAGTAAAGTCATCAGGATTCTATACTTACAGCAGGTTTTGAACTCTGAAAAATCTTCAGAGGCAGAGTCAGGTCTTCCTTTGCTAATGTTACTAAATATTCTTTAAAGAGTGAATTTGCCAGACCAGGGGACTGATTTTCACAGCGGTGGAGAAAAGGGATCATCCACTGATAAACATTCTTCACATATTTTTCATCAGAGGACTGTAAAGCACAATGAGTTACAGAGATTGGAAAAAAGAACAAAGTCAGTTTTGTTTCCCAGAACAAATGAACAAAAAAAACACAGAACATTTTGGTCAACAAAACTGAAACAGTATCTCCACCTATCACAAAATACAGCTGAAGCCTGACCTTCGCCACTGCTGCACAGGGCACTGCATCATGAAATACTGAAACAATTCATCATCTTACTGATACCAAAGGTGTGGGAAGACCAAGCTGTTCATGAGTAAAGCCCATTAGCTGACAAATGCCAAGCTCTCCTCCTTTTCCTACAGTTTCAGGACGAATGGAAGACTGGCTTGCATCCCCATCAAACTAGTATTACTTTCAGTATTTAAGAATAGCTACATGAGCTCCTCTAGAGCTTACATATTCTTTAACTATTTCAGACCCCTGTTCTATTTGTAGGTATTTTCCAGCCTTTCCAAAAAGATGCAACTTCACCTATTCTGAAATCCCATGCACAGGCTGAATACACAGATGAAAACCACACGTGCTGCAGAGGCAAATATTAAGAATTTTTTGCCAACATTTACAGATACCAAAAAACATCCAAAGAAAACATTTAATGCATATCTCCAGCATCACTGACAGCTACATTGAAGATCCTATAGAAAGGGACAATGAAAAAGCAATTCACAGCTTTAGCAAGCTTTAACTTTTATTAGATTTATTAATGTTTGATCCTGTGCCTAGGATAGAGGAACAGGTTTTTAAGAAAACTAAACCATTGACACTTTTTTTTTTTAAAGAAAATGAACAAAAAAACCACTAAGTGTTAGATTCGTGTTGAATTAAAAGTGGAGGTTCATTAGAAAAATGTCAGCCCCTAGCACTCTCTTTAAACACATGGGATTCTAGAGTAACTTGAACTACTGGAAATCAAGGTATACTGAGTGATCTGTACAAAATACTTACGTTTTTCATCAACAGTCTCAGCTTTTCAATGTCCTTCATCTCTACTAGCTCCTTTAAAGTTAAAGTTCGATCACCATCAGCCTCATAAACTACTGTCTCAAGAGTGATCAGATTGTCACAAAGCACCTGCAGACCAGGGATATTCCTCTCCATGCCAAGACGAACAAGGGACAGAGCACAGTCCACCTGAAAAATAATTAAAAAAAAAAACCTGCTGTGCAACTGTTTGCCAAAAAACAGCTTCAAAAGTCCAGGCTGTGTCCTGTTTGTGTAACTATC
Source organism: Cygnus atratus (assembly GCF_013377495.2). Lineage (NCBI taxonomy): Eukaryota > Metazoa > Chordata > Aves > Anseriformes > Anatidae > Cygnus > Cygnus atratus. Next base: position 13,362,439 of record NC_066364.1, on the reverse strand, counting down.
TCCTTTCCTTGTTCCCCTTGCTCAATAGGGGATTCTATATTCCTAGAAGTTTTTGTTGCCTATTTCGATATGGATTGCTGTTCTCAGCTTTATAAAGACCAAATAAAATGCTTACCCTTGGTGGATGATGCTATTATAAGCCTTTTGGCCCAGGTGTGCCCTACAGATGCACATAAACTAGAAAAATACCTTCTTTGATTCCTTCAGTAGGTCATACAGAAATAGGGCATAGGACACCTCATCTCTCTCCATGCATTATAAAGGATTGCTTGAAACTAAATTTATCAGTTAACTGCCTGAAGTTATGCGTATATCTGTGTGTAATGTGACTTTTCTAGCTGTCCATGAATTACTGACTTTAATTAGTGCACTTCATTCCACAGAATATAATCAGTCAGTGACTTAAGATACCTTTATGTGAAAGATTCTGATTTGATTTCTAAGAACGCAATATTGACTGTACGTATCCAGCGAGGCAGACATAAGTCTGGAACAGTAGAGCACAATCTCATTTATGTTATTAATTTAATTGATCCTTGGAAGTTGCTTTTATTTCCATAGCTACTGATAGGCTGTTAATCACAGGGAATTAAGATTAAAGATGCCTGAAAAACTGCAAACTTGAAAAATAAAAGAACTAGACCAGAACTAACCTATATTGATACTTCCATCCAACCTTCTTTTCATGCAGCTAGATGGGCTTGAGAAGCAATAAAATAACAGAGCACATGAGCTCTATTTGCACTGCTTATCTTTACCACACATTTTTAAAACTTCACACATTTTTAAAAATGAAGAAAATAATAATGCAGAAATAAGCTGCCTGATAGTTCCACAACCATACAATAAACCTGCCAAGAAGCAATTGTGACAGTACTACATAGAATCATACAATGGTTTGGGTTGGAAGGGACCTTAAACATCCCCTAGTTCCAATCACCCTAGCATAGGCAGGGACACTTCCCACTAGACCAGGTTGCTCAAAGCCCCATCCAACCTGGCCTTGAACACTTCCAGGGATGGGGCATCCACAGCTTCTCTGGGCAACCTGTGCCAGTGCCTCACCACCCTCATAGTGAAGAATTTTAACGTTTAACCTAAATCTACAGTTTTTTTCAGTTTAAAATGATTATCCCTTGTCCTATTACTATACCCCCAATAGAGTCCCTCCCCAGGTTTCCTGTAGCCCCCTTTAGGTACTGGAAGGCCGCTGTAAGGTCTCCCTGGAGCCTTCTCTTCTCCAGGCTGAACCACCCCAATTCTCCTCAGCCTGTCTTCATAGGAGAGATGCTCCAGACTCTTGATCATCCTCATGGCCCTCCTATGGACTCGTTCTAGTATGTCCACATCCTTCTTGTGCTGGGTGCCTCAGAGCCAAACACTCTAGGTAGAGTCTCACAAGAACAGAGTAGAAGGGGAGAATCACGTCCCTCGATCTGCTGGCCATGCTGCTTTTGATGCAGCTCAGGATGCAGTTGTCTTTCTGGGCTGGAACTGCACATTGCTGGCTCATGTTGAGCGTCTTGTCAACCAACACCCCCAGGTCCTTCTCAGGGCTGCTCTCAGTAATTAGCATTTGACAGTGACATTTCTGAATGCCACATATTGGTATACGACCTAATACGATGTGACACCATAAACCGTGTTTCCTGATACACATTCACAACATTCCCCCCCTTTACTTAATTGCAAACACAAGACGCAATGGTAAGCAGATTGCTTTGACTACAAGTGTTGTCTGCTATGGTAAGTCAAGTGAAAAGGAATCTACAGGCTTCCTGTTCATTCCTATGGATTAATTATTTACCTGACTGAACTTCAGAGCGATCACGAGTATCCTAAAGTACTTGGGAAAAAGCATCCCATTAATACCCATTAAGATAGGCTTCTACTGAAGAATACTGATCAGCCTGAAACAGCCATCATCATTTCCTCGCTGCTATTCTCACCTGCATGGAATATTTTTCAATTTCCTGTGCTCTGCTCAAATACCAATCAGTCACAAGCTCTACCGAAAGTTCAGTAGTCCTGTACTTCAGTAACTCTGGTTGTGTTTCATAGAGAAATTCGCCTTCATCTTGTAAAGTTGGTTCAACAATCATCCTTAAAAAAAAAAAAAAAAAAGTATGTTTAAGTATAAGCATACGTTTACTTATATTTTTTCACATTAGTCTTCTTCGTAAAACTTTAGGTCATTCTGAAGAACAGTACAAATCAACCCATCACTGCACCAATAATTTGAGGGGACTCAAAATGCCAATCCCAGTATTTATTTTTATCAGCAAAGTAACTAACTGGACATACCAAACGTAAGACAGATCACAAAAGATAGATTCCTCTCTACTAAAGACACAGGTATGCCTCATTCGTGCTTTCCATCTGTTATTCCCACAAAAAGGCAGTTACATGATCCATTAATGCTGCTATGATAATGTTATGGTTTACAACTTCCAGTAAGATACTCTTCACAAAATCACAGTGAATGTAACAGTGTAATGTGAAAGACTGCTTGGTCTTCCAATCTCATTAAGAAACCTCAAAACACAAACTAGTATGCACGAAAGTGAGAAATTAGTCTTACTATTTACTGCATTTTAACTTGCCTGCATTCTGTTTTTTCACACCAGTCTTCTTCACGATGTTTCTGTTCATTCCAAGGAACAATTTTCAATGCTCCCTGCTTGTAACTGGTATAACAGAGAATGGAATGCAAATTTATAAAAAAAAAAAAAAGAATGAAAAAAAGTGATGACATTCAATTAATGGAATACAAAGCACATGCAAGTATTTCAGTGAATTCATGATAAGCATGTCATTCAATTACAGTGCCCGTTCCTTAAATTTATCACTTCTTAATGCAGCCATACAAGTACGATTTCACCTGTAGGATATTATCTGTACAAACATATTCTACCTATACCATTTAAGGTACACTAAAAAATTCAGTATCATCTTCTCACTGATCATGTCTATAAAAGAAGAAAGTCACTACAAAAGAATCTTTACCACTTCATGGTTAGTATCCTGACTTCATACACTACCACAGAAGACTGAATGTGTGAAAACCTACATCTTCACAGTTTAAAAAAAAAATAATTTTCCAAATTTTAACACAAATCCTCGTATTGAACCAAAACAAGATATGCCCTGCTGTACTGATCTTCTCAATTAAGTTTAACATGGTTTTCTGACTACTAACACCCGCAGTCAAACATTTTCTACATACAGAGGTTGAAGAAAAAAGTCCATTTGAGATAGAGATTAAGAACAACACAAGTTATTACTAGAACGATTAGTTATGGCTTGCTATTGTAGGCTAGTTGTTTAAGCAGCATGAAACCTGAGAAAACCATGCTGAGACATGCGGAACATAAACTAAGGAGAAAGGGAAGAACCTTATAGGCTCCGGCACTTGTAGAAATAAGAAACAAACCACATACAAAGCAAAGGCATTAAAGTCTCAGCACACTGGAGTAATGAGCTATTTTAAATCTCATTCATTTTCTCCTGACCCTGATAATAGAAAGCAATAGTAACACTGCATGGACAATCCCTATTTACAAGTTAACTGATAGCCTTCTCTTCCACTGCAGAGCAGTGTAGTAATACAGTAGCTTAAAAAGAAAATTTTCCAATACACAAATCAATTTCACAACGTAAGAATCAAAACAAAAAACTATAAACCAGTAACTCCATCTCAGTTAGCAAGTCACTAAATGCATATATAGATGTTTAACAAAGCATCTAACTGCCCTTCCCTGTATACACAAGCATTTTTCCAAGGTCACCCATCCTTCCTTTCTCTACTTTATGCACAATAATATTCTGTGTTTTATCCGCTGTGATTCCAACCTTCCACGTGATACGTGCAGTAGAAGTAGAGCAATAAATTGGCCTGCAGGCTGCTAAAGTGAAAAGAGAAGAGGTAAAAAGATGGAAAACAGCTAATTCTTCTGTCTTAGACATAGTAACATCTCCATTTCAACTCTAGCTCAGCCACGTGAAGTTGGACAAAGGCCTCCACAATTATGTTTTAAATCAGAAAAATGCATCGTATCAGAAAACATGCACATACTTCAGGTGTTTTTTAATGTCTTCAATAACAAATTTTGCTTTAATTAAATATTAATATTTAAAACAGGGTTCATAAACTAAATGAATAAGGCACACATGAGAACGTTATTATGGAAGGCACAGTTTGTAGAGAACAACATCGCCTAAGCTGAAACATCAAAGAAAAGAAAAGCCAAAGTGTGATAACATTCCCTTCCAAAATATAAAATCAAGACTGTATGAGCAGGTCTTTCTATTGTAATCAATAATGCTCTCCTTTCCTATGTCTCATTAAACAGATAAGGAAATTGTACAAAATTTCACTGTCCAAGAGTACTACTTTTCATAAGCTCTCTAGTAACATTTTTCTGTCCACTTCCCAGTAGGTTTCAGAAGATGTTCCAGGCTGGATTGTGTTTTCTGTCTTAATATTAACACAGCTTATTAAGGCGGGGGGAAAGACAGCAGAAAACACACAAGAGTTGCATTTTAGAAGCCACTGAGAAGCTGTTTTGCAGCTTTCCCTGCAAAATTGTCATCTAAGGTCTAATACCAGCTATCCTTCAGCCATAGACAACTCTAACCCCAAGTATTACAACTACCCTTGCTAAACAACAAGAGGAGATTTCTGGACAGCAGCTCTGATTTCATGTTATAGACAACCTTTTCTCCCAAACTTTGCTACATGTACTAATACTGTAACTGTTGTTCTGCCTCCAAGAATTGTAGTGCAAAGACTAAATTCAAAGACTAAATTGTAGTGCAAAGACAAAAATTCTGACTTTTTGAGGGCTAAGTATGCTGCTGCTGCTATCCCTTAATATGAGATGTGAAGAAAAAAAACAGCAACTTGCTGAGGAAGATCTCACTCTATTACTATTCCCAGACTTTTCCCTTTGACAATTCCTCTGTTTCCCTTCACCTTACCTCCAAAATCCATCAAGTGAGGAAGCAATGTACAATTCGGCCTCCCTACTGAAAAGGATGTGATACAGAAAAAGTGCTAAAGTGCAGAGACAAACAATTTGAATGACCACAGGTAAGAAATGCGTGATCATTCCTTTTATGAAAGCCTGAGCAGATTGAGAAGTGCTGGAGGAAAGAAAACAACCAATGTGCTAATTTTTTTTTTTTAATGAAGTTGTTTACTTTTTCCATGTCACTTAAATAGAAAATGGCATTTCACTGTTTTTACTTCCTACAACATTGCAAGTATCGACAAGACTAGCAGGGCCTCATTCAAAATGAAAAAGAGCAGATACTAGTCTATACCGTGTACGTGTAATCTCTTAACTACCTACTGCCCAATAGAGGATAAAAAAATGAGTACTTGGTTTCACAAATAAAAAGTCTTAGAATAAAGTATCATAAAGTCTGTTATATGTCTAGAAAATACCTAGTTCAGGAATATTTGAACCATATATTAAAGGTTCTTGAGAAACTTCTGGTAAATGTGGCAATGTGCTTGCCCATACCACTTTTTTTTTTTCCCTCCCCTTTCACATTGCCTATTGGCCATTTGCCTTCTAGCCAAATCTAGCAAGACCAATCTCATGTTTCGCCAAAGGGTTTTTGCAGGACTGAAACCTACAGTTGCCCATACACATCAATTCAAGAAGTTCTATAAGCTTACTTCAAAAGTTTTTCATAAAAGCTTATTCGGAGACTTCACCACAAAATACTGAAGAGTAGACTTTTTGATTTATATGAAAAAATCATCATGCAGTGCAATCTTGAATGGAAACTTTTATTCCATCTTTTTCCCCTTCTCACAGCAGAAAAAAGTTAAATACTTTGAGTCAGGTCTATGTAAAAGCAACCAAAAATTCTTTCAAAACTATTTTCTGTTCTGGCTTGATTTGCCATTTTAAAAGTATTCAGGTTCCATAGGAATACATTGAGAAAGTAATTTCAGATTTTTAGCATTCTCACCAAGAAGGAAACAGCAATCAGCACCTATGTTCTCTAAATGCGTAAAGAAAACAACATTAAAAAAAATATGTAACTGTAAATTATCTTATCCTAGTAGAATTAAGCAATTATAAAAAGTCAGTTTTAACAGACATGTTTCTTTCCAAGCTAAATTCACAAAGCACACACACACGGGGCTAACTGCTTATTTCAGTCACCTCCTCAACAATTCTAAAAAATTCTTAATGCCCTCCTGCCCCCTATTTGACTGCATTCACCCTTCCTTGCTTTCTCTCCTCATTCTGAAGAGTTTCGAAAATCTCATTGTAACACAAGGACTGAAATAAAGCAGTCTTGCCACTAGCAAAGGATAGATCAAGGTACTTAAGCATTTCACAAACTCAAAACAAAAATACAGTTCTTTGTGCTTTGTTTTTTTTTTTAATCTCAACATTTATCACAAGGCTTTTTCTTTACTGATTGTTATGTTTTAGCATAGATTCCCCTCTTCTCCTCCCCCCCCCCCCTCCCCCCCCAAAAAAAAAACCCTGTATCAGTAACTACAACAACACATGCAGATAAGAGTAACAAAACTCTGGAACAGTAACTGCTATCAGTTGAGAAACAGTAAGTTTAGAAAGATTTCAGGCATTACAACATCACAGCATTCTGCAAACCCAAAAGCACTGAATGCAAATGAGACTGAGAAGAGGAAGAGATAGGAACGTAAGTAAGTATATACTAAGAGGCGGGGTTTCCATTTTTCTACCGTTATTTTGTTTACAATACAGATGCAGCAAACTCAGCACCACTGGAACACATCAGAACTACCGCACAGAATACATAAGCCTGTCTGGTCTGGAAGGAAATTCAGCATGCACAAGTAGCTTGCTGTATGGGGAATACAGTCTGTGCTACTTCATCCAGCATTCATCAGGCTCTCCCCCTATGCTATGCAATTTTACAGCTTTGCTCTAGAAACTGAAATTCCACAGAGGTCAAAGACTGTACTTAAAAACAGAGTGGGCACCTGAAATTCCAGATGCTGGAACAGTTCTCTATAGTCACTAAGGCAGGTGTCCTTTTCCAATTAAAAGAAATTTATCAGGTGCAACATACCTAACTCCACACAAAGATTACCTAGGAGTTTCTTTTTGTACAGCCTTTTTTCTTCTTCTCTCAGCAACTGTTTCTCCCATCCTCGCCTCCCCCGTCTATTTTTGGTTGTGTTTTTTTTTTAACATTAGAGTAAATATGATTAGTGCTCAGTAAATTGACAAATTAGGGAGGTATTCAACTCTATTTCTGCAAAAAGAGCTGATTTTTCCTTTATTGCTCTTTCCACTCTATTGTTTGCATTGGGTTGCCAACTCTTCACATTCTTTGCTTTGATAAAAGAGGCCCATGCTATTGTAGCTTCTGTGCCTTACCAACTGCATTCATTCAAACCTGTAGATTATTTTTCTCTCCAAGGACAATTCTTTCTATTGCCAATGGCAACTTTGTGTTTGTTTGGTTAGTTGTTGGTTTTTTTTTTTCCCTTCTTCTTTCTTTCAAGCATTTCATTCAGGGGAACTGTCTGAGATTCTTTCAGCCGAGGATTTCATTTATTTTAGTTTTCTTTTGTAAAACTGGGCAAATTGAATCCAGACTGGAAAACAAACGTCAGTTCACCCCAACACACTTATGAAACAGTATCTTTTTGCTGAAAGACATATACATTTTTAAAAGAGTGGATTTTTTCTTCAAAATATTTGGGGAGCAGATGAATCTTTGCCTTTTTTAAATTTATCTCTCATTGCCTGAAAAAAAAAAGAGAAAATACTAATTTTGTATTTGAAAGTTTGCATGTTACATACTGGAATAGAACATAATGCATTTAAATGAGACAACAAATACTGACTGATATTTTAAGAGAAAAGCTATATAGGAAAGATGCTGAACAGCAAAATAAGGTAGTATTTCCATCAAATGGTTTTGTTATCCACTCAAAAATTGTTTGAAGAATGTACTTGATTCTGATTTTATTAAATTTTATTTTTAAATAATCTCCAATATGTCTTGTGATAAGCAATATATAATACTGAACCTTCAAATATTCTTTTACCCCTGATGACACTTGTACGCTTACCAGAATTAACAGCTTTCGTATTTTACTGTATGTATACTGTAAAGCAGTTTAGACTTCATATTAAAATTATTTCTATAATCCCACTATGTACAGATATGAAGGCATCAAAAGTAGGCTAAATAATACAGGATCTGCAAGGGAAATTTTATAAAGTACTCTTTTTCAGTTTAACCCAGAAACTCATTTGGCCAAAGCCTGTCTTCTCAGAAAGCAATCATAGAATCACAGAATATCCCATGTTGGAAGGGACCCACAAGGATCATCGAGTCCAACTCCAGGCTCCACACCGGACCACCCCAAAATCAGACCATGTTTCCGAGAATGTTGTCCAAACACTTCTTGAACTCCAGCAGGCTCAGTGCCGTGATCACTGCCCTGGGGAGCCTGTCCCAGTGCCCGACCACTCTCTGTCAAGAGCCTTCTAACACCCAGCCTGACCCTCCCCTGTCCCAGCTCCATGCTGTTCCCTCGGGTCCTGTCGCTGTCCCCAGAGAGCAGAGCTCAGCGCCTGCCCCTCCACTCCCCTTGTGACGGAGCTGCAGGCCGCCATGAGGCCTCCCCTCAGCCTCCTCTGCTCTGGGCTGAACAAACCAAGGGCCCTCAGCTTCTCCTCTTACATCTTCCCCTCCAGACCCTCTGCCACCTTCACAGCTCTCCTTTGGACACTCTCTAATAGTTTTATGTCTTTCTTATATTGTGATGCCCTAAACTGCACACAGTACTGGAGGTGAGGCCACACAAGCACAGAGAGGAGCAGGACAATCCCTTCCCTCAACCACCTGGCAGTGCTGTGCCTGATGAACCCCAGGGCACAGTTGGCCCTTTTAGCAGCCATGGCTCACTGTTGACTCTGATTCATCTTGCCATTGACCAAAGCCCTCAGATCTTTTTGTGGGGCTGCTCTCCAGTCTCTCATTCCCTAGTCTGTCCATAAATCCAGGTGCAGAATCTAGTATTTGCTCTTGTTAAATTTCATACATTCCCTGTCTTCAATGGGAAAATCAATTCCAGTTTCTGTTGCTCTGCAATTCTTATGGCTATGAAAATTTTATGATGTTACAATTATTCTAGAACTGCAGATGAAATACAGTAAGAAATGCATCCCAGATACATTCATTGTCTGAAACAGCTATGATATGTATGCATTTGTATTTTTCATACTGCATGAAGACATGGGGTAGTTTAGTAATGAATTAGCAAACGCAACTACAGAATCGACTATGGGTATTTTTAGGTTTCCCATTACTCAACATATTACATGACACAAAAGCAGTAGGCAGAGAGAGAGGCATTTCATTTTCAGAGTATCCATATGATGTGAAAAATTAAGCAGCAGTGAAGCACAGCTAGTGCCTAAAACAAAGTGCCAAAAGCATCAAACATTTTGGGAAAGCTGATCCACATTAAATAGTGGAAAAGGTATCCCAGCAGCTTTTGGCTGCCACGGTTAGCTACACTTCACAATTCCTACCGTGCACGTTTCAGTGACAGGTCTTTTGAAGCAACTCTGCCACCAGAGAAAAATGTGCCATCTGATTTTGCATAAACAAATCAAATTACTTTTTAATGATTTGGTTATCCTCTTATACAATCTGGAAAGAGAAGAAACTTTTTCCTCCTAAAGCAACCTGGACCGAATAATCTAAAAATCAGAAATGTCAATCAACACTATTCAAACACACTTTAGAAGCTTGCTGTGTTTGGTTTTTTGGTGGTGGTGGTGGCAGTGGTGGTGTTTTTCCTTGATATATACAACTGAAATTGTGAGGCAACAGCTTTCACAAAATCAAAATGGGCTACTTTAAAGACACAGCTGAAGTCCCAGTCTGCCACCTCATAGTGAAAATACTTCTTTAGAACTGTATATTTATAAAGCGCGTAATAAATGTTTGTGGAAGAAATTTGATCATAAACTTTGTAAAAAAAAGGCTACAAACAAGACAAAAACAGCAATATAATTTCAGAGAATAACACAGAAGCCAAGTCAAGGTACAGTTCAGGAGTATGCATGCAAAACAGCATGCATCATGGCAGATGAAAGTAGGACAAGTTAGGCACAAACACACCAGAACGAAAAAGAAAATCCTGTTAAGTCTAGAAACAAACAGCCACAGTTCAGCCCACATCCTATAGAGTAAAGCATTAGAAAATTGCTGCTGGGCAACCCTGAGACTCTCTCCCAGCTTAACGTACCCAGCCACCCAGCCTTTAAGATCCCCAAACGTCTTGATGTCCCTCTTCTGAACTTGCTCCAGTTCACTGATTATCTCTCCTGTATTGGGTGCCCAGTATCCTAGATGCAGCTGAAGGAGTGCTGTAGTCTGACTGCTCCATCTCCTGGCTGTGCTTCTGTTCATGCAGACCAGGACACTTCTGGCCTTCTCTGCTGCCAGGACGTGCTGCTGGCTCATAAACTGCTTGTGTCCACCGGAACCTCAAGGTACTTTTCAGCAGAGCTACTGCCCAGCCAGTCAGTCTCCAGCCTTCATTGTTGCAATGGTTTCTTTACTTGGAAAAGCAGGGCTTTCCTTTTGCCTTTGCTGAATTCTCCACAGCTCTTGCTGGTCCATTCCTCCAGTTTGCCTAGGTCCCTCTGAATGGCAGCTCTGCCTAAGCATGGCAGTTCTTATAAAACTTCCCATCTCCCTTGTCAACAGCTCATGTTGTCCATAGCCCCTTCATAGCTTCAAGTTCTCATTCTCATCTTTAAAAAAAATCTGAAAGACTAATACCTACAATAATTCACCAGCTTACTTTCTGCAGCATCCTTTTAGCCAAAGCGAGCTGTACTTGAAGATCCACAGATCCCCACATAGGTCAGTTTTCAGAAGAGCTTCCCTTCCTCCAAACCACTGCTTTAATTTTTACACAGACCCCAAGAACTTTCTGCACTCCTACCAGAAGTCAGTCCAAAGAGGAGACTGAATGCTGTCATATAAATTTAATCTTCCCCTCAAAACCTGATTTTTCTAATTCTCAGTAGAAGGTGAGTTTTGTGGGTTTTTTTTTTGTTGTTGCTTTGTGTTTTTTTTTTAAGTATATCCTTGAAATTAATATTAACTACATTGATCCTCTACTTCTGAACCACTTTGTGTTTTCTTTTCCCCTCTTTCCCTTAGCGTAAAGAAGTGCATATAAATAAGAAGGGCAGAAGTTTTATCTCCTGGTAGTGCTATACAGATGAATACAAACAAAAAGAAGAAAACCGACCATGGGATGATTTTTTTAAAGACGAACACTTTTGAACTACTTTAAAAACAAAAGCAGTTCATCAGAAGAGAAGAAAAACTAAATATACTATGAGACAACTAGTATATGTTCAACAGTTCTGTAGATGTTCAGTCATCAAACTGATTACGTACTAAGAAAAGAAGACATGAAGATAGAATCACTTTGTTGACACTGCAGAGCCACAGGCAATAACTAAAGACCTCATTCAGGAGAGGATACCATTCTGCAAAGGCAACGTTAACTGCTTACAAACCTCCCAGTTTAATTATATAGTATTTTACTGTTCACAGATGAGAGTCTACTGCATGGAATTTTTCAGCGTTTAAAAGCTTCACTTCAAGTTTTTAAAAGATATTTCCATTCCTATCCCAGAGCATCAGCCAAATGGAGCTCATTCACAACTCTCCATTAAAAATTCACTGTAAGCCATGACTGAAAAACAATATTTGTAGAAGTTCAGAGTAAAAAGTGACTTCTATATGTTTCTCCTATCTTAAAGTGAAGGTTTTTACTACTGGTGAAATGTGCAATATACAAGAGTTATGGCTATTGAGGGAACCATACATTTGAATTTCCCAACTTCTGTGAGTTTAAAGTGTGAACTGTAATGTTGTAGTATAACAGTTAAATGTAATAAGGATAAGAAAATTAAAATAAAAGGAAAAGACTCAGGTTATGTATTTACAACGGCAGTAAAGCATTGTATTCCTACGAGATCACCTTTAAAAACCTGAGGACAATAGCCTTAACCATAAACCGAGAACGCTAGCTACAGTTATTAAATAGAGATTAGAAAGAGTTATCAACTGCTCTGAATACCTAAACTTTTATAACCTTCACACTAGTTGTCTTAACTGATAAAGACTCTGCACCTGATGGATCTTTGAGAAGGAGCATGAATCCCAATGACCCAGACCTATTACAGATTCAAGAGTCATCATTATACAAGAAGCTGAGAAATAATATGAAAAGTGAAAGAAGTAGAAAAACATTAGAATCACAATCCTGCAAAAACACATTACTAGGTAACTTCAGTCCATCACAATGTCAGTTTGAAGTTGACAGGCATGTAGAGCCATGGGTGCATCTTACTATTTCAGATTCCTTCTCAGCTTCAGGGAGCTGTTGTGGTTACATAATTCCTAGTCCTTTTAAACATTCTCCTGAATGCATAAATCAGTCACTATAAACCTGAACAGTTCTGAGAGTGATCACCAAAAGGTGCTAAGCTACAAAACATGCAGCAAAAATTAGGAAAAAAAGGACATCTATCACCTGAGATGTTTTACAAGCAGACAAGGAAAAAAAATACACGTTTCCTAACAACCTAGCCCAGAAGACAAAAAAAAAAATCTTCTACATCTTTTTATCTTTGTTATGCCAACTTCTTTTTGACTGATTGAGCCTTAAAGTTTTTTGGGACACCAGACTCTAACGCCATCCTAACGTACATAATGTGCCAGTAACAAGACAAAAACCTGCTTTATCCTCTATAGGATGCACTAGCAAAACAAGCATTTCTCTCCCTGAGTACTGAGTTTACTACCTACAGCTTAACTCGAGACACCAGACAAAAATGAAATGACAGTCATAATGCAATCTTTACAAAAATATTTCTCATAGGTAATGCATTCTTCAGATGCAGCACTTCTATGTGCATTCCCATTGGCGGTGTCGTACAGCAAACAATTATACACCAATGCCTTTCTGTTGTCAAAAGCTAGAGGTGCCTACTTGCCCCATCTCACTTGTCTCATGCTCAAATAAGGCAGCACCTACTAGCATTCTCAAGTTTTTCCTCATCTGGATTCCCCTAGAGATGAAGGAACTAACCGTAGGAACACAGAGCTAAGTGGTGAATTTCCAAAAGGAGGAGCCACCTCAGAAGACTAACTAGTAACCAACCCTCTTATCTTTTATCGTGCTCCATAAACACAGGAAATAGGAAAAACTCCCAGCAGTACTTTATTCCCCCTGCTTCCCTTTTGCAATATTTTCCTTTTGTTCACATGCTTATTACACTTGAAAGTTTTTAATATTATGTGGGAATGAAATAATTTCATAAATTGAATCACAACCTTGTTCAATCAGTTCATTTAAGACAAATTTTATCTGCATGCTCTGTTCTACAGAGAAATAAAGCTACACAGCACATTCTTCTAAACCGGAATTCACAGCAAAAACTGCATATCTACAGACCGCCAGCAATTCTGTTCATACTAGTTTCCCACTTTAAAAAAAATGCTAGAAATAAAAGACCTAATAAACTCATTTACAATCACCAGAACTTAAGTTATGTTTGATTCACATGGATGCATTTTGATTCATGTGAATTCTCAGAAGCTGACTGGAAGAAAAAAAATAAACTTATTCCATTTAAGGAAGAACTAAAATTAATATGAAATCAAGTCTAGACTTAAGTAAACTTAGGTCTATTTCATTAGTAGATTATTCTCAATCATAGATACTTTCATTAGTAAATATTTCATACTATTACATTAATATAATAGAGCTTTTGTGAGTGTGTGTAGAAATACTGTTAGTAATCAGCTTTGCAACAGGGTTAACAATTTTAGAAACAAGGTTAGATCAGATACATAAAAATGTAATGAGTATTTCCTGTGTACATGCTATTTGCTCTCATTTACATTTTGCACTTGTACAGTGTTATCTACTCTGCAACTTGCAGAAAAGCACAAACCTGAACATATCTGCTGATCCTAGCACTGCCAGGTTCTCTCCAATCTGCCAGGGGTATAAAGATTCAAACTACATACTTCCATTCTTCAGCAGTAGACAAAACTAAGTTTTTAACTCATAACTTCACATCTTCAATACTAGAGCAATGGTGAAATATTTTAATATTTAAACCTTAAAATTTTACCTGCTAGCACATAAGTCAGTTTCTTAAGCAAACCAACCAAGCAACTGCAGCAACAAAGTAAAAAAAAGAATCTTTCAGAGAAAAGGAAAGCCTGTTTGCGAACATCAACAAAAAAATCGTAACATTTCAGAAAAGCTTTCCTCCCTCCCTCTCAGACGATAAATCTTGTTAAAACAAAAGAGAAAATTTAGAATCTATCATCCCAATCTTATAAACATTGCAGTAATTTCTTCTTGTGATTTTGTCACCTTACAGAAAAAGATAAAACAAGTGTTTTCACACCATAAATAATGCATTCTCAATATTACCAAAATGATAAAAAGGGCACTAAAAAAGTACTTGATATCAAGAAATAAAGGCTAATTTCTACTCAGAAAACGTAGAAGTGATAAGTACTATAAACCAGGAAAAATGTCAGGGGAATAAATATATGAATAAAAACTCTTCTGCATGGAGAATTACTCAAATGGCACAGTTAAAACTTCAAAGTGAAAATTCTAACTATAATGTTGGAAGACTACAAATAGAAAATAAGTATCTATTAGCTACTCCAAAAGAAGTATCTTTCAAAAAGAAAAGTCTTCAAAGTCCTATTGCAAAATATTAAATAATGAAATCTCCCCAATTCCTTATAAGCACTGAGCAATGTATTTCAAAACTAATTTTGTAACTGAAGTGTTTGAAAGAAACACCCTAGAAGCAAAATTTTAATTAATACACAGAACATTATTACAATGTTCAAGAAAGACACTTACGAAAATTTATATGAATAATTAACATGAAATTGACAGTAAACTAACATTTATAACTCAAGTAAATGAATAGAAAAGTCTGGATATAAGACTTCTCCTAATTCTACCTTTGTAAGGAGAGTAACAATCAGTGACAAGAAGAGTAATGATTTTAAGTTATTGCCTCCTTAAAGGTTAAATTGTATTTAGAAACAAATCCAGAAGAAATTAATATTTCTGTTCCTTCCAGGGAGCTAAACACTTGTATTTTTAGCCTCTTAATGCTGGCTGTTACTACAAACCACTTACAGACTTAGATTTTTACAGGTGTAAATACAGGTAGTTCCAGGTCAGAAAAGGACATGCTTCCTCTTTTGGGTAATGGAGAAAAGTAAATCTAGTTTCCCTGCTTTCTCGTAAATAACCAGAAGAGATAAAAAAAACTTCCATAAATGGCACAAAATAAAACAGAAAACAAAGACAAAACTGTTCTCTTGATTCCAGGAAATAACTAACAGCAGATCACCACAAATGGAAACCAATTTATGTATAAAGCTAATTTTTTTTTTTTTAAGTTAATATCCACTGATGTATTCTTACCAAGCTTCAGGCAACAAGAAAGCATATTCATGTGGTGAAGTAGTCTCTGGGAAATTGGAGAGAATTGCTTGTCTGTGTGGAAGCAAAGCTGATCCATGGAAAGTGAACAAGATTTCCAGGGCTCTGACATTGCTTTCCTAAAGAGAAAAACAATATGTCGTGAAACTAATTTAGGACTGATACAGACTGAAACTGAGCAAATAATGTAAGTTTAGATCACACAACATTTAATTTTAAGATTTTCCTCAGCAATAAGGAGAATTAGCTCAGGGTCACTGATTGTAAATAAATAAACGCAAACAAATACACCCTCCAATTCTTCAATTTCCATGCACATAAGTCAAAGAGGCAAAAAAAGTATATTATAGTAAAATATTAATACCCGAGCATAAGTTCTTGCTGAAAGCACAATATTCTGATTTCTGAACTTCTTGAAGAATTCACCATCATAGTGCTGTTTAGCTGCATGAGGTCCTCCAAGGATTTCCTTTAAAAAATATTAGAGAAGACTGTTTTTTTATACAAGATTTACAAAAGCATAAAAAGTGTGTTTCTTTATCATACAATGATGAAGCATCCGTTATACCTGGAAAACATGGGGGAGGGGTTAGTTTTTGTTTTTCTTTCCTTTTTTTTTTTTTTAATTTATCTCTATATGAAAAACATTTGTGGGTTTGTTTATTTTTTTTTTTTTTTACTAAAGCTATGGCAATTCTCTGCATTATTTGAATTAGGGTGTAGACAACATTAGTTACAAAGGGATTTGGTAAAAATCACAACTTAAATGGTACCAACTGCAAAGTTCAGTTTAAAAAAACTAAGCAAAACACAGTTTTCAACTCCAAAAAGTTTCACTTCCGTAACTCATGAAAGAAAAATAAGATTTACTAGAGAATCTGAATAGAACTTCCTAATTAGACTGATTGAGGGAGCTTCAAAGCAATAATAATAATTCACCAATTCCACATTCCATGTTGTTGTGTAAGTTATTTCCCACACTCAAAACTGTTCAATTATTCAAGACACATCAGATTTCCCCTCTGACATTTTACTTTAATGTCATATTCATGTGTAAATGCCAAGTGCACTTAATACCAGCTAACATGCACTTTATGCTGTACATGACTATTCCTGAAAAAATGGAAAACAGTCTGTGTTTTGCTGGCAGACAGCCACAGTATGTTCAAAACAGGCTTCTGCCCAGCTATGCTTCTCAAAGCTAAAAGCTAGCCATTTGCAACCTTGAAGCACAAGAAACGAGGTAGCCTGAACAGAAAACAGCTTACATTTCTCAAGTGAGAGACCTACATTTGGACAAGACTATGAATGTTAGCACTATAACATACAAAAAAATACAATGATGCGACAAAAATGTTACAGGAGTATCTGTGTAATAAGAATTCAAAAGAACTTAAGTCAGTTACAAAGTTCCCTTACCTCGTAGGTTTCAAGGCGATCAAGATAAATTAACAGCTTCAGCCTGCTACGGCAGAGTTCTTTTTGTTCCAGTGTTAGCCTGTTACCAAAGAAAGAACTTTCACATTTACAATTGATACTGTATATCATACACATATGAAGACAACAGCTATATATTCGAATGATTTGGTGCATTGGAGAATATTGAGAAGTGAAGTAAATTGAGAACTTTGATAAAATATAACACCAAATAAAACTCTACACCACTTTTCTATCACGAATAACGTACATAAGAATAACTATGTTCTTGCAACTCTGTAGTTATAAGTCTACAAGTCTGAATAGAACATGGCTTAACACTGCATTTACTTTGAGAAGTTTACTGATAACAGCAGTTCTCGATGCTTCCTGGCCTCTTTTTCCTTTCTAGCATCTGTTTCCTCATCTGCTGACAAGAAGTCTTCATAGGGAATTTCGATGTCCACCTCCCCTGGTAAGATAAATCTGGAGGACATAACAACCAAATCAACACTGATACAAACAAAAAAAAAGATATGAAGAACATACTGCTGAAAAAGCATATTGACACAGTTTTCTATTTATGTCTTGACTAAAAATCTAAACTTTCATAGAAAATTATAATACTGAATTTTGCTATTGTAAGAAGACACTCAGCACAATCAAACAAAAGGCATCGAAAAGCAACTCTTTGACCCCCCCACCTCCAAAAAAATACCCACAACTTTGATGGTAAAAGCTTCTAAAGTCTACAGGTAACACTGAAATTGGCAATGTTTCTACAACTTACAATTGTAATAGATGACTGGATGAAGAGAGAACATCCTATTCCTCCATCATGAACTGAATGCCAAAGAGAATTGTCTCTGCATACATTTATCTACTGACCCAATCCTGCCACTGCATTTTGCTTTGCCCCTCCCCACTTAAACAACAGAATATTAATCACAACAATCAAGACATACAATAAAACATCTTCATTAGGAGTAGCTGCAGCTACCAGAAGAGACAGCAGAAACAGTCTCTCAGAAAAATCAAGACATCAGAAGTTCTTTGTAATGGAAAAGATAACGGGCATCCAGACATAAGAGAAAATTCATTATAGAAATACTTTATCAAAGGTAAAATGGGAATAAACACCTTGTAGACATCTATAGAATAGTTTGATTCAGAGCACTGAATTTTTCAATGCCCTGCAAAAGCATCTTAATATTTTCACTATTAGTTCATTTAGGAGGAAAAAGAAAAAAACACTCTTCCCAAACCTGCCGCCATCTTCTCCTTTTCCTATGGCCACAAGAGCCTCCAAGTCTGTGCCTTTCAAGCCATACTGTAGTAACTTCTTCGCAGCATCCACATTCTCTGGAACTCTTTCCAAGCACTCGTGAAGAACCCACGCACGCTTCTTAATTTTGCTCTGTCCAAGACAAAAGCATAGGCCTAATGTTATATGTTTCAATCCAGAGCAATGAAAACAGAAATGTTAAGTAGAAGAAACACATTAGAAGACTTTAAGAAAACATCAAATTAATCTGGTAACTGGCAATATGAACAAAAAAGAAAGTGAGATGAGGAAAATACCCCACAAACAATAATCTACAGTTCTGTTCAATCAGTATGTGGTCTTCGTTTTGTTCAGTTAATGCAATGGAGTTAATTCTCTTTGCAGGGCTCTCCACACAACTTTGTTTACTAGCTAAAGAAAAGCCTCCAGCACAAGAAACTGCATCCTGAAGGAAATCAATGGTCACTGAATATAGCCCACCAATAGAAAGAGAAGCAAAGAATGCAAAAAACATAATTCCCTCCGAGTTTACATGGAGGAAGAGGGCACAAATGCCAAATGATCGTATCAGACCATTCACAACAACAGGAACAGAAATTGTTATTTCTGCTCCCTCATTAGTATCACTCCTGATTATACTGTATCAAATGTGATGTTTTGGGGCCAAAGATACAGCTGTTACAGATTTCGTGTATTCCCCAACAGGACTTGAGTTATTCTCAGTATCTGTCTCTTCTGTCACAGAAGACCATAGACACAGAGAGGTCACAAAGTATTATTGGCTCTATACGCCAATCTTTAGTTGACATTACATAGCATATGGAGAATGGTTACTTAGAAAATCTTATTTTGACATTTAATTAATATATGACTTGAAATAAATAAAACTACATGACATTTCTCTTCATCTCATAGAAGATTTTACATCATTGCACGATTAGGTTGTGCATCTTTGATGATGCCTGTCTGCTGAGTTAGGTAACTCTCTTTAAAACAAACAAAACCCATGTTGGATTCTACTGAAACAGTCCAGTCACAGGTTGGATTTAATATCAGTTTTGTTATTCAACCTTTGCAATAGCTATGGATACCAACCTAACCTTCCCACATGATTTTCTAAAATACCTGGAAGTTATTTAAATGTATTCCATTTCTAATTATTATTCATTTGCCGTGAAACAATCTACTGCTACATGTGGGAAAGAGATTACATTAGAGAGAGCTACTAACTGAAATTAGAAGATATTCCAAAGGAAAGATTTCCATTAACATTTAAGGTCTCCGAATCAAGCCTTCAGTTAAATTAACAAGATCACTCTCCACATGGAATTTGCAGGACAGCTCTCCAAACTGCCACCAATTTATGTTGCATAAATTAGAACACAATTCAATTTCTGTGAAGATAACGCAGACATTCTGAAAAGAAAGCCTAAAAGTCACAAAAACAAACCCACCAAATAGTCTTGAATTGAAGCAACGTTTACAGCCGATTTCCTCCACTGTCTCTGATAGACAAGATCAGAATCAAGGCCATATGCTTGAGCCAAAGACAGAGCTTCCCCATATTCTTCATTATCAATCTGAAAAGTAAACACATGAAAATGAAAGTCCACATTAAACAATCAATTATTAAGTCTCTGTGTTGAAACAGGTAGAGGGATAATTACTACGGGTATGCTTAAGCAGGTAAGAAAGTGAATGGCTTATAAGATAAGAATGAATAAGACCCAGATCTGACAGAAGCCTTTAGAAAAACAGAGACTTTTCCTCAATAAAAAGGAAGAAGTTTACGCAACCAGTATGACATTAGCACCCCTTGGAAACTCTAATAGCTATTAGGCTTGACTGCTTTGCCATCAGAACAACCAAAATGTCCTAAACAAAGTACTAACTAGAGAAGTCTTCAAGAAAAAGAAGCATCTCTTCTGTGATAAAAATGTGTCACAGGACTACTTTTTATGTACTTTATACGTGAAAAAAACATGCATGTCAATTACATTAATATCAGAGTATAAGTTAGCCCATTCTCTAGACAATAACAAACCTAACTAATTTCTTTCAACATATCTGCTTAGCCTCCCCATTATTTGTAAACACTCACATGAGCACAATTCCAACACTAATGAAGCATAGTTACCTGCAAACATCTTATTTGAATTATCATGGTTTATAAACAATGGTCACCTACATCAGATAACATAGCCCACTTTCAGCTATGAAACCCCCTAGAAATATGTGCCTAAGTTCTACTGTTAATATAACAACTATTTTTAAAAGTATTTTTAAGTATGTCTAAATAAAGGTCATTATCAGATACAACCTTCCCTTCAGTACTCACTTTTCTCTGGTAAAGCTCCTCTGGAGTTGTGGACCTCAAGCTAACAAGGCGGAAATTCTTTGTAATAGTACGCGGACGTTTTCGTGGTGGAGCAAATCGTTCCATTTCTGTCACAAAGTACAGGCCTTGCTTCAGGTAGCTGAAGTATCTGTCCTTAGCAGAATTCTCATCATCAGAGTCAGAGTCATCTTCTCCCTCATCTTCATCACCAGGTCTGCTCTCCAAGCGTAATCTTTTTGGAACAAGTTTTATTTCACACTGCACAGAAAACAATTCTTAGGGGTAGAATACAAAGCTTCCACCTAGCATATCTCATCTAGCTTGGTGACAATAGAGTACACCTCCACTTCCAGAACTTCAGATTTCTGGATCAACGTTATTCCTCCTTTAAACCCTTTACTTCTCAGCTTGATTAATATTTTCCTTGATTTAAGACTTCATCCTTTACCTACTAAAGCAAGGGCAAAGGTTTGTTAATAGTAACCCACTATTGCACTAGATACACTATCCTACACCACCCCAGGCAGTACAGAACTATGGAGACATATGTAAATCTCAGCACACTGTTACATAGCTTACTTCAGTGTATGAGAATGTTTTCAACTCTTAGGTAAGCACAAGTATCTATTTCTTTTCAATACAAATGTAATCTCCAACTATTCTTCCCCATGTTCTTCCTCCTACAACATGCAAGTCACTGGCTATATCTGATTTCTAGAATAATAAACCTTTCGAAAAACATACATGCAAGCTTTGGTACACATTGAGATATTCTGACATATTTTTTTTTTCGTTTAAGATGTTTAAGACCTATTTCAATGCAAGTCTTAGGAAACAATCGGTTTCTTTGTTTCAGAGAAAACTTTTGGTTAACTTCACTACCGAAGTAATGTCCTATTCCTGTCTGGAATCCTACTAAGGATTAACAAAAAAATAGATCCCTTGCACAACTTGGTCTTAATTTCAATTTTTTCCTTATTTCTTTTAAATATACTCAAGAGGCACCTGTTTCAAAATGGGAGAGGGGTGCAGCATTCTTGTGGTATTCTTCAAATGTACTAACAAACGAAGCAGTGAAAACTGACTGCTGACACAAACTGCTTCCTTCAGAATTTCCTTTCCTTCCTTTCAGACTCAGGCTTCTACAAGTTTTTTCATCTGGTGTCTACATAACAACTTAATTGCCAAGTAACTTAAAGACAGTTGAATTGCAGGATGTTCAGAATTGCCTGCCTAGAGTTAAGGAGGCAGAATCACTTTTCCTATTAATGATAATTAACATACATATGCATGCAACATCCTTAGGATTACATATAAAAAAGCAAATTATTTCTATTGCTTTCCAGAATGATGTGTATTCCTCACCTCCAGACTTAGAAATCCTCCATCATGAGCTGAAGTGACCTGAGGAGAACTCTCAAACCATTCACATGACTTTCCCAGCAAGTTTCTTAATGTCTTGACTGATGACACAGTTAATGCACCAGAGCAGCGAGCCAGAATCACAGAATTATCTGCCCACCAATTTACATCTATCAGTGGGTAATAGGATTCTTTATCTAATATAAAGAAATAAGAAAGCATCTCATAAGGAAAGATAATTTTAAACACCAGATAAGAACTGAAGTGCCTTCAATTAAAAGATTTCATCTGATGGCCTAATTTAACAAACATTTTATTATTTTATATGCATCCTTACTTCATTAAGTTTGCATTTTGGGCCAACTGCAGTTTACTGAAATCACTTCTGCGTTAACTAAAGTTGTTATGGGGGGAAAAAAATAAATCCATTTTTGACTTAACCTAAGTATTTTTCTTTAATATTATTTAGAAAAAAGTTCACAGTAAACTGATTTACTTGCACAAAACATGACAGAATTTAGATATTTGATAAATAACTCCTTTATACTTTACTTCCCAGTCCATCCTTGATCAAGTTAAGTCCCCCTGGCAAGGAATGTTATACTGATGAAACTCAGAAAAGGTTACATTGCTTTTGAGGACAAGCAACAACTGTGAACAAGGCTCCTGAGACAGCCTACAAGATGTGGTTGTTAAGAAAATTTAAGCACCAACAAGAAAAAAAAAATCACCACAGATGAGGATGGAAGCCATGTCACTTCTAAGATTATTTGTATTATAATAACTGGGTATTGGGACAAAAATGTTCATCTCAAAGAGTTAGCTCAATTTAATACATTATCATTACCCACCTCTCTAATAAAAGCCAACCATTATCCAAAAAGGACAGAGAAATAGATCAGCTTATTACTTTTCTGCTACTTCAGTGCCTAGTTAGCAGGCTACCCATAAAGATCAGAAGAATTAACCAAAAAAAAAGGATCACCAAGAGAAACAGCGCAAAAAAGCAGAGAGCTTTTAGTAGTATAGACATATAGAAGCACCAGCAAATGGATCAGAAACAGCTATTGATGTCTGCACTCTTGGAAGAGCCATGCAGTATCTAGGGGATAGATGGCTGCATGCAATGGCTTGAATTTTGGGAAAAGAATAGAATACTGACATAAGGTAAAACAAGCCACAGGACAGAAAGCCCTTTTATTTCAGAGTTTTGAAGTTATCTCTCTATATTACGTTAGCGTTCAAGATTTATTAGACATACATAGACAGAAGAGCTAAAGGTAAGTTTAGGTTTTAGACTGTGGACTCTAAAAATGTATTATAATGATTATAATTTCATCATTATATTATGATGTAGTAGCTTCTGATACAACCTAAGACAACTGCTTGACTGTTCAGCATTCTAGTCATAATCACATGATTAATAATAAATGAAGTCTTGTATTAGCTGAAATACCCTCTTATTTATGATTATGTCTACAAGAATATTCCTAGGAGAGGATTTTTAAAAACTATACTATGACACTCATTTAGCTATGTCATGCTACAAATTCAGATCGTACATACAATCTTGTCAACCACCCTAATTATGATTTAATTAAGCTATTTCATATCTTTGTACATTTGTATAAATACTTTTAACCACACCATAACTTAAAACAACAATTCAACTGCACCACATACCTTTTATTTTCTTTCTTTTTTCACTAGAGAGACTCCAGTCTGGGTTGATTTCATCATAACCTGGCTACATAAACATGAGAGGAAACAAGAAGGATTAATATGCTAGCAAATCTTTATAACACAGACAATCTGCTTATTTACTTCACTGCTGACCCACTCATTTTTCAGTGAAAACACTCACAGACAAGTTCAAACCTTTCCTGATCATAAAACATACACCTGCTGAAGTTAAACTTTTCTCCAAACAGTTAAATTAAAGAAGGGGATAGAGGAGAGAAGTAAAAACGAAAAAAAAAATACACTACTGGTTTCCTTAATACAAACTATATAGTTTAACCAGATCCAACTGCTTAACTACAGTTAAGCTACAGTTACCCACCCTGTTCCCCAGGGGTCAGTGTTGGGGCCCATCCTCTTTAACATCTTTATTGATGATTTGGATGAGGGAATTGAGTGCACTCTCAGTAAGTTTGCAGATGACACCAAGCTGGGGGAAAGTGTTGATCTGCTGGAGGGTAGGAAAGCCCTGCAGTGGGACCTGGACAAGATTGGTCAATGGACTGAGGCCAATGGGATGAGGTTCAACATGGCTAAGTGCCAGGTCCTGCCTGCACTTTGGCCACAACAACCCCAAACAGTGCTACAGGCTCGGGGCAGACTGGCTCAAAAGCTGTTAAGAGGAAAAGGATCTGGGGGTGCTGATTGATGCTCGCCTGAACATGAGCCAGCAGTGTGCCCAGGTGGCCAAGAAGGCCAATAGGATCCTGGCTTATATCAGGAATAGCGTAGCCAGCAGGACCAGGGAGGTGATCCTCCCCGTTCTCTGCTCTGGTGAGGTCGCACCTCGAGTACTGTGTTCAGCTTTGGGCCCCTCACTACAGGAAGGACATAGAGGTGCTCAAGGGTGTCCAGAGAAGAGCTATGAAGCTGGTAAAGGGCCTGGAACACAAGTCCTACGAAGAACGTCTGAGGGAACTGAGGTTGTTTAGCCTGGAGAAGAGGAGGCTCAGAGGAGACTTTATTGCTCTCTACAGCTACCTGAAAAGAAGGTGTGGGGAGCTGGGGGTTGGCCTCTTCTCACAAGTAACTAGTGATAGGACTAGAGGGGATGGCCTCAAGTTGCGCCACACGAGGTTTAGGTTAGAAATTAGGAGACATTTCTTCTCAGAGAGTAGTCAGGCATTGGAACGGGTTGCCTAGGGAAGCGGTGGCGTCACCGTCCCTGGGGGTGTTTAAGGAAATGTTGGACATGGTGCTCTAGGGATATGGTTTAGTGGGTGGTATCAGTGGTAGGGGTACAGTTGGACCAGATGATCTTGGAGATCAGAATACAAGGCTCCTGAGTTTACCGGAATGACAGAATGCAGTTAAAGCACAGTCATCTGAACTTCTCTCATCTCCTAGGGAAACACATCTCCAGAGGATTAAAACATATACCGCAAGTTTCTAAACACCTATGTCCCTCTTACCTGGTCAGCTTGGTCCCATTCTCCTTGTTGTCTGAGAGATGGAATAGACCAGATTGTCAGTTTTCCTGAGAAATGAATAGCTGCCAGAAGAGCTCCATCAGGGGAAAGATTCATCTTGAAAATTCCATCCTGCCAAACATTGTCAACAAAAACAAAAATCTCTTATCTTTTCAGAAAAAAAAAAAGTCAACCTGAAAACTTAACATGCTTTAAAAGTTTTTAAAAAAGAGTTAAAATGAAGGCAAAACAACTGTGGTATGGAAAAGTAAAAACAACCTATATAAATGAAGAATACTACAACTACTAACAAAACTCTGAGAACATGAACTTTTTTATCATATTCTATACAATAAATAAAACCTGAGAATGCAGGAGAAAATCTGCAGGCTGTTCTTAAACCATCTGTTTAGAGAAATCATTTAGCAGCCTCAGTTTTCTATTGTCCTGCCTACATAGTCACCTTCCAAGAAAGATGGCTACCCAAATGCAGCTTAGCACGCAGCTCTCTCCCCCTTGTAGCAGACTTTTGGTTGGGTAACAGGAAAGAGGAAGCAGCATTAGGCCAAACATCAGATTAAGGCCATACTGAAGAAATAATTCAACAACTGTAAGTAAACCTTATCAAAGCTACAAAACATTACATTTCTCCTGGATGAAGTTTTTCTTACAGGCAAAATGTAGCGGCCTTGCTCCTACAAACAAAATATTTCCTTAATATTAAGGATTCATGAACTCCTCTACAATTACAGCTGCGTCTCTACACTATTCCCATGAGACAAAATATACACTTGAGTTTTTAAGCCAAACTTAGTGCCCTGGCAATGCATAACAGTTTCTGAAAACAAGATTTAGATTCGTTTGTGCACGCCATCATCAGGTTCTCAGAGTCTAGTCTTCACTGAAAAACAGAAGTGTGTAGATTTCCAAAGCTTGATATTGATCATGGAATCTCATTTTATTAGTGTAGCTCACTTTTAAAAGCTTTCTAATAAAACATTCATCCTGTAGTAACAGTAAATACTCAGTATCTAGGATTTAGAACTATCCAAGTCTGACACTAATCAATTTTTAAGTAACACCCTCCCCTCTTGGAAAATATCTCAACATAAGTGAACTATAGATGAGTTACTAGACTTCAATATGATTATGAAGTTTTAATATAAAATCTACAGCAAATTAAGAACAGATATCATTTGAAGATGACTCCTTTTTGTGGTTTTATTTTGGTTAGTTATTTTGGCTTTTAATTATTTCATTTCTTTGGCTGTTTTAAGTTCTAGCTATGCCATAGAAACAATTATGATCAAGCAATCTGCTCATTGTTCTCACTGTTGACTGGTTTGTAACTTATTGAGAGCACTGCTTAAATTCTAGCTTTCAATGTGCTTTTACACAAAATGGAAGGCATATTAAGATTTTTTTAAGCAAATTATGATTTTTTCTAATATTCATAACTCTTAAGTGTTCTCCAATTATGTTCTTAAGTACCTAGAGTGTAAATTTGTATTTGTAATTTCTGCAATTTGTATTCTAGTTTCTCAAGGATAGTGCATGCCTACTAAAGGTAATTCTCTTTTTACAAATCAAGTTGCATGCACAGAGTGCTAAGAACAAGAGACTGTTAAAGGACTTAGAAAGATATACCTAAAATATTTAACCCATTCAGATGAACGATCAGTGGTACATAACATAGATTTTAAACACAGGTTAAATAACTACTTAGTATTGGTAACCACCCTTTTGCTGTTTAAAAAACAGCCATGTGGCTGCTAATATGTTCAAATTTACAACCCAATCATTGTTATCTATAGAGATTAATCAGTCCTTTGGCAAAGCAGTCAATGCTGCCTTGGTAAACAAATTGTCAACTTCAGGGAACTGCAGAATAAGACAGCGAGAGCTTCAGTAGGTTGGCACTTCCCATTTTAAAACTGACATTTAAGTTACCAACTCTAACAATCTGATCCAAATACAGGTAGTTCTTATAACCAAGTCCCCTAGCTGCTGTGCCTGTCACATTGTAACACTGTTGTCAATTTCCTACTAAGAATGTAAAATCTAGCTCACAGATTTAAACTATAAGCTCAGAAATTGGATTAAAACATTCAATAACAATTTCTGCTTTCCTTTGTGAATTTGGTACTGGCAAGTGCACTGATGATGAAGTTTATCACAGTTATATTCAGTACTAGCCTTCCAGTAAACTTCCACTTTAGTTCAGCCTTCTTTTTTATATTTTCAGTGAAGGAAATAAAATCTCTTCCCATTCTACCCCTGAGAGAGATTCAAAAAGATCTGTTTTCCCCCTCCAACCAAGCATCCAATTTCTTCTTTTAACCAGTCGCCTAAACATCCCAAAAATCTATTAAGGTTATTTCCCAAGTCCATATAACTTCATACAAGCCATTTTTCTCTCCGCAGGACACAGTGAAGGGTGGAAGGTAAATTCTTTACTGCTCCTTCCTTGTAAACCACAAGGGGAAAACTTTCAAAAAAAATACAAGGAGGGAAAGGGGAAGGAATCAAACAAAGGCTATAGACAAATACAAAATAAGAGACAGGAGAGTGTGGTGCAGATACCACATGGGTAGCCCCAAATGCATGCAGAAGAAAGCTGAAACTGCTATGCACAAAACCTTAGAAACATAGAAAGCATACACCAGCACTTCAATCCGATGAGACTTCACACTCACTCTGTCAAGGGTGAAAAGAATACAAGACACATACCCAGGGTTTGTTTAAGAACAAACTGCTTTTGATCAGCAGTTTTGCTAGTTTCACATGCATCCTGCTAGTAGAAGTTTGACTCATCATAAACTTTTGCAGCTATTTAGGAAAACATTTCCATAGTATCTCATAACAGACAGCAACAATTAAGTCTCCATTTTCCCTATCTAAGCCATGAATGATTGATTTGAACTTAATGTATGAAAATTTAGGGCTGTAAGGGAAGAGGGTTTTTGTTTGTTTTCAGGTAGGAGTAAGGTAGTGCAAGAGGCTGGTTTGGGATATTCCTTCGCTCCCCCTCAAGGCATATATTTGAGGAATACCAGCACAACAACCAAGTCTCTTTTAGAGCGTACACATGCTACGTTCATTATATTCATTAACAAATAACTAGGTAGCTTTTTGCATCTCCCTTTTTGAATGAAGGTTTACATTCTATTTGAGATTGAACTCTACTTCACTAAAACTGTTCCTGTCATTATGCTGGAAACACCAACATTCAAGCTTCAGGAGATGAACTAATAGGATTTTCAAAAAAGCCACAGAAGCTACTCCATTTAAAATTAAAAGCTTACTATTTTTGATAAGCTTTATAGAAATGTAAATTCTTTAGTTGCTTAAATTAAAACTCCTTTCAAATCAGTCTCCCAGGCAATCATTAATGGACAATTATGTTAGTAGAATACATTTCTGAGGTAGACCTACACCTTAATACCTGTTCTGTTCCTCGTCTGCTGTAAAATCTTAAATTCATAATCCTTAATAATCCTCTTCTCTGTGCCTGTAAGAACAGAAATATACCATGAAACGAAAGAATCCCATACATCATTTTATGCACCAAAAGCTAAGTAAATTTAAAGTAGCAAAACAACTTTTCAAAATTCTTAAGCTTCCCTAAGGCTACCTATCTTAAAATAATGCAAGGATAACTTTGCCTATTTTGTTGGGTATGTATGTATCATATGACGGAAAAGCATTGCTCATTGCAATGAAATGAAGACCATGAAGACCTCACTTTTGTATAAAGCGATCACTATAGAAGAATAAATATTGGAATTTTTCCTAGCACTGTAAGCTGATTTCAGTGTATCCTTTTATTTATTTATACAATAGTCCAGTTGGAATGGACTTACAAAGATCATCTAGTCCAACTGTCTGACCTCTCCAGGGCTAACCAGAAGTTAGCTTATTCTTGAGGGCATTATTCAAATGCTGCTTGAATATTGACAGGCACAGGGCATCAACAACCTCCCCAGGAAGCCTGTTTGACCACCCTCACAGTAAAGATATTTTTCCTGATGTTCAGTCTGAACCTTCCCTGGTGCAGTTCCTTGCCATTCCCTCACAAACTACCACGTGGTAGCTGTTACCAAATCAAACATTTATTTCTACTAGAAGCCAATGAAGTCAAGAGTCAGAAAACTGAAATATTACAGTTCTACTGGTTTTTCTTATTAAGTCATAAAACAGACAAAAGTAATTTTTTTTCCAGCAAAAAAGGTGACGTATCCCAGTACAAAACGTATTTCACATATTTACGTGGTACAAACTGGGGAGAAGGAGGAGCATTTGGTTCGTGTTTTTTTTTTTGTTTGTCCCACCCTGCCCATTAAAAAAAGAAATCCACAAGTCATAATCAAAAACTTAAAAGTTCAGATCATACTACAGAAAAAAGCAAACAGATGCTTGAAGGGAAGAGAAACTTTTAAAAATTCACACCATAACTTACTTATAAAATAGCAGAACATTGCATTAAGGTTTTACAGTTCAAGAAGAGATACATACAGAACTTCCCATTAGATAATTCTGCTAATTACAATAATCATCCAACAAAATGAGAAAATATACTTACTGTTCTAATGTCATCTTCATAACTAGTGACTTGTTTATAATGGGGAGATCCTGATAGAACTCTCCAAGCAGATATCCCACAACTGGTTGCTTTAGATACTCCATCTTCATCTGTTTCACAGCCTCCTACAAGCAAAAGTCTATAAAATACACAAAGGCACATTACTGGTTTCATATATTGACACACAAATGTGTTGTTGTTGTTGCTTTTTAAGTCAGAACTACAGCAGTTTGCCTGTAGTAATGAAAAAAACTTTCAGTACATTATAACAACTTACAGTTCCAGTAAGCTTCAAACATCAGGCTGTTCATTCACAGACAAAAAGATTTAAATATTTTTTGATTAACACTTATTTGTGGCATTTATCCCTATCATCTTTGGCTTTCCAAATAAGGCACAACTCCCAGCACTTAAAATAAAATACATCTGGCTACAAACCTGAGATTCTCCCCTACTCTCAAAGAACAATAAAAATTACAACTTAAGCTTATGAATGCCTCAAGACTGCCTCCACCAAGAAAGACAGAAGGGTGATCATTGTAGGTGACTCCCTCCTCAGGGGAACAGAGGGCCCTATTTGTTGGCCTGACCCTACCCATAGAGAAGTCTGCTGCCTCCCTGGGGCCAGGGTCAGGGATGTGGCCAGAAAGCTTCCCAACCTGGTTCGCCTCTCTGATTACTATCCTCTTTTGACAGTCCAGGCTGGCAGTGATACTATTGAAGAGAGAAGCCTGAAGGCTATCAAACGGGACTTTAGGGGACTGGGACGGTTAGTGGATGGAGCGGGAGTACAGGTGGTGTTTTTGTCTATGCCTACAATGGCAGGGAGGGGTACAGAGAGGACACGGAAAGCCCACCTGATTAACACGTGGCTCAGAGGCTGGTGCCAACACAGAAATCTTGTTTTTTTTGACCATGGGGATCTTTACTCGGCACCCGGCCTGATGGCCACAGACGGGTCCCTATCTCTAAGGGGAAAACGGATCCTAGCCCAGGAGCTGGCAGAGCTCATTGAGAGGGCTTTAAACTCGGTAAGAATGGGGACGGGGCTGAAATAAGGCTTGTTGGAGCTGTGCCGGGGGGAACAATGGCAAGGCTGGGGGTAGAAGGAAATGGCCCAACTGAAGTACATCTACACTAATGCACACAGCACGGGTAACAAACAAGAGGAGCTGGAAGCCATCGTGCAGCAGGCAGGCTATGACTTGGTTGCCATCACGGAAACGTGGTGGGACCACTCTCATGACTGGAGTGCTGCATTGTCTGGCTGTAGGCTCTTCAGAAGGGACAGGCAGCACAGAAGGGGTGGTGGTGTGGCTCTCTGTATTAGAGAGTGTTTTGATGTTGTGGAACTTGAGGCTGGGAATGATAAGGTTGAGTCCCTATGGGTTAGGATCAGCGGGAAGGCCAACAAGACAAGCATCCTGGTGGGGGTCTGTTATAGACTGCCAAACCAGGATGAGGAGATGGATGAGGAGTCCTACAGGCAGCTGGCAGAAGTTGCGAAATCGTCAGCGCTTGTTCTCGTGGGGGACTTCAACTTCCCAGACATATCCTGGAAGCACAACACAGCCCAGAGAAAGCAGTCTAGGAGGTTTCTGGAGAGCGTGGAAGATAGCTTCCTGACGCAGCTGGTTAGAGAGCCTACCAGGGAAGGCGCCCCGCTAGACCTTCTGTTCACAAACAGTAATGGACTTGTGGGAGATGTGGTGGTCGGGAGCTGTCTTGGGCAGAGTGACCACGAAATGGTAGAGTTCTCTATTCTTGGCAAAGTCAGGAAGGGGACCAGTAAAACCGCTGTCTTGGACTTCCGGAGGGCTGACTTTGAGCTGCTCAGGACACTGGTTGGCAGAGTCCCTTGGGAGGTGGTTCTGAAGGGCAGAGGAGTCCAGGAAGGCTGGGCACTCTTCAAGAAGGAAATCTTAATGGCTCAGGAGCGGTCTGTCCCCATGTGCCCAGAGACGAGCTGGTGTGGAAGAAGACCGGCCTGGCTGAACAGAGAGTTGAGGCTCAAGCTTAGGAGAAAAAAGAGGGTTTATAATCTTTGGAAAAGAGAGCGGGCCACTCACGAGGACTATAAGGCTGTTGCAAGGCTGTGCAGGGACAAAATTAGGAGGGCCAAAGCTCATCTGGAGCTCAATCTGGCTACTACCGTTAAAGATAACAAAAAATGTTTTTACAAATACATCAACACAAAAAGGAGGACTAAGGAGAAGCTCCATCCTTTACTGGATGTGGGGGGAAACTTAATTACAAAAGATGAGGAAAAGGCTGAGGTGCTTAATGCCTTCTTTGCTTCAGTCTTTAGTGGCAAAACCAGTTGTTCTCTGGATACCCAGTACCCTGAGCTGGTGGAAGGGGATGGGGAGCAGGATGTGGCCCTCACTATCCACGAGGAAATGGTTGGTGACCTGCTACAGCACTTGGATGTACGCAAGTCGATGGGGCCGGATGGGATCCACCCGAGGGTACTGAGAGAACTGGCAGAGGAGCTGCCCAAGCCGCTTTCCATCATTTATCGGCAGTCCTGGCTATCAGGGAAGGTCCCAGTCGACTGGCGGCTAGCAAATGTGACGCCCATCTACAAGAAGGGCCAGAGGGTAGACCCGGGGAACTATAGGCCTGTTAGTTTGACCTCAGTGCCAGGGAAGCTCATGGAGCAGATTATCCTGAATGTCGTCACGCGGCACTTGCAGGGCAACCAGGCGATCAGGTCCAGTCAGCATGGGTTTATGAAAGGTAGGTCCTGCTTGACGAACCTGATCTCCTTCTATGACAAAGTGACATGCCTAGTGGATGAGGGAAAGGCTGTGGATGTGGTCTACCTTGACTTCAGTAAGGCTTTTGATACCCTTTCCCACAACATTCTCCTCAAGAAACTGGCTGCTCGTGGCTTGGACTGGCGTACGCTTCGTTGGGTTAAAAACTGGCTGGATAGCCGGGCCCAAAGAGTTGTGGTGAATGGAGTCAAATCTGGTTGGAAGCCAGTCACTAGTGGAGTCCCCCAGGGCTCAGTACTGGGGCCAGTCCTCTTCAATATCTTTATCGATGATCTGGAAGAGGAGATTGAGTGCACCCTCAGTAAGTTTGCAGATGACACCAAGTTAGGTGCGTGTGTCGATCTGCTCGAGGGTAGGAAGGCTCTGCAGGAGGATCTGGATAGGCTGGACCGATGGGCTGAGGTCAACTGTATGAAGTTCAACAAGGCCAAGTGCCGGGTCCTGCACCTGGGGCGCAACAACCCCAAGCAGCACTACAGGCTGCAAGATGAGTGGTTGGAAAGCTGCCTGGCAGAGAAGGACCTGGGAGTACTGGTTGATAGTCAGCTGAATATGAGCCAGCAGTGTGCTCAGGTGGCCAAGAAGGCCAACAGCATCCTGGCTTGCATAAGAAGCAGCATGGCCAGCAGGGCTAGGGAAGTGATTGTCCCCCTGTACTCGGCTCTGGTGAGGCCGCACCTCAAGTACTGTGTTCAGTTTTGGGCCCCTCGCTACAAGAAGGACATCGAGGTGCTCGAGAGAGTCCAGAGAAGGGCAACGAGGCTGGTGAGGGGTCTGGAGAACAAGTCTTATGAGGAGCGGCTGAGGGAGCTGGGACTGTTCAGCCTGGAGAAGAGGAGGCTTAGAGGTGACCTTATCACTCTCTACAGGTACCTTAAAGGAGGCTGTAGCGAGGTGGGGGTTGGTCTATTCTCCCACGTGCCTGGTGACAGGATGAGGGGGAAGGGGCTGAAGTTGTGCCAGGGGATACTAGGATATTAGGAAGAACTTCTTTACTGAAAGGGTTGTTAGGCACTGGAATGGGCTGCCCAGGGAAGTGGTTGAGTCACCATCCCTGGAGGTCTTTAAGAGACATTTAGATGTTGAACATAGTGATACGGTTTAGTGGAGGACTTGTTAGTGTTAGGTCAGAGGTTGGACTGGGTGATCTTGGAGGTCTCTTCCAACCTAAACGATTCTGTGAACAGTTCTGGTCATTCTATTGAAGCATGAATAAATGGAAACCTAGTAAGTGGTACAGAACATATTTCTCCTTTAACTGAAGATCAAAGCAAGAACAGACTTTTCAATTTTGTTTTCTAAAGCCACATTATCAGTTATAATATGAACACAGTAATTTCATTACACACATTAGATTCTACTTACAAAAAAAATTGAGGCACACTCGATACTATTGTTGATTACCACTAAAATGTATCAAAACATTTTCCCTTGGAGCCCTTTGACCTTATTAACAGGCAGTTTTAGCATTAACTTATGATCACTTTGATGAAAGCTTTGAGAACAGACGTCTACGTTTGTTTGGAAGCATCATTTTATTGAACAACCCATCAAAAAGTAAAATATCTGCAAACAAAGGCATAGATCGAAGTCATAAGTTGAGCCTGCAGAACATTTATCCATCTTCAAAGTTCGAGTTAATATTGAAATATTCTACCACCTAGCGGCTGAAGCTCATATAGCAGTCATCTGCCATTTGAGCGTATTTCCAAAAAATTCATTGCTGCATTTCACTAACAAAAACCTCTGCTGTAACTACATAACAAACAGTAATTTATTTAACATTACTGTATAAAAACGTCTTAACCAGTTTTAGCTACCCAGACAGCCAAGTAATAGCTAGTATAGAAGTGAAGAAGCCCTCTGTATTTTTTTTTATGACTAGACATGCAATTTAAATAAATCTCTTCATAACATACTCCTCAGAATAGGTATTGATTTAATGGATATGTACAATATGAACTGAGTATTTCTAGTGGACGAAAACCGATTACTGGGGAAAAGTGCCCTTAGAAAAGAGAAAGAAATCACAGATTAAATGTCATACACTTAATGATCCATTCATTTTTCTTCTGCGTGTATTTTGTTTCCCTTCTCCCCTGCATTTCCCTAGTGCAACTTTCCTGTGCTTCCCACCACTTTATCACTGAAGTTTGACACGCTGCCACTGATCAAGGAACGTAAGAACTGTCCCCAACTTGTACAAAAGCCATCTTTTAGTCACGATACGTAGTTC
This sequence comes from Cygnus atratus, assembly GCF_013377495.2. Classification (NCBI taxonomy): domain Eukaryota; kingdom Metazoa; phylum Chordata; class Aves; order Anseriformes; family Anatidae; genus Cygnus; species Cygnus atratus. Next base: position 13,327,732 of record NC_066364.1, on the reverse strand, counting down.
TTCTGAAGAACAGCAGTTAAAAAATAAGGAAGAAACAAGTTTCCAAATACCTTACAGCACATAAATACAAAATCTATACAAATAAATCAATCTTTTGACTAAGACACTGAGACATGGCACATCACATGAAACTCCTAACAGCTTTAAGTTTTAGGACAAGAGACTCGATATACCCTATTGTGCATGATGTCATGCCCATTCTAGCGGACCACAAATAAATACGTCTGGATACTCACATCTGAGCACACAGTCTAGCATCAGTGAACACAAAATTACACCTGACATCTCTGAAAGATGTTGGCAAAAATCAGTGTTACACAGATTATGCATGAAGTGATAAAAAAATCACTGGAAGCAAGTCTCATATCCATCTCTTTCACAACTTGACTATTATGAATTTTTTTTTAAAAAAACAATTCAATCAGTAAACACAAACTTCATGAGATCACCACAGCACAGTTGTCAACACCTAATAACCAGAAGACAGCAGGCATAATCCTCTGGAAAATTAATTTTTCTGTAGTCTTATCCATCCATAGGCATTTACATTCTTCTGCGAGCTCCAACTTCCATTGCAACATGCCACTGAGTTAAAAATTTCAACAGCAATAGTGACTAAAATTCAATTACAATTGACGGCACTGTGCCAGAGTTGACTCAGAGACAAACAGTAGCACAAAGACCAAGAGAAGAGTTGTCAATAGTAGTGACAACAGTAGCGCCAAAACTGCCTGAACTAGCTCTCAAAAACTCCATCAAGATAAATCTTTTCAAAGAAATTTTGGAAAGAACTGTCATATGCAGTGCAACATATTTATAATTCAGAAGTATCTTTTAGGATAAATGAAACTCAATGACAGCTGGAATGAAGATGTCACATCAGTTTAGACATACACAAAACACAAAGCCTCAAGACAAAAAGCCTTCTCCCAGGACTGCAGAGAAATTCATCATGGCAGTACGTACTTAAAATTTTAAAAAGCTTTTCAGAGAGCAAAATGCAACAGCGGGGGCAGAAACTATTATGATGAATAACACAACTGGTATCAAAAGAAAATGAAAGGTACTCCTGAGAGCCTCAGCAAAGATCCAGCCTTGTTTACCAATTATTTTTTCAGCACTAGACAGGAGATGACTCCAAAATAACACAAGTTGACAGGTAGCCTGGGAATAGCAACAAGAGGTTTTTTTTTTTTTTTTAAGTTAGTCTCAGTGTAAAGAAAATACTGTGCCGACAATTCCCCCAACATCCACCCTCCCCAAAATGTGAAGATATTTTTTCCTAGACAAATATTTGGGTTCTTAAATCACACCATACCAGCTGTAGGTTTATGTGACTCCATATGGGCCACAAAGTAACAATTTAATAAATGACACTTACTAGTAACTCTCTGGAAGGGGAAGTTTTATCTACCATGCTGATATTGACATAAGGATCAATGCAAAATCCTTTAGTACTTAATACTGTAAGATCTGTGTTAATTTTTATTCTTGCAGATGCTTTCTGCATACAGCATAGCAAGCGTGCAGCAGTTTCTGGGCTCCATTTCTAAACCCCCCTAATCTTCTACATACTTCTGGGATCAGCAGACAACTCCTGGGAAATCTTTAAAGAAAGAACTTCATGGTGCCTGACATCACTGGAAAGAGCTACTTGTAAGGGGCCTCACTTCTAGCAAGCTCTGGTAGCTTTCAACAAGTTCTAACATCTGCTCCTGACCAAAGGGTGCTTTGAGCTTTTGTTCCAGCTGTCTCCTGACTAGGAACCTTTTTGCTAAGTGCTAGAAAAAGGCCTGTGTAAGCACCACACCTAGCAAACAGCCAACAGATGCTGCAGTGACTTGTGCAACAGTTTGTGGAAAAGGTGGGCCAGAAACTCTTTGTACACGTTTTTAGCAACTGTGGTGATGAAGCCCGGGGCACAGGCCCAGCACCCACCTTGCCTCAGACCATGTTCCCTCAGGGGGATGCAGACAGGCCTTTAGGTCTCGGATCGAGGCCTCTTCCAGAGGTTGGGGCATGGACAGCAGGTGCTCCTTGCCTCTGGAGGTGTGTGCTTGGTGATGGTCTGTCTCAGCAGGCAAAAGGTGCTACAGAAAGAAGGCAGCAGGCTGTTGCAGCATCAGAGATGACCAGAAAAGGAGACTGGCTGTATCCCCTGAGACTCTGCTCTGGGGATACAGGAGTATCCTAAACTCACAGACGTACTGAAGTGGGGGGCACGCATCCCCCGTGTTTATCAGACTGGGAAAGGGAGACTTCCCCTAATAATGGAAGAGGCTGGAAAGCTAGCAACTTCTGGCACCAACAGAGGCTCCTGCTTCACCTGAAGATCTGGAGCAACAGATTAGGTTCAGCATCCTTGCAGCAGATTAGGGGCTGGGAGTACCTCAGAGCTCCAAGCCCAGCTGGAGGCCAGTCACTAGTGTACCCCAGAAGTTCATACCGGGGCCAATACTGTTTAACAGCTTCATTAACAAGATGAACTATGAGGCAAAGTTTGCAGATAATAGAAAACTGGGTAAGCGGTTGATGAAATGCTAGACTGTGCTATCGTTCAGAGGGACCACAGCAGGCTGGAGAGACGGACCAGTAGGAACCTCATGAAGTTCAACAACAGGAAGCACAGAGTCCTATGCTTGGGAAGGAATAACCACATACACCAGTACGAACTGGATGTCATCCTTACAGTCTACTGAATTGCTGCATCCAGCTCTGGGCCCTCCAGTATAGGGGACGTGAACGTAATAGTGGAGCAAATCCATCAAAGGGCTATGAAGGTGAAGGTCTTGGAGCATCTGCTATACCAGGAAAAGCAAAGAGAGCTAGGACTGCTCAGCCTGATGAAGAGAAGCCTGAGGGTAGATTCTATGAATATGTATAGATATCTTAAGGAGGAGGAGTGTGGGAAGCATTGCTCCAAGCAAACTGCTCTGGTTGACCCTGCTGGAAGGGGAATGGGCTAGATGATTTCTAGAGGTTCCTTTCAGCCTCAAAAAGCTGGCTGCCCCTGCAGTATCTCAATTATATTCTGTTTTCAAGGGCTGTATAAAGTTGGGCTAAAGATAATTAGTATACTACTGGTCTCAAGGACAGCAAGTTCAATTAAGGTATCCAAAAATAAACCTTGAGACTTCTACACAATTTTTCACGCATCAATTCTGGTACGATAACAAGCAAGATTTCAAGTGAATCTAAAACCTTCATCTCCCAAAGCCATCACACATTTTAGGCTCTAACATCAGACTCCTTCTGAAGCAACTGCAGATAACCCTGAAATAAGGCATTCAGCTCCAGATTAAAGTACACAAAATAAGTGAAGTGATGAAACTTCCATTAGAGCCTACAGAGAGCTCACACTGAAGCAAACATTTAAGTTTTATCAACTGAAGTTGATAAATTCCATCACAGATGAAAGCTGGAATGCACGGAAACGCAAGCATTTAAGCATCTAAATTAAGATTTTTTCCAACAGCAGTAAAACTCAAGATTATACTTTTTCCCCAAAGCTACCATTTCATGTTTTCCTACAGATTCAGATACATTCCCTACTGAAAGATTTTCTTTGCAATTATCATATGCTTACTTTTTTTTTCAATTAGATATATTAAGTTCTTGATTGCTATTTTATTGCAGTTTAATAGGTAACTGGCAAATACATAGCAATAGAGTGTGGTAAGTCAAGGCCTACAAGCTATAGAGACAGATCTGTAAAACTGCACCATCTAAAACTAAATGAAATGCAAAAAAAAACAATGTTGAACTTAAGTGATCAAAGTTCATGTTTATGAAAATGGAAACTTTGAAGGATTCATATTTATCTAAAATTTTCTTCAACACACAATTTAAGACAACTGCCTCCCTCAAGCTCCTGTTTTTCAGATAAAACAACAGCTCAATTTCAACAAGTGATTCTGCTCATGAATTTACAGGTCTCTAATGTCAGTTCTTTAAAGTGTCAATTTTCAACTTTATTAAGCAAGTCAACTAATTACACATACCAGGAGATACTACAGTCATGGAGGACTCTATATGATTTTTTTTTTCCATGGGTCATAATATTTCCTGCTAAAAACAAGTAATTGCTGAATGTGCAATACACACACATTACAGAAACTTATTGCTTTAGCAGCAGATATAACCACATATTTTTGTGTCAGGAAAGGGCATTTCCCATGATAGAAAATTTTAGAATATTGGCAAAAGAATATGCTGACCATAAGCTTCCACTGAAATTAATTTTATTTACTAATATTCTGAATAAACTGTTCTAAGAACAAAAGAACAGGAGACAATGCTGCTTTTACTTCATACTAATAATAAGATTTTAAAATGTAAACCCACAATCATAAAAGAATAGTGGGAAAACAAAAACTATTAGTTGGAGGTGAGATGAAAGAAAGAACACAAAACTTGAATTCTTTTTTCTCCTCCCTATTATATACTTCTGTGGCAAGAAGCTGTCATTAGCACACACAAAGCGATGTCCAGACTACATCAGCTTATTTTTTATTTATTTACTTATTGATGGATTCATCTATTTTAACAGTTTAACTGTTCTGATACCATTTGCCCAGAAATGCACAGAAAATCAAACACAAGCACATCCATATATTAATACAATCAGAATAATTATTTGACCATAGTTTGAATATTAACCAATATTCTTTGCAACCGCGCTGTTAGAATCAATCTACTTCATTCCTCACATTAGGAGCAGAAAAGGCAGATTTGGAAGCAAGTGTCAAGAACCCTTGTCTGATTAAAGGAAAGAATGAGTTGTTTCTGCTGCCTGGTCAGAGTGCTACCAAAGCTCCATCATCCAGACTTACTATTTCAAAACTCTAGATTTAGTATATTAAGTACGAAATATGGGGAATTACTAATTAAATATTAAGCAGTTAGAAAGAGAAAACCATTACTTTAAGAGGTTAATTTTCAGTATAAGCTAGGAGAACATTAGTTCTCATCAACAACCAATTTTTCCTCAAGATAGCTATCTCAATATTGAAGGATGAGAACAAGTTTCTAACAGAGTTTATTCTAGTATTCTATATCCAAACTGAATTTTAGTTTAAAACAATGCAGTGAAGTGTGTTGACAAATGTAATCCTAGTAGCTATAATAGAATAAAAATATCTAGAAAGGGAGTTCTCACAATTTAAAAGAAATCAAAGAGTAAGTTGCCAAGTTTATCTTGCCATATGACCAGTAGATATAAAAATGGCAGATACATTTTCAACAGAAGGAATTGCCTAACCAGGACCTATTCCAACCACATCTGCTGCAAGACCAGGTAGCCAATCAGTCCCCCTTTCAAATCTGGTGTCTGTGCCCAACATGTTACTAATTAAGGAAAAAGCATCACAAGACAACTCCAAATACCAAAGCCTGGCTGTTCCAGCCAGAACAGTAGGGAAAAGTCCAGGCAACAAATCCAGAGGGGGAAGAAAAAAAAAGAAAAAGAAAAAAAAAACAAGCAAACTATAACCAGCCCTTAAACCCATCAAATTCAGAAATGTCTTTTGAAGTTATTTCTGACATTCTAAAAATGCTGCTAATGCAACATACTCAGACAGTAAATGATGCAACAAGTAAACAATTTTCTATATTTATCAAATACAGCACTTAAAGTTAAGTGTTGCATTTGATAAATAAAAATCATGTGTTCTTGAAGAATCAAAAATACACAGATAAACTGACCCAGGCTGCCAAGGCAAATACCTCAGATACTGCTGTTTTCTCTATACCTAAGTTACAGTTTCATTGAAGAAGCATAGAACAAGCCTTTCTGAAAGAGTGCTGAAGGTACTCTCCAGTACACATGCTAAGAATACATCTTCCAAAAAAACAGAAATTACTGAAATTAAGGCATACTACATGACTAAACAGCCCGTGACCACCACATCTCCCTCTCACCAGCATCAGTATTAACTGCAAATAAACAGAAAATAAATGTTTATTTCAAAGAAACTGAGATCAAGTCCTGTGTTTGTTACAAAGGAAAGTCTTCTCAAGTTAAGACACTTGATAGGTCAAGAAAAAAAAAAAAGCATTTCTCTTAAAGAACTTAAAGAAACTTAAACAACTCTTAAAGAAAAATTAGTCAAATAGCCAACAAGTACCATAGCTTGAGGCAAAAAAAAAAAAAATCCAACTTAAGAAAAACAGAAACTCTAAAAAGGTATGCAAAAAGAAAAGCTTTCTTTAATTTACATTTCTAGAGGCAATAAAATCTACTTAAACCTTAACCCTAGTGAAAGCTCTTTAATACTAAAGACATGATACCCTATTCACAGGATATACATGTCTATAAGGAACTCTTCTGGAGTTCACAAGTGTGCTAGTTGTCATTTGTTCTGGTGTTTGAGTGTACCAACTGTCTCACTCAAGAAGCTGAACTTCTCTCGATATCTTTACTCATTATTATTCAAGTGAGACCACCAACTAGGCCTTCTTTCATAGGTACAGCAATATGTGACTTGTTATTGCTGATTTATTAAATACCAAGATTAAAATAGATACCTCCTCCCCTCCTTTTTAAACATGTTCAACACACTTCATGTTTTATTTTGCCACATTTGTTCATCATTTCGATATTACTGGCAGATAGCAAACAAAACACTTACCTGTGACCAGGATGGTAAATGACAGTTGTTATTCCATGTGCATAATGGCTACTAAAGCTGAAACTGTGACTTTCTTGAAAGCTTTGATTTGTTCCAACACTAAGTATGGGTGTAAAAAAAAAAATTAAGTTAGATTTATTTTCTTTAAATAGTGGAAAAGAATTCCTTTGAAGTTCATGGTATCTTCTCCAAGTAAAACAAAACTTGTGCTTACCTTACAAGGTAACTTCTCAGCTCTCCACGATAATTAACGACAAGCAATTCAGCTGACCACTGGGCACTTGCTTTATATTCTAGGAAGATTAATCCAGCAACAGCGTAACTCAGATCTCCCGGAAAACTTGCTGCCTTTACTCAAAAATGCAGAAAAACATTGAGAGAGAAAGGCAGGTAAAGAAAGAAGAAGGAAAAAAAAGTATCTTGGTTACTTTTAAGAAATTCAAAATTTACTACTTTTATGAAAATGTTTTTAAAAAGCTAACGTTTCATAGTTTCTAATAGTAACAAAATACGCTTCTTTGATCTTGATCTTAAAGAAAGCTTATTAATAAAAAGTCCGCAAAAGCAATATGCTAAGGAAATAGACTTGAAAACCCCTCCCAAATTAGCTTAGTGCAACCTCTGAATACAGAAAACAAAACATGTAATAGTTTGCCTGGCCCAACATGTTCTCATACCTACCAATGAAAAAATTCTCATATTGCTTTATTAGCAATATTTCTTCAATATATAACACAATCTGCCCATGAACTGCAGATTTCTCATCTGCTATTACAAACCATAACCATTTGCACACACACACCAAACAGAAGATTCTGTACTTCCACAATCTGATGTACCTGCTGATCTACCACAGTTCTGACCAAGATAAGATGAAAACTCTGCCCAGATAAAACAGCACAAAGGATATGTTTTGCATATGCTACACATGACTTAAACTTAGTTAACTTTAATATAACTATTATATGATAAATACTTCATAGCATATCCATGCATGGTATTCATATTGTAAGCCTTAATACCAAAGTATGCCATGATTTACAAAAAAAAAAATTACCCTTTATCCTTACAAGAAGTTAAATTTTTACAAATTTAATCAGAGACAGCACTTACCGGTGAAATGACCAAAAGCTCACTACCCACTAGGTCAAAAACTCTCACAGTTCCAGTACTCTCAGCATAAGCAAGTAACGTACAGTCATGGCTCCAAGCCACTCGTCTCCACTGCGGGTTAGGATCTTTTGGCACTACAGAAAAGGAAAACATTCTTAAAAAAAAGTTTCTTTCACCAGTCAAAGGCCACAGTCTGAGTCACAACAAAGTGAACTGTGTTGGACCATCTGACAACCTCCAACTCATCCAGTGTTGGAAAAACAGCACATCAGAATTTAAGTGAGCTTTAAACTGATTTGTACGGAGTAACTTTCATGGTTTGGAACCTCTAGTTCTATAGATGGTCATTGCCCGACAGACAATCGTTCATCTACTTACTTCTGAAAATAGATATTTGCCATGTCAGGAGGTAGAGATAAGGACAAGAAAAAGATAACTATAAATAACTAAATAAATAACTATAGATACCTATTTATAGATACCTATTTATACATAACTATAAATAACTAAAACTATAATCCCTTAAAAAAATAAAAAAATAAGACATCTGCATCAAAAGTTGATTCCTGTCATCATTATAAACTTACCTTCTAAAACGAAAACAAGAACGAACATGAAAAATAAAAAAACTCCAACATCCACTATGCCTTCAAAATCCATTCATTTCACTATCACTCCATTTCAGGTGCTGTATGTTAATCAATGCGAAAAGAATCAGTAGGGGGAAAAATGGAGCTAATCACAGAGCAAAAATATTAAGAGACTCCTCACGATACTTTTAAGAAGTTAGTAAATCAATACCACCACTTAGCAACACATGAATAAATAACAGCCACATCAAGTAACTATATAGAGGTTGCCACATTACCTTGGCATTTTCCAACTATGGATCCAAAGTCATCTTTTGCAGACCTGCAGAATAAGATTCACGGATTTAGACTACACACACACATTCACTTATTCAATTTTCCAGAATAAACTAAGAGCTATAAAAATACTTTAAGTGCACAATCCAAAGGCCTGAATGTATTTGACTACTTGTTCAAAAAGACAGATAGCAGCCTTCACCCTTAGGCAGCTAGTCTTGGTAACACTAGAATTTTAGAAACCCTCCATTTAACCCATAAAAAAATAATACCCCCTATTTAGCAGTAATGTTGTTCAAAATTCTTCCTGAAGTTCTGAAATGCTGTGTAAGTTATTTTTTTCCTTAAACTAGCCAGTATTCTCTAAGTTACATTTTATAAACAATGCAAGAATATAGTTACATTAATACAGTTGAAACACAAGATTTATTCTATAGTTTATAAACTGACATTTATGGTGTTCACATCACTTGTGATTGAACAATTTTCATACACTTGCTTCTTTTACATACAAATGGAAGGTCTGACCTTCTAGCAAATGGATTTTTGTGAAGCAAGTAAACATAATCAAGATCTGTTCTACTGCTAAACGTGTTCTTGAACTGGCAAAGGAAAGCTTGTTGTTAGAGAACAGAAGGAAAAAGGAAAATGCGAGTCTTTATGGCAATTTGTATCACTTGTAAAATAAGGTGAAGTACTATACATGCCACCTATTATACAGAGAAGTGTAATACTAGCTCCTTGTCTCACTTCTTTCACTTTAAGGGGGAATGGAAAGGCAAAGGTTAGAAAGACCATGAATTGGAGTTCAGTACTTGCTTTTCTTTCACATCTTAAAAAATTAAGAAAATAAGACACACACAAACACACCCCAACATGGAGGGAAATACAGATAAGTATTTATATATAAATCCATAGCATTTATAATTGTTTTTTGGGTGTGAGTTGTTTTTAAAATGGTGAGTGGGCGAGACCTAAAAAGAAATAGAAGGCTTTTGCTTTCTAAGTGATAACACATTTTAAGATTATCCCATAGACTAATTTCAGGATATATGTAGCATTCTAAAAGAATAAAAAAAGCATTTAAAACCATGGTTAGCAAGTCACTAGAAACACTCTCTCATAACTCTACAACTGTGGTTATGAAACAATACATAATCATAAGTTACCTGATTTCTACACATTGGTCTTGCACAACTGCCAACAATTTACCGTTGCTGAAAGAGGAAAATAAAGGAATGAAAGTTCAGTTAAAGTCCAGTCCTTTCAGGATATGGAAGAGAGCTCCGTGCACTTTTCTGCATGGTTAAACATAATGTCCCAATTTGTTATGAAAGAGAAAATATCACTTCTTATACAAAAAAAGTGTTTTAATAGAATTCCCCTTATATCACTGAAACATATCTGTCACAGTCTTTAACAGCAGCATTAAGAAAACAGAAGTAGTGCCTACAAATGTTACTGCTGGGCAAGTCAAAAATCAGACTTTTTTTATGGATAAGTTTATACCAGCAGTACTTGAAGACTTTGTATTGCTTTATCTGAACCACACAGCTACCATACTTCAGGAAGTCAGGTCATCTCCTTAGCAGCAGGCCTCCCACAGAATTACAGAATCGTCTAGGTTGGAAGAGACCTCCAAAATCACCTAGTACAACCTCTGACCTAACACTAACAAGTCCTCCACTAAACCATATCACTAAGCTCAACATCTAAACGTCTCTTAAAGACCTCCAGGGATGGTGACTCAACCACTTCCCTGGGCAGCCCATTCCAGTGCCTAACAACCCTTTCAGTAAAGAAGTTCTTCCTAATATCCAACCTAAACCTCCCCTGGCACAACTTTAGCCCATTCCCCCTCGTCCTGTCACCAGGCACGTGGGAGAATAGACCAACCCCCACCTCTCTACAGCCTCCTTTAAGGTACCTGTAGAGAGCAATAAGGTCACCCCTGAGCCTCCTCTTCTCCAGGCTGAACAATCCCAGCTCCCTCAGCCGCTCCTCATAAGACTTGTAAGACAAAGACTCCCGTCTTTGTACTTAACATACAACATTGCAGCTGGCATGTCACACATCAAAAGGATCACCACTTCCCTTGAAGAATCACCATCTCTTTCAATACAAAACTCTTGCTAAACCACTGATCGTACTTAGTGATAATAAACTAAAATATTCCATACTACTTTCATGTTTCTTTACATATGTTTATGCTTTCCCAAGACCTTTCTTTCCCAAGGCTGCCTCTGAACACCCCCTGTTACTCTTCTTGGTCAAGAGAACTACATTACTTTAGCATGTTATTAATTCAACATTGCTATCAACGTGGGCAGGGCAGAGTATTAATACATTCGCTATTACCAAATACCGAAAGCATATAAATACATAAGCTGGTTACCTTGCAAGTACTAGTTGCCAGTTTATCTGCTTATTAACTAGACGAACCAGTCCATTTGGCAGACAAAACTTTGCAGGGCTGAAAAAGATAAATAAATAAGTATTAGCCCAAATCAGAACATATGCTTAGCAATACCTGAGATACACTCGCCAAGTGACTTAGCTTTAAGACAGCCAATCACCTGGGAAGTTTTAGCAACTACAACTAAACGTGAATCAGCAATGCACCCTGCCAACAGCACAGGTTAACAACATCCTCATTTGAATTAATAGAATCATAGCCACATTTTAAGGGATCTGATTATTTACTCATCATTCTTCAGACTCTGGTCAGCAGCCAGTTTGAGGTACCCTACCACAAGAACACCAGTAAACTGGTGTGCTACCCAGATGGTCGGGGACTGGAGCACTTGCCCTACAAGGACAGGGTGAGGGAATTGGAGCCTGGAGAAGCAAAGGCTTCAGACAGAGCTAACCAAAGCCCTCTGGAACCTACAAGGTTCCAAGGAGAGTCACTGAGGTGCATGGCAGGAATGCTGATCAGTTTAAAACAGAGGAGATTCCAAGCTGACATAAGGAAAAGAATTCTTCACCATAAATACAGTCATGCCCTGGAAGAGGCTGTCCAGAAGCTCTGGGATCTCCATCCTTAAACATTTTCAATACCTAGCTGGATCCTAAGGAACCTGGTCTAAGATTGATATTCATCTGTTTTTTCTCCTCCTTTGTTTCTAACTGTATGTTATAAATACATGAAAATGGCAGCTAGAATCAATTTTAAAAGCTAGAAAACAGACCATCAGTATGACTACTGATATAAAGAAAATTAAGTTCATTCTGTTTGCAGCTGAATCCTTACAACCTGGCTTATATGATGGCATGGATCCCACAAACACAAACAAAAAAGGCAGAAAATAAAGTAGACCACCAGAAATAGGGAAAACAGCATTGACTGCTGACTTACTGCTATAGTACTATTTCACAGTGAGCAACACTATAGTGCATTTTCATACCTCAAAAATAATAGAATACCTCTAAAGAGGGAGAACTGATATATTCAAACACGCAAAGAGCTTCAACAGAGTGGTATAATCATAGAGTTGAAATTCTCCAGGAACACTGTATTTATTCCAGTATGTTTCAGTGATCATTTTAGTGTTTTCTGAATCAAAATTACTTACAAAGCATTTTATACAACAGTTTGAATTGTTAAAAAAATAATAATAGTACAAGTTATAGCCTCAATAGAAACAAACCCTGCCATGCCACCATACCTGTCATTGAGGCTTAAAAGAAAACAGATTCACTTGCAGTATCTCAACTAGGAGTGGAGAGGAAAAACAAGTGTTTTGAGAAAGAGGATGTTCCAACTGCAAGTTTACTTAGACTTCTTATAAAACCAAAAAGTTAAACTAGCATACACTACTTTTTTTCTAGATAGGCTTCAGCTGCAACTCAAGTGGTTTCAGCCTCAGTTGATGAAAAGATAATATTCTAAGCAGTGTTCAGTTTTACTGTCATTAACAATAACTTTATATTAAAAAGGTATCAAAATATTACCAAATAAAAAGATTAAACATTATTTTCAAACCTACCTGTACCAGATATATCGAAGCAGAAACAATGCAGGACCTACAAAAATGAATAAGCAAGCAAAAATTAAATCCCTAGCTGTTTTAAAACACTCTTCAGCTTACTGTACATAGAATTTCAAAAGTTCTCACAAAACAAAAAGTTGTACGGGGAAAAAGCCTCTACTCTTGGTCAATGAATCCTTATATTAAAGTAAATGCAAATGTCAAATTAAAAAAAATCAGAGATGAGTATTGATTTTTTCTAAGAGAAATGCCTAAGGAAAGCACAACTCAGTTAATGCATAAACCAAGAGCTGAATTGGCAACGATCATAATATCATAAAGCTTCCTCACAGTTGTCTAAATAGCCAATAGCCCAACTGTAAGAACTGAGAAACAGAAAAACAACATCTTGCAAAGTACAACAGGACTTCCAAACTTTTTAGATGTTTTATTATTTTGTCCCAATAACCTAACAGAGGCAAGAGAGCTCACAAAAATGAAATACAATAACACAGTAATAGTGATAATCCGAAAGTATCTTTCTAAAAATGCATCTTCTGCTCTATTTCCATTATACTAGCCACCCTAAAGAAGAGAAACTGTACATTTTACAGGCAATCTACACATGATTCTTATGAGTCAGGAACATAAAAACAAGTCATATTTACCTGTAATTGCTCTAGTGATGATAAACGATGCACCATGTTTTCTGTTGCCTCTTGGCTGCAATTACAACAATAATGGTTAAACACTATGGTACACATTTTAACTTAAATATTGCATCCATACTATATCCAATCAGCATTCACTGATTGAAAGTAAGCTGCCTGCTTGCCAGAAGTTCCTTACGTATTTTTAATTACTCGCTACTTTATTTAGTGAGTAATTTAGCCACATAAGCTAAAGCAGGCTATAGAACCAAATAAATTCAGTAAGTGCCAACCTGTAAGAAACAAAATTTACTACAAATTATTTATCGATTCAACTTTGCCTCAGTCTATGGGTAGTAAAAAAAAAAAAAAAAAGAAGAAAAGACATTGCCTTCTGACTAGGTTCTCCTGTAAGGTGTTACAAATCATTCTTTCTATGCCAAATGAATGCCAGATTGAACTGTAATCCCCAGAAAAAGGTCAAAGCAATTGGTGTTCAACATGCTATCCCAATATATAACTGCTAAGCTACACAACGACTGCTTATGAAAGTTCCAGAAAAACGTTTTTAGAAAAAAAGACCACTGAAGTAAAACTTATGTCAATCTGTACTGGTTACCACAGCCATCCAATTCACTGCATCTACTCAACAGCCTTGTACAGCCTTTCTAGCACTCTTGCTCTACTTTCATACGGGGGAGGACCAAACTACTGCATAAATAAAAGCACTCTTCAAACACAGAAAAATGAAGCAAAACATAGGATTTATATTCCTAGCTATAAAAAAGGTAAAGTTTTCAGAAGCCAGCAAGAAGTTAGGAAAAACAGATTACACAAGATAATAAATAAGGAAGACATCACACACAAAATAAACTTATACTTTCCTACTCAAAATATGAGAACATCACAAACTGAGCACTAAAGTAGGTAATGAATGAATTACCTCTTCCCTTCAGTACATAATGCATAGAGCATATCATTACTTGTTATCTAAGATAGTCAGACCTCTTATTCCAAGTTATATGGCAGCAAGCACTGAAGGACACACTAACATGAAAATTCAGGAGTACTTGCATGTTTAAAAATATATTTGGGCTCCCAAATTTAATATACTGAAGTAAATATTAGCAGTTTTCTATGCAAAGCTTGCAATCCAGAAACAGTGTTTGAAATAATCAGGCTACTTTCTCATAGCATATGACAAGTCAACACATGTACTAATAGATAATGTCCAAAATTCAGGTTGATCAATCAGAAAATAACAAGACATTAAAGTAAAAGAAGTGAGACTACAAATCATTTGTCACAGCTATCATAGTACCTTGGGGTACTGCAATTGTTCCTAAGGAATTTGAAAACCAGAACCTGATAAGGTTTTTTTGGATTAAGAAAAGCTTTTTTGAAAAACATTTCCAAATATTGCTTATACATATTGCTATGTATATTACTATACTCTCCAGACATTTTTCCCCGAGTATTCTTAATGCTCACTCCTGAGACTAAACTGCATTATTATTCCACGCATCTTAACCCTTCACAAAGCTGATTTACTCCTACTCTCTGAAGACTGGAATTTTACATTTCGCAGTAACAGTCCTATCACCCCAGATACAGTAATGGCTACCACATCTGTAAAAGCATTCCCCTGTCAAATGTATTTATTTTTTAATTCATTCCTGCCTGTAAGAACAAGTTTGCCAGAGAATTCCAGAAATAAAATCCAAGTAACTTCCTCATTGACAAGATATCTAATTCGGTTCAGATTTTGTTGTAAGCATGCTGAGTTTAAGGAAAAAAATAAAGAATTTTAAAGAACGTCAAAACATTTGGTGATAATGAGAAAAAAACACCACAGAATCAAGTGATATACCCAAGAAGACAGACAGAACATGTTTACTGTAGAAAAGTTGTCTACCTGTACTTCCATGGTTCAAATGATTCTTTGAGTCCTCTGCTGCAAACTCCCCCACAGAATCACTGTCTCATTCAGTTTTCAATGATGAATTACTCGATAATTCCTTTCATTCTTGTTAGGTATTTCTGGATTCCCATGAAAGATGTTATACATGATCATGTCACCGCACTGAATACAGGTTGCTCAATTTCCATACCAGTCTCTTTGTGGGCACTGTCAGTTTCTTGCACTCATTCTTTACAAATGTCTGTTAATTTCCCCCACAAAACTTCTCAGGAAACGCAATACAGACAAATGAGAATACCAACAAGAACTAAAATTAAAACTAATTTGGGGTTCCAACTTACAAAAAAAAAATCCATGCAAGATCTATTGCCGTATTGAACAGAACTTTACACTTTCATCACAGAATCAATCTTCCATCTTCCAGTGGGTGTAATTACAGTTACAGGAGCTCAGAATTTCTGCAATCAAAAATGAATCACCCCAAAGGAGATAACAGAAAAATAAAGCAAAATCAATAGAGAAAAGTTTGGTTTAAGGCCTTGCTTTGGATCCCAGATGACTGCATAGAAAGAAATCTAATTTGATTTCCCAATGCAGCTTTCAACTTCCTTTCCCTTTCTACTTTCCCTCACTCATTCCTAACCAAACAGTTCTACAAGAAATACAGCAGGGATCCTTTTGTGACTTTTTTTCTGAACAGCATGAAAAAGCCATGATTAAAGAAACAAACGTTAAAAAGTCCAAGTCACAATCATCTAAAGAATGAGGTTTTACTCCATAAGACCGTAACACCATAAAAAAAAGTTTGTTCCCTCATGTAAGTATGTATGTGGAAGAATGTAACTTGTTACAAACAAATACAGTCTTCCACCTGCAATGTTTTTATACCTCCTCTGTTCAGAGGTTCCCACTAAACATAAAACCTTGTTAAAATACTTCGATAATCTGTTTTTTTGTAGTAAATGCATTAACATCTGCACTGGACTTGAAAGTCTAGTACAAGAAACAGATAAAACCACATTGCTTGCAACTTCTATGTCCAAATCAGACAACAGTTGAGCTAGAGATAGGCTAGCTCAGCAAGTTTATATTGGGTTTACGTGGCAAGGTTTTGGTGATGGGGGGGGAGGCTGCAGGGGTGGCCTCTGTGAGCAGAGCCCAGCAGCTGCCCCATGTCAGATCAGAGCCAGCTGCAGCCAGCTACAAAAGGGACCTGCTGTTGGCCAGAGTTGAGCCAGCGAGCAATGCTGGTTGGGCCTCTGGGAGAGCACATTGAAGAAAGGGGAAAGAAATTTTAAAAAAAACTGCTGTGCAGCTGCAGCTGGGAGAATGACAAGTGAGAAAGTGTGAGAGAAGCAGCCCTGCAGACCCCAAGGTCAATGCAGAAGGAGGGCAGGAGGTGCTCCAGGCATGCAGCAGAAGTTCCCCTGCAGCCTGTGGAGAGGCCCCTGGTGGAGCAGGCTGTCCCCCTGCAGCCCATGGGTCCCACATGGAGCAGATCTCCACGCTGCAGCCCGTGGAGAAGCCCCTGGTGGAGCAGGTGGATGTGGCCTGGAGGAGGCTGTGGCCCATGGAGAGCCCACAGGGGTTCCCGGCAGGAACTGCTGCCTGTGGAAAGCAGCCACACCAGAGCAGTTTGATCCTGAAGGACTGCACCCTACGAAAAAGACGCATGCTGGAGCAGTTCATGAAGGGCTGTATCCCACGGGAGGAATGCCACATTGCATCAGGGAAGAGTGTGAGAAGGAAGGAGCAGCAGAGCTGCAAACAAAGCGTTACAAACTGACTGCAGACCACCTTCCCCTGCCCCGCATGGGACAGATAAAAGAGGTAGAAGAGCCGAGACCAAAGCTCACCCATGGAAGTACAATGTTTTCAGTTCTCACCACCCTACTCTGTTATCCATTGCGCACAAATTAAACTGGCTTTACCCAAGCCAAGTCTGTTTTGTCTGTGAGGGTAATTGGTCAGCGATCTCCCTGTTCTTATCTCAACTCAAGAATTTGTCATTGGATTGTCTCCCCTATGTCTTGCTGAGGAGAGGGAGCGGTGTGGTGGGCACCTGGCAGCCAGCTCAGGTCAAACCACCACAAAAGAAATAATAAAGACAAATGAACATCTCAGCTTTTCCACTGACCCATAGTGAAAAAAGAGGTAGAACGTCAGTAAAAACTTATAAAACAACGGCTTTCCATTTTTTGAGCTCTAACATCTATTTGTGCACCTTGGAGACACAAAATGATGCGAACTTTCCTTTTCACTCATGACGGAAAATCCCGACGTAACCCTTCTGTCCTGCAAATCTGAACAGGGAGCCGATTTGCCTCGTGCCAGGTAACCTTAACAACGGTCCCACTCCCACCCGCACTGCTTCCATAGCTGTCAGCACAGCTGCTTCTGGGGATGACAGAGGCAGAGCAGGAACGAAGCGCCCCGGGAAACCGGGCAGGGCACCGTGACGGGGGCACGGGGCAGGAGCTGGGGGCTTGCCCCATTACTGTGCCCGTCCGTGCAGCGCCCGCCTTCCTCCTCCCCCTCCTCCTCCTCACACCCGCTGACGTGGCCGGTCCCCTCCCCCAGCCCCGCGGCGGCCACCTCACCTGCACCTCCGTTTCGGGAGGCCACTCGGCGTTGAGCAGCAGGTCGTACAGCACGTTCTCCTCCTCCCCGCCGCCGCCGCCGCCACCCTCCTCCTCCCCGCTCCCGGCCGCCATGCCCGCCGCCCTCCGCGCCCCTTCCCTGCCGGTAGCGGCGGTGGTGGCCATCTTCGCCCAGGCCCCACCCACAGCCAGAGCGACGACGGTGGCTGGCGGAGCCCAAAGTGCTGGCGTCCGGCGGCTCCGCGGAACGGACGGACTTTAACTCCTTCATAGAATTGTTAGGGTTGGAAAAGACCTCCAAGTTCACCTGGTCCAACCATCCCCCTACCACCAATGTTCCCCAATAAACCATGTCCCTAAGCACCACGTCCAACCCTTGCTTAAACACCTCCAGGGACAGTGACTCCACCACCTCCCTGGGCAACCTGTCCCAATGCCTGACTGCTCTTTCTGAGAAGAAATGTCTCCTCATTTCCAACCTAAACCTTCCCCGGCACAACTTGAGGCCATTCCCTCTAGTCCTATCACTAGTTACCTGTGAGAAGAGTCCAACCCCCAGCTCCCCACACCTTCCTTTCAGGTAGTTGTAGAGCGCAATAAGGTCTCCCCTGAGCCTCCTCTTCTCCAGACTAAACAACCCCAGTTCCCTCAGATGCGCCTGATAGGACTTGTGTTCTAGGCCCTTCACCAGCCTCGTAGCCCTTCTCTGGACATGCTCCATGGCCTCAACGTCCTTCCTGTACTGAAGGGCCCAAAACTGAACACAGTGCTCCAGGTGCAGTCTCAGCAGAACAGGCTTGCTGTGGCCTTTGCTGCAAGGGGGGCTCTGGAGAGGTGCCTCTCGCTGAGGGAGAGAGAGGGAACCCCCGGGAAAATACCTGGGGCTGCAGCCTGATGTTGCTTGTCCAAAATCCGATAGTGAGATTTAACATAGTAGTCTTTAAGGTCCCTTCCAACCCCACCCATTCTATGATTCTATGAAGAAACAAAGAATGTAGTCAAGGGCAAAATGGGTTAATTAAACCCTTGCTGAACATTAAAAATAAACAAACAAAAAATGAGCAAATAAAAAAAATAGCAAAAACTATATATTTCTTGCAAATTTCCTCTGGCTTTAATGATAAACTCAGAAATCTGTTACGCAGAGCTTATCTTAAATACTTTAGCCCCGGAAACTTCTTTTGCACTCACAGAGTTCTACTATTTCAGGCAAATAAAGATGAACATGTTTATAAATTACTGTGAAAGAACTAAGGCTTCAGTCTGTTTCCTGCAATTTCATAAGGCTTTCTTAATACTAAAATAAAATCACAAGCTGCCACTTTTGCTCCCATACTCTAGTTTTAACTGGCGTTTAGTGACCTCTTTGTAGATTTTTCATATCTTTGTGTTTAAAAATGATTGGATTTGTCATGTATCCAAAACCAGGCAAAATTATGATCAACATACAGGGAATAGTGAAAGTAAGGAAGCATATCAAATTAAGATATTCCCAAATGAATTATTGTTAAATGAAAAAGCTGTCATGATACAGATGATATAAAATGCCTGTTGTGTTTTTCTCTGCAACGCATTTTCTACATTATAAATTAACAATAAACAGGGCTCGGTGAACATTGTTTTAAAAAGGTTCTGAAATAAAACTCCACACAAAAAGAGTAATCAGATTGCAACACATGTAGTCGAGAGAACTACATTGTCAGAGATGCTCTCATTTATTTGTCCTTTAAACCAAATGTATTTTTCAGAGGACTGCCTTAGAAGACTGCTCACAATTGAAAATGGTAGGCAATATTTTATTCTTTGCCTTCCACTTAGCACGTACAAAGTAGATAAATACACTATTGTTTTGTAGTAGACAAATGCGCTATTGTTTTGCGTTGCAATGGTACAAGCTACAGTTTTTAATTTGGAATCTAACTTTATTTTGCCAGTAACAACCCAGAGATTCTTGCCTTTAATTTCTCTAGAAGTTATCCTGGCAAAAGACTGTGAAGAATGTGTGGAAACTTTTGTAAAAACTGTAGAAGAATGTATCCTTATAAGTCTATAAAATAAACCCATGTGTTATCTGTGTGAAGATACACATTATCTATGTGTGAAGATACTTCTGTACACATAAAACTCAGAATGCTTTGTACCAAGTATGTTTATTACAGAAAACTGCGCAAATGTGAATTACAACAAAACTCACTGAAGATTACAATGCTGTATGTAAATGTAAAACATATTCTTATTGTAAACGGGCACTTTATGGTTTAAATCATAAGTTACCACAGCCTTAAACTAAACAAACAGCTCTCCTGACTTTAATATCTGTGTAAACCTCTAGATACCAGGCCTGGTATCACAAACATAGCTGAGATTTTATGTGAAGGGGAAAAAAAAAAAAAGGCAGGCTTTCAGAAAGGTGAGAAAGCCGTGAGAAGGCGACCTGAGTATGCCTTAAAAACTTAAAATCCACAAACAACAAAAATAATTCTCCCTTCCTTCCTTCCTTCCTTCCTTCCTTCCCCACGTAGCAGCCCGGACCCATATGCGCGTTGCACACACAAGCGGCCAGGGCCGGAACGCGCGGCGCGGCGCTCCCTGCTGCCCCCGGCGCCATAAAGTGGCTGCCCTGTGCTGCGCCTGCGCTCTGCGGAGGGGGAGAGTGGCGGTGCCAAGATGGCGGCGTTTTCGGGTACGTGGTGAGGGGTAGGGCCGGGGGCGGCCAAGCGCTGGGAGGCAACTCAGGGGTCTGGGTCTGACGGGGCCTTGTGGGGGTGGAGGGGAGGAGGTGGTTCCTGGTGGGCGATAGGGGCTTGCTGCAGTACGTGCCTCGCTACGCAGCAGGCCTGTGGAGGTGCAGGTGTTCTTCTGGCTGCCTGGGCTTTGGCAGGCCCGCAGGCGTTCTCGCCCCAATGGGTTTGCAGGGTTTTGTGGGTGTGTGGCATGGGTGCACCTCGTAAATGGGGCTGCTTGGAAGTTAAGGCTGGTTCCTTAATCTGGGTCGTTTCTATAACAGGAGGCTTATACAAGTGTTCTGTGCATTGCAGTGATTCCTAACGTTTTAGGAACATCCCCATCCTATGTTAGGTAGTTGTGGAAAGCAATAAGATCTCCCCTGAGCCTCCTCTTCCCCAGAATAAACAACCACAGTGTCTTGTCATGATTAAAATGTCTGTTTAAACCATAATGTAAGAAGTTATTCCTGAAGTAGTACACATCGCTATTGGTACTGTCTATTCGCTCCCCCCCCCCCCCCCCCCCCCCCATATACACACCTAGACAACCAATCACCATACAACATGATCAAAGAAAATGCTGAAGTTCCTTCTTTAGACCTGGAGATGAGTTTGGGTGGTGGATAGGTTTATTTTTATTGTATAGTGGAGGAAAACTTACATAGCGTCATTGCTAGTTCTTTTATTTCAGTACACCCTAGAAAAACTTAATCAGCATAAAAGGGAAGTGTATTAAAAGTGGAAAGAATGTTAAGGGATTTATCTTTAATTTGCAATTAATAGTAATTTTTGTTGCTAAGAAAAAGCTTTTTCATTATGTGGGTTGTCTGAGGCTTTAGGAGTAAAAACTAATACTTGAAAACTGAAGCTTTCTGGAAATAATACAAATAAAACATTCCCCCACTTTTTAATAATATTCCTATTACTATAGCAAATGTAAGAGTGATTTTTGGCTGCATGCATCTGTGTATGTCAACCAAGTTCTTGGTGTGTATGTATACACACTGTCATGTGCTGGCTTTCTGCATGTGTGTACCACGTGTGTGGAAAGCTAGCATGTGACAGTGTGAAGACTAGTATGTAAAAATTTGCTTAAAGAACATAATATATATATTTTTGTTTGTAGTTGAAAATTTCCGAGTGTAAACACTTTCTTCTGGGCTATGTTGATGTAACTAACACTGCTTGGGTTTTTTTTTTTAATTATTTTTGTCTTGCAGAAATGGGTGTTATGCCTGAGATAGCTCAAGCAGTGGAGGAGATGGATTGGCTGTAAGTAGGCTTACGTTTGGGCCTGGCAAAATCTAATTTGCTTTTCAGTGATGTATCATATGCTTCTTAAAATATCCACTTTTTTTGTAATGTGACAGCAGAGGTATGTGTTTCCCTTTAGCATTGCTGCATCTCTTGTATTTCCTCATAGTGTGAGTGGCTGAAGATCACAAACTGTAACTGCGGTGGTAACACATAAGCTTGGACGAGCGAAGTATGATAGCTTATACTTCAGTGTCATTTGTTTGATAAAAGTCCCTGTGCTTCTGATTTATTTACTATATATTGTGGGATTGCTATATGAAATTACTGTCACTTACATGATGCGTATTCAGTAAGTGTTCTCCAAACTGCGGGCTGAATTTGTGTTTTTCAGGGTTGATGACTGAGTGTGTTATTTTACCAGAGTTATTCTTCCTGGTGTTAGTTGCTTATTTGGTTGAAGTTCAGTATTTTAAAGCTTGTTGTCATTTGGAATGAATGTTATCTGCACGGACAGTCTTAATTTATGTAATTCTTTTCCTGTATACATGGCATTAATTTGCTGAGTTGGTTTCAAAATGCTAGTTACATTTATTTCTTTAATTTATTTTCCAGTATTAAGTAGGAATTTTGTAAATGAGGGCTATGTAAATGGCTTTAAAAGTGAACCATACTGGAAGGGCGGAAATCTGGGAATCAATAATTAATCTTTTCCTTTTGTCGTTAGCATAGCGAGGTAAGATACAGACCTCTTGTCAGGGTGCAATTGAATTCACTGCATGCACTTGTCACCTCCTGCCAAAGTGCATCACCTACTCCAAACCCTCCATGTAAATTTGTACCTCTTAACTTCCTTAGCAGCAAACCAGGAAGAGTAACTTTCACTTTGTGTGACTGATGCATTGAAGTGATGTCTATTAAGTTCTTGTGTAAGTAAAAATATATTTTTTTTTCTTCTGATAACTTCTATTTGTATTAATGTGTTCTTTCCTGTAGTCTTCCTACAGATATTCAAGCCGAATCTATACCATTGATCCTGGGAGGTGGTGATGTGCTTATGGTATGTATGCAGGACAGCCCTGTTCCAAGGAAGCCTGTGTCTTTTGCCTGAATGTTCTTTGTGCATTGTTTCCAGAGGGCTCTGTAGTTATGCTGGCTCTTCTGTCCTCCTTAAGTGGAAAAATACATCCTTGAACTAAAAAACATTGAGTTTCTGGTGTGTTTCCACCTGTTCTTGCAGATGGAATTCATTCTTCTTAGGTTTTAGTTTTTGACAACTTGACAGTTTGACGGGCACTGCTACGTGATAGTGAAAGCTAACTGATACCATCTACTCGGCTCTTCACTTGACACAGAACTGCATGGAACATGACAAATACCATCTTAACAAGTGCTTCAGTCTCAATAGCCTTAAAGATACCTGATTTTATCATGCCTTCTGCAGATCTGTTCTCAATTCTATAATCAGAGTAATACCTCCTATAATCTTCTGTAGCACCTTGAGAACTCAGACGTATATAGATAGCTCTCCTGGTGAATTCTGGGAGCTTCTATGTTCCAAGTCCATTGGAAAGGTTTTGTGTTTAAAAAAAAAAAAGTAAAAGGTAAAAGTAACCTTAATTTATAGTTTCATTAAATAGAACTGTAGAACAATCCTTACTGTGAAAGTTGTAACTGATTAAGCTGTTAATTTTTTCTTCCTGTAGGCTGCAGAAACAGGCAGTGGAAAAACTGGTGTAAGTAATCAAATTTAATTCTAATAGAAAGTAGTAGAAAGTAAAAGTATTTATGTGGTGAGAGACATGGTGTATATTTCTGTATGCATACAGAGAGAGTATGTATACATTTGAATATGTTTTTAAGCATATGCTTAGGTATGTCTTAAAGTGTTTCTAACCAGTGTGTGTTGCAACTGAAAACTAGACTGTTTGCTTACATGGAAATACCTATATAGATTGTGGAAGGAAAATAACATTATATTTTAGGCTTTTAGCATTCCAGTTATCCAGATTGTTTATGAAACACTGAAGGACCAGATGGAAGGGAAGAAAGGGAAAGCAACTATTAAAACTGGCGGAGCAGGTAAGCTTTCATCTATCCCACTTCTAAAGCTTAGACTGCTGTTAATTCATGTCAATTCCATAACACCACAAAGTAAAGGTAGCCTGACTTGCCATTAAACAGATACTTTTTTTTTTTAATTTGGGATAATATGAATAGAATACAATTACTTCAGATAATATAAAATTACAAATATAAATTTAATGATGTTCATGGAAAGAACTGGGATGCATTGGACTATACAGATTTGAATTTGGAAATGTTGAACTGAGATGGCAATATGCAGGGCCAGAACCTGCTGATATAGTATGGATTGTAATCATGGTGTTATTCTCACAGTATGCAAGTGTCTAGTATATACGTCCTTTTAAATAGACTTGCGACTTGAAAGCTAGTAAATGTGTTCAGTCCATAATAGTTATAGATTGAGACTTGTCACCAACAATAACTGTAAAAACAAAATTCTGAAAATGTTAATAGAAGTTCTAACCTTTCATCTTAGTTATAATGACTGCTGCAGTGTTGACAGTGCAGTTGATTTACACTCAGGCTTACCTTATAAGTGTCTTTATTGTTTTCAGTTGTATTTTTAAGCAATTTAATCTGTGCAGTATTTAATGGAATAATTCAAACTTGCACACAGTAGCTTTGCATTAGGCATTTCTACCTAAGTTTTTAGGCCTTTGCTGACCTAGAGGGTTTGAATTGATTTGGAATAAGGCTGTTTTCTCAAAATATTAAGCTAGATAGCAGAGACAATGTGAAATTTGAATTTGAGTTCTCCAGGCTTACCTTGTTGTTTTAAAGAATTTTCTGTTTCTGTCTTTCAAACTTAGTGCTCAATAAATGGCAGATGAACCCATATGATAGAGGATCAGCGTTTGGTGAGTTGTCTTAATGCTGATTTAATTGTTCTTGTATTTGAGATGTTCACATTGTGAAACAAAAATAAAATAAAATGTACAAAGCTTTCTTTAAAAAGCTGTTAAAAAAGCATTTTCTTTAACTAAAACTGTCTTGTCATTTTCAGCAATTGGATCAGATGGTCTGTGTTGTCAAAGCAGAGAAGTAAAAGAATGGCATGGATGCAGAGCAACTAGAGGCGTGACTAAAGGTAGCTATAAAACAACGTATTTCAGAGGCTCCTAAAAATCTCAGCTGAAACACCCACTTATCTCCTGTTGTTAATGTAGACAGTTGCATTTAAAATTTACAGTCTATCTAAGCAGATGTGCCATTACTGAATTTACTGCTAGCTAAAGACTTTGGAAAGGCAAATAAAATATTTTAGTTTGTTTTTCTCTCCTTATCTTGTAAATTGCATTTTCCTGATAGGGGATTGAGTCAGAGGTGATGCATTCATAACCGGTGTTCATTAGAACATATTTTATTAAGATGCTATAAATAGGAAATAGCTATCCACACAGTACTTCCGATTATTTCCCCCATAGGTACGTGCATGCACAGATTTCATGCATATCTGGTTGGAGTAACAGTTGGGAGGCCAATCCTAATTGTTTAGTTGGAAGCAGAGAGTCATACTGACTTCAGTAATTCTAGGTGGGTGTTCAGAAAGACCCTTGAGCGGTCGGATTTTATCAGGTGTACACACAGTCCTGTAGTCTGTCTTTACATAGCAACCAACTGATCACGGTTCAAGTTACACAGCAAGTTGTCAGTGCTAGTGCATGCTGGTGGTCTTGCACTGATTTGGTAGACCTCTGGGGTTTTTGAGTTTAATCAAATGCTGTGGATTCTGGAGAACCACAGGTATCTCACTAGCTTACCAGTTCTGTGAAGACTTTCACACACTACCTCTGAGCACATACTTTTTCCTCTCTTAGGCCTGCTGTTTTCCAATGCCTGTTTCTCCATCCAGATACTTAAGTACCTACAGAACCCTTTCACCCTAACACAGTAGGGACTTTTATGACTTACAGCAGAGGTTGGATATGTTAGACATTTGGTGATTCTGGACTGCCAAAGTGAACCACCTCAATGAAATTGAAATTAAGGTGTTTTTTGATCCCTTTTCTCTTAAAGGAAAATACTACTATGAAGTGTCTTGTCATGATCAAGGCTTGTGCAGAGTTGGTTGGTCAACTATGCAGGCATCGCTAGATTTGGGTGAGTTTCCTCATAAGAAGGTGGATGTACTGGAATCCTATAGACATTATGGAATGGCTGGAATCCTGCTCTCTTCTTGCAGAGAAGGGACTCCTTGGGAAGATTAGCGATATCAGTGAATTCAAAACTTGTACAAATTTTCTTCTGCTTGTAAGAAGAAATCTGTATAGATGGTGATTATGGTTTTTGTGACCTTTTTGCTTTTATTTCAGTCTTTTTATGAAGATGACTAGAGACCAGTAAAATCGATCAGTACTCTGGTACAAAGATTATTTTAGAATACATCAAAACTAGGAGTCCTGAGTTAGCACTGAGTATTATTATTTACATCGTAAATGTTTCAGTTGGCAATATAAATGATAATGGACAAAGAAGAGATGGAGGGAGGTGGGGGGAGGGAATGTAACCTGTCAGCCAAACAATAAAAGGTCATACTGTGCCTTGTTTTCAGGCACTGATAAATTTGGCTTTGGATTTGGTGGCACTGGTAAGAAATCTCACAACAAGCAGTTTGACAGCTATGGTGAGGTAAGGTTGAATTACTTACTGATAAAAACATTGCAATTCATTTCTCAAATTTCTTCATGTTGTTTTTTTAATAAGAGTTTTTTTTGTCTTGGTTACGTGCTATAGCAATCGATTGTCTTTCCTAGCAGTGCTAACTTTTTAAGGTAAAGTTGCTAAGCAAAAATACCATAAAACCTCAAAGCATTTCTGAACAAAAGCACATTAACCAGATCTAACAAAAGCAGTTAGTATGTTGGATTTATGATAGTGGCTAGACCACAATGATGTTGATTTATTTAGAAGATAAAGCTCTTCTGTGTGTTATAGGTTAGTGGTTAACTGATCTCTTGGATTTATTTCTTGACTTATTTTAGTGTTAACTTGAATAACAACATCCCATCTATATGCGTTGGTGAATGTCAAAGTAAGGGCGTTGAAGCCTGTATACTGGCAATTGAAGTCTCTAAAAATCTCAAAATGCATACTTCATTGCCAGTAAGGTGTAATTAGTCAGGCTCTATTTCTGCCAGTTATTTGGATATATCATGAAAATTGTGATCTTGATATAATCTTCTGAAAATGTCTACCAGGAATATCTGCAGTGTTTTTTGTGTGCTGTGCATTCTTTGTTAATGAATGTTTAAGCGTAGCTTACATAAATATGAAGAACGCAGTAGAAATGTCTTTTTATGGTATTAGTAAATTGTCAATACTGTAAAACTTGCAGCTTTTACAGCTATTGTAGTTTTTTATAAGTGACTTCTGATCTGTTGAACTTGAAAAGCACTTCACAGTATATAAACTTTTATTAAATACCATTACAGTGAAAAGATTTTAAACAATTTAAATGAAGTATTTAAATATGTAGCATACATTTAGTACCTCCTATGTGAGTTAATCTTTTAAGTAGTCAGAAGATAGATTTCTACTAGTGTTTGATGCTCTAAATTTGGTTTTACATTGGCTACTAAACTCATGATTAATGCACATCTTCATAATACAGAATTCTTCCAGGTAAATGATTTGAATTTATCATTGTCAAGGCATTTGAGCAAATCTAAAGCAGCAATAAAAGTTTTAATATCTAAGATAAATTGGGCACTTTACTGAAGATGTGTAATCAAAAATGTGAATGTTGTTTACGATAGTAGTATTGGGATAAAAACAGAACTTGCTTCTCCTGAAAATAATTGTTTAGTAGGGAGAAATATGAAGACTGTAAAAGTTGGCAGAATGCAAGCACTGTTTTCTTAATACACTAAATAACCCCCAAAATTTGTTAGTTTCACAAACTTCTTTTCGTTATAGGAATTCACTATGCATGATACAATTGGATGTTATCTAGATATAGATAAAGGACAAATAAAATTTTCCAAAAATGGTAAGTTTTCTTCACTTTATTCTTTGGAATTTAACTTGAATGCTTACATGGCTGGGGAGGGAGGATGTGCATACGTGCAAAGTCTGACTGAACAACCCCCTACTTTCAGGGAAAGACCTTGGCCTTGCGTTTGAAATCCCACCACACATAAGGAACCAGGCACTCTTTGCAGCTTGTGTACTGAAGGTAACTTAGGAATATCACAGATGTGCAAGTTCCAGAAAACTGCTCTATTTCTGGTAGAGCAGTTACTGTACAATTACCGTAGTTACTTTTACTCTGTTTCCTTCTGTGCACTAGTAATCCACTACTGTAGTGATCATCAGTGTGTTAGCTTTGAGGACTGCTCAAGCTAAATACTGAATATCTTAATTAAAATGAAATACCAAAACTTGAACATAAGGGTAGAATAGCTTGGAGCAAGAATTATCTTACCTTTATTAAACTTCAGTATAGTGTGATTCCACAGAGATAAGAAAGTAACTTAAAAGTGCTAAAGTTATAAGTGGTCTGCCTAAACCCTTAAGTTTCCTGTTTCATTTACTCTTAATATTCTGTAAATCTATTAGTGTCTTTGGTTTTTTTCAGTCTCTCTGGGATGATGAGCAAAGGGCTCACCACATGTTTTTGGTGGTCAGAGAAATGTACAAACCTAAAAATTATTTTGGCTTGTTTTTTAGTTATGCTTAGTCATCAAATACGAATAAAACAAAAATCATAAAAATGTTTCAGCATATCTGTAAGTGTTAGAATATTTTGATGTAGAATAAGAGTTTTAAGAACTAGAACAAAGCACAAACTGTCTGGCAGGCTTTGGACCCCTTGGGGAAGGGGAATGTGAAGGGAGGGGAAAACACACCACTTTCCCTATCTCCACGTACACCTCTTTGTCTAGCTGGTTTCTCATGGGGGGAGATACTTTTGAAATTGTTTTTCATTTTACGTAGTCTCTTGAATCTGTATGACACGATTTTGTTGAAATCTAGAATGCTGAGTTAAAGTTCAATTTTGGTGAAGAAGACTTCAAGTTTCCACCAAAAGATGGCTATATTGGTCTCTGCAAGGCTCCCGATGGTAGTGTTGTTAAATCACAACATGCAGGTAAGGTTTGACCTCTTAAATTTCTTCACTGTGTATTCAGGTTGTCTGAATATGCATTTTGATCACTTTAATTTCTTAATTTCTGCTGTACTCAGGGTCTTAGAATACTAACACCATAGTGGTAGCAAAACTAGAGCTTTTTCAATAGTCTTCAGAGTTGTCTTCAATTTAAATTGCAAGTAGTCTTAAGCTTGGAATTTAGAAATGCATCAGATAGGTAAACTTCTCTTAAATGAGTTACTTGAGGGGAAAAAAAAACAAAAAACAAGTGTTTGGTTTTTAAGCTCTGAGATAAAAATCATGTTGCATGGCCAGTATACCATTGTAATGGCAAGACCTATTTGTAATTTCTGAATATTAATCTAAAGCAATAACATTTTAATCTAAAGCAATAACATTTCCCTTTTATGGAATATTTAGAATTACAAGTTTGTTTGCAATAATAAATTCTCTATTACAATAATAAATGTATCTAATTGCTTTTTTTTTAATCTTAGGAAATGCACAAGTGGTTCAAACACAGAACCTTCCAAATGCTCCAAAAGCGTTGATTGTTGAACCATCGAGAGAGCTAGCAGAACAAACTTTGAACAATGTGAAGCAGTTCAAAAAATATGTTGATAATCCCAAATTAAGGTAATAGTGCATCTGATACTTAGGTTGTGTTCATGACATTGTCCATGGACATGACTTGGTGGTGGGTGGTGTTCCACTTCGTTGCTATGTGGACCTTAATCTGCAGTGCTACTGATAATAGTCTCAGCAATACCTGCTAGCAATCAACCTTCTAATACTTATGCTGTAGTCTGACTCCAACAGATGGCTATATACAAGGTCTGCTCTGTTTACATTAGTGTTCACAGGACAAATGTTGCACTTACTAGCATGGGGTTGCAATCCAAACAAAAAAAAGTTTGTCTACAGGATGCTTTAGTCTAAAGTTGTTCCTGTTTAAACTGTGCTTATAGAAAAAATTAAGAAGTGTCTACATATTGAAGTACGGTCAGTTTACAAGAGTGCGTTTAATGGAATTGCATGTTAGTGGTAATAGGGAGAGACAAGTTATAATGCAAGATTAATTTAGCTTGGGTATTTGCATTGCTAGCTTTCAAGAATACAAGGAACTTATTAAGTGAATTTTTGCTTAAGACTTTAAGGAACAGATCCTTCTTCTAACAGTGAAATTAGTTAATGTTAAATGTTTAATACAACAACAATGAAATAACTGAATTAAAATACAACTTAAAACTTTCTCTTCTCAAATTGAAGTACCATATGCTATATGAGGAAGAATCTTTATTTTTTACTATTTTGCTCTTAATTACTGTCCAGAAATGTTAATCACTATCTATTAATCGTGGAATCAATCTTCAGCCTGATACTTTCTCTCGTGAATATAACAAAAAATTACCAAATGTCAAAATATGTTGATGTAATGTTTGTTTTAGGGAACTGCTGATTATTGGTGGGGTTGCTGCAAGAGATCAACTCTCTGTGCTGGAACAAGGAGTAAGTTGTGTTATTTTTGTTGATATGACTTCATAGTTTAGGTTCTAAATAACTCATGGCGTCCCTGGAGAACAGTAATAATGCTTCCTGTAACTTCTGTAAACCTGCAAAAAAGAGACTGTGCAGCTGATAGCAAACTCATATTGTGCTGTTCTAGCTTTTTTCACTTCATTTCCATGGCAACTCACACTACAAATGCTTATGGTATTTGATCAAATTCTGTTAGGTCTTGAGTACTGCTGAAAACTTTAAAATAGAAGTGTAACTTTATCCTGATAATTAACAACAAATATTGAGACAGACTTACTAACTTCTTCACGTGTGCAAATAAAACTGGTCTGCAATTATCCAGTTCAAGCTACACCAAAAAACAATCCTACACAGGAGGAACCAGCTTAGTTTCTGCAGCATGGAATGTACAGCCAATTCGTTTGTCCCTTAGGGACAGCTGTGCCTTTATTCAAGGTGCAAAAGTGAGACTCCATCACTGTTACGAAGTTTTTTCAATGTCTCTAGCTGCCAAAATGAGAAGTTTATCTCCTCAGCAGGCTTGAACTGGAAGATTGCTAGACTTCGATATGAATCATAGTGATACGGCTTAGTGGAGGACTTATTGGTGTTAGGTCATAGGTTGAACCAGGTGATCTCGAAGGTCTCTTCCAACCTAAATGATTATATGATAAATTTGTGATGGTGAACCCTTCCATCTTGCAAAATCTTAAGTATGTTTCTATGGTTGGTAGACTTTAACTCTCTTACTATGGAAATATACTTGAATTTATTTTATTCCTATTTAAAATCAGATCTGTTGCCTGGAGAGCTTGTGGAATCTCTGCCCTTGAAGATATCAAAATTTTACTGGGCAGGGTCCTGAGAATTCTAAAGCGAATTGGAAGTTGTCCTTTGCTTGTGATACATGTCATATGGGGACCAGATGACCACAAGATGTCTCTCCAGTACAAATTATTCTAGCAATCTGTGGTTATAATTCATAGAAAATAGGATGTCACCCTGCTGATTGTATCGCATACTGAAGTTTAAGCAAAGCTGGTGGTGTCTCCAAGTTAGCTATGGGATCAATTAATGCTCTTCTGTATTTCGTAGGTGGATATTGTCGTTGGAACTCCTGGAAGACTGGATGACCTGGTCTCAACAGGAAAACTTAACTTATCTCAAGTTAGATTCCTCGTTCTGGATGAAGCTGTATGTAGAGAACTAAATGATACTCAAGTTCTGCTCTCAAATGCAGTATAACGTACATTAAAAGATGTAATGAAACAACATTCATCTGTAGCATTTGGTGCTTAAGTTAGCTACTTCTAGAGTAGTCCAGGTTAATCTCCTTGTTGTTTCTAAGTGTAGTAACCCACACACCTTTCTCTTGTTGTCTCTCTGTAAAGCTGCTTGAATTTTATACAATAGAGAAATATATTTCAGGCTGTGTTTATAAGATTAGTGAAGTCAGTCCCTGTCTCTGTCCAGCAATAGTGTTCAGGAAACTTGAAAGGACAGACTAGATAAGCATTTTTGATTACCCAGCAGCTCTTGAAGCTAGTATATGTCCTACTCAATATGCTGTGGAATGAGTGCCTCTTGCTTTGATCCTTTGTAGTATAACTGAGTGTTCACATAGATAAAGTGCCCAAGAGTATTAGCTAGGAGAAGCAGCTGAAGCAGATGTTTAATTTCTTCTGAAGCATAGCAGCTGTGCCTGTAAATACTCCTTTTTTTCCTCCTTAGTAGTAGTAATGTCATGGACAGACATTGACCTGTTCAGCTAATTAAATGAGTAGAACTCTGAGACTGCAAGTGTGTTGGTTATTTGACTGAGGTATGTAATAAGAACTGCAGCTTTTTCTCTCATTTTATTTCTGTGTAGGATGGCCTTCTTCTCCAAGGTTATTCAGACTTCATAAACAGGATCCATAGTCAAATTCCTCAGATAACTTCGGATGGAAAGCGACTTCAGGTATGGAGTTTGTTCGTGTTTTTTTGTGGTCTGCAGTGCTTTCAGTTGTTGACTGTTGCATGGTATGGAACATTTCTTCTTTGAAGTAGTTTATTCTTTGTTACATTTCTTGTCCACGAGTAGCACTTGTTCATTGGGTTCAGTAATCGCTTGCAAGCATACGTTTTCAGGATCCTAGATCAGAAGTCCAGTGTCTATCAGTATTTGGGTTACATGATACAAATGTATCTGAAAAATGAGTGGCTACTTACACTCCTTCTAATGCTCTAATAATCATCTCTTAGTAATTTTGCTTTCTTCCTCTTAAATGATTGTGTTTCTTTAAGAGAATAGTTGAGTAACTTTGTCTTGACTCATCAGCAGAGTAGATGCTGTGATGAGGAAAGCCAGTTTGGGAGACACTGTTGTGCTGCAGTGTGCTATTCAGCTACCACATAACATTCTTCCAGTTTTACTGTTTTTTTGTTTGTTTTTTTGTTGTTCTAGGAGAATCTGATCTTCAGTGGTATTCATATGGCTTTTTTTCTTCTCAGGTGATCGTGTGTTCTGCAACACTGCATTCTTTTGATGTGAAAAAGCTGTCTGAAAAGATCATGCATTTTCCCACCTGGGTTGATCTAAAAGGAGAAGATTCTGTCCCTGAAACTGTACACCATGTAGTTGTGCCTGTTAATCCAAAAGCTGATAAACTCTGGGAAAGACTTGGCAAGAATCATATCAGAGTAAGTGGTTTATAAGTGGAACTTAGATTATTTGTTTGCGAGTGTTTACTTATTTAATGTGCAGAGTTGAGGCCCAGTGTTGTAGGATCTTTGCCAGCTATTGAAAGTTCAGTGTTTCTGAACTGTTTGTTCCATGTTAGTTAGCAGCCTGATGTTTGTAATGTCACAACACTGTTTTTTAATGGTACAGTCTTATGAACATGATTGGGGAAAATCCTGATGGAGTAGCGTTACCTTTTTGAGGTAGAGAGCAATGGCACCACACTGCTTATTCAGTCATTTCACAGCTAATGGTCTGTAGCTTCACTAGTTCTTCCTTCTCATCATGCACAAGAGACAGGTAAACTTCCCAACATAGGTTTGAGAGGAAAAAAAAAAAAAGCACTTTACAGAAAGATGTATGTGAAACGAGCAATTTTTAGAGGAATGGATTTAATCTCAAACTACATCTGAATCTTGGGTTTAAATTCTGCATTCAACTGACACCTGTTCAGATGGGAAGCTTGTTGTTGAAGCCTTTAGTTCTCAAGTTCTTGATAATCTGGAGTTGTATTTCATTTTTAGCAACTCATATGTGCTTAGGATCCATAGGCTTTCTTAACACCTTGCTGTCTCTGGAACTTTCCTTTGTCAGGTCTATTAGAGTGTTTTGGTTAAGTCTTAGCATGAGTTTACTTCACTTGGATTTTAGGTTTATATCTGATTCTAATATAGGGAAAAATATAGGAACAATCATTTTCTTATGATTTAGCGATGATTATTCCATTGCTTTCAGATCTAGATCTACATGAAGAATTTTACTACTTTTTATTATATGAACCAGCTTTGTGTTTATATTCAAAACTTTTCTTTAGTTCAAGGTAGATTAACTTGTCTGGTGGTAGAACAGAATGCTTAGATTAGCATGAAATTATGTAAGGTTGAAAAGTAATTTTTTAACTTAAATGGAGATCAGTATTTCTTCCATGAAGTGTGGTCTAATGACTTGGTTTTGCTCAGTATGTTGTTGGACCTTATCCAAGTGAGGATTTCTTGTCCCATAAAGCTAGAATGATTTTCGTTGTCTAAGGTTCTCAAAGGCAGTTGATCTTTATGAATTTTTCTTTTTTCTTGTCTGCCATGGGAGGTACATACACATTTTGTGCCTTGCCCCCCCCTCTTCTGAGGTTATTATTTTAAGGTGAGACAGAACTCTACCAGAGAGGGTTGTGAAATCTCCTTCTCTGGAGATAGTCAAAATCTGCCTAGATGTGATTCTGTGTAACATGTGTTAGGTGACCCTGCTTGAGCAGGGGGATTGGACTAGATGATCTCTGGAGGTCCCTTCCAACCTCACCCATTCTGTGATTCTGTTTTGTGAGGTTTTGGTTCTTCAGGGTACTCTTTGTGGATTTAAATCTATTTGTCTTGGTGAATTAATTGGAGTTTGAAGTGAAAACAAACTTAAGAAAATTATTTTAGGTAATATGTCTTGTAAATACTGGAAGGATTTCAAGTAACTGAAATTTTCATGTGGCTTAAACACTTTGCATGTAACAGCAAAAAAACAATTTGTCTAATGATCTCACCTGAACTCATTCTAAAGAGGTAGGGATTTTTCCATTCCATGCATGAATTTATTCATAAATTGAAGAACTTCATAGGCATGTACAAAAATCCAGGATAGCGCTACTACTTGTTTCTGTATTTTTTTAATTAAAATTTTTTAGGTAACACATGCCTACATTTCAAATTCATCTTTTAGCTCTTAGTTGCTTAACTAAAAAAGGGTGAAGTATCTTTGCCATGTTTATTGGTTTGTTTCTGCTGTCTTATCCACAAAACAGTTAGTTGAAAGGATATTTTATTTATTTTAAATTCAAGGCTCTTTAATGTTTATGTTCTCAGGTTATAGTATTGTGAACAGCACACTTAATGCCTGCATATTTTTCTTAACTTATAGTGGAAGTTTAGTGTGAACTTTGGAATCTGAGTTATCTCTATGTAATGGAGCCAGTCCTGCTGTCTTAAGCATTTTAGATGATTAAGAACAACATCAATTTGATTATTTTATTTAAAAAGAAATCTAGGATATTAAATTTCACTTTAAAATTATTTCTTAGCTAGAAGCAGTCACAATACCTGAAATTTCAGGACTGTGAGTGTAAACAATTGATTCCATTCAAAAGGATAAATGAATTGCAGCTGGTCTTGGGTCTGGAATTTGGCTCTTAAGGCCTGCAGATGAACAGAAGGAGGATTTTTAGTGACTAATGGGTTGATTGAGGAAAGTCTTCTGCAGAGCTGAGAGGCTGATGCAGGTTTTTATAAAAACATTGAGTAAATTCTAAGTAGTTGTTGGTAGGTTTTCTTCCACCCATTCTTGTGATTGAATGTGGTTTAGCTACTGCTACAATCAAGTGGCTGAAGGTTGTTTGTTTTTTTCCTAGACTGATGAAGTACATGCAAAAGATAACACACGTCCTGGTGCTAACACTCCAGGTAACCTGTAACGCATGTTAAATAATGACTTGTGAAATGATCCTCTGTAGTTGTTGTGAAATAAAGAAAAAAAATTGTCTTGAGGCATGCTCATCAATCTTCATTTCTAGATTTATGTAGTAGACTTAAATACATGTTTTTCAGATGAGTAAACTACAAATGTTTGTTTATAAATCACCTTAAATGGAGTGGTTTTGTTCTTTCTGTATAATATTACCTTGGAGCAGGGGTACGTGGACAAGGGAGGGGAAAAAACTGAAGGTGTAGCTCACCTGCTCTGCTAATAAATGTTTACCTGTCTACTCAAAGGCTAGAGGATCTTTAAATCCATGCTGTTCAATGGCTCTTTGTATTTTTAAATATTTGAATTGAAATATCTTCTTTACTTTAACTTAGAAATGTGGTCTGAAGCTATCAAAATTCTAAAAGGAGAGTACACTGTTCGGGCAATCAAAGAACACAAGATGGACCAAGCCATTATTTTCTGCAGGACAAAAATAGATTGTGATAATATGGAGCAATACTTCATCCAACAGGGCGGAGGTAGTATTTTCACCAGAACTCTATTCTATTCCCTTTCCTGCTTATTTTAAAGACACCTTTATGATAAGGTCACTGATATTCAGATACCACACCAGTAAGACTGTGCCCAAGTTTTTTAACATAGGGCTTAGCCCAGTGTGGGAGGAGGCCATGAATGCCAGTTCTAGGCAGCTTTGAAATGGACAGAAACAACCCATTGTGCACCAAAATTTGAACCAATAAGAGAGGTGTATGGGGCCTCTACTGAAATGTAAGTAAGAATAAGAGGTAGTTGATCTAGACACAGGAGGAAATGTGAAGATGCACAGAAGTACAAACATGAGGAGACATAGAAGGAGAAATATGAGAGAGCACACAGGAGGGTTGAAATAGGACAAACAAGGAGAACGGTAAAGAGATATATCTGGGGAAAAAAGAGACATTTAGACTAGAAAGGGGTGAGGAAGTGTCTGCACAAAACCCTTCTGGTGAGGGGGGAGGAAAGGTGTTTAATTATTTTGTTTTTACCAGTGCCTATATCAGTAACTAAAAGTTTATTTTATGATGATAAATCAAGTGAAATTCCCCCAAGCTGAGACTTTTCCCTATGTGTACTTCTTTCCCTGCTATATCATGTTGTGCCATACCTTATATATGATGTTATTAATGCATAGTAACTCTTTCAGGCCCTGATAGGAAGGGACATCAGTTCTCTTGTGTGTGTCTGCATGGTGACAGAAAACCTCAAGAAAGAAAACAGAACCTGGAAAGATTTAAGGTGATGCAGCAGACTCTAGCAGGCTTTTCCCTCATTTCCTAATATCTCAAGTCATACCTTGCACATTAATATGTCCCCTCAGTTTAAATTAAATTGGGTTTGGATGTTTTATAACTCACTTCCTAAAATTGTAAGATGCAGTTTCTTTAGGTGGAAATCTATAACATGACCTCTGAGTTTTCATTGATATTTTCATTGATAGGGTAGAGGTAGGTTTACTTCTAAATAAACCTAAATTTAAGCTCTGTAACGGATTGTTATTTTCTAAAATTACTGGATCTTGAATATTAAAAACCAAATCAAATGATAGTTAAAAAATCAAACCCAGTTTAATATTTAAAGCCATTTATTGATTTATATTTGCCTTATCTTGCTGGGAAAAAATGAAGATGTAAACGGATCAAGCCATTCATGTTCAAAAAGCACTATTGTACTACGGAAGAGCTTTATTTGGAGTATTCTGTAAATGTACAGGTGTGCCTTCAACCTTCAACGTGCAGTAAACGGGAAGAGCTGCTGTTTTAGTGCTTGGATTTTGATTTGGTTTTAGTTCACTGCTTGTTATAACTATGTTTTCAGAGGGGAGATGTCCGTTTCTTGATCTGCACAGACGTTGCAGCTAGAGGAATTGATATTCATGGTGTTCCGTATGGTAAGACATAACTTTTAAACTAAGCTATTGAATTCCCATATGGCTTTAATATATTTTCAGTCCTTTCAACTAATTAAAACAGGTACATGGCTGGTAAGTAATTATGGGGAAGAAATTTTATGGTGGAAGCCTTAAATGTAGGTGGTACAGGTTGGTAATGACACCTGTAACTCCTGTAACAGGATGTTAAGTTCACATTTGATAGTGTGTATACGGGCTAAGGAGAAGGAGTGCAGTGATCAAAAGCATGTTTACTGTAGTTGTGTGGTCTGTGACATTAGCTCATGTATTTAAAGTGTGTGTGTGTATGTATACACATGCACACACGTTATGTGGATCATGTCTTCTACAGTTATCAATGTCACACTGCCTGATGAAAAACAGAACTATGTTCACCGAATTGGGAGAGTAGGCAGAGCTGAAAGGTATGTATGTGTTCAGAGCAGACACAGTACATTTTTGTGCTTTTTTTTTTGTTTTTAATAAGTTGGCAATAGTTGTTGAAACACATTTTTCTCTCTTACTTCCCCCCGTTATTTCAGGATGGGTCTGGCAATCTCCCTTGTGGCAAAAGAAAAAGAAAAGGTAATTACACTCCAAAGCGAAATTGAACAGATGCTATTTACTGAAGTTCCATCCACAGCTGATGCCTGACTTTAACAGCCTGCATTGGAAAATTGCTGCTTCTTTCCTTTTTAACTGAAAGGGACTCTGGAAAGATATCTGGATTATTTTCCATGCTAGAACTATAAAAAGGAATATACTAAACTATTTCTCAAAGCTTAAAAGTTTGTTTTCCCTTATTTCTAGGTTTGGTATCATGTATGCAGTAGTCGTGGAAAAGGATGCTACAATACTAGACTGAAGGAAGAAGGAGGTTGTACTATATGGTACAATGAGATGCAGGTAAAACTTCTGCTTGACCATAATGTTCTTTCAGTACCTTAAGGGGGCTTCCAAGAAAACTGGGGAGGAACTCTTTATCAGGGATTGTATTGATGGGACAAGGAGTAATGGTTTTACACTAAAAAAGGATAGATTTAGATATTGGGAAGAAGTGCTTTAGTATGAGGATGGTGAGGCACTGGAACAGGTTGCCCAGAGAAGCTGTGGATGCCCTATCCCTCACAGTGTTTAAGGCTAAGTTGGATGGGGTTTGGGCAACCTGGTATAGAGAGAGGTGTCCCTGTCCGTGGCAGCGCAGTTGGAATTAAATGATCTCTAAGAACCCTCCCAATCCAAACCTTTCTGTGATTGACTCTGTGATTTCCTCTAAAAGACTGTGGATTATAGTCCCTGTCTTAACTGTTTAGTTGAAGTACAAATCTATCTTCCGGGTGTTCATAACTTTAGTTCCATTTGAAGAAGAAATTAGAAAACTTTGCAAATTATACTTTCTGTAAGTAATTTATTGAATTTGGGAAAAAAAAAAAATTAGTCTTCGGTCTCCAAGCCCACTTTGTTTCCTATATACAGTTTTTGTTGAAGCTATTTTGAATAGCATTCAAAAAAAAAAAAAGACTATTGTAACTGGAGTTACACATAAGTGTAATTTAATTTATTTTTTCTTTTAGTTGCTGGGGGAGATTGAAGAACACTTAAACTGCACTATTGCCCAAATTGAACCAGACATAAAAGTGCCAGTAGATGACTTTGACGGGAAAGTTACATATGGGCAGAAAAGAGCCCTTGGTGGTAAGCAATAAAAAACTTTTGAGTTATGCTGCTATACAGTATTTAGTTTTTTGGTTTTCTGCTTCATAATGACAAATTGATATATTAAAAAAAAAAAAATGTTAATTCTTTGCTGTCTTGTGCATTTGTTACATAGAGCCTGTGGGTTGCAAGCAGGCAAAGCGTGTTTATGCCTGTTTTTATATTGTTAATTTAAACTTTTTTTTTAAACTTTCTGAATGACTGTTGGTGAATGTTACTAGTTCTGCTGACAAATAGCATTGAACACATCACTTAGACTGGGTCTTTTTTGGCAGGTGGACTCTATAAAGGCCATGTGGATATTCTGGCACCTACAGTACAAGAGTTGGCTGCCCTTGAAAAGGAGGCTCAGACATCTTTCTTGCATCTTGGCTATCTTCCTAACCAGCTGTTCAGAACATTCTGATTGTGTCACACTTGAGACAAGGCTTGAGTTAATAAATGTTCTATCCTACAAATACAAAAATCTTGTACTGTCTCTTGAGTAGCAGTAGTAAAAAAAAAAAAAAAAAGGATTAAAATTCAATACACTTCTTGCATGATAAACAGCTTGTTCAGTGTTGTTAACTCTGTATTAGCTGTTGTCTTGATAAAATAAAAGAAATCAAAGACAGAATGGTTTCTGTTGACTTTCTTTTGTCTTTCCTCAAGAGTTAATTTGCAGAATCATTCTTTCCATAGCTTTTTGATTTATTGATAATACAAGTATAGTTAAGCAAATCTTTAAGACAGTTTAATTCTTTGCGGAGTATATGTAAAAAATAATTTCATTAACTTTGTACTGTCATTTTGAATGCTGTGCTATTTAAAAGTGCATTCAATTGTAGATTGCTGCTTATATTTAAGATATTGAAGTAAAAAAAAAAATAAAAACTTCCTGAAGTATATATTTATCCCAAAGCCAAAATGTTGGCTGAGTGTTTTGATTCTCTAAGATTCGATTTCTCTAAGTTAATGTCTTAAACTTGTATAGCTGATCTTGTACAAAGAACTCTACATTGTTTTGAGTTTATACAGAAGCAACGCACTAGTATCAAAGCAGTTTATAAGTCTGCATGAAAATCTGTTATGAAGTAGTATAGGTTAAAGTACTCAGTGCCTCTCACACTGTTTTCATGTAGCTTTTATTTGTTCAGATGAAGCTGTTGTCTAATTTGATTTTTTTTAACTTCTGTTTTTCTTTAGTGATTTTTTTTCCCCAGATCATAGCTAAGAAAACTTCAGTGACTTTACCTGCAAATTCTGTCGCTTAAAATATCAGAGGTCATTGGGAATGCCTGATAACCAGGAAGAGAATTAACCTTTTGCATTCTTCGTGAAGAGTTCTAGTCACAAAAGTCAAAAAACCTGCAATCTGCTTGCAGGAAACTGTATTTAAAAAAAAAAAAAAAAAATTAAGTTCCAGTTGAGTAAAGAAATGTTCCCATGCCCCCATCCCCTTAGTGTTATTTGGAAAAGATAGACTGAGAAAAGATAGACTGAGAGTCCTAGCTAGCTTAATAAAATACACGGATTTCTCATTAAGTTGAGTAAATTTCAGTATGGAATGTGCTGTGACTCTGGTGTCACCTGACCATAAATTGGTAATGGTGAAATCCTTCCTTTAACACCTTTAATATATTTTTAAAAAAGGGGGTGGTGGTGGCGAACTTAGCATTTGAATTTGGGACTAACTTCTGTTATATTAGTCCTTTCTCATCAGGCCAATGTAATTAAATCTATTGATCATATGTGAACCACAATTTATTGCAGTGTTAAAAATAATTTCAAATACAGGAGAAAACAGGTGGTGCACGCTTGCAGATTGAAATGGTGCGAAAATGAGTTTCGCCTAATTTACCTAGTTAATTAAAGTGCATTTTAATTCAGATAACTTTCAAATTTGGGAAGAGGATGGGGTTGGGGGGGAGGTACATGGAGTCAAAATCTTACCAGCATTGATCTTTTTATTAGGGAGTAATATATAACAAACATACAAAATGTTCAGTGCTGATATGCTTCAAGCTGGCTATTGAGTATTCAGACTTAAGCATATGATGTCACTGATTATTTAGGACTGCTTTATTCAGTTTTATCTTTTTCACTCAAAATTGAAAGTGGCTTTAGGTGTATGCCAGTGTCTATTTAAAACTTGTATTTTGTCGGTGTAGAAGCTGAAATAACTGAAGTACCCTAGTCCATACTTTTTTTTTGCCCTTCTCCAGGAGGGTTTTGCTGATGTTCTTTCAAGGGCTGTAGCATGAGAAGGAAGAAGAGAGGGAAAGAGTTTCTGATTGAGAAACTTCAAATTGAGATATCAAGAACGTAACTTGTGCTCAACAGAAAATCCAGTCTGTCCTAAGAAAAGTATTTAGATGAGATGTCTAAATTTTGAGGGATATAGCTTGTTCTTTGTTATTTTCAGTTACTGCTATCATAAAACACTACAGGGGAAATATGAGTTTTCTGGAAAGCATAACTTCCTCAGATATTTTTTAAATGAAACATTTAGAGAGCCAAATGGAATTCTACTAAAATAACTTGAGACAACGGTCCCTGTCATGAAATCCTGGCATGTTTGTCTTTTAATTTTATTTCAGAATACATATGCCTTACCACCTAGTAACAGTAAGCAATAAGCCATTTGTAGCTAAAGTAGCTAAAATGTAGGTACTTAACTATTGAAGCCGAGTGCCTTATTGTGTGTGTCTTTGTACTGGCATATCTGTGTATATGTATAAATGTAGGCCGCTTTAGATTAGTGGAAGTTCGGGGGGGGGGGGGGTTCAATGTTTTTTTGCAGACTTTTTTGTTAACTAACCATTGACTACCTCTTGGTGGTGCTGGTGTTTCATGTATGGCTAGAGAAGCCGCAAGTATAGCAGCCTACTGCTTCCAATTGGGTCAATTATATTCCCCATTTTCTGTTTTCCGTAGAAACAAACTCCTAAACAAAAAAGAACTTAAAGCTATTAGAGCTGCTTGTATGAAGTACAAACTGGCAATGAAGGACTCTTGCTTCACTGACTGACTTCTTGTTTCAGCTTGAATAAACATGCATTTTAAGCTGCTAGCATGGTTAATCCACTAACTTCTGGTTTAAATAGCTCATTCCTTGTCTGGATACAACACTAATTCTTGCTACTGTACATGCTAGAGCTATGTTTATTTTTCTTCTCAGTGTTGATTTCTAGGGCTGTCTAACTGAAAACAGCATGGAAAGATAGGCTTTCATAAATGCCCCATGGAAGTATTTGTCACAATTTACTGGCTTTGGACCTCTAAAATAATCCCATGTAGGTATGCTTGCTGTGCTCTGGCATTTCTGACCAAAAGGGGGAAATATGTGAAATTCAATATTAGCCTAAGAAAAATAAGAAGCTATTGTTTTTAAGGTCTATCTTTTTGTTTGTGGGGTTTTGTTTTTCCCTTAGGTATATTTTAATAACATCTGAAAATTGGGATAGTGTGAGCTTTTTCTTTGTCTCTTTTAGTTTATTATTTACTTATTGGAGCACCCTTGTTCAATAGCTTTGTATTTTTGACTGATTTGCTTCAGCACAATGTCTTGAGAGTTCACATTCTTATAGGATGATTAACTATTTGAGTATTTATAACTACTGGTAGTAATCTTTCTTTGTTTTCCTTTACACTCCTATAAAGGTTCCTTTTATGGAAGGGAAAAGGATACAGATGGTGTTTGCCACTCAGCGTCCAAATTGCTGAGCTGGGGCCCCCTTTTAGTATACTCCAAAGGCAGGAGTTCACTGGTCTCTTACACTTTAAGTATGGTTCTATTTTGCTACTGTGAAAGCAGGCAAAATTGCTTCTGGCAATACAAACTTATACTCCAGTGTTCTCATGTTTATGGAATCACACATACAAATAAATGTGCCTAGTCTATTTGAAGAGGTAATTGGCCTGTGGTCACTTCCATATGTGAATATCTGTATAATGCAATAAGCTGGGCTCCTACTTAAGCCAGTTAGCAAAACAACTGCATCTCAAGTAGATTAGATAAATATAAGAAAGGGGGAAAATGGGTTGGTGAGTTCAAAGGGTGAACTCTTCATCGAGGAGTGCATACCCTTCTGTTTGTAGATAGGGGAAAGTGTAAAAGCTAGGGACATTTAAATAAACTTTTTGTAACTACTGTTAACACCAGTACTTGCTAGTGGAAAAAATGAAGATATTCAAGGGGTGTGGAGAAGAAAACCTATGGCGTTTATAAGAGCTTCTCTTAACAGTCAAACTTCTTTGACAAGTTGCTTGGAAGCAAAGCTGCTACTAACCCATTCAGTGAATGATGGGAGAGCTCTTAATCAGTTTTTATTAAAATAATTTTTAACTTTACAACTTTTCGTGCTCTTTATTCGTA
Organism: Cygnus atratus; assembly: GCF_013377495.2. Taxonomy (NCBI): domain Eukaryota; kingdom Metazoa; phylum Chordata; class Aves; order Anseriformes; family Anatidae; genus Cygnus; species Cygnus atratus. Next base: position 13,284,119 of record NC_066364.1, on the reverse strand, counting down.
TTTCCTGGTTTCTTGCAAATGTGTTGAGATCCACAGATGGAGAAAATGAAGTAAAAGGATGCAGTAATCTGCTACATGTCAGTGGAGGTTGGCAAGAATTTACATAACTTATTTGCAGCAGTGATATATTAAAGACTAATGCACTGAATATCATGAAACAACTACACAGTTTTTCATAATGATGATTGGTACTGGAAAACTCAGCATATTCTTCATGAATGTACCTTTTGCCTGCTGAGCACAGTTGCTTACTAGACTGTTAAAGTATGTAGCAGAATATTTCTCTTGTCCTGAAAACTTGGTTGGTCTAAGATTTGGCAGAAAAATTGAAAGGGCAAATGGCTATCAGATTGTTGGAATTCAGTTGATTCTAGTTAATGCTGAGTTGAAGACATTGTAGATAGCTCAGGATACATTGCTACAAATTTCCCTCCTATAGGTGCTGTGTTGTACCTGCTTGTGCTGTACAGGTGATTCAAGTAGCCTGAAGCATCTAAACAGCATCACAACCTTAGGATAGTTCCAGTTGCGTAAACCTATCTATTTAACAGTTTAATTGAAAAATTCTAACATATGCAGAAATATCGTACTATGCATACTTCATAAAACTTCATAAACTGTCTTACTATTGCAGTAACACGTCATTTGTTATCCTCTAACGCAGTGAAATGTACTGAAGTATTGCAGAATCTTCAAGTATCAACTTTGCTCTGCTGAGGCTTTTTGCAATATATGAAGGTTAAAAGGGATGATTTGGAAGGTATTGGTCAGACAAGTTTGGGAACCAGCATCCTTTTAATCAAAGCAGTAATTGTGTTAGTTCAATTTATTGTATGAGTTACAAAAAACATTTGAAGGAAAAAAAATCAAAATTATTTTGTTGGTATTTGTATCTAGCATGTTATCAGCATTATGGTGATTTATGTCTGTTATGTAGATTTTAAGTAATTTAGTTCTATTGTAATATTGTTTTTGTGAACTTTTGGCTATGAAATTTAATTTTTCTAAACAACTGTATTTTTAAGTGTTTCAAAATAGGGAGCAAAAAGTTTGCCATATAATAGTAGCATACAGCTGTGCTTCAAGCAGACCCGTGCCAAATGGAATACTAATGTATTCATATTGAGTTTTAACCTTTTTGGAAAAACACTCAGATGGCTCTTCATTCTCTTACAAGTTTAAGCAGTGTTTGGAAATAGGAACCAAGATTTACAGAAAGAATGTGGAAGCAGAGATCTTTGGTAGTATTTGTAATGTCCTAAAACAATGAAAAAGTGACATTTTAAGATCAAGTTTAGTAAAGGTTTTGTAAGTTTTCTATCAGTATCACAAATTGTGATTAAGAGTTTTACAGCTCTTCTACGCTAGTGTCTTCATTTAGTCAATGGTTCTAAAACACATTATTTCTCAGTATGTGGAAAGTACACTCAATTTTCAGTAATCTCTAACTAAGCTTTAACTCTTCTGTTATGTATGTACAAACAACTTTTCCTAGTGACTTAAAAACAGTCTTTATAGCTAAAAGTGGGAAAAGGTTGCTGTTAATCTCTTCCCCATTAAACTTATCTTTTTCAATGTAATGCCTGTTCTATTAGAAGCTTCTTCCCCATGTTTTCCTTGACTTAAATGAGTTATGTAAATCCTATGTTCAGGATGTGGTCTCTTTAGTAAAGCAGGAAATCCCTGGGAAACTGTCTAAATAAACACTGCACAGGCTACTGAAACAATCAGAAATATGAGTTTGTGTATGAAATGTTTTCATCAAGCCCATATAATACTCCCTTAAAAGTCGTCTTTTTCTTTTCTGAAAAGAGATCCAATAAAGTAACCTCTACTTGTCAGCCGTGTGTGTATTCAGCTGCCTATCCTGTTACTCTGCTGCTGAGTTAACTTTCACCTCTCTATCTCTGGCATGACTTCATGGCTCTCTTCAGTTTGCAGCTATTGAAAATCAAGCATGCCCAGGGAGTAAAAGTACTGGGATAGGATGGGGAGAAATGAAAGTTTCCTAAAATCTCTCTCTCCCTCTCTCTCTCTCCCTCTCTCTCTCTCCCTCTCTCTTGTTTTATTTATATATATATATATACACATGCATACATATATATTATACATATTATATATATATGTAATAGAATTATAGAATATCCCGAGTTGGAAGGGACCCGTAAGGATCATCTAGTCCAACGCTTGGCACCACACAGGTCTGCCCAAAGTTTAGACCTTGTGACTAAGTGCACAGTCCAATCACTTTTTAAATTCAGACAGGGTTGGTGCAGTGACTACGTCCCTGGGGAGCCTGTTCCAGTGTGCGACCACTCTCTCGATGAAGAACCTCTTCCTCATGTCCAGCCTAAACTTCCCCCGCCTCAGCTTAACACCATTCCCGTGGGTCCTATCACTGGTGTTTACAGTGAATAGGTCACCTGCCTCTCCAATATAAAATCTTGACTGAAGTTTAAATTGCCAGTTTGAAAATCATCTTCTAAACAAGAGTGTCTCTGTAAGTGACATGACTTAAGTTCTCAATGCCCACCGAAGCAATGGATTCAAGGTTATGAGACCTTCAGGGCTGTGTCAGGCACTGCCTTTGGGGGAGTAGGGAGTGATGAGGAGAGGCAGAGAAGCTCTGTTTTTGAGTTTTCTGGTTGGTGTCTTAAAATCTTAAAACGTGTGATATTGTTGACTATGCAAATTGGTGTGCACGAAATAAAAATTCTCTTTACTGATTTGCATACTGCTATCATCTAGAGCAAATTAAAGTGCTGTGGCTTGATGTGCAATGATAAAATCCTCTCACTGAAGCATCTGTATCTCAGTGAGGTGTCAGGCTGTAGCTCGTTCAGAAATCCCAACTTCAGCTATATTCTGATTCACGTTAGGTTTGTAGTGAACAAAATAGTAATAAATGTCCCAGGGAATAATTCCACCTCCCTCCCCCTAAATGGAGCCAGTCGGGCTCCAAATGTTTGTAAATATTTAATAAGATACTTAACAAGTTGCCAGCTCAAGTAGAAGCTTTGGTGTGTACTCTGCTGTGATAGAGATGCTCTGGTGTGCAGAGTGTTGCCTCCACCAGCCACACCTTCTCAGAGAATATTTACCAAACTCAAGTCTCACTCATTTATTTGAAGAAGAAATCCCAAAGTCCACGAGGCTATTTCCTGCGTTAAACCAATTAACCTTCATACTGAAACTAGGTCTTGCAAAGGTGGTTATGTTTCCTAAGAGAGCAGCTGCAGCACTCCCAGCAATTGATGCAGAGAAAGTTTTTTAAGAATGAGTTAATTTCCAAAGGTGCTGCTGATATGAGAAACAATTTCCAGTGTTACAAGTGCTCCTTGCTTATCTCCGCTTTATAGAGGAATGCTTCTTGTTCTATCAGCAGCAAGCACTCATGTTGTGTTTGCCAGACAGACTTTAAAAGGTATTTTTAATGCAAAATTTTTATAGCAAAATGTATAATCCATGAGTCATTTTAGGGAACCAATATCACAAATTGGCTTTAGTGTGCAAGGAAGGAGAAACTGTGGATTAACACAGCGGAGGTACAGTAGGGCAGTGCTCCTCTGAGGCAGTGTGGAAATGTGAGATCTAATAAGGGAGTGAAATCAGGACCAGCAGCAGGCTGCTGAAAGTCGTTCTGGACTTGACATGGGCAGAAAAATCGGAACCACATGGCAGTCTGTCACTTCCTTGCAAAATCCTCGTGTTGTCATTCAGGTGTGCAAGTGCTTTCCCAAAGCAAACTGATGCCTTCTCATACCTGTCTGGAATGGCTAATGATCCTCACGGCCTCTCCAAGGAGGGAAGGAATTATACGTGCTCTTATGCTCAAAAGCATTCTCTTTAAATGAATAAGCAGGCAGGCTAAGATACACAAGTAGTGAACTTAAGGAAAGAAGCCATGAATTTAAGATGATCCCAGACAGATTTCAGCAATCACTCTATACACCACAGGAATAGACCGGAAATGCCAGTGGAAATTATTCTTTGTTTGTTGGCAGGAGAGAGATGTATTTCTGTCTGTGCCAAACAAACTGTCCTTTAGATACGATGTTTTTTGTTTTGGTTTGGTTTGGTTTTGTTCTTTTAGTTTGGTTTGTTTGTTTTGTTTTGAGAAACTAAGTAGTGGATCAAGATGCCAAATGTAATCACTTTTTAATGGAGTCCTTAACTTAAAGAATTAGTGGTTTTACAGTTTACCTGTGTAGAAGAACAAACTTTCCTAGCCTAGAATTTGCTGGGAGTGAGTATAAACAGATTTTGTGCCCTGAGAGGTAATTCCTCAATGGTGGCAAGGATGTGTAATTACTCCTAAATTTACCAACATGATTGAAGTCCTGCAGTCAATTATGGGTGATAACACTACATGTGCATGCTATCGAGAACTTATGTGAATACCGAAATTGCAGGGCAAGGGGGCTGGTTGTGTGTGCAGCCTCAGCCAACGGAGGTTGCACTGTGTTTGAAAGGCACACTGTATTCCTCCTTGTGCTAAGGACGGATCTGCCAACAGCAAAGGACTAACCTGAGGACTGTGCTTTGTTTTCTGTCTTACAGCACAGGTCAGATTCACACAGCCAGTACTTTGTGTAAGGATCTAGGAAAAAAAAAAAAAAAAGTTGCAAGGTTGATCTGTTCCTTTACTTATTTATTTTCTTCTCCAAAAGAACTTGTGTTCTGAAGTGTGTATGTCTTTTTTAGAGACCTTAAAACTTGCTTTTTTAATCAATGACAATGGTACTGGTAAAAATTTGTTTTCTGTTCCTTTCCTCTTGGACCATGGCTTAATTAGAGTATGTATGCAGGTGTCATGAAAGAAATAAATGCGTAAGAACCAAGGAAAATAATGTTTTCAAACTCAAAATAAAATTTTCCAGACCAATTTTGATTAATAAGATGTTCTAGCCGTGGACTGAAGCTTGTTGCAATTCAAGTGCTGAAGCAGAAATCAAAACAAGAAGCTGCAGGCAACTGCATTCAGAACCTGATGGCTTTGACTCCTGCTCTTGATGGTGTTACCAGTCTAGGAAATATTATCTCTCTCACTTACTGACAATTTTCCACACTTTCCTTTGGTCTGTGGTTCAAAAGCAACAGCTGAGGCCAGGGCAAGCAGAGGTGCTTTATTTCTTATCCATACTGATAGCTTAGAAACTAGGGATCAGCCTGCATTGGACCGAACCGGATCAATCATGCTTCATGCCAAATAAAAATTCTCCTCGACAGCTGGGGTGGAACTGAAGGAATGCTGATTTTTATTAACTAAGTGCCCACTGATATGTCCTTAAAGAAGAGTGGGAGGATGTAGTGTGTTTGTATTGCCAGTGAGACTCCCAGATAGATTACATGCTTGACTGCTACCATATGTTAGCTGGGAATGACATTACGGCATTGCTGGGAGAGGGACCCTCATGAAGAATTATAGCCAGCACTCTTCTTTAGGCACCACTTTCTGCTATTGTATTGGATTAAACTTTCAATTATAGCCATACATATTTGCAACTGTTTTCAAAATGGTAAATTTCAAATGTTGCCTTTGGAAGTAAACAATTTAATTGGCCTCAACATTAAGTTGCTGTCATTTTATTTGAGCTAAATTATTCCATAGTTAAGGAATTGTAGCAGCGTAAAACCCTACTCTTGCTAATATATTAGGACTATGGGAGGTACCCTAAAAGGGCGGTGTAATACTATTGGATTGTATTGTTCGTGTCTCTACAAATATAGGGGACATTTTAGAGATACTTATGCCAATCAATTTTATACATATATATCTTTAGCAGTGCAGTTTTTAATGGAAGGCTTAACTCACAGAAGTCTAGGAGATAATATGCGGTAGACCAAAAGTCTTAATTCTTGAACTTTTCTGTTTTCTGTTTCTGTCTGAAGCTTTCTGTTTTGCTAAACAGCTATCTTAAATGCTTAGTTCTGTAGCAGGCACTGCAACTTTTTGAGCCAGCACAGAAAAGACCAGACTCTCAACTGTAAAAATTAAATGCTAACATTAAATATATATATATATATATATATATATCAATCCTGCAGGTAATACTTTCCGATGATCTCCATCTTGAAATCTAATTTGTAAAGGTGATACTAGGACCACACATACCTCATGTTCCTATGTTAAGCTCATATGAAGTTGAAACTGGATGAGGGATTTTCCCTATCTATAAATTTGGACTGTCCATGAAATGTGAGTTCATAGAATACCAAAAAATTCAATTTGTACATATTAATCCTCCTGTATGTCAAGGAAGCTATTACTTTCACATGCTTTTATGCTTCTAACAGTGTAGGATAATGATACTGTATATATTAAAACTTAAATATTTTATAGGTGCAATCAAAAGTGCATTTAAATAAAGTTAAGTGTCTGACTAAAATGTAAACGCAAAGAAATTTAAAGCTCAGGTTGGAAATTTTGGTCTGTTATATTCTTCAAATTTTCAAGACATCTTCTGAGCACTACTGATTAGTCTGCTTTGCCTAATCTCACACTGGCCTAGGAAGAACAAAATGGAAGTTCCATTTATGATTTTTTTTTTTTTTAAGAGCAAAATGGAAATCTAGATTTAAAACTTGTATTTTGAGGTTTGCAGAAAGCTACCTACCAGATACAAGTATATTTATGTAATGAGGCAAAATTACATATTACATAATATAGTATGGTTATTTTATTATATACATTTGGGGGAAAGAGGGAGAGGAGCAGGGCTATCATATGCACATCAGAGAAGCCAATATTCAAATTCATATGCATAATACATTTATTTTCTTGAATTTCTTTGCTTCCAAGTGCACTTCTGAACTGATTGCAAGGTATGAATGTATTTGCCCTTTGGAGTAGAGAATCATAATGGAAAATTGAGCTCAGCTGTTAATTCACTGATACTTCTCTTTCCTTCTCTCTTTGTCTTATTTTTTTCTAATTCCAAATACTGTTCGAGGTTGTATCCTAGAACTGGAGATTATTCTTCAAGGTACTAATACACGTGTGGCCATATTTAAGATTGAAGCGCTTGTTTATAGTTAGGTTATGAAGTGGCTTGTAACACTTTGTAGTTCTCTTATTAGTTACTAATGCGGATGGATTCATATACATATATGAGTATGGGTATATACTTAGTACATATATTTTAGATTAGTGATACAAATTACTGGTGGGATTCAGAGGAAAAACAACAACAACAACAACAACTAACAACAACAAATAAAAAACCACCCCACATTCTGGATGATTCATGTCTATTTGCAATTAAGTCTGGAGACTCAAAGGATAGCTTTATTGATGTCTACAATGCTGTATTTATATCACCATCATTTCTTAGCTAATGAATACATAAATAAATCAGAGCACCAAATTAATGCCATTAAGAGGTCTAAATATATGAATTTTCTATTGTTCCCTTTTTAACTAAACTTATAATTTCATCATAAAAGATACCAGTTTAGCTTGACACAAACCCATGTTGATTGGCATTAATTATACCAAACTTCCTTAATTTATTAATCAAGTCCTGTATCAGCCAGCTATTTTGCTTAGGATCAATGTCAGTGTGACAGGCCTATAATTACCCAGGTCATCGTATTTGCCCTTTTAAAACATTGGCACAACATTAGCTGTCTTTCAGCTCTCTACAATGTCCCTTGTGTTGCAGGGAAAATATTGAAAATAAACATTAATGTATCAGAGAGTCCCTTTGCAAGTTGTCTTTGAAACCTTTGAATGTAAGTTATTTGAACACATGAGTTTTTAAACTGTCTAATTTTAGTAGCTACCTTTTAGTATCTTCTTGAATTACTATTGAAAAGTATCTGTCTTGGTTTCTGTCAAAGTTCATTTTTCATTAATCTGGGTGATTCTTATTTTAAAACCATTGATATGGCGTATAGTAACCGTGGCAGTGATGACATACAGCATTCTGTAGCGATTAATGTACAGTTCAAATCATGGACTATTCTCACCCAACATCAAATCCCCCTGAGGTACACATCAGACTTCCCCATTCCTCCGCACTACCCACTGAGTGTACCCAGGTCCTTGAGCAAAAACAGTCCCATGGAGGGGTTTGCCTTTGTCTATAAAACTGTCTTCCCCAGCAGGTTCTTTATGTGTACTACAGGTACTTTATCCCCCTCTACAGTACATAAGAGTTTTGATTGGGAAAAATTGGCAGATCCCCTAGTGATGACTAACCAGGTGGCCTTTGCTAAATGCGTATCCCAGTGTTTGAATGTCCCAACACCCATTGCCTTCAGTGTAGTCTTTAACAATCCATTGTATTGCTCAATTTTCCCGGAGGCTGGTGCATGATAGGGGATGTGATACACCCACTCAATACCATGTTCTTTGGCCCAAGTATCTATAAGGTTGTTTCAGAAATGAGTCTTTCCTTTAGCTGTCAACCTTTAGTTGACGTTTATTTATATCAGGCTAAAATAACCTCTAAATATTTACAGTATTTTGCCTTTAAAAATGACTTCATAAGCTGGTCTGTTGATTGGTCTTTTCACACCACACAGCTTTGGCAGGTTGTTTTGCATGCTGTAATATCTATATCTATATCTATATCTATATCTATCTATATATATATATATATTCTTATATTCTGATAACATTTTTCTGATTCCTGGTCTCATTTCCTCTCAGGATCAAGAAGAAAAATCCCATTCCTGTGTTTGACACCCATCTGCCATGGAAAAGGTTGTAACATCCCTGGCTTAGCACTAAGCTGCAGTGTCAGAGGACAGAGGAGGAAGAAGTTTTGAGGTAAGCATATTTATGGTGCTATAATCTCACCTGGAAGCCACAAACAAGAATTAAGTCTCTGTATGGGTTCAGCTTCAGATAACAGGCAAAGTATAAGATAAGGCACTCCTAATAGAGCTAAAAATGCAACACAAAGTGACACAATAGCTGGTTTTTTTGTCTGTGTAACAAGGAGGACAAACATGTTTGTCAGTCTGTGGTATAGCATTTTATAAGCCTTGTAACCTAGTTTTACCACAAACATAACCATGTGAACTCTTGGACCCACTGATGTCAGTTGAACCTGATGTTGTTTTTGCTGAGCAAGAAAAATATCAGAAAAGCCAGTCTTGCAGTTAAATTCTCAGGGATAAAAAAAGACCTCTTTAAAACTGAGTAATGAGCAATAAACATGATAGAGAGGATGCTTGATGGACTCGCAGCCTGGGTGCTGTGAACAAGCTCCATTGTCAGTTGTACCAATTCCTCTTAACATCGCTTCTGGTGCTTCAGGGCGGCGGGTCTCCTCGCCGGTAGGGTCCAGCAATGCATAAACACCATCAAGCTGCTGCTCAGTAGTGGTAAAATCAGGAAACGCTTCCTGCACTGCTTTAGAGGCTGATGGCCTGGAAAAGGAATGCCTTTGAAATCGGCTGCAGCATGAGCTGCTCCACTTGATTGTTTCCATCACGGCATCAATCCACGTTTCAACACAGTGTGAGCAAGCTCTGGGTGAAGGTGGGTGTCAGTTTAAAAAACAATGAAAAGAAAACCTTATGCCATCTTTCATACAGAACAAACTCTGATTTATTTTTTAAAATTTATTTTCCAAAGTGAAAGCACAGGTTGAATGCACCTAGCTTCAGACAAGATATTATTTGCACCTTTTATCACTCTCTGGCAGTGACTTTCTCTGTTGGCTACATCTACCCAGATGGATTAACAGCTCTTTTTTTCAGTCTTTTCCCGAGTCTCCTTTTGTTGCGACTGTGGAGTCCCATTCAGTTAAAGATGAACCTAAGAAGCCAGTGCATCCTATTGCTCAACTTCCAGTAGTAATCCCTGTAAAAAAACACTATAAAAAGTTGGGTTGAAATAAAGTCACAAGAGGTTCAGATTTCACCAAAAATACATGATATTTGGTATCTAGCATCTGTAACTTCATAACGAAATTAATCCCTGTTATTCCATAATTCCCCTTCCATAAGGGGCTAGATCCAAATCTTGCTATGACCAGGAGATGACAAAGGAGACATTTCTTATTCTGGCAGTAAAACCTCCGAAGACCACAATACTTACTTTCTGTTCACTTAAGTCAACGTGGAAAGCTCAATTCCAATACAAGAAACAAACAAACAAAAAAACAAACACTGCTTATGCAGTGCTTTTCATAAAGTAAAAGTGCATTATAAACCACAGAGAAATTAATGTTATCAGGGAAAGACCTTATAAGAGAAAATCCATTTCCTTTACAAAACTATAAAAATCATTTTTAAGATTTTAAACTTTCCATGTTTACACAACTTTCAATCTCACACTAATTTTTAAAGGAAGTATAAATTAAATGTAGAAATAAAAGATCACAAAGTTTTTCTTCCTTGTCTTCTAACACAGGAATAAAATGACTTCAGCTGAAAATGAACTTGCATCCTGCCATTCTGTGTCCTACTAATGTACAAATCCTGTTGTCCTAGGTGGTGTACAGGTCCCGCACAGAGTCAGCCCCATGTATGGAGAGTTTTGATTTGATCACAGTAATGTAGATAATTACAGGTAATTTATCTGTAGATGACAGACAATGTAAGACAAATAAAAATCAGAGGAACAGTAGCAAAGTGTTAGCAGTGATAATGCTGGAGGGGCATTCTAGCTGTTGCTGTTGATATTAGGTAATATAATTCATCACCATAGAAAGTATAATGCAAGATATCGTAAAGAGGATATAGAGATATATAGCATATCTGTATAACACACATAATAACACACATTCAGGGATGTGATTGTTAATAACAAAAGCATTCTGATAGATACCAATATTTCTGCTTTATTTGGAACTACAAGAGTTTGCTAGTTTGATCATACAAGGCAGTGACGGTACTCGTATCTGTGCCGTTGTGGAAAACAGACCGCTCATTTGGGGAAGCTCATGAGCTCATAGAGCTGTTGTATGTTTCTTGCAGAGGCTTAAAAAAGAAAGGTAATGAAAGGTAAAGGAAACACAGGAAACAATTCAGCAGGAAAGGCATCTGACCACCAATAAAATTCTGTATACAGTAAGGGTTGCTGCTTTTTATCCACGAAGCCCTAAATCTAGTCTTCTCTCAAATAGTCTCTCTCTTGTGTGTTATCACCACATTTGCAAATGCCAGTGAAGCTTAAATTGTAACCTTAATATGAAAGAGAGTAAATTTACAAATCTTTGTACTAAATAGTCTGTTATCGGTTAAATGTCAGGGCATATTGCGGAGCACATCTGTTTTTCTGTATATCTGGGAGGTGGAGGGTGAGAAAGTATGGGATGGATAGAGTCTGATATACAGTGGACTATTGGTATTCCTTAATAACCAATAAATATTTTAAAATTAAAAGTTTGTGACAGCTTGTATAGAAGGTGGCATCAGATCTTTATGTTTTATTATTGAAATACAATATTAATAAACATCACCAATTTTTTCCACCTTGTTGTAGTTAGAGCTAATAAGCCCACACTGTTCCTCTGTCATTTTTTTCTGCATACTTCCTCAAAGCAACTGATACCTATTTATTTCTTTCCAAGTTTTTAAGTCCAATGAGAAACTAGCAATTTTCACATGCTTCTGTAAGTTTATGAACTGTAAAACTATGGTTAGCACGTCACTGGTTTGAAACCAGCCTTTTGCTTTCCAAGGATTTCATGAAGTACTAAATTTAACCCTTTCATTAATAACATATCCTCGTTCTGTAAACCACATAGACTCTGCACATGCACAGGGAGTCACCACTGGAACTCCAGTTATTTTGTTCCAAAACCATACACTGCTAGTATCTCAAAATTTCCCACTGATAACAGTAATACCCATATAATTCTATGACTTCATCTTTGTTCTTTAACTTTGTTTTATAATACTATCAAACCATCTGACTTGATCAGATTCCCTCCTCACCTTCCAAACAATTAGGTGATAGTAAGCAGAGAGTCATTAATCTTCTGGTATATTTAAAAAATGCAGCCATTTGGCATGAATTCCCTATCTCAGTTAACCGGATCGTAATAGCCAAGTTTTCATGGCTTATTGTTGGATGCTTAATGTGCTCTTTGATTACTGATGTACTTCACACTACCAGAATTCACGTGTTGTGATTAGCATTTTTGAATGGCTTAAATTATAACCCTGAATTCTGTTTTCTACACTGGACTGAGAAAAAAAATATCAAGGAAATAGGAAACAAATTCTCTCTTGCAGCATGATTGGTGTTTCCTGACCTGGGAAATAATGATGCCAATTAACTTTTCTTCTTCTTCTTTTTCTTCCTACTTTAAAGTATCCAAATGCACAAACAGGAGTCATGCCAGGTTAACCAACTGGCTGTTAATGAAACCTCCGTGTGAAGACCCTCCCTAATCTACTCAACCCTCCAGAGATCAAACAGAGAGTTAACAGAGCAGAGCAGGTTATATGTGATGGATGCGTGTGTATAAATCACTTCCTCAAAGCTAAATTGTTCCAATTCACTCACTGGCAACAAACTGCAAAGGTTCTCACAGACATGTAACACTCCCTCCTCCTCCTCCTCAGTAAGGATTATTGGCTGAGTGTTAGAAAACTCCTGGGAATCCAGGTAATATAGGAACAGGGCAGAAAACAGCAAGCATGTAAAAGAAATAATCATGATTTTTGTCTTCCTATAAGCATTTTGTTGGCACCAAGGGAATTCCTGTTGCTTCAACTTGTGGTGTTGTGCAGATAGGTTTGCTTAGATTTCTTAAAGAAGGTAATATTAAAAGAGGCATAATGGCAAAAGTCATGATTATTTAAGCAATGACCTGTAAAATCATGGAATAAAATTCATCTGTGAATCACAAGATCTAAAAGGACATTTCTGTAAACTACTGCCAATAATTCATAGTTTTTCTGGTTTGTTTTTCCTCATATTCCAAATATTTTTGGCTTTCTTCATGCTAAAGGAAGAGACTCCTGACAAAAAACAATCTAATTATCACTTTTACTTATGAGTGCACTGATATTATATATATTTGTTTCTTAGCTGGTCTCCATTAGGAGTTTACGTGAGTGCACGTTATAAAGTAAAGCAAGGTTGAGTGGGTCAGGAATGTAAGTATGTGGAGAGCTTATTTTGTAAAAGTATTTAAAAAAAAAAAAAAAGAGTAGCAGAGTGAAAGGCTCATACACATACCCTTCTTTGGTATTTTATGCTTATTATTCCCTCTGAAGACTATTAAGGTCAATATGCACACTTCAAGATCATCCAAATGTGGTAAATTCCATCTTTGTCTAGGGACAGAATACATGTAGAAAAGATTGATGGAGATTAAATTCCTTGACTATTAAAATAAATGTCATTAACAATGGAAAAAAAAATCCTAAACACATAATTATTAGGATAAAATAAATTCCTTCAGAGCATTAAGATTCAGGTCATTCCAGTCTACCATACTGGCTGAAATTCATCTCATTTCACTTTAGATGAGTACAACTTGGTCAGTGTTAATTCCCTTCTTAAAGGTACTCTGATGACTGCCTATGACATCGTTTGTCACTTTAGATATCTTATGTCTTTAGGTTAACATGAATCACGCCTCTTTTCTTCCTTGACTATGTAGGGCATGTGATTAACTGAAATATTGACATCTACATACTGGTGTCTACATATGTCTACAAAAGGCATATACATACATATTGACATATAGATATATATGTTCAAATAAATCTTGCCGAAAGCAGTATATTCATCAGTCCCACCCTTTCCCTGAAGCTACCCATGTGCAAATTTCTAAGTACATTCAAAGTATAAGGTTTCAATTTCAGAGCAGCCTGTACTAGCTGACAAGCTTTGAGAATTCACTTAAATATCATTTGTAACAGCTGAGCTTAGCAACAAAGAGCCCCAGTCCTGATTTTATAATGGACATACTGACAAGTCCTCTGTGTTTTAATAAGTGTATGAATAAGTGTATAAGTGGATGAATACGATAAATTACAGTTGAAAGCCAACCAATGTCATTTCCTTCTCTACATTGTGGAAAACATAAGTGTGCCTTTGTGCGTGAGACAAGAATTTGTTTGGCTCAATTTATTGTGTGGGTAAATTCAAATCTTTAATCAAATCCCTGCTTAGTCCTAATGCCAACTTTTGCTCCTAACTTTGAAGATTTCATTCCAGAGATTCAGACAAGTCAGTAAAGAGTGCACTCCATCAGCTGGGTCATCTATATCTAGAGGAAAGGGTGGTGGTGCTGGGAAGTCAAACAACAGTGTAAAATAATTGCTCTTTCTCTTTTTATATATGAAAAAAGAATTTTGTTGAAACAGCTAAGTCTTCAAAAGGCCATTTTGCAAAACAGAAATACACTTAAAAGCATATAATCTTTAGCTGGAGGCCAGACTGAGTATGTTTCTGATTATGCTAGTGACCCTCACCCTAAAATCCCTTTGTAGAAATGCCTTTATTCTAGACAACATACTGACTAGCAAATGATCTAACAGATTTCACAGCACATAAATTAAGACCTAATAAATTATTTCAAATTCAGACTCCCTAATTACAGAATCAGTCAAGTATTCCATTTACAATTGTAATTATCTAAATAATTTATAAATACAACTAAAATGTGGCATCACAGAAAATTATGTGACAGCTATTTACTGTGGAAAAAAAATCTGGTTAAATTTTTAGCACTGGCTAAAGCTGATGAGGACTAGTTAAAACATATTATTCATGGTTTGTCTAGATACCAGAATAGGAACATTTCATTATGTTGGCTTAGCTGAGTGTAAATGCTCAGAAATTAACCTCTGTTACTGATTAATTTTTACATTCATTTAGAAATACCCAAACATCCTACTGGTTTTCCAGTGCAATAGCATACTTAACTTAACAGGAAAGCATTTGGAAATATATAAGTATTATGCATATAGAAATATATAATTCCAATATATTTCCTGGAATCTATAAATATAAGAAGAATAGATGTACAATTACAAAATGTACTCTGTTTATAGGTATGGTTATGACTGGGTGTATATGGCTCCAATATATATGAAGGTGAAGGATGTAGATATATTTTCTGTCCTCTCTGATCTAAATCTAGTAGTGGGAATGCATGTCACATGAAAAAAAATAAAGACCATCTTTCCCTTTGCACATAATACTTTTTTAAAAAATGCCCTTCTTTTGTCCATTTTTAACCTGTGACCAGATCAAACAGAATGAAAAACTAAGGAAAATATCATTCGCTGCTATCAATTAATTAATTTCAGGTGTTGAGATATCCGCAATGAGAAAATTAAGATAAGCTATAGACTGATGACAAAGGAATCTATATAACCCGCAGATATAAACTGCTTCTGTCCCAGTGTTCTGCGTTTTCTCAAACACTGTTAGCAAAGAGCATGAGCACCACTGCCCCTGAAATCCATGCCTCAGTGCTTTCTCAGTATTTCATTGCATCCATTGCAGTGGGACTTCATTTATTTCTGCACTGCCATTAGGACAAAATACATGAAGATGTTGAAATGTGGTACTGAGCTTGTAAGAGAGATCCCTGCTGCTCACCCGTGACCCAGGTCAGCAGAAGGCTATTTGTCAGAGGTGGAACTTGAATGTTGCTCTCTTCTCAATGACCATGCCAAAAAAAGGGAAGGTGGAAACAAGAATATATCTGCTGCTGTTTTTTGGCAGACAAGTGTAGGAGTCTTCAGAGCCAGATGCTACATTAATTTGAAAAAAGATGCTGGGACCTCAGGAACTGTGGAGTTAGTTGTTTTGCAAACAGATATGGTGAGGTCTCATTTCAGAGGATTTAGGAGCACTTAAGATTTCTTTGATTTCTGTTCAGTCTGCTCAAGCTCCATTAAGGAACTAATCTCATCTAGATCACTGAAATCGTCATCTCATGGCACTGAATTATTCCTTAGGAGAAAGTTTTTCAATTATGTTAATTGGTATTGGCTGAGGGGAAAACTCAGTCCTTTCCAGAAGATGTAGCTTAAGTTTCAGATAATATATGAGCACTATGAGTTAATTGTGAGCCTGTTACAGAGTTTTCAGGGTTTAATTAAAGAACTGGGACTGGTGCGAAAGGTTCTACCTTCCTTTGCTATTTCTGTATGTAGGGCTAAAACAGATCTTGTGGATTAGGGCAGTCCAGGGTTTTATGTGACAAATAAAGGACTATCTTTTATTTGTGTTTGATGTAAGTGACTGGATAGCAATGATGAACACTGCTGCAAGAAAGCACAACTAAATCTAAATGGTAAATAAAACTTTTGATGAACATTCCAGAAAGTCAACTTTTTTTTTTTTTTTTCTCTCTCTCCAGACTGGTCACCTCTTTCCCAGATTCTTGGGATTTTCGGAAATCATGGACTTCTGATTCTGATAGGGGAATGTCAGCTGACTGAAACAGTGAAAATGTCTCTCTCATTTAAATAAGTGGTAGTCCAGCAGAGTAATCTTCCACATCTCAAATACAGCATCTTTGTTCATGCATAGTCTGCATCTTTTTGTAGGCATAGTTTGCTCCATATAAAACATGAAATAACAAATTTTCTTTGTAACATAGATAGCATATTATACGTTGCACATTACTCTTTGGCATGGTCCCTAACTATGTTAAGCCATGTGCTATGTACCAATCACAACTGAAAGATTCCATAGGAATATTAGAAATCCCTTACTGTTCAGACTAATGGCTCAAAGAGCCTCATACAATGCCTCTGACAGTGGCAATGGGACACTGCACATGGGCTGTGTCCACCCACGTTCTGTTCATCAGACATCCCAGATTCCCTCCCTCACACTCTTTTGTAACAGTAGATGGTAGATTTCTCTTACCGGTGAATTTAGTGCTGCTTACTACAAGGACAGAAAAAGTTCTTTGGAGCATTTATAGGAAAAGGACTTAGACACATGAATTTTGCAGTACAATGCATTTTCAAAAAAAAAAAAAAAAAAAAAAAGAAACACCTTCCACTGGATTAACATCGATGCTTTCCTGAAGACCACATTCCCTTCAAAGTTCACTTGATTCGTTACATTTAAATAGTGCTTTTCCTCATGTAGCTGAATATATTTTTTATTCCACATAACAGCAAATCATAATCACATCGTCTCTTTCTAGAGTGGAAATTTAGCTTCAGTAATAACAGAGCAGGTCTGAGGTTTGCCCTTTTGTGAAGTAATTTGTAGTTTTCACTTATTGCTGTAATATACATTCCTCTCCTTTTTTACCCTTAGACTACATTGGAAACAGTTTATATATTTGTATGGAATGCCAAGAAAACAACCACAAGTCATCTATTAGCAATTGGATTACACAGTCTTCTGAAGCTGGTTATATTTTCTTTGCCAATTATACTCTACTTCTTTTAATTCCACTTGATAGAAAAAAAAATCATAATCAAGCTGCTATACATGTTGCTTTTTCATTTTAATTTCTGGCATTTTATAAGGAATGCACACAGGTCTTAATTTGCACAAAGAACTTACTGTACATTCATTCCCAATATCAAATTTCATGTCTTGGTGGAAATGGTATTTGCAATAATGCGTTGTGTCATAAAACTGCAGCATATTATTTATTATACAGTCTTAATCTTATTACATTCTGTTGTTGAACTCAGTTTTAGCAGACTGAAACAGGAAGAGAAGCATTCATGCTAAAAGTCAAGGGGAATCAGGGTTATTTGGCAGGGAGAATTCTTTCCTTGTTCAAGCCTTCAGTGGAAGGTGGACACTCTCCTGAATTGCACCTGGGGAAAGCGAGCAAGAACCTTATTTTTGATTGAATCCAACAAAACTTTCTTGAATAGGCTAATATCAGTAGGAACAAGGGCTGTTCATCACCTCTGAAAATTGATTCTTCAGACATCCAGTTATGAATTCAGGCTAGAGGCACAAAAATATTGGCTTCCACATCTGGTACTCTAGGCCTTTGGGAGCAGTTTGTCCTGTGTGGATTCTTCCATCACTGGAGAGCTGAAACAGGTAAAGTTGCAACACAAAACTTCTTGTCTGAGAGTCAGCGATATCTCTGGAAGATCGATTGCTGCTGTTTTAGTTGATGGCCATTTGCAGAAAGGTAACAAAAATGCAATGGATTTTGTTCATGTTGTCAGAAAAATTATTTTGAGTACTATATACTATTACTATCTCTTTCACGCCAACTAAAATCTTGAGGCTTATTTTTGCTGCAGTACCTGCTCATTTCTTCCTAGGAGCATAATTTGGTTTTCAGCGAGATACCCAGAGAGGTTATAAATTAAGAGAAAATCAAAATCAATCTTAAGACACAATTCTATCTGAATTGCTAAGCAATCTAGTACACCGAGTAAGAAAATGGAATGATGAACCTAAAAACCAAACTACTGACCTAAAATCCTCTGATGTTTCTGTGTTACAGAATCTTTAGTTGAATTTCACATCTCTTTTTCATTCTAGTAGAATGTACTGTGAACCAGACACTGTCTCTGAAAAAAGATCTGTAAGAAAGATGAGGGGAAGCTATTTATGACATACTTAATCAAGCACACGAACACATTGAGGTGTTTAATATGGACCTGTTTGTTTTGAAAAAGTAATGGCTAAATCTGCTTTGCCATTTTATATAACAATGTAATTGAGCAGAAAAGTTTGCCCATTTAAAAACAGCATCTCCTCTAGAAAAATTTTATGTCGTTAGACTGACTATGCATCTAACTGTCCTGTGACTAATGAAGCATGTTTCCTTGTTTTAAAATGGCATTCACAGGTACGATTATGATATTAAAGTTCTGATCCTACATTCTTCATACATCTGAAAGACCTAGGGAGAATATCAAGAGCTTTATATTTGCAAGGAATGCAGGTACCCGGACTTTGTTACTGTTGTTCTTTTTTTCATACATAAAATGTGTGTTAATAGGGTTGCTCTACAATCAGTTGACTTTATGATTTATATATATTCTTTTCCACTGAAGGCATCTGTATCAAAATAACAAAAATGCCCAGATAAATACACTGGCTGCATTAACTTCACTGTTGTTAATAGAGTTAAACAAAGAAGAAAATTAAGTATAAATTTTCTTTGTAATCAGATTTTGTAATTATAAAACCGTAGAAAACAAAAGCAAACCTAATGTAAGCTACTAGAAATACCTAACATAAAATTTGATCTTCTATTTTTGTTATTTTGCTTGAGTTCACAGTAAAGTAACATTTCTGCTTCACTAGCACCTGCTGTGTATCGCTGCAAATAATTGCCTGTAGCAGCACAGGTGCCTTGAGGAAAGGAGAATATACTGTTCAGAACATACAAACAACTATATTTGAATTTATAAAAATCATAATTCCTTCTGAAAAAAAAAAGTGAATTGTTAAAAAAAATCTATTTTTAAGTATTTATTCTAAAAAAAAAATACTCTTTTCCCACAGAAAATTGCATGCAGTAATGGCTGACATCACTAGTGATTTGTCAAGCATAGTATTCAAAGATATGAGAATTTAGGTTTTTCCGTACAGAAACTAGAATTCAAAAATAAAAGGCTCTGGTACCCAATTAGAAAGTGCTTGTGAAAACAATCTGAAAAGAAAATAAATGAATACCTATTGCAGTGTATATTTTAAGGTTAAACTTAAAAACATTTAGACTGTTGTATGTAATGTTTGCCTCCAGCCACCCTGTTGTTGAGACACCAGGAATAGGCGGTTTCATCTCTTCATCTCTTCATTTGGACATCTAAGTAGCTCAGTGCATCAGAAGTGCTGTGCATAATATCTACAATTAAGAAAAAGAAAAGGAATTTGCTCAACCCACTCAGGTTCGCCAAAGTCCTGTTCATAAAGGCACTAAGCTTATTGCCATTGCCTAGTTTGCTTTCAACAACCCAACTTAGACATCATAATTCAAAGTACAGTGAATGGGAGGAAATAGGTTTCAATGCTCAACACACCCAGCTGACCAGTGTCCTGTGAAATAGTTGTTCTGCTGGCAGTGGAATTATTGACAATGTGAGACATCCAAGAGATGTGGAAAAGAGAGATGCCTGTGAAGTTTGGTGTTTCATCTTGGGTTTAGATGACCACTTGT
Source organism: Cygnus atratus (assembly GCF_013377495.2). Taxonomy (NCBI): domain Eukaryota; kingdom Metazoa; phylum Chordata; class Aves; order Anseriformes; family Anatidae; genus Cygnus; species Cygnus atratus. The sequence goes on along the minus strand of NC_066364.1, from coordinate 13,264,077 downwards.
AGCCTTGACTTAGATGATACATCTTAGAAAAAAGGCAGTTATTTTTTTACATATATTAGGCACGGACAGAAGAAGTAGAGCTGCTGAGCATCTGAGATGGATGTAAGAGGCAGCTTAGGTCTGCAAGCGAGTGATTAGGTTACTCTGTTGATGGACAGTTTTGAGGTTCTATTAATTCCCTCGGTATTTCTGTTTTTATCCTATGCATGTTTAATGTAAACAGCTAAGGAACTTGCAAGTTCTTATCTGGTTGAGTGGCCAAATGTGGATTTTGTGGTTCACTCCCCTAAACTGCAGTTCCCATGGTTCACACTTTGTGCCTGCAAGAGGTCTCTTTTAGTGTGCACCTGACTTACTGTGCATAATAACAAAGCCTTCACGGCACTTCTGTATGGGCTATCTAGTTTTTAGGGGTGCAACCATGGTTGTAATGGTACACGGCAGAGGTACAACCATGGTGAGGTATGGTTTTAATAATCTACCACCAAGCAACCATAGAGCTAAATGCACTAGAATATGTTTCTTTCTTTCTTTTTCTTTTTCTTTTTCTTTTCCTTTTTCTTTTTCTTTTTCTTTTTCTTTTTCTTTTTCTTTTTTTTTCTTTTTCTTTTTCTTTTCCTTTTCCTTTTCCTTTTCCTTTTCCTTTTCCTTTTCCTTTTCCTTTTCCTTTTCCTTTTCCTTTTCCTTTCTTTTTTTTCTTTTTCTTTTCCTTTTTCTTTTCCTTTTCCTTTTTCTTTTCCTTTTCCTTTTCCTTTTCCTTTTCCTTTTCCTTTTCCTTTTCCTTTTCCTTTTTTTTCCTTTTTCTTTTTCTTTTTCTTTTTCTTTTTCTTTTTCTTTTTCTTTTTCTTTTTCTTTTTCTCTTTTTCTTTTTCTTTTTCTTTTTCTTTTTCTTTTTCTTTTTCTTTTTCTTTTTCTTTTTCTTTTTCTCTTTTTCTTTTTCTTTTTCTTTTTCTTTTTCTTTTTCTTTTTCTTTTTCTTTTTCTTTTTCTTTTTCTTTTTCTTTTTCTTTTTCTTTTTCTTTCTTTTTCTTTTTCTTTTTCTTTCTTTTTCTTTTTCTTTTTCTTTTTCTTTTTCTTTTTTTCTTTTTCTTTTTCTTTTTTCTTTCTTTTTCTTTTTTTCTTTTTCTTTTTCTTTTTTTTTTTTTCTTTTTCTTTTTCTTTTTCTTTTTCTTTTTCTTTTTCTTTTTCTTTTTCTTTTTCTTTTTCTTTTTCTTTTTCTTTTTCTTTTTCTTTTTCTTTCTTTTTTTTCTTTTTTCTTTTTTCTTTTTTCTTCTTTTTTCTTTTTCTTTTTTCCTTTTTCCTTTTTTTTTTCTTTTTTCTTTTTCTTTTTTTTTTCTTTTTTCCTTTCTTCTTCTTTCTTTTTCCTTTTTTTCTCTGCTGTCTGTCCCAGCAGGACTTTCCTGGGCTGTTAGCACTTTGTTAGCACTTACAATTGAACAAGCATTTCATGGCTTTCTAACCTTTAGGTGAATCCTATGATTTTTTATTATCTGACTGGCTCAGGTGTAAATGTCCATGTTTGGCCAGTGGGTTCCCACCCTTTTGTGCCTAGCTGAAGTGACAGCTTCAAATGACTGCTGAGTAAATGACTGCTGTCACCCCACGTACATTTGGAGGGAGAGGTGGTAAAGAGAAGGGGCTGTGGGCCTTTTCCTCTCTGTCAACATCCTCAGATGTTATATGAATGCTCAGGATCACCTGAAAACAGCAAAGACTGTGCTGCCCTCCCAGCCGGTTATCATCCAAATCCACATCATTATACTTGCAACTATTATGTCATATGAAAAATGTGCAGAATACTGTTCTTTTGAGATGTTTCGATACCATCTGCATCTTTGTAACTTGGTCATCAGCCTTCACAGCTCTGGGTTATCTGTATACAGTTCCAGCTTTTTGTCTGTATCAAAAGTCTGTTTGTGGCACCTAAAGAGGTGGCAAATTTTGCCAAAAAAAGGGGGGTGGGGGGCAGTGGTGAAGGAAAATCAAACAACAAAGAGCTCTCTGGGTCACCTTCTCCAAACATATCCAAAGTTTTTTTCTAAATGTGTTGTTCTGTTCTGCAATGTTGAAATCAGTTTACATCCTAAATAAATCTCTTATCCAACATCACCTGGGCTGTGCATTGCTCCTGGTGTACTCATATGTATGCATTTTGAGAGTAAAGGAAATAGTTAAATGGTTCTGGAATGGCATTAGTTAAAACAGCTGTTTGCTTTCTCTATCTGTCTCTTTTTGAGTGCAGTTCAATATTGATGCTGTCACTTAATACGGCAAGTCACATAAGCAACTGGATAAGAGTTCTTCACAAATAATGGCACTATTTCAAAGAGTGACCCTTGTAATTTACATAGATTGTTTTCTGCTTTGATATATTTTTATTGCAAAACCAGATAATTTTCCCTCAGCATTTGTTAAACAATAGGCTACTCATAATGTAAAATTACCAAAAGGCAAATATTTATATATTGCCACTCTTTAAAATCACATAATTAACACTTACATCTGCAGGTTTATACTGACCTTTTTTTTTTTTTTTTTTTTTTTCTAAATGAAACCATCATAATTACATAATTTGAAGCACTTTCTTTAAATTGCTGCTTGTTACCTATCTTCCATAATAACATGATTTTAAATTATAGTGATTCAGTGCTTTTAAATCTGATACTCTCTGCTCTGCTACCACAAGGTCTCTATGCTAGGTGTCAGTGGCATTCCACATAGGCACAGGAATCTTTATTGATGAACCTGAGGCAGACAGGGTTCATCGTTAATGTTTGACTGTGTATTTACAGAGGGCGGTTTGGTGGGGAGTATGGGCAAACGTAATACATCTCCCAAGTGGCTTGTGTTTGGTTATGCACTTATTTAGATTGATTTCGGTCAAGATAATCACCGAATATCACTTAATTTCCACAAACACAAGATATTTTTTTTTCTTTTCTTTTCTGAATAATGTTTCATTTGAACCTAATGCAACACAAATTGGATCACATGTCGTGCTTGTGACAGACAGCAAGAAAAGAGTATTTCTCACGGACTGGTAACCAAAAGGGCATATTCATGTGAATTCTGCAGGAAAGAGTGTGGGCAGCCCAGCAAGAATGACCACAATGCTGCCAGCATAAGTATCTATCAGCATAACCCAATTTCAAAGGACAGGGAATCAGTCCATTGACTTCAGCTGGCTTTAGATCAGTTCCACCTCCTTGCTACAAATCCACAAAAACATTACAAGAAGTTTTAAAATGTCTTGCTGGATATCCCATTTCCACGTTGTGCAGAAGGGCAATTATTTGGCAAAGCAATTGCCAGTTTAGTATTACTTCTGTAAAACAGCTCTCCATAGCTTCAGTGTCCTCTACGGTCTGTCTTATAGTGTTTTTGTAAAAGGGTGATTCAAAGATGTTCAATGGAACTGCTACTACTGCTACTGGCAGTAGCTCACTTCTGAGGACACTTGAAGATTTGTATTTTTTTCCTACTGGATATTATTGCTTCTGAAATTAGTCTTTATTTATGCTGGATAAAAACAAACATGCCATACAGCACAGGACTGGACATCAAGGCGAAAAGGTGCTTGAATCCCACCTACACTTTATTTGTCATCGTGAGTGCCAACAGTTAAGTTGGATGATGGAGAAGTGTGTCAGTGCAGACACTGGCACAAGGAATTCACATATAAATGCTGTAGGTTTCATCTGGTAGTGGTGAGCACTGAGCTGGGGGTGAGGGGGTTGGACATGACTGTGTGTGTTCATGGGGTTGGAAGGGCCATTGTGTTTCACAGATTCCAAACAACAAATCCTGACAAGTGAAAAATGTTTGATTTTTAGAAGTCACACAGCTAGCCTTTTTTAAACACTTTCAGTATTTATTTAACCTAGTAAATAGGTTTATTAGCAAGGTTCCATTCTTTGTAGTTTAGGTAATGGATTTACCATATGTTTATGCTTTAAGGACTTGTGTAAGACTGCTAACACCTATTTCTCCACCTCCTGTCTCAGGGGTTAAGACCTTGGTATGCTGCCAGTTTACTGCTGTGGTCCTTTCCCCTTGTATAATTACAGTCATTCCCAGAGTGAAGGAAATTCCCTGAGCTTTTGCTCTAACTAGCCACAATGTTTCACTACAAAAAGGCACTTCTTTAAAAGGAGAAAAGTAATAAAACTTTCACATTATTAACTTTTTCCCTTTTAAAAGAGGCTGAAAAATGCCATTGTACCACATTAAAGGCCTTTACATAAGACTCACCATTGGCTAATGAGCCTTGTTGTACAATCTACCACATGCAACTGCCTTCAAGTGCTGCTTTTAACTTAACCTTGATGTAGTGCCAGGAATGTGCAAAGGATATACTTTGATGGTGGGGGCAGTCTACTTCTCTCCCTCTCTCTTTTCTCATTTTTTTTCCTTTTCCATATTGATACACTTAAAAATATATGTAAGATTTAAATTTTACTGTTAACAGAGAGATTAGATTATATTCCATAAAAGAAGAACAAGGAATTATCTGTCTTATGGAAATAAGCAAGTAGATCAGTTATTTATAATAGAAATGATAATAAGTTGTTGATACTTTGTACTTATGCAGTGACTTTCTTCCTGCAGATACAAAGAACTTCATAAGCATCCTCACAACTCCCCTGTGAAGCAAGTATCAGAATCTCTGCTTTATCGTTAATAAAACTAGTTCAGTGACTTTCCAGAAGATGACACAAAATATCAGTATCAGAAGGAGGATCTGAAGAATTTTTACTTGCAGTTCCCTCTTTGATTATAAACCATTTCCTCCCATCACTAGAGTGAATTATTTTGGTAGCAGTGCTACTGGAATTTGTTCAAATTTCATGTTATAGCCAGATGCGTTCTCCATAGAAATTTATTTATATTTAATTTATAAAATAACATGTATAAGATAAGTAATATTCTGAAGATGATTTTAGGGGCACTTATCTGACATTAATATTTTCCTGAATAAAATTAGTATGATATTGAAGCTGAGTCACATATTTTACATGAAGGCTATTTATAGAAATTTTTCTTGAGACTTATGGAGCTGATTGATTTAATTTTCATCTGTTGTTTCCTTGATTGTATACTCAAAGCATACCAGAGCTTATATCCAATTGTTTTCATTTTCCAGCATTTGAGAATTTTGTGAATTAAAAGAGTGAATTATTGAAACTAGACATGTAAGGTTATTCACAAAACATGTATGCAGGGGTGAAATGACTGACAGAGAATGGGGAAAATGAATATCAGGGGGCCAACTGTAAGTTTGCCCACATGCATCCCAAAAGTACAGACAAAAAGTATTCTCTTGACTTCAGTATGAAATGCTTGGAAAGTCTTCATGAGAAAATTCAGAGTCTGTTGGAGGTGCAAATTGAAGTTCCTTTTATTTTCTGTCAAGTTTTCTGCACCCATTGTGCCATAACAGTCAATTTACCATTTTCTTTAGGACTGAACACAAAAATCTGAAGTGATAGCTTGAGTAGGTGAAGTCTTAAGAGAAGCAAAATTGGGGCCATGTCATAGCTTCTGAAAATATCACTCAAAGTGTACAAAAACAATCAAAATATCTGGGAAACTGTGAGGATGTCCAGAACATTTAATCAGGATCTTCTCTGAGAATACCTTATGAATTTTCAAGTTAATGGGACATGATGACTGATGGGATTACTAAAACTGACTGCAAATTGTCTCCTTTAAGTAATGACCAAATTAACTCTTTAAAATAAATAAATAAGTAACAAAATTAGTTAAAATGGAAGCTTCTATTTCTTGCTCTTAAAAATTAGGAAGGAAAGTATTTTCCACATGCCAGCTTCTGACACGGTGGGTGGAGAACTGATGCTCAATTTTGCAAATTACCAGGTGGCGTGAGTGAAATAACAGAGTTGAATCAAATTGAAATGAAAAACAAAGGATTACAAAAGGACATTTGTAGCTTTCTCTCTCTCTTTTTTTTTTCTTCTTATATTTGTATATTAACAACTCACTGTCATTGCTTAGAGAGTTTGTCAGTCCAGTTCTCTCTCTCCAGAATAGCCTTCTAAAGGAGTAAATTTCATTTTCCAAATGTAATTTTAATTTTCTCTTTAAAATCTTGCAAGTAGTTATGAGCAATTTTGATCAGGTCACCATACGGGGGACTGACTAGAATTGATTAAGATATGTAAAGTTTTTTTTTCAATAAATGCAATGAAATAATTTTAATTAATTTATTTAAAAATAAATATTATTTCAAGTTTTCTAAATATTTATGAAATGTTTTAATTTTTAAAAAAATAATGAAAGCCATATGGTCAGAATTTTATTCCCTGTTAATCAAACCTTTTGTTTCCGTTGCAAAGGCAAAAAGAAAGAAAAAAATCACAGTTAAGAAAAAGGATCAGTTTTTGAAAAAAAAGTTGTTGTGGTTTTTTGTGTTTGTTTTTTACTTTCTGAAAGAAAAATACACAGCATCTTAAAATATATATATTTAAAAAAACCTGCTATGTGATAATTTGTGATTTAAAATTGAAGTTCTCTGTTCAATGGATAATTACAGTAGATGTACATTGAAAGTTATGAAGATGAGTCATGAGAGAAGCACGTACAGGTTAAAGGGAGGGCTGCAGAAGTAAAGGTAAAAACTGAGAAACCTGAGAGTCAGACAGGATAAGACTTAAAAAATATAAAATGAACAGTTTCCCTGACCAATTTGTCTTCACCTAGGATAGAAATTCCTACAGTTATTATAAACACCTGGACAGTTTAGATAATCATGGAAAACAAATATGTAGAAAGCAAACAATTTGGTGTTATTAGTAGTAGAAACCCTTATAAAACAGAAAGGTATATAAATAAAGCAGAGAACACAACACTGTCATTTCCTGAAAAATTACCTGTATGTGCACGAAATGTGATTTTGACTGGAACTTGGTTAAGAATCCATATGAGCTCTGCCTATGTTGCATACAGTATGCTTACACAGGCAGAATTGTTTTATCTCCTCTGACTGACCTCAAAGTGACATAAAATCTCTGTAACATTCTCTGCACCATTTGCTAATTAACTCACTCATTAATTAAATACACTGGTATGAGTTAGATTTTAAGTCAAACACAATTTGTTTTGTTAATATTTTTATGGAGACGACATCAGATATTTTCTTGTAATCATACTATCTTTCTGAGACATCACTTCATGTCATTCAATTTATGATATATTAAAAATAGAGATGTTTTGTTACTGAATGAGGAATTCTGAGATTTCCCAGAATACTATGATTTTCAGCTAAGTTCAGTCAAAAAGTAGAATTGTTGATTTTGCTTTTCAAGTCACATCTTTGCAATTAGAAATTGTTGGTTTTGTTTTGCAAGGAAAAAAGACAGAAATATATGCTGTTCTTACCCCTACATAAGGGAACAGAAACATGCATTGAAGTGCCACTATACAGTTTATTTTAGCTATGGACATGCAGGTAAAAGTGCTTGTATGTGGATGCAAAGAAGGTCATACAGTGATCAACAAATTGCAATTTTTGAGGGTGAAAAAAATTTAGTTACTTTCTAATAGCTGATGTGAGTAAGATGTGGATATTATCATCCAACGAATCAGGCTCATGAATTTATGGATTAAGCACACTTTAACAAAACTTAGATCTTCCCAGATTTTGACTTGTGTTTGTAGGAGTGGCCATATCTCCACAGTTTGTTATAGCACTCTGTTTGGTATTAAGGCCTTGAAGCTATGTTCTGAACTTGTTCAAGTTGTTTCAGTGATGAACAGTGATATAGTAAATAATTTGCCTGGAAAGTGTGTTACTGCTGCATGGATGATAACTCTGGAGACTAATGAATGATTAATAAATATTTTTTTTATTATTATTTTTATTTTCAGGATGCTATTTCTGTGTAAGGAATCTCAAGCTGAAAAGATGGATAAAAGTGAAATGGAACTTAGATACCAATGTGGTTCACCAAAGCTGTTTTCATGTATTTGGAAATTTCTTACTTAAAAATTTCTTCTTCCACGATTTTATTAAAACAAAACATTAAAAGTGCCACAACTTTATACGTGACGTTGGTGTCTGGTGAGATTTTACAACTGTAATGAATTACTTTGTAAATATAATCCTGAACAGAATGACTCACCTTTGCACTGTACCGCAGAGTACCGCCATAGTGCACTGAGTGGCAACTGTGATGGTGAATGTTAAAGTAAAAAAACGGAAAATAGTTCGTCTGTGATATGCAGCATAAGCTGACAGTGTAGGAAGAGACTGAGAAAATTTGAAGTTAGAAGGAACCTCTGGAGATCGTCTAGTCCAAGCTGCCTGCTCAGAGCAGAGTCAATAGAGCAGTTTGCTGAGGGCCGTTATCTGTTTGCTTTCTGAATATCTCAAAGAATCAAGGCATCACAACCTCTCTGAACAATCTGTACCTGTTTCTTATCCCCACGCTAAAAATATTTTTTGCAATGTTTAAGCATGAATAATGCAGTTTGGGCCCCTTGCTGCTTGTCCTGTCACTGGGCACCTCTGAGAAGACTTTGGCTATGTCCTCTTACTCCTCCCATAACATATTCAGACACAGCAACAAGATATACCCCTAGGCCTTCTCTTCTCCAGGCTGAAGAATACCAGTGCTCCCAACACTGGTTGGGAGCAGACAACAGATGCTTCAGTCTTTTAATCATCTTTGTGGCTCATTCTCATACTTGCTCCAGTATGTCCATGTCTGTCTTGCACTGGGAAGCCCAGAACTGGACCAAGCACTCTCGATGTGTTTCACCTCCCTCAACGTGCTGGCAATGCTTTTCCTCATGCAGTCCAAGATCCTTTTGGCTTTCTTTGTTGCAAGGACACATTGCAGTCTCATGATCATCTTGTTGTGCACCCCAAGGTCCTTTTCTTTAAATCTGCCTTCTGTCCAGTCAGCCTGCAGCTTGGTGCTTGTGGGTTTTCCTCCCTTGGTGCACTACTCTGCACTTCCCTTTGCTGAATCTCATGATATTCCTTTTTGCATATTTTTCCAGCCTGCTGAGATAAATATGGTGTATCAGCCACTTGTCCCAGTTCTGTATCATTTTCAAACTCTATTTGATGCTCCAGGCCATTAATGAGTATGTTAAACACTGGCCCTGGTATCTACCTCTGGGACACACCACTGGTGACTGGCCACAAGCTGGATGTTGTGCCCTTGATCACAACCTTAAACGGCATTGGAAGCACACTGCAAATGCCAAATTTGAAAGAAAGAATCCTTGTACAATGGGCACAGACAAAGAAAGGTAGAAATATGACTTTAAAATACCAGCCATCCTACCTGCAATGACAGTCTGATGCTGAAATATTTTGACAGCATCCTGAAAGTGTGTTCATGATCTACAGGCAATCACAGACATCTTTGGAGTTAATGGGTGTGCTTAGCACATTAGGTGGGAATAAATCATGGAACAAGTAAATATGCACTGGACTGTAAAGGAAGCTGTGATTCAGATCAAACTAAGAAAGGACAGGAGGGCTGATTGGATGGCTGAGTTCTGATGGCCTGAATACACACTGGTAGAGCTGTGCACAACTGTATGTGACAGAAGGATGCGACTGGAGTCACACATCACAAGAAAATGTGGAAAGCCAAAGGAGAAGAGAACAGTGCATCTGGAACTATAAGGAATCCAAGAGTGAAAGAGTTTATTATTATTATTATTATTTATTTATTTACTTATTTACTTATTTATTTATTTATTTATTTTCCTTTGGGAAAAGCAGGTAGAAGGGAGTATGACTATCAAGAAAGCAAGTATGGATTTTTGAATAAGGAAATTGAATAGTGTTATTTTCTCCTGTTGTATTCAGGGAACAGGAATTGTCTATTTTTTTTTTACAAACAATTTTTACTCAACGTCTTTGGCAATTTTACCAGTTGCTTGCACTGAAAAGAGCCATGCCTGGCCAGAAAGGAGGGATGGAATCATTTTTCCAGTAATACAGGGATACTTTACATAATCTTACTGGATTTTTCCTCCTCCTGTCTGGGCAATCTTTAGCTTTTGGCATGAGTAAGGGTCACTCACTGCTGGTCGAAAATCAACAGGTCTCAAAGGAAAATAGGTTCAACCTGTGTGCTCAGAATTGGACCAGAGCACAAAGGCAGGCAGGATCTGCCTCTCATTGTGTGTTTTACAACTTTAAGAATAAACTGCTGATAGCTACTAAAAATCCACCAAACCTTAAAGCCTTTAGGGATGACAGCCTGGATGAGAATGCACATTAAAAACTGTATCATTGCAATGTCTGTAGTATCAGGATTATCTCAATAATTCGTGTCCTTATACTCTGTATCCTATTATAAATACATACAAAAAATCTATTTAATCCCATGTTTACCTTTTGCTTTACCTTTTTTCTTTTGTCATAATTCTGTGGATTAATGCTCACACAGTTGTCTTGCGTGCACAAGCTCCATAGATTTTCTATTATACACAAAGATAACTTATTTACACAGAGTTTTCTAATCCACTTTTACACTATGTCAGCAGACTGAATTCTCGTCTCTTGGCTCCTGCCAGCAGAATTGGAATTTAATTATCAGGTAAAAGGTAAAGGTGCAATGATTTTATATCTCTTTACTTTTGGGGCCACCAAAGAGGATGTGAAGGAATCCATGCACCTTTTCAGTTAGCCACACTGTCTGCTCATAGGTGATTTTACAGGTAATGACAGTAACAGCTCACATGGCACATTTGTATGTACGTTTAAGAGCTATGGAAAGCAGTTTGAGCTGCTACACAAAGCCAAATGCTCTCCCTAACCCACAGTTTCCCCCATCATAATCTGAGATCTTCAGGTCCTTGCAGCTACAGACAGTATGAGTACAGCTAAGAGACTGTAACTAGGACTGATGCAAAAAGGATTGATCTCTTACATGGTGTAGATAAATTAGCCAGAGGAATTATATCCCCTTGGGTTTTGTCGTTGTCTGATCTCAGACTTCATTACTGTTTGTCAGCCAGGTTACCCCAGGATTTGTGTATCGCTTTGCAATTCACCGGAGAGCCATGTTCAGTATGAGGATGATTTCCTCCCATTCCCCACAGAACATCCTTGCACAGAGCACGCTGCGCTGTGTGTGATAGACGTGTCATATCTGTCGGTGTTTTAGCTTCTAATATCAGATAGAAGCAGATCTTCTGAGATTCATGATGATAAGATCATGTTCTGAGATCTTGAACACTCACTCCAGGCAGCTCACTGAAGGGCTTAGTGCAGAGCATGTTTGAGAAATTTTGAAATTCTATTCAAAAATGGATTTTCTGGGAAAGCTAGTTTGCAAGATCTACTCCTGCCTTACATAATGGGTCTTGTTGCTGAGTCTTCTCTCTTTTCTGCAGTCTACAAAACCCAAACTTCATTTTATATGAAAGTGCAGTCCTATAAAGCAGGTGGTGGAAGACAGAATTAGTGCATGGGAATTTTGAAAGGGATTGTACTTCGGGGGGTCATACTTCTCTGTCAGCTCACTGAGGGATTTGAAATCATCCTGTAAGTATAATATTAATAGTAAGCATTGTTCATATAGATTTTGATGTTCCACTTCATGCTTTCTAACTATTGTGCTACTTAAAGCATTATGGGTGAACAGTAGTTTGAAATACTTCAAATAACAGCTATTTCACACCATTTTCAACTGACAGTCAAAGAAAAATGTCTTGCAAAAGTATCCTGGCAACACGGCTTATAGCATCAGTGTAATTCTTGTACATGTATTAGCATGCTGTGGAACATCGCTGTGTTCAGAGAGGAGCTGCAAATACATTTTTTTCATCCTGAAGTGGCAGTTTTCCTGAACTAGAGCAGTAACAATTAACTAACCATCCAAACCAGGGTATTAGTGTAGAAAAGACAATAAAAGACTAATACCATCAGGCTGCATAGGCACTTTCTAATATTTCCTAAGATTTTTTCCTAAGATTTTAACATTCTTTAATAGAGGAAGCCCTTCCTCTATTTCAGATTCAGCAATTCTCAGTCACATAGCTGTTAGTCTGAATCCTCTGCATCCAGACAGATATTCATGTAATGCTACAGATCTTTAAATGTTTATTAGTGATTTGGAAGTACTTACAGGAAACATTCAGTGGTGAAACCTGCGGCTTTGTGGGAAGGTTGGTAATCTTCACAAAGCCCTTCCATTGGAAAAGAATAATAATTTGAACCTAATCAACAGTGCTTATTTAGTCACAGGCAAAATAAACAGTAGCCTACAGTGGCAGACTGCCTGAGATGGCAGATGAGGACATGTAGTGCACTGCTTGAATAAGCAGTCTCTGCCTCCTATCTGCACAGCCTTCTGCTCTTTCTGTGCTGTCACTGAGCAAAGGATCGTGTTTTTGCAGCAACAAGAGTGAAGCAGTGGGAGTGGGTAGCTTAACTTGCCTGGAATCTTCCCAGATTTTAGGCCTTGTCCTGCTCCTTCCCTTTCAAAATACCTCATCCCCATTTCTGCAGTCAAAATGTCAATTTTGAGTACACTGCCAGAAAGCCTTGAAACCAAGAAAGAAAGTGTCTCAAACCACTCCAAATGTGGTATGAGTTCCAAAAAGCAGACTGCCAGGGATTTTTATTTTTATTTTTATTTTTATTTTTATTTTTATTTTTATTTATTTTTATTTTTATTTTTATTTTTTGAGGAGGTGGGAGCATCACACATCACCCATAACCTACATAAGCCTCTTACTTCAGTCACATCAAGTATAAACTGCTTTTATATACCCAAGATAAAACCAATATAACCATTATATCATATTTTCTCAATAATTCATCATTCTGTGATGATGCATCATTCGAGCTGAATTTATAAGCACTTGGATCCAGTATTAGCAAACGTAGGCTCACACAAACTTCACAGCCAGAAAACTTGAGCTATACAGCCTACTGGATTAAAACCTGAGATTTCTGGGGCAGGGTGAGTGAACTTGAATAACACCTTCCATGAAGTGCTTCATTGGTTTAACTTATTAATCAAAAACTCACTTTCTACCTGCACAGAAAGAAGTATCTGCTGATAGCTGCTTTGTGCTTTTGTATCTGTAGCTAGAAAAGATGTTATGATAAGTAAGATTACGAACCTTGCAAAATCTCAGAAACTTTAGCTAAACTTTTAGATTTTGACTGACTCTCTGTGTGACTTGGACATCTCTGGATTTCTCTTCTCCCTCAGTAAAACAGGGATCATTATATATCATATAGGAAGAATTTGAACATAAAGGTGTCAAGGCTTGCGTAGATATGCAGAAAGCATCCGAGGTGGATAGATCTTTTGAATTTTCACTTAGTGTAAGTAACAGAATTTATTGATGAAAAAAGAATTTATATAGGGCTAATGGACAGCTGTTTATGAAAGCAACAAGAAGAAAACCCTGAGATCCTGTCATTAATTAGCCCAAGCATTTTATCTGTAATAACCTTATAAAGTTTCAGATGGAATAAATATGTCCTAGCTCTTTAAAATCGCTCTAAGTGCAGTTGGTTAAAATGTTGTTCTTCCCACCCTGCCCTGTAATAACCCATAATTTTAAATAGCTGCAGCACAGGGTGCTGCAGGTGGTGGCAGCATTTCAGTGACTGATGAACTTCATACTGAACTGGATTCTCAGGTGAGTCAGAATTCCTGGTGACTCAAGGCTTTTGGAGTTTCATGTTCCACTGCATTTTGACAAGATTCTTGTATGTGAAGAATGCTTGAAAAAAAGAAAGAGATAGCAAAGAGGAAATTATGCTGTACTTATGCATTGTTTCATCAGGCATTTCTACACTGTAGCTGTGAATGAGAAATGGGAACAGTAACATAGGTCTGAGTACCTACTGATCTTTAAAATGTCTCCTAATATAGAGCAGTAGCATTAATTTCATATATCATAGAAGTTTGCTTTAGCTATACATTTGCCTGATTTTGTAACATAAAAAGGCTACAGATTGCCTTTTACATAAAAATGAAAATGATTAGAAACAGTTCTGTCTAACTCAATCTAATGTTAAAAGCAGAAACTAAAGATACTGTGGGAAAAAAAAAAAAAAGAAAAAAAAAGAAGAAACAGAATTTAGGTATACAAATACACATTTATATTTTTGAAAATATTTGTTTTCCTGTTTTCTGTATGAGTAAGAAATTAGATAATAGTCTTAACAGCACAAGGAAATCATACAGTGCTCAGCAAGCTGAGCAACTCTACTGCCACCCCCCATCTTCATGTTGTGTTATTGTGACGCCTCAGCAAAAAGGGACAAAAGAAGCTGTCAACAACAACAAAAAGATGTATTCCCACTAACACCTGAAACACTTTTATGGTAGACAAAGACAGATGAAAGAGGGAGACAGATAAGGATGAATGCTAGGAAGAGACCTTTGCTGAAAACCTGCTTAAAATAGGGTGAAATGTGTGAAAACAAAGGATCAGAGGGCAAGATGGAGAATGACAACTGTCAACAGCAGGTCGACTTGCTTCAAGAGTTTTCATATTCTAAATAGGATTACAGGAAATTTCCTGAGGGCAGACGTAGCAAAATACTGAAAAGCAGTTACAGCTGTTTTAAGTGGACAGAGCTCCTCCAGGGCCACACGAATTACATCCTCAACTCTGAAGAGGAAGTGGTAAGAGAAGAAATAGGAAAAACCTTGGCAAGAGTTTTGAAATCTTGCCAAAGATGGCAGTGACGCCAGAGAAAGGAACAGATGGCTAATTCAATTCCTGACACTAAGAAATTAATAGAAGTAACATGCCCATAAAGTTGACTTGTGCTATGAGGAAGATTTTGGGATAAGCAGCAAAATTTTTCAATAATTTTCATTCATGTTGTGTACATATTCTTATGCTTCCTAGAAAGTGAGATGGACTAGGTGATCTCCTGGCATCTTCTGAACTTGTGTATTTTTAATTCCTCTGATTTAAAATAAATTGGCAATATCAGCTCTACTGTTAGAAGAAAATGAATATAAAATTAAATTGAATTTTTCTTCATTCTGATAAGACGACTATACAAAAAAACTCCATTAGGGGGAAAAATCTGAAAAGCAGATGATACAAACAAAATATGAGTTATCATGCTGTAAGTAGCAAAGACAAGATAATGGTATATTTTAAGTCATTCAGGTGGACTTTGAAGCCTGCTGGGAGGGTGGAGGCAGAGAGGACCAGCAGTCTGTTTGACATTTTTTCTGCATTCTGCTATTAGCTGTTGCTTCCTTTGTGTTTCTGTTTTGAAAGACATCTAACAAGGTGCTTAATTCATAAACAAATTATTACTCCTTCAGATTCAGCTGAAAATACAGTTTAGTTTATATTCTGGTATTTAGCATCACTAAAATGAATAATATTCAAGATAGGGTATGAGAACTTTGTAAAAACCTCTTCTTGTCAATGAATTGCTCTCAAGTATCAAAGAAGATTCCTTTCACTTGATGGAATGAAATATTCCTTTCACTGTGTCTGACAAATCATCCTGCAAAAACTGCTTCTGAAGATTGTGTTTGATCACTGTATCTCGTGGTTCCCTTACAATGAAAGAAGAAATAGACTTTAAAAAGAAAGACTAGAAAGTAAAGATACATAATAAAATCAACAGTTATTGACTGGACAAGTGTAAATGTTACAACTCACAAAAGATTACGCTTCCCAAAATACTTTTATATATGCACTCTCTTAGTTCAGTTATGGGCAATTGATTTTCAGTAATAATTTTTGGAAGGCTTTGTAGTAATGGTCTCATTAAAATGTGGAAGCAGGAAAGCACACTGAACTTTATCTTCCTGCATTAATATATAGTGAAGTTATTTAGTGTTAATATACAGAAGACAATGAATATTCCTGCAGGAGAGAAATTAATACCACACAACTGGGATTTCTTCATTACATTTTTTTCTGACATTATGTCATAGTAATGTTGTTGAATCAAGTCATTCATGCTAAATATGCATTTAAATATGTATGTTCCAGATTTTTTTTCCTTTCAAAGGGAAAAAGTCCTGCTAAACTTATCTTCTTTTCTAGGCAATGACCTAACTTCACCAGTTGCCCAATGTCATTTCTAACCAGTGAAGTGTTAGAATAACTGTTTCTTTCCAGGAGGAAACTGCCTACTGAGGTGGAAGCTATAAATTTAGAACCTTTCAGACTGAGAAGAACAGAATCTGGCTCTTGCACTTCCCCTTGTCTGAATACTATAATCACTTTTTTGTTACAGAAAACCTCAGTAGCAACACCTCATCATGTGTTAAAGGGCTGTGATCAGTTACTTTGGATGGTACCTGGTATTTCTCCAGAGACAATCCTTGTCTCTGGTTTCAGATATATAGAGGGATCTCTTGGAGGTGGCCTAGAGCTTGAAATGGGCTGGAGTTTCAGAAAGTGGGATTTCTAAGTAGCTTCTGGTTACTGGCATGTAGGATTTCTCACTGTCCTTCTGAGGTGTGTGACCCTTCTCAGTCACACATAAAGAGGGGAAGGAATCTAATCCTGTGTCCTTATTTCAACAAATTGGATGGTGCAATGCCTAGCTTGTATCATTCTAAGTTTCTTTTATTTGAATTACCCTTTAGCTGTGGAAAGAAGTACATGAAATCATCTGTGAACAAAAATTCTGTAATACTCCTAGCACTAGTACTAGCACTACTACTTCTGACAGTAGTCTGTCTATGTCCATCAGTCTTCCCTGTAACTGTACTTGTAAGTACAGAACAAACAGGGACTTTTTTTTTTTTTTTAACTTTGCCTTCTTGTGCTTCCATCTCTGTAAGATTTTTCCTTGCTTCATTGCACATACTTATGCATAGAGTCTGACTGATAGGCAATAAAATTACCCACTGGAAATATAAATCCCAAATCCCTGAAAAATGTTAAAATCCTAGTGAAATTATTGGTGCAAAATTGGTTAGCATTAACTCTCCCTTGAAAATAAGAGAAGGTTGAGTGCAGGTAATTTACCATTCAGATTCTTCGTCTGGCACTTGCAACCTTGAGATCATATGCCTGCCCCCGACTAAACAAAATTCAAATCCAATTTGTAACAGCAAACTATGACTTTGAATGGATCAATCACAATTGATTCTATTTGTTACTTTAATTGAACCACCTTGCAATTACTGAAGTATTTATTTTTAATTATCTGTTCTCATTTGTTCTGAATGAGTACATCTGCTTCATTCCTCCAAGAACAATTTAGAAATATAATATGGAAACCTCAGTAGGTTCCATTGTGGAAAAACAATAATGAATTTTAAAAGTGAATAAAGGATTATGATAATCCCAAAGACATAGCTGTTAAAATATCAGGGAAAATTATATTTCCAAAATAAAGCATTACTTTTCACCCATTAATAAAAGTGTCACCATCACATCATGAATATGCTTAGTAGTATTAATGCACCAACGCTCTCCTCCAGCTTCATCTGTCCTGATTTTAGAGTCAAATGTATTGCTCTATTCCTAACCTGACATCTAAGGTCTCTTATTCCTCTGTGTATACAGGTCAGTGACTATTTCAGAAGTGAGTCAGTTATCCATTTCATTTAATTTTCACTAATGTTTTTAGTGTTTGTTTAATGAAACAAAAGAGAGAAAACTTTGGTTAGGCACTGCAGTAAATTTCAGAGTATTATGAGCTTAGCTAAATTTACAATATGGAAAACTTATCTTGGATTTTACCACATCTCAGAATATGTTCCTGACTATCCACTTCCCAAGCAAGGAAAGAAATGTGTCTAGAAAAAATGTGTTTTCTCAGCAAAGGATGTAGTGATATATCCAACTCCTTCTGCTCCGTTTTTGTAGAAATGTCTGTCACTAGGCAGAATAGTTTATTCCTCTGAAAGGTGTTCACAATGAATAGATGAGCATAAATATTTTCAGATGTTATTCTGTGCTAAGCAGTGTCTTCAATAGTTATTTGATGCATTATAGTCTTCATCAGAGCATTCGGTTTCCCACAGCTGTATGCTGATGCCCATTAGCTGCTTGGCTACCTTGATGGGCACCAGCAGTTTCTATGCTCTGGCAAATCCAAAGTGTCTGCTTCTGTCACTGGTTAAAATGAGACATCAGGAATCACCACGTAAAATGTAAGAAGGACCAGTTTGGGAGGAAAAAATACTGCTGTGTTTTTCTTTCATCTAATGTTCTGCCTATGGAAATTGCCAAAACACCTCTCTGAAATTTTGGTAAGTCACACATGGCTGTTCCACTGCCTTCATCAAAACAGGGGAATGACAAACTTTGACTCAGTACTCAGCCATGGTAATTCTTTATTTATTTGTGACTTTTGGAGACAACACACTTTACAATACACATTCTTTTGTTACGAGACTGACTTAATTTTTTATCTTTTTTCACAGGCACAAAAATTAAAGCAAAGTTGTGGCTTTTGTAATGCTCTAATGTTCCTCACTGTGACCACTCTAAAGTAGTCTGACCTGCTAGGAAATCTTTTTCCTTCTTGGAGCATCAGTTACTGCTTGCCTTCCCTCTGCCACAGTTAAGTGCACAAGTAACTGCCCATGCATTTTCCGAGCAGAGGAAGCAGTTCTCCTTCTGACAAAGTTGCACGTCAGGAAAACATTTCTTGACAGTCATGGTAATTAGCTGCCAGTGATAAGGCTCTGAAGGCATTTGGTTCACTGTCACTGAAGATCTCAGAGGGTAACTAATGCACGGAGCCTGAGAGAAACATAGATACAATACCTCTGTCCTGCAGAGGGCAGAGAGATGATCCAAGTCCATCAGGTCTTTTCCATTGCTGTTATGTATAATTAATTCAGGAAAATAATTTTCCTCCCCTCTGCAGCTAGCTTGTTTTCTGGGGGCCCTGTGTTTCCCCTTCTCTCAGTTAGGTCATTAACTGTTTATTTTCCTTTCCCTATGTACATGTTTAAATTCCATTGATGCTAATGGAAAATACACGTGCAAGGGATAATAAACATCTAAATATTTGGATTCTGTTAGCACTTCTCCCTAGGGCATAACAGTAAAAATGTTATAGGAAAATATATTTGTGCAGTAACACTAGAAAAACAGAAAGAGCAAAGTTGATGTCTCCTTTTTCCCACCCCAGTGAGATAAAGAACCAGTTCCTCTTAGTTCTGTTCAGATAACAAGAAATAGACATTTTAGTATTTCTCCAGCAATTGTGTTTGAGGAGGATGGCTTAGTTCTGCCTAATAGGGGTAGACATGATTGTGTTACATTTGTTAGCTCCTTGGAAGGAGGGAGATGCTCTTCATTAAAATGTGGCAGAGCTAACATGCACAGAGATATGGATGCAAGTACCACATGGCCACTTTTTGCTTCATTTCTCATCAGTGGTGAATGACATAATCATGACTTTGGGGTGATTGAGGACACAGGTGAGATGAATCCTTGCTGTGGGGTGGGTGGTGTGTGTGCGTATCTTAAAGTGTTTTTTTTTGTTGTTGTTTTTGTTTTGCTTCTATATATAACATCTTAAAAGCTATTAACAAGTTTAAGTTTTTTTTTTTCTCTTCTATATATAACATAATTCTGCTACTGCACCACAACATGTAAATTTCATCATTAATATTTCAAGTTTGGGCCTTTTTTCTAATTTCGTTGCACTGGGACTGGAAGGAACTGTCTATGTCAACAAGTCCTGACATTAACGGCTATAGGAAACCATGGATGAGATGGCTTAGTTAGGAAGACCTTGCTCAGGGTATGTCTGCAAACCATTCTCCAGCACCTTACAGCAGATGGTGAAGATCTGTGGTAAGAGAGCAAAGCTGCAATGATGAAGTGGAATAGAAAGTGGAGATTGAGTGGAGACTGCCACTGCCTGGGAAAGTGCTGGAACTCATTAAACCTTGTAGATGATTCTGGATAGAACATAGTGACCCATACTGCAGAGAGGTAAAGAACAACCACAAATCCTTGCTTGTATGACCCAGGGAAACAAATATGCACTCAAACCTGGTAATCTCTGAGCATTAAGTGTGGAAGCAAGCTACATACATTTCTCTATATGACTGAGCCACTGGAGAATGTAACACCCCAGGGACACCTGAAAAATCTGCCCAGCCCTGGCCAATCTGCATCTTGGAAGAAGGTGAATCTGTCTTCACATCCCTTATCAATGTCTTTGAAGCAAAATTCAGAGCCAGAAGCATGGAACTGGGAGTGTATAAATGACAGCCAGCCAATCTCTTTTCCAGCTCCTGTGCATGCAGCAAAATATTAAATAGCTAGGTTTCATAAGGGGAGCCAATCTAAAGGCAGTTGCTCTGCTGCCCTATGGGTTGTTTGGGAAAAGGGTTTGTATAAATGTGTCAGGGGAACGAAGAGGATTTGTCGAGGACAGGGAGGCATATGATGGTATTCTGACACACTAATCTCCCAGCGGGGCAGCAGCCATTAAGGAGCCTACACCACATGGGTCCATCTGGCAGCTGGGCCTGGGTGCCCTGGGCACTGTGGTACACACCAGCCGACAGCAAGTGTGGAAGAGCTGCAGTGAGCCTTCCAGCAGGGGCACAGGGGAAGCCCCAGCTCGACAGCCCTCATCTTGCACGGCAGAACAGAAATCTGTCGGTAGAAATCTCGTAGGGCTGCATTTTTTTGGCTGGGGAATTTCAACCTAGCATGAATGTAAAGATTTGTAGCAGCATGTAGCACATTTGTTTTGCATCCACTGAAACCTCTGGGGTACCTTGCTGAGAGAGGCAAAAACACTTTTTAAATCCAGGGATCTCTTACATGACCAAAGCTCTAACTACCAATATGCCTGTCTCCCCTAGGGCTAGCTACTGGCAGCAAAACTATAAAAATAAGGTAACATTTCACTCCCTTTTATCATTTCCTTAACCCCACCCTTCTGCTAACCAGCCAGTTGGGAGAGGAAAATCCTAACACTCCTTTTCCTGGAGGGACAAAAACAAGCATAGGAAATAGCTGTGCAACTTTGTACTTCTTTGGTGACTACAATTCTCCAGAATACGTGCAGCTATTGTAGTGATGGTCAACAAACTATGAATGTCCACATTTCATTTCTTTATTTATTTTTTATTAAATTTGTGGATTTTTCCCCCTAGTAAAGTGGCAGATGTGTGAAATTGGGAACAAACTGACTGAAAACTGCAGAACAATTTAATCAGCCAGGACATTCAGACAGCTATGCAAATGACAGACAGCTTTCTGGATAACATTATTTAAATCCCTTCAGCAGTGTATGATCCCTTTTGAGGAAGGAACACAGGATTCCTTGAGTGTTCTAAAGTATTATTACAGCTATCGCTGTTGTTATGAACTTGCATGATTTCAAAACATTTTTAGTGATATTTAAAGTATATCCTATACAGTCAAAGATATAGTCAACCTTAGGAAAATGGTGTTTCAGAAACAATGTGGTGAACACAATCCTAAAGCAAGAAAAATGTCAGGGGAAAACCAGCATATTTGAATATTCGTGGTCAGGTTCCTAATGATTAAAAGGGGTAATTTCCCATTTTCCCTGTAGTGGCACTTTCAGTTTGTGTTTTAAAGAATGATATGCTTTTAAAAATGAACATTGTCAAGCTAATATTTCACCTAGAAACTGTGCCTTGTTTTCATGAAATGAAAGTTCAGTGAGTATTTTATGGGGTAAGAACTAGGGGCAAACAGGAAATCTGTATACAAGCTACTTGACCCAGTACATCCATAAAGACTGAAGATATAGTTAGTTATTTTTTCCTGTGAAAGTTCACTGATAAAGCAAGCAAATTAGAAACAGTTTTTATCATATTTTTTTTTCTAATAAATATATATACTCATATGTTCCATGTCCTTCCAGAAGACACTTTTTATGATAATGTCACTTCTTGGTTCTGGGAGAGGAAATTAAGAGGGTAGGAAAAGATTGGCAAAAGGTAAATAAAGCTTAGGTAAAATGGATGCTTTTCACACAGAAAACAAGATTTTCTCAAAATATGTTTTCCCTCCCCCAGAATCACTTCTGTGACAAGTTTTAAACCTCCCTAGTAATAATAAATACACAAAGACAAAATGCTTGTGCATATGGATCTCTCTTCTAAGTTGCTCTAGTTGGTTAGTGTAATTCTTTCTGGCTTTTAACAAACATAATCTCCTTTAATTGTGAGCCTTCCTTAATGAAGACTATTCTAGAAACTGTCATTTAACATAAGTCATTAATTGTTTTCCACCCCCCATTAAATATAACAGGAAGTTATACCATTAATTCTATCACTGCTAAATTCCCACATTGCCAGATGCTGAAGCAGAATGGGACTATGTATTACAAAACATATGGATTTATTTACACTAGGTAACTTCTTTATTAAAATATCTTAACACAGTCTTTACAGAGACTTCTTTCCCAAGCCCCTGCTGTCACACTCTGCTCTGCTCAGGAACACACACCACATCTGCTTTTCACATATGCTCTCCAGCCCCAGTCCACCCACATGGGCCCCATTCACAGCAGTATGTGCCTCTCCCGAGCCTCAGATGCTCACACACAACAGGGCTGTAACACTAACAGGAGCATGATGGGTTCAAATCAGCCTTGCCAGGCTTTAAGAATGTGCCTAGACTCTCTATATGTTCCAGTACAAAGCTTGCAGACTTGGTCTTCAGCCATGGGCTCTCCAGCTCACCCTGACTATGCAGGGCCTTCCGTGATAACAGCATACCCCAGAAGCAATGCAGTTTATCCAGCATGAAATGGTTGAGACAAGGTATTTCATTGGTCATGCCATGACTTGGAACTCACAGGAGCGTGTAACCCAATCAAGGAAAATAATAATAATAATTGGAAAAAAAAAAATCCTACACCTTGCTCTCTCCTTTCCCTTAAGCCACAAATTCCCAAACTGAAGGCTGATGCTAAAAACAATCTCTTGCTACTGGGGATTAGAAAAGAATAACACTTTGGGATGAAATGCCCTTTTCTCTTTCCTTGAGAGTTGCTCAGACACCCTTCTGAGCAGTATAAGAAAGATGCCTGTTAAAACAGACAGATTGATTATACTGAAGCATTCAGTTTGTGTTTAGTTTGCATAGATCTAATTTCCTAACTGCAAGAGCTTTTGAACAGTAATGTCCTTCCCCTCCCTACGCAGTTTGTTCTGATTCTGTAAATAGATAACCAGGAAAAAGTGGAAACTATTTGAAAAATGTGGACTCTCTGTTTCCTACCTGTCTCTTCTTTCCTTCGTTACACTGTTTTTTCCCTATGGGCAATGTGCTTTTCCCTGACTTTATAATTCTCCACCCCTTCAGTGATTTTTTTTTTCCTCTGGGTTATCATCTTTGAGCCAAAACTGCGTGACTTTTTTCTTTTTATTATTATTATTAATAGCAGAAAACACATACTCTAACAAAGGACTTTTGAAACTGCCTCCATAGCAACCATGGATTCTTTATAAAAGAGGATGTTTAAAATCTCAATGCTTAACAATATGTTGCAAACCACAGCACCCATTCTAATGAATTACACTTACAGTGTGCATCTCGCTGCCATCAATCCCACATAAAAATGCTAAAGATGCGAAATAATGCACAATAAATAAATAAATAAGACTTTTTACTAAAGCAAGTCTATTTGTTTTCCCCCACATTCACCCACTTCTCAGTGGTACCAGGTTCCTAGTACCAGTCCCATCTTCATATCTGATCAGTCAGTATGATTTTCTTCTCCCTATTGTTTTTCTTCTGAATCCTTTTGGTACAGCCATTCCCACGGGGTCAGCATACATCCGTTCTCACTTTCTACTCACAAATGCTCCACTTAACCTCAACTCATCCAAGTTTTCTCTCACCTGGTTCTAAGCCCCATCTGGGACTTAAGCCAAGAATCCACCACTTCCTCCACTCCCAATCTCTTAACTTGCCCCTTATCAAACTCCTCTTTTAACTCCTTGTTCATCCTCAATTTTCTGTCTCCCTTGACTCTTGCTCCCTTTCTCTGCCTTCTCTTGTCCAAGTTCATGAGCTATCCCCAGTCTTAATCTTTTCATTTTCTGTCTCTTTTTCTTTGCCCAGTCAATTCCAGTTGTCCAGATAGAAAATTATTCCAGACTAACTGTTCCTAACTTTTTTTTTTGTCTTCCATCATTGTTCTCTCTATCGGATTAGCCATTTCCTCTATCAGGCTCTTCACTCTGGCCTTTTTTTTACTTAAACCGTTCTGTTAATTTGTTTTATCAATTATGTTTACTATTGCTTGAAATATCAAAATACTCTTACTAACATTTTATCATTTTTAGCATCACTTGCATGGATTCCAATACAGTTTTATTTACAAAAATCTGGTAAATTGCAACTCCTTCCTTACTATCTAATAAATAAGAAATAATCATTTTATACTCAAATTCTAGCAGGAACGGGCAGAAAAATCAGCAAGAACGAGGCATTAGTGGAACGGCCTTCCAAATAAAGGCTTTATAAGCAAGCACTGAACCTTCAAAAGTGTGGATATTTCTTCTTCTTCTACTCCCTTTATTTCTGTGATTTGGACCACCAAGCCTTAGTTTCACATTTTTTTTTTTTTATTTTTTTTTCTGGGGAGGTTGAGGAAGTCTTCTCTTTATGTACTCCTGTTACCACATCTTGGAAGATTTGAGCACCAAACACAGGTCTAATAGTGGTGGTGTGTTTCAAATGGGAACATTTAAGAGAATCAAACAGGGCTTAAACAAGAAAGTAGATATTAATGATGTGGATCTTTACAAGCCTTACCAACATGATGAAATAAGTAGAATTAATGAATTATTACAAAATAAATGTACTTTTCATACATCAAAACAAAGCTTTGCAGAACACACAGGTAATATCAATAAATTGCCAACAGTAGCAGTGTCCAAAAATATTGACTGAGAATTAGAATTAACATCTAATACAGACCAGATGTTAGCCCACAAGAACATTGGACATATTAACATCAATAGGCTTCCGCATGGAACAGTAACCATTTTTCATTAACAACAAAGTGAGTTGTCACTGAGCTGTGCTTATGGTGCTAACTGATACTTCCACATTGGGCCTTCTTCATAGGGGGTTAAAGCAGGATACAGGATACAACAGATTTCCAGAGGAAATTAATTAATTCAAACCATTTACAGCATGTTGACGAGGTTAGGTTTACAATGTGGTCACTCAGCTTAGATAAAAGCACACACAGGTTTGGCTGATCCTGGGATTTAGGAAAAGAGGAAGAAAAAAACAAGAATTAAAGACCTTCTAATGCCAGCAGTTTTACTTCCATCCCCACCCCCTTCAACCCACAGCAAGTAAACACATTGTTCTTCTCCTTGCACACATAGTTGAATATCATCAAGTTTTAGTGCGGCTTTTGCAAATCTTCCTGAGACTATTTTTCTCAAATGTCACGAATTATACTGTGAGGGAATAGCAGTCCCCTTATATCACTCCACAATGTTCAAAGTTCTTCAAATTTTGAAGGTCAGAATCTTTGAATTCTGCTTCCTGCATTTGATTTCTTGAGTAAACCTTAATGAAGACAATCTCATATCATATGTAAAGCCATTTCAGCTGATGGAGATAAGATAGTACTAACAGTACCATCACATGTCCTTCTCCAGATTAAGATAGCTAATGAGTGTTGTGAAGATGGAAGTAGCTTTTCCTTTTCAGTATTTTAGAGATCTTTTAAAGGTGTTTTGGCTTTTTTTGATGGCAAAAACAGAAATTGACAGTATTCCCTGAGTGTCAGATGCTGCCTGAACAGATATTGGTCTCTCTAAAGAAGAAACTACATGTACAAGTAGGTGATTATTTCTGCTATTTTCATTCTGTGAGTGATGTCTCAGATATGTCTTCTTTTAGTCCAGTACCACACACACCTAGGACATCACTTCAGCAATGGCTACGGGGCCACATTGGCACAGTGAATGGTCATTATCTCTTCTCACATTTTGTCCCTGAGAGCTTTGGACTGGACTTAGTCACAGTAACAAAGCTTTTAATCTTTTCTTTCTCCATGCTTTGTCTTCCCATTATGTTCTTTATTGCTGTCTTTGTGCTGGTCTAAATAATTAATTGTATATCCATGCATTCATACAGCTGAGTTGCTTTCCATTACTATGCCATTTAAACAAATATCAACAGTGAAATAATTACTGAAGTTTTAAGAGACTGTGTTCAAACTGCAGAAATGGACTTTTGGTTGAGGGAAAAATCACAAATGAGGAATTTTTATGACTTATGAGTGTCAAGTAAAAGCTGTTAAGAAGTGCAGTTTTGTGACGTTTCCTAAGCTCCTCATCTCTCAGTCAAACAAGGGATGTCTATTCTTAGAAATCACTTCCTTCCTCCTAGAATTCATCAGCAGTACAGCTGTTGTTGCGTTACATAGAGTGAAGAACTGATCCATTTCAAGGACCAAGGCCATCATTTGACATGAAACCTAGCAAGTGGAGAGATTGGATGTATCCACAGTAGCTGAGTCATGAAAACACAGACCACTGTTTAAAGCTTCACGGCTCCATTCATTTTTTCTGTAATGAGATTTAGAGACCCTGAGGTGTGTTATGCCAGTCTGTGCGGATATAATGCAACCACTGAGTGTCAGATCTCATTAGAAGAAATAAGGAAGAAAGGGGGAATGGAAAGGAAAAAAAGAAAAGAATTCTGGAAGCTGACTACAGCTGGTTGCTTTCTTCATTTTCTGATTAGTATCAACTGTATTCAGGCTGATCTTTAAAAATCTCCATGGTGTTCTTCAGCTGGATTTTCAGGAACTTTGGTCTGCAGCTGTCTGCCACAAACATTCAGAAAAGAGAAGCCACCTGGCATGGTAGAATCTAGATTATGGAATCTTTAAGAGACAAATAGAAGTGCTGCAAGTAACAGCTGGATGAGAAAATGCCACGACTTTGGCATGTGTGTAGAGATTGCTAAGAACAAGGTGATCGGAGAGAGAAAACCACAGTGGTGTCAGCAACCAAAAAATGACTAAATACTCTTTAGAGTCTGATGGTCTCTATTTAAGGCAAAGTGTCTACCTCCATGAAATATCTTGTTGCAATCTGATACCAGAGTCTGCTCTGAGAGTGAGTCAAGAATAATCCCAGTGGTGAAAGAGCAACAGGTCATGAAATGCAGTGTAAAACTCCAAAGAAGATGGAATTAATTAATAGCTGATTCTTGAGAGAGTTGAAGTGTTCCATGAAACTACTGGACTTGATGTCTCGAGATATATGCCTTGCCAGCACTCTAAATCCAAGGTGGTATGTTGCTGAGACTCATATGACCCAGTGGCTACTACTTCATGCTGCTCATCCATGTAGGAACCAACAGTTGTGTCAGGAATAATGCCAAAAAGATGAGAAGTCATTATCTACCTCTGGGACTGAGGGTGAAAGAGTTAGACTCAGGCAGTGTCTTGGTCAGACCTTCCATTCAAGTGTAAAACTCTGGGGAAAGCATACACATATCCTGCAGATGAAGCCAGTGCTGAACATACAGTGTCATTGGGAGGGTTTCAGACTCATTACAGTTTTGTCTAACTTGTGATGAATGGGTGGGGTAGTGCAAGTCCTATTACATGGGAGTTACCATGCTTGATGTGTGTTTTATCAGTGGTTCATCGTCTATCTAGAACTGGACTTGGGTCTGTGATGAATTAGAAGCCATGCAAAGACTTTTGTAATAACCAGAATGAAAGTATAGAGTAAACTAATTAATGTTGTAAATGACAAAATCTGAGGAACCTTTAACTACACTAGAGAAAAGAATTCAAATTCAAAATTTTCTCAGAAACATAGAATGATTTAAATTGAAAAAGGTTTGAGGAATTCACCTGTCCAATCTCTGGCTCATTGTAGGGCTAACTTTAACATTAGATCAAGCTGATGAGGGCCTTGCAAAAGCTAGAGAGAAAAGATGCAATTCCACAAGGACACATACAAAATTCTTCTCTGCAAGTACAAATTGAAAAATGTCTGGCTATACAAAAAAGATCTGGAAGTTACTGTGGCTCACAAGCTGGACATAAATCAAGAATGTTATGCTTTTCTGAAAAAAAAAGTAAATAGGAGCATTATCTCTAATTCAGCTGAAGTATTTGCTGTATTTGGCATTAGTAAGGTGTCAGCTGGAGTACTAGTGTCTGATTTTGTGTACAGTTAAAGAGGGATGTAGACCAGCTGAATAATGCATTGTAATTAGAACAAGGATTTCTAATTAGCACAAGGAAGATTACATCAGAGGACAGGAAAAACCTTCTAAGTGAAAGGTTAGTGAAGCAATGGAATGCATTGCCTGGGCAAGATGAGTTTCCTTCACTGGAGGTTATTGAAATACAAGTTGGACAAGAACCTGTCAGGATTGACATCGAAATATCTGACTTTTTCTGTGGGAATAAAAGGGGAAGAGACGGTCTCTTAAGATCTTCTCCAGGCCTCTTATCTATAATTTCTAAACTGGTCATCCAAATTTAGTGAAGAATCAAAGTCCGTGAGACTGCATTGCTTAGCTGTATGCCTTGGAGATGAAAACCATGTTATTTCTCTCTGCTCCAGATGCAGTTGCTGTTCATATGTGAATCCTGTCTATTCTGCTTAAGTCCCAATGAGCTGGATTTGCCAAAATATTTCAGCTCACCCCCATGTCCCCTTACTTTAGAAGATAGAAAGTGCTCAAATGAGCATTTCTGCTAGCAGGTTAAAGTGGAGGTAATAACATTTGAGAAAGGGGCACTGATGATCAGCTGGATGGCTAATATATGGCAACCTTCTTTATGGACATATCTGTTTGAATAGTCCACATCTGTATACACTGTTAATGATGGCTTGCAACTCTTATGTACACTTCAGCACATTGGTACAAAGTAATTTGGTGTTCCATAATGAAAAATGTACTTATTCTTTTCCAATAGTGGTTAAATTTTGCTTCATTTAAAATCAAACAGCAGTAAAGTATTACAACATTTAATGCATAAGAACTAGAATTAGAACTGATATATAAAAAAATGCAGAACACATTTCTTTGGGTTTACATGACAAAGTGAAACATTTCTTTCCAAAATTTAGAAGCGCAGGCTTCTTTTTTCTTGCTTAGATTCTTTTAAAGTTTGTGTGAAGAAATTATATTTCCCAGCAGCTGGCATAGTCCTTTGAGAATTGGGAATTCAGGGTTCTATTCTAGATGCAGTAGTTGACCTAGTCTGGGATTTGGGCCAAGTGACCTAATATTTCTTTGCCTGTTCCACAGCTTTAACGTCTTCAATACACTTTATTCATTCAGAGAGAAGATGATAGGACTTATCTGAGAAAACAGATGCTGCTTGTGCTATTTTCCTTCTCAAACACAGCAGTAAGCACCACTCCTTACTGAAATCTTAATTTCAGTTCACCAGTGCCATCCACCATCTCCAGCTATGCTGCTACCCTAGTCTCCTAGATCACCACTAATGCATGTTTGTTATTTTTTAGGACCTTGTCCTCAATTAGATGAACATGAATAAAATTCCTTACACTGATTTTATCTGGTTCACGTTTTAGTTTCTGTGACCTCAAACTACCTGTCTGAACTTGGAAAAACAAAGGATAACTGCAAATAAGAGAGAAAATCAGTGTAGGAAGCATTGATACAACCGAGACCATGCTAATACATACGTCTAATTATTATTTTTACAGCTTTTATTATGATCAAAGTTGCTATTGAAATTATTAATAACACTTCAATACCATTACTCTTAACACCTATAACCAGACCTAGAAAACATACTATGTGACAGTAGCAATATAAGAACCTTTACTTATATTTTATTGATGTGACTTTGTTTGTTAAAAGATTGTCTTAAAATTGTTTCTACAGTAATAAATAACTGACTTTAGTTTCCTGAGTTTATTCATTTTATAAAATGTAACTCTAATCCCCATTAAACATAAATAAGCAAAATTATGTTGACAAAAATTATCTTAAACCAGACACATCAATTACATGACATACTGCAGATGTTTTATATTTACAGAATGGTCTATTCAACTTTATAGAGGTTAAGGACTATTTTTCTCAGGAACAAAGGTGGAACATTTTACTGGGTCCAGTGTTGTTCAACTTATTCATCAGTGACCTAGATAATGGAACAGAGTGTAACCTCAGCAAGTTTGCTGATGACACAAAGCTGGGAGGAGTGGCTGGTACCCCAGAGGGCTGTGCTGCCTTTCAGAGGGACCTGGACAGGCTGGAGGGTTGGGCAGAGAGGAACCTCATAAAGTTCAACGAAGGCAAGTGCTGGGTCCTGCAGCTAGGGAGGAATAACCCCAGGCACCAGTACAGGCTGGGGGCTGATCTGCTGGAGAGCAGCTCTGCAGAGAGGGACGTGGGAGTCTTGGTGCTTGGTGGGCAGCAGGCTAGCCACAAGTCAGCATTGTGGCCTTGTGGCCAAGAAGGCCAACGGTATCCTGGGCTGCATTTGGAAGAGTGTTGCCAGCAGGTCGAGGGAGGTGATCCTGCCCCTCTGCTCAGCCCTGGTGAGGCCAGACATTGAGTATTGTGCCCAGTTCTGGGCTCCCCAGTACAAGAGGGACATGGAAGTACTGGAGCGAGTCCAGAGGAGGGCTACAAAGATGATGAGAGGACTGGAGCACGTGTTGTACTAGGAAAGGGTAGTTAGGTGTTGGAATAGGCTGCCCAGGGAAGTGATTGAGTCACCATCCCTGGAGGTCTTTAAGAGATGTTTAGATGTAGAGCTTAGTGATATGGTTTAGTGGAGGACTTGTTAGTGTTAGGTCAGAGGTTGGACTAGGTGATCTTGGAGGTCTCTTCCGACCTAGGTGATTCATTCTGTAATTCTGTGACAGGCTGAGAGAGCTGGGTTTGTTTAGCCTGGAGAAGAGAAGTCTGAGGGGAAACCTTATCAATGTGTATAAATATCTGATGGGAGGTTGCCAAGAGGATGAAGCTGATCTCTTTTCAGTTGTACCCAGCGACAGGACAAGAGGTAACGGGCACAAACTGAAGCACAGGAGGTTCCACCTGAATATGAGAGGGCATTTCTCTACTGTGAGGGTGACAGAGCACTGGAACAGGTTGCCCAGACAGGTTGTGGAGTCTTCTTCTGGAAATATTCAAAACCTGCCTGGATGCCATCCTGCGCAATGTGCTCTAGGTGATCCTGCTCAGCAGGGGCACTGGACTAGATGATCTTCAGAGGTCCCTTTGAACTTCAGCCTTTCTGTGATTCTGTGAATAAAACTATGTTCCAGTAAATAGAGATATGGAAAAGCCGAAAAAAAAAAAAAAAAAAAAAAAAGTAAATCTCCGTTCTCTTTTACATTATGATGAAATCTTTATATGAATAGGCTGCATCCAACATCCAAGCCCGGTAAAATTGTAACTATGAATGAAAAAAACTGCACTTTTTCTGTTACAGTGAAAAATAACACTGAAGTATATTAACAGCTTTTCAGAATAACAGTGACCAATGAATACATGCATTTAATATAATGCAAGTAAACGTTGACAGTGTTCATAATAATGAAAGTTTTCTAAAAACTTCCCACCTACAAGAACAAGTAGAATTTCTTGATTTTTTGGTTGTCCTTTAGGGACCAAGGAGTTGGACTCGATGATCCTTGCAGGTCCCTTCCAACTCAGATACTTTATGACTCCATGATTCTTTTGCCAATACCTCCTGTGGTGTTTGGATATAAGGTTGGAAAATTAGTGGGTCATAATGCCCTGTTCCCTGTTGTTATAAGCAACTAAAACCTGTTCATAAATGTTACAAGGCTCATTATAGAACAGGTTAAAATTTCTCATCTCCTGTTTCTGCTTGAAGGCTGTTCCAGAACTCATTCTTCCTGTGATTTAGAAATCTTCCAATTTCCATTTTAAAAGTATTTGTGACCATTTTACACATTTTTATTACTGTGCCAACAGAATCTTTTAGCTTAATAGCTCTTATTTCTCCCTGATGGTTTTCACCATATGTGCTTACAGATATTTGTGATTTTTCATACATATTATCTCTGCATTTGTTTTGCAGATATGGATAAAGGTTATTTTCCAAGTTCATTCTAGTTTAAATTCACAATTTTTGAACTGGATCCAGTATTACAGGGGAGAATTTTCTAGCACCTTATATAATGGCATCAACACTTCTCTATTTCTATCACTTTGCCTGAAGCACACTAGGATTATTTTTGCCTGCTTATAGTCATGTGACATTACTTGATTGAATAAGGATATTCAGGTCTTTTTTGCCTTTTGTTATTTCAAGTAGATGAAACCTTACTTTATAGAGGAATTTATTTTAGATCCTAGCTTTTGATGTTAAAATTACAACCCATCTCTTGTTCTTCTCTGGGACTACTGTGGTTACTGACAGAAGTGACAGTCATGACTGATAGGCCTTAAGTAATGGCCCTTACTCAGATGTATGAGGTAATCAAAGTAACCAATGTGATGTCAGTGATGGAGGTGCCTCAGATAACTGAGATGACCTGTGCAACACAAATTGACCTCTTGCTGTGTTTTGAAGAACCACCTAGTACAAATATCTGTGTTTTTCATAGGTAGGCCCAGTTAGTTTATTAGCCATGTGCACAAACTCTTTTATATAGAATAAATAAAATTAGCCACAGAGTGGAACTTTGAGAAAATTTGTCACAAAGCTCATTCCATCCCAGAAGTTATTATAACCAGTATTTCTGTGTCTTTCAGCCATTCCAGTTTTGTTCATCTTCAGTTCTTCCAATAATGTCCATATTATTCCATGATAATTTCACATACTGTGCCATACAAAAGGTTTGTTTCCTCATCTTAAACATACCCTGAAAACTGGATTCATTTTGGGTCTTAAGTACAAAGCTGTATGCTATCTACATCTTTTAAATGTGTTGAGGAAGGATACATGCATATATCACCAATATCATCCCAAATGTTTCGTTTACAGACATGTTCAGGTGCCCTTAGTAGTTGCTGTTTGAGATCTCTGGTTTGAGATGTATCAGCTAATTTAATTAGCTAGGATGTAAACATGTATGTTTCGGCTGATCAACTTTACTCCCTTTATAGTCACTGAGAGAAATTGACACACTTATGATGTTTAATCTCTGTGTAAACTAACTTTAAAATAGACCAGATGACTTATACCCTTACATCCCTCCATTGGCTATAAAGAGAGAATGACTTGCTAAGGTGTAGGTATCTCCATTTGTTTAAAGTTAGTGGTGGTGACTTACAGGATATTTAGGATCTCTCAGTCATCTAAACAGGATGAGTTTTCCTGCATTGTTCTTCTGCTCTTCTGAATTGTATCCTAAATTACACCAACCCAACCAGACAACCCAAGTGTCCTCAGCCTCTCCACATAGGACATGCCTTTTAGCCCTCTTACCAGCTTAGTTGCTGTCTTCTGTATGCATTCAAGGATCTTAACATCCTTTTTATATTGTGGAGCCCCAGAACTGCACAAAATACTCAACAAGAGTACTAAATGTAGCATTGTAATCCCCTCTTTTGACTGGGTGTTGAAGCACTGATTTAATGTACCTCAAAATGCAGTTTTCTGTTTTGGCTGCTAGGGCACACTGCTGACTCATATTGAGCCTACTGTCAACCAGGGAATAATTACAAAATTATGTCCACAGTTGATTCCATCCTTGTTTTCTGGGCAGAACAGACCACCCTTACACATAACTCTCCCTTTATACTCAACTCACATACTAATAATATATAGGTTTATATGTGTAATTATGTACAAGAGAGGATTAGTTGATATCTCCAAATCAATGACAACGAAAGAGATGAAGATAGACCCTCACTTTTAATTAAATTTTGTAACTGTTGAAATTGACAGGTTTACATTAACAGAAGATGGGTATAGTAGATGAATGATTAGCTCTTCTGTCAATAACAACACATTATGTGATGTTTACCAAATAATTTTTCATTAAGTTTTACTGGGTAGTTAGAGGTAAACGAGAGAAAGTTTGGGAATTATAAAGAACAATTAAGGATTTTTATACAATAAAAGCTGAGGTTTTTCAAAGCTTGTAGGAAGAATTCAATAATAAACAGTTGTAAATTGATCTTTGTAAATATATAAAATTAAGCTAAGACCTTCTTTAATATTGATTTCATAGCTTTTAGAACCTAACCTGTTTGATACTTTGGAGGTATATTTTTATAAGAGGACAAGAAAATAAAGAAAACAAACTGAAAGAGATATCCATGGGGCTGCTCATACACCTGTGAGTGTGGGGCATGAGAGTCTTATAAAATATGCTGTATAATGTTCATAGGAACAAGATGGTAGCTGATATGGTTTTCAGACAATTTTGAAATAGCTGATATTTTATTCCCCAATGTTCCATTTGTTCTAGAGTTACATTTTCTAAGACAATCTTCTCCACTTCTCAGCCCTGTGAGTTGATCATACCCAATCTTTTGCACAGAAGTGATGAATACCATTTTTTATTTTATATTTTATTTTATTTATTTTATTTTATTTTATTTTATTTTATTTTTTATTTTATTTTATTTTATTTTATTTTATTTTATTTTAAAGTTTTTTACTTTGTATTCAGCTTACCTTGAATTTTCCAGAAGTGAAGTGGGTAAGCTTGTTACACTCTGCATTCTTTGTATGGGAAGCTATTCATGGCAGAAATATTTTACTTTATTGACACAGTGCATATTGTATGCAACACAGTATTATTATCCTTCTTTCTGCCTGTTGTTATTTGTTTGTTTGTTATGTTGTTTGTTCTATAAAACATGAACTGCTTTTTGGAACAGTATAATTACATAATTACTGTTGAATTCTTTTACACCAGCATAGAAAACTGCAATGTACATAGCGCAAATGAGTGTTATCTATTCTATATATATCTATCTATATATATATATATATGTTATCTACATAGAGATAATATCTTTTACTGACTTTAGAAATTTGAGTCAAAGACCTGACTTTTCTTTGAAACTGGAAAACCAAACAAGGAAACAGTTAAAACAAAAATAAAACACATTCTAGTCCTTGCTCAATACTAAATATGCTATGTTACAGAATCAAATAAAATTTCTTGCTTGTCATTTTTGAAATGCAAATATTAAATTTTAAATTATCTTAGAATTTGGGAATAGGTGCTGTTCCTGCAGGTGGGAAGGATCTAGGTATCATTGGAATGCTGAAGATGAAACTTTCCAGACATACTACTGTCAGGCAGATTAATATTTGACCTGAAACCTTCACAGTATTCATTTCACTTCCTGCAAACCCTGTAGTATCAATGATTATGTTGAGATATCTTAACCTGAGATGTCTGGCTGGTCTGTTGAAGAGAAAACTCTCTGGGAGAAAAAAAGAAAAAAAAAAATCAAAGCAGCTACTGTATCTTGCCTGGAAAACAGATTTAAGGAAGGAAATTAAATAATTTATCTTGAAATTTGATCTTGATAGCTACATCAGAATAAGCATAAAAAACTTAGACATGGTCAGAGATATAATGACCTCTGGGTTTCTTTAGTGTTTATTGCTCCACAAGAGCTTACTCAGGAAACACCAGAAACACTAAAATTTGTTCAACTCCAATAAAAAATGCAGTCTCTGTTTAAATTAGAAGGCAGAAAAAGACTGTGGTGTACAACTACATATGCCCTGTTTCTTCTATAGAGTAGAAGAATTACACTATATTGAGAGATTTGCTTTTTTTTTCTTTTTTTCCCTATTTATTATGCAGTTATCACATTCTCAAGGGTTATTCCTGTTTCATAAGTCCAAAATTCAATGCCATATGTAGATACACCTTATATTTCATTTTCCACAATGAAGTATCAAAAATCTATAAAAGATGTCATATTAGGACCCTCCTTGGTTATGCTTGTACTTGCTAAAGACATTTTTGTGTAGCCTTCTTGGACCACAGAAGTTATGATTTTACATGTTACAAAACATTTTGTTTAATCTATGAATGTAGAAACTAAATAATAATAGACTAAATTCTTTCTGCAGTGTGCTACTGTTATTTATTAGAGGTGGTGGAATTGTCTTTTTCTCCAAGATGTATTTAAGTCTGTCTTTCAAAAATTAGACCTCTACTTTAACAAAGATTTGTATTCAAGCAAATTCAGTTTGCCAGCAAAGCTGTTCTGGAATAAATTTTCTTTTCCTTTTTTTTTTTTCACTTTTTGCTATTCAATTAAACAGATTACAGAACAGCAATGTAGAATAGGACCTGATAATAACTGAAAGCTAGTCCCAAATATGCTTTTGGACTCCTGTGCTTATGTCCTTAACTTAAAAGCCTTAATACTTTCTTCACAGAAATGTTATAGTCTATTCAACTGATCTTTCAGCCATTTTACAAGAACTATCCTTTTTACCATTTTTTTTTATCCATTTTACAAGAACTATCCATACAAATGAGGCTAAAAATCTGTATCTACTAAAAATAGTTAACTGCTCGAGGGCCCATTCTCTGACCAGCTGGCACAGTCTGGTTATGTCCATATTGTTGAACTCTCTTTACTTTTAGAGCAAGGTAGCTTCATCCAAAATGTTTATCAGGAGTGATCTTTATCTGGGTAACCCCAGAGTATGCCTGGCAATCATCTGTGAGAGCTCCAGCTGACCAAAACTATGTGAAGGACTACTCTAGCAATAAAGAAAATGCAGATGACTGAGTCCCGGTGTCTGTGCCTGTGCTCTCACACTGCTTAGTAAGGAAATGTAGGTAAAAAGAATGATATTTGTGAGAAAAACTTTTGAATCTAACAAAGATTTCATTTAGACATGTTCAGACTTTCAACAGCGGTAAGAAATTGACTTTCCCTGCAGTGAGAACTGTGACTCTCCGTAAGTGATTTCAGCAAGTCTGAAATAAAATAATATCTGCTATTGTGTAAAGACTTTTAAAATTGTAGTTGATATGTCAGCATGCATTACGGCTGCCCCTAAAAATTGCTGCATGACATTCCAAGCAGTGGAACAGATATAAAGATTTGTTTGATGAATCAGTTCTTAAATGTTTCTTGCTAGGAAACTATTTCTTTTCAGTGGTCCATCCAATTTATATCCTCCAAACAGGACTTAATTATGAGGTAAATGGTGTATAGTCTTTATCCCAGAAATCCCAGAATGCACAAAGACAAGAGTTACTTGCATCAAATCAAATCAATAAATAAATAAAATCCCGTATCCTTTATACAAACTATCCCTGTATTTGTTCTAATAAAAGCCCAGGAGAGTAGAGGTGACTGATTAAGTTTAAAACCAGCCAGCTACAGGGGTAATGTCAACAGCTACGAACTACTAGAATACATCTAAATCTTAAAATATGGAAGATGAAAAAAAAGAAAGTTTAAAAACTAGAAATGAATAAAAAGTGAGGTGATGAAGAACTCAGGACCCTGCAGCACCCCCTCCTAGACCAGTCTTTATTTTTGCTTGTCCTATAACAGTACTATAACAGTACCCTGACTTTTGACTTTGTGCCATAGTTCTTTTGTCGCACTGAATTGTAAATGAAGGTGAAATTTGCTAATGTAATTGATCTAGGAAAAAAAAAAAGACCTATTTGGATGAGAACACTTAGTTACAAAATGTTCACAGAAATAATTTATTTTTTACTTTAAATATATGTATCTAAAAGGAATGAATCATTGGACAGCATGCACAAAAAAATAACTGCATACAGATCTTTTAGCAACATCCAGAATAATTGATGATATCAAGTATTTTTGATTTTTGTCTCTGTGAAAGAAAACAACCTTGTTGGTTGTGCCATAGAAACATAAAATAATATACCTGAAAGTCAGGTGATGAATTTGGTTTAATTTAGGGAGCATCTAAATTTTGGTTGCTGAGATTTGACAATATGGGAGACTGTAAGTCTTTTTTTTTTTTTTTTTTTTTTTTATCAGTTCCCCCTAGAGAGTCAAGATCAAATTTGTAGTGACCTGTGTCATCTCAGGTACATAAGCAACAGCGAGGAAAGAAAATAACCACATGCAAAGACAGAAAAATCTCACAAGTAGTAAAACTAATCTGTATTCAATTTTATGCACGATTCAGCTAAGAGACTTAGTATGACAAGTACTACAGGTTAGGACAAGCTGACTGCATCAGTCCATCTAATAAACAATAGAACATAATGAGCTGAAGACCAAAATTAAACAATTTGTAAACTTCATGGGACTAACTCTGTTTCTGAGAAGAGTCCTTAATTAACCATGTACATATTTTTGACTGCCTCTCCTTTAAACAATATAAGATTGCATACTTGTTCTCTCTCTTTCCTCTCATTTTACACACACAAGCATGCATGCAGTGTGAGCCAAGGCACATGAAAGTCGTCTGGGCAATTGCAAAGACTTTTTCAGATTAAATGACTTTATTCCTAGATCAATGTGTTTTTTTTCTTGTGGATCCCTTTTACATTGGCTTTTTCATTCTCTTTTATTAATTGAATGATGACAGGCCAATGGGGCAATCTTTGCATGTGAAATTGATTAAGTGAAGCAGTGCAAAGAAGGAAAATAGTAACTAAGGAAGAAACAAAGTTCATAATTATGAACTAGTGCTCTGTTGCAGAGCTTTAAGGACTGAATGGAACACACATTGGAATATGATTGTAGTTATAAACCGAGGGAAGAATTTTTAAATCAAATTGTAGAGGAATAAAAGTCTATGTAAAAAGATACTCTTGCAGTTTCATAGAAGAATTTCTGCCTAATCCAAGAAAGACCCTACACAGAAATCCAAGTGAAAATTCACAACACTCAAGACAGGAATTACTTTAAAGAAGTCTTCCCATGCAAAATGGCTATTTGGAATTATGTCACTGGAAGTCCATGGTCATAGCAAAAGTACATCAAAACTCAGACAGGTTGTCCCACTGTGGAGAAGTAATAGACATCTAATCACACAGCCTTTAAACCACCTTCCTCTGTCCGCTTCACACTGCAGCTTTTACAAACTGCACTTCTGCCCCCTAAAACCTACATTCAGTGTGCAAGGGCACCAAGCTGTAATCAAGGTTCACCCCACTGCTTGACTGCTGCTCCCTGGAACCTATAGGAATTTTCTTGGCAATAGTAAGGGACCAGACCCACCAGTTCAGTATTCTCTGAGTATTCACATGGGTAAAGATTTTAAAATAATGTAAGTAAGTTCAGTTCATGAGCTCAAGGGAAACTGCAAAAGGCTAGACTATATCAAATAAAATGAGGTGATATTATGATTTAAAGCATTGTTTGATACCCACATAAAATTAAAAAGTATTCTTGGCCCTGTCCCTAATAAGTGGAAGTTTGTGTAATACATCTTACCTTAGAATTAGATTCTTCACTGGACAAAAAGCTTTTAGATATTGAAATAGCAATATATTCAATCTCTTAAATGTGGTTGACAGATAAAAAACGTACAGAGGGTTATCATGAAAGGCACTGGCTTTAGATGCGTAGTAACTTCTGTGACAAGGTGGGGTTTTTTTTGGCACCTTTCTGAATAACAGCTTTATAAAAACTACATTAAAGAAATCAGGCATATGAAAAATATCTGAAGATTTATAACAAAAAATTCATATAGCCTCAGCAACACCTCTTCCAATCATGTAATAAAATTTTGCTGAGTAATCATTCACTGAAAAATGTGGCTGGAACATATCCATTCTAAGATTCCTACTTCAAAAGAAAAAGAAATTAAAAATTTAAATAAAGTGTATATATAAATTTTGAAATAAAATATTATAACATATGCAATAGAAGAAGAAAAGCTTGGATTTTGAAGGCATACATAGGTCAAAAAAAGATATCAGAAATCTCCATAATAGTTTACTTTTACAGAATAAATTGTTTTCAGATTTTCTTTATTTATTTCCACAGATGAAAGGTGTCAAAAAGCTTAGATGGAAAGATACCAGATTAGTGTCTGGGGCTGGGGAAGAATCAGAGTCTTCTGAATCGGTGCCCAAAATATTGCTAAAAGACATCATATTGGTCCCAAAACCAAAAACACAGCTTTTCAGCTGCTACTCCACAAGTTCTACATGTGCCATATTGGCCAGGAAACAAAACAATTTCTCAGTTGTTATTCCAATTCTCCATACTAAGCACATACAAAAGAAATGTAAATAATATATTTTTTCAGTGCTGAATTAGTGCAAGTGAGGAAAAAACACTTAGGAGTAAAAGTGTAAAGACCTAAAAGAAAGTGGGCACATGATTAGGAGCAACTCTTTGGAAACATATATTTTTCCATTGTAGAATGTGTATTGCAAGGATTATTTAAAAACCGAGCAGTAGATGTTTCTGGTGCAATTAGGAGCTTACACTGTTGATGGAACAAGAGAGATCAGAATAGTTCAAAAGCGAAGAGTGAAGACGATTGAGGAGAAAAGTGCCCCAGACTGAAATGAGCCATGGAACTGTGAGGATGGAGAAAACAGGAGAATCTGCTCTCGTTCCTGCCACTGTCGCTCCAGGCCCTTTCTCCTAGGCACAGCATTTTCAGAACAGATGCAAATTTAGAAGAAAATGTAAACATAACATAAAAAGGGACACTGGACTTTGGAGAATTACTTTAGACAATGAACAAAAGGAAGAACCGCTGTTCCCTGTGCAACCTCAGCATATGTTTTCTTGAACATTTGTGTGGCCTTAATGGAGTGTACTTTCCAAAATGAGCAGGGCTGTTATTTACTCTCTTGGATGTTTTTCTCCCTTCTCAGCTCCTGTCATCATAACCTACACCATCCTTTGCATTGGCAAGACACTTTCTGAACTCTTACATAAACAATTCTGTATCATAGTCCAACGTTTGCTCATAGTTATCCTTTTTTTTTCTTTTTTTTTCTGCCCTTTTTATTTTTTTTTTGGTAGGTTGGTAAGAGTTGGTAAGTTAGTTCAGCTCAGAACTGGTGAGAGATGGCTGTATCTGGCCAGGACCAAGAAGAAGAGGAGAAAGGGAGACAGAAGCCCAAACTCCTTGTTTCAGAGAACATGAGCTGTTAGATTAGATCACCATGACTCTTGAAGTTGCAGTCTTACTACACCAATATAAAAGGGTTCAGTTCAAATCCTGACTTCTCCAGACAGAGGAAAGACTGACAGTAGGTTTGAGCATTGTCTTGGATTCACCTTTGAGTACATATCACTTTGAGTATGTATCACCTAAAGGCTGTGCTATGAAAATTTACTTTTCCAGTGATTAGAGACACCTTAAAGCTATTAACTTCTGCAAGTCTACTTATAGGCTGGTCTCAAAGTGCATCTAATAAGGAGTTTAGTAACAATAGTTGGAATGTGAATTTAAAGTGTAATCTATTTTAAATCTATA
Source organism: Cygnus atratus (assembly GCF_013377495.2). Taxonomy (NCBI): domain Eukaryota; kingdom Metazoa; phylum Chordata; class Aves; order Anseriformes; family Anatidae; genus Cygnus; species Cygnus atratus. The sequence goes on along the minus strand of NC_066364.1, from coordinate 13,222,776 downwards.
AGGAGCCTACATTTCATAGAAAAATATCATTAGTAATAGGTTATGTTATGTATATTAACCTGTATATTATTAAAGGACATTAATATATAAAAGTGTTCTTACAGGATATTGATATTGATACTTATTCAATTACAACAAAACTGCTTTCAATACGATAGTCAAAGTGAAATTAAGTGATATTGTCAGAAGATTTAACATATTTTGGCAAAAAATTAGAAAATCTTACGTGCATGTGTGTTACTGATATGAGAAGTCCAAATTTTGAATGTATTTTTGGAAGTATCAGGTGATATTACCTCTCCTGACAAACCTTGCTGAATTATTCTGGCCTTTCTTCTTCTTCATTTTTATGAAATCCTCAATCATGTTACGAACAGCATGTTACGAAACTATGCTTTGTCCATCAGCAAATAATTAAACTTAGAGGCAGTTAGATGGGAAGACATGTTAAAACTTATTCTATATTTGTTCTGTGTCTTGTTGGCTTGATGGATAGTAAGAGATGAGCTTCTCTCTGCCTTTTAGTTGGGACATCACTTATTTTAAGAAAAAGAACCTTTTTCTGGAGAACTTTTCTGGAGAACTGGAGACCTTCCAGTGAACTAGCAATCTTGGAAATACCTTTGATGGCCAGTGAAAGTCTACAGCGAAAGACATTTCATAAGATTAGGAGGAATTCAAATGTATTACTCTGCTGTGTTCAAGACTCCATGTGTTCTACCCAACCTCTATTTTAAATGCAACATAAAGTAAAGGAATATCAGCTAAAGGAATAGTAAGCCATAGAGAACAGATTAATTGGTGTCAAGGAGGGACTCGTAAAAGATCAGCTGATGCTAGAAGAATTAGGCTGCAGGAAACATTTTATAGTTGTCTTTCCCTCTGAAAGCATGGTATTGTTGTTCAACAGACTAGTGCCTTTCCTTCTGTCACCCTCTATGAAGATTTTAGCTGGGGAAAAAAGTGGATAATTAGCATTCCATTTGGATGCCTGCAGACCAGCAGTCTAGAATATTAAATAGCTTTGCAAAACAGGAATTGTTTGAAGCGATTCACAATCCTTTATCTAAGGTATCTGAAATGCAGGTTTATATATTTCTTTTAAAAAAAGGTCTTTGCTCATAACCCCACATCTGCTTTTGACATTTGAAACTAATCCCCTTGATATTTGACAACAAATTCCTAAACTGGATGTGTGGAGGGAGGAGATGATAAAAGTGCTTCTGCACATGTTATAACAAGTATCCCATGTCATTTGGGATCTATCTGAGCACTGCGCTGAAGGTATGGAAATACAGGATATTAGTAATGCCAAGAATCAAACGTGCTGACAATAACAGATTTCCTTGTCTGATTCCATGTTTATGGATGGGCACAATGCTCCCTTTAAAGCATTCATCATTGTATTTAAAGATTTTTTTCTAACTATTTTTCTCGCCACATGTAAGGCATACACATTTCCTCACTTATTCATGCATTTTTATATCTCCTACATCAAAAACTTTATTCTGGTATCAAACAGTGAATTGCATGGGCCATAAAAAATATACAATGTTTCTTGGAAGTATTGATCTTGGAAAGCAGAAAATGTCAGGAAATGGATCTCAAGGACAAATTAAGCAAACAGCTGCCTAGTGTGCCTACTGCAAGGTGGTTGCCCAAATAATGCGGTGGAGAACTGCTAGCAGAGGCTTCTTTATATCTACTCTGTAGAAGTGAATCACAACTGAGGAACAGAAAAAAATAAAAAAAAAAAATGTAGAAACTAGAATAAAACTAGAATAGCTGTCTTCCTTGCTTTTCTTCCTAAAAGTGTGATGATGATCCAGATGGCTGTTTTGGAGGTAGGCAGAAGGCACTTATGATCAGCAACTGCAGCTTTCTCTGCCTTTCTCCTGCCTGTCCACCCAGGCCTTGAAGGGATCAGTTGCAGCAGGACCAGGTGAGTGACCAAGTCCTTTACAACATAGTGCTTAGAAGGTACCAATGAGCATCATGGACAGAAGAAAATCTTGCCCTCCATATTTTTCTAAACTTCAGTTCACATACAGAAATTACTTTGGTCTGTAAAGCATGCCCAACTTTAATTTATGAACAGCACTCGAAAAGATGATGTTATTTCTTTCTTTCCCTTTCTTTCCCTTTCTTTCATATAGTCAGGATTTCCTCTCCTAGTCCTTTTTTACCTCCAAAATCCTGGAGCCTGTGCAGACACCTCTCAGTATTACTTGTGCCAAGGTTCTGAGGACACCACCAGCCCCCAGTGGCCCTCACCAGCCCCCTGGCTAACCCCCACTCTGCCCACAGCCCAAGACCTCATTTCAGACCCTGGTGCCATCAGCCCCCACCACTGTGAGACTGCATCAAGGCCAGTCTCAAGCAGTTCTTCTCTGCCCAACCATAGACTCCACCAAGCTAGGCCCACCTGCAGGCCCACATGATCAGGGGAGACCTTATTGCTCTCTACAACTACCTGAAAAGGAAGTTGTGGGGATCTGGGGCCAGCCTCTTCTCGCAGATAACTAGTAATAGGACTAGTGATAGTGATAACTAGTGATAGGAACTGCCTCAAGTTGCACCAGGGGAGTTTTAGGTTGGAAATTAGGAAACATTATTTCTCAGAAAGAGTAGTCAGGCATTGGTAGGGGTTGCCCAGGGAGGTGGTGGAGTCACCATCCCTGGGGATGTTCAAGGAAAGGTTGGACGTAGTGCTTAGGGACATGGTTTAGTGGGTGACATTGGTTGGACCAGATGATCTTGGAGGTCTTTTCAAACCTTAATATTTCTACAGTTCCATGACTCTATGGTGACCTGGCTTCAGCCTGTCCTTGTCCCCAGGGTGCCTGGTGCCTGGTGCTGGAATTGCCCCAGTAGCCCTGGCTGCCGTGCTCCAGGCCAAGGCAATGTGTGGTCCCTATCTGCCAGGCCCTGCTCTGACATCCCCAGGTAGCCCCCTCTTCTCAGATCTACGAATGAGCCACTCTATACTATGCCCTGACAATTCTTAAATAATCCGGAAAAAAATATTTTTTTTCCTAATACCTGCAGATTTTTCTGTCAAGAAACACTTGATGTGTGCAGCAGAACAATAAAAATCCCACAGTAGTCTGCATTCATCCATCTGAAGGTCAAACTTGGAAAGGAACAGTTGTGTCACAAAAATTAGTATATCCTTTTTGGTGTCTTGGCTAGATGTACAAACATCCAAGATTAACAACCCTCCGTTTCTTTTGCTGTAGTAGTAGGAAGATTTTCCTTTTATTTCTGATGGAGAACATCATAAAAGAGAAAAACATTATCCCTCACATTGTTACAAAATTCAGGTAAGCAGGCGCCCTATGCATTCACAAAGGAACCCAGGATGGCTTCTTAACCCTGTTAGCAAATGATCTACTGTTATCCTTGTACTACTTGAATTCAGTCTTTGGGGAGATGATGTAACATATCCTTTTGGGAGCCATGTCCAGATATGTGAAGGATAAAAAAAAAAAAAAAAACTAATGTGGATTTACTAAGGGCAAATCATGCTTGACCATTCTAATTGACTTCTTTAATGAGACAGACAGCTATGTAGATGAAAGGAGAGCAATAGATTTTTTATTTTTTTATTTTTTTATTTTTTATGGGGGTAAGATACAACCAGGATATCTGAATCTGTAAGTGGTCAGAAAACCACCTAGACCTCCAGTCTCAAAGGATTGTGATCTATGCTATGAAGTACAAATGGCAACAAGTTTCCTCAGGGTCAATACTGAGGCCTTAATTAGTGAAGATGTTAATTCCTTAACATCTTCATTAGTGACCTGGGCAATGGGATGGAGTGCACCCTCAGCAAGCTCAGTGTTGTAGGAGAAACAGAATATTCTGGAGAGTGGAACCGCAATTCAGAAAGACCCCAGAGGCTGGAGAATGGACTGACATGAACCTTAAGAAGTTCAACCAATGTAAGTGCAAAGTCCTGCATCTGGAATAGAATAACTCCATGCAACAGCACAGGCTGGGAAACAGCCACCTACAAAGCAGCTTTGTAGAAAAGGTCCTGAGCTCTTTATCCTATTCAATACTTGTGAGAGAGTATCTGCAATACTACACACAGTTTTGGGCTGCTGTCTACAAGGAAGACATAAGCATACTGGAGTGACTGGATTCAGTGAAAGATGTGAGTGGCTGATGAGAGAACTGGTTTTGTTGAGCCTGGAAAAAAAGGCTAAGAATGGATCATTTTCCTGCCTTAAACTGTCTAAGGGCTGCTATAGAAGAGATGGAGTCAGAATCTTCTTGAGATGCACAATTGAAGTAGGAAAGGAAGGCATGGGAAAACAAGGAAAATTCTTTTGGGGTACTAAGAAAAGAAAGTGGATTTTTATGTCCAAGCTAGTCAACCTGTGCCCACTGTATAGAAAATCAATCAATCAATCAATCAATAAATAAATAAAAACACGATTCAGTTGACCTGCTGGGGACACCTGATTGAAGAGGAACTAACTTGTCTATAAGAAGTCCCTGTCCTTCACCGTTGATAATGAAGGAGTCTAGACAACTGTAGGCAAGTAGGATGCAGAAGTTGGTATTTGGCTAATCGTCTTACATGACAGAAACTAGCCCCTGTTCATACAATAGTGGTATGGCTGTAGATGTTAGAATAGTTGGAGCTACGGCCCTGCAATGCTTGTGAAATGGACGGTGGCTAACTTGTCCATTCCATCAGCAGCCACAGTCTTCCTTAGGTTTCTCTGGTCCAGCTCTGCTACCTCCACTCTTAGACTTATTAAAACCACCAGCTTTGGATAACTTTTAAAATCTCTCTCTAGAGTCTCTGGGCTTCAAAACCTTTTCACATTACACTCTACATTTCACCCTACACCTGTTTTTAAGACAAAGAATGAAACTCTACTACTTTTTCCAGCTCTTAGAGAAGGACAAAGGTTAGTACAAGAGGGAAAGGTTTGTGCTTTGTTTGTTTGTTTGTTTATAGTTGTTGTGTTTATAGTTGTTGTTTTTAATTCTATCTGAACATTGCTAACATTTTTAGTTGAGCTGAAAGGAAATGTGTCTTATAACAATTGTTTACAAAGATACTGCCACAGCTGCCTACAGCCATGGACTTGCCATCTCCAGTCTTCTTTTTGTATATAAATGAAAATAAATAAAGATGAATAACTTGTAAAGAAGGAAGTGAAGAGCTAGAGGACCTGTCTCATTTCAGGTTCACAAACAGACTTTATACTGTCTAGACAAGTAGAAAATGTATATTCACCTTTCCTTTTTCCTGCTCTAACATCCATGTTTGGAGAGGGACATCCTGACATATTTTTTTTTTTTTCTGTGTGAAGTATGAAAACACTGGACAGAGCTTTTTGAAGGAGGCTAGAAGTAGGCTTTTTATCATTCAGAGCTCCCGAAAGGACCATTTGAACATACTCTTCCTATCCAGAGAGGAAATAGCCATGTCTGTGGCTCAAATGGTCTCTGATTTCCAATCGTTTTCCAGCATGGTAAACTATGACTCAGTTTCCATTTATAAAGTGAAATGGGTGCTTAAATAATCAACAGTTACAAACCAGAAGTAGGAAATGAACCATCCTTCAAAACAATTCTGCTGTGTTTAGTTTGGACTTCATTCCATTGTTAAAGGATTTCCTTATGTGCAAGGTGTTAGAGACTGGCAGGCTGAAGCCATTCTCAACACAATTGTTTCATTTCATACTGTGTGTGAATATATGATAACTATCAATATAAGTTCAAAAGATATCTGCTGCTGATACCAGCTCTTCCAGTGCTTTAGAGGACCAAGAATTTCAGGGGCAGTGGAAGGCCATTACTATTCAATACAATTCATACCTCCTAAATTGCTCTAGTTTTCATTAAGTGCAAAAGCAGCCTGGCTTATTTAGCTTGGTTAACCCGAGGGCAATTTTGAAACTTATTTCTTACTGGAAAATATATCTTCAGCAAATATCATTATCTTCTGATTTCTCAACTGCAAGGGTAGATGAGGCTCAGCAAGGTAATATTAATGTTGGAACTTGTGTCTCTGAAGGATGTTCAAGACTTTTGATGGTTCAGGTAGAATGGAAATACATCCTTTGGGGTTAAAGTTAGATATCTAGTCACAAAGGGGGTGAAAAAATACGCTTAGACACATTGCCTAAAAGCTGGTTCCTCATGTTCCCAGGAGGGAAACTTGGCTACCTCTTCTCAGCAATCTGTATGTACAAAAGATTGTCATTGGCTGCTGAATAAAATGGCTCATATGAAACTTGGTCAACGTGCACAGTGATAGAATCAAATTTGCTTCTTTGTACCCCCACTCTCCCACTCAGTCTTATTTATACATCAACACAAAACAGTGTTGAATGCTGAGCAAAATCTTGGATCTGGAAATCTCCAAATTTAGAATCTGAACTGGGACACAAATTCAAATTTATGATCTAGCTCGTATGTCTTTAAAGTTCAAAACAATACTGTTCCCTGTAATCTCCCCCAGATTACTGAAGTGCCTCAAAAGTGAAGTGCTGCCAAACTAATAAGAAAGGTTTGGAAAATAATGGATTTGTCCTAAAAAACATTCCAGCTGTTTTTGTTGTTGTTGTTGTTGTTTTGGTTTTGTTTCTTGAAGGAATGTTGCATTTTTTTCTCTTTCCTCTCTGGTTTCTGAGTAATTTGCATTTCTTATTTCACAATTTCAGGCAATTCAGCCTCTAGGGTGTCAAAAACATCTTTTTAAACAAAAGTTGAAATTCTTCAACTTTTTCTTAATTTTAGCATCTGGGGTTTCAAGAAAAATAACAAATATTCTGAGAGTTGGCAAGTCTAAATTGGAAAATGGAATTTTGATATTCAGCCTCATTTCTTCTGTTAGTATTTTTTCCACAAACTTATTTGCAAAGACAGTATTATTCTACATCATAGCCTGAACTCTGGATGAAAGACAAACCAGGTGCTTTATAAAACAGCCCACACATTAAAATAATACAGATATGAAGAGAGTCCATTCCACCTTCACTTAAAATTATCATTTTATTATTCCATAATATTATCATATTATTATTCCTTAAAAAAAGGATAGCCAATCTTTTAAAATATATATGTCACTTTATTTTAAAAATGTTAGCCAATTATGATATATTCAGGAACATTAGCAGAAGGATTCTGTCTTCACACATGTGAATGAACTCAGCTTTGTCAATAATAGTAATAATAATAATAATAATAACAACAATACTGTCCATGAGGACAGAGTATTTTAGATAATTTCTGAACTTCTTCCCAATCCAGTTGGCTATAGATTTGGTGATAATGATTATACAATAAACAGTTATGTTCAGAGTGATTATTAAGTCATATCATCTGTTTCTCCTCTAGAAAATTATTTACCTTCATTTACAGTAAGCAATTGTCCATCGAGATGAATTCTTCTAGCTTGATGTTCTGTGCCAGGCTACTTTTCTGTGATTTCCCTTTTTGGCATTTTTATTTTTTTTTCATCTTTTTCTTTAACTGTCATTTGCCTTCTCCTGTATTTTAAATCTATCATGCTTCATGACAGACAGACTTGTAATTTGGACTCTAATCATTTCTGATTCTCATGTTTTGACAGACACAGACTTGTCTTTCTGCACCTCCTTCCACACTTCCCCCCTTTATTCTGTATTCGTTTGTGGCACACAATGCTCTCTACTTAACTCTTTCCTTTTCATCTTCTACTTTCATACAACACATACAGCGTAAGTAGACATGGCTTAAATTATGGATGTGTCAGAAAGAATTCCAGAAATTGCTCTGTTGTACTCAAAATAATGTTGTTTGGAACTACAGATGAGCATATTTATTTCATGCTCTGAGATTCTTACTGACTCAGTTTGGAAGGGCTTTAAGTAGAGATGATTTAGGTATCTAAAACCCTTTTGTTCTTTTTCTTGTTACCTTGATTATTTTAATATTACATTCCATCCCTGAAAAATTCTTCTGTGCTTTTGTAAATTTATTTATGACCACAAACCACTACCTTGAGAACAGAGGGTTTTAAGTTACAATCTAGTTGTTCCTGTTGGATATTAAGTTGATCATGAGCCAGAAATGTGCCCTTGCTGCATATAAGGCTAATGGTATCCTGGACTTCATTAGATAAAGTGTTGCCAGCAGGTTGAAGGAGGTGATATTTCCCCTCTATAAGGCTTAGGTGAGGCTGCACATGGAGTACTGTGTACAGTTCTGGACTCCCCACTACAAGAGAGGCATGGAACTACTGCAGAGGTCCTCCCAATGGAGAAACACAAAGGTGATGAACGGACTGGAGTATTGCTTGAGAACAAAGAAGGATTTGTAGGTGATGTGAAGGTTGGTGGTCATCTTGGGCATAGAGATCACAAATTAATAGAGTTTTCAATTCTTGGAAAAGGAAGAGAGTTAGCAGAACTGACACCTTGTACTTCTGGAGTGCAGGCTTTGGCCTGTTTAGGACACTGGTTAACAAAGTCCCTTGGAAGGCAGTCCTAAAGGGCAAAGTCCAGCAAGGCTGGACAGTCTTCAAGAAAGAAATCTTAAAGGTGCAGGAGCAGGCCATCCCCATGAGCTGAAAGACAAGCTGACAGGGAATAAGATTGGCCTGGTTGAACAGAGAGCTTTGGAAGAAGGGGCAGAACAGTCAGGAGGACAGAGGATAAAGATGTTGTAAGGCTGTGCAGAGAGAAAATCATAAGGGCCAAAGCCCAACTGGAGCTTAACCTGGCTACAGCAAAGACAATGAAAAACACCTCTAAATATATTAGCAACAAAAGGAAGACTAAGGAGAATTGCCATCCTTTTTTGGATGTAGGGGGAAACATTGTGACAAAGGATGAGGAAAAGGATGAGGTACTTAATGTCTTATTTGCCTCAGTCTTTAGTAATAAGACCAATTTTTCTTTGGGTACCCAGTACTCTGAGCTGGTAGATGGGAATGGGGAGCAGAATGAAGCCCTCATAATCCAAGAGAAAATGGTTAGGGACCTGCTACACCACTTAGATGCACACTAGTCTATGGGGCCAGATGGGATCTACCCAAGGGTACTGAGGGAGCTGGCAGTAGTGCTCACCAAGGCACTTTCCATCACTTAGAAGCAGTCCCAGTTGACTGTAGGCTAGCAAATGTGATGCCAATCTACAGGAAAGGCTGGAAGGAGGACCCAGAGAACTACAGGCCTGTCAGTCTGACCTCAGTGCCAGGGAAGGTTATGGAGTGGATTATCTTGAGTGCCGTCATGCAGCACTTACAGGGCAACCAGATGATCAGGCCCAGCCAGCATGGGTTTATGAAAGGCAGGTTCTGCTTGGCTAACCTGACCTCCTTCTACGAGAAGGTGACCCACTTAGTGGATGGGAGAAAGACTATATCCCTATGGATGCTGTCTACCTAGACTTTAGTAAAGCTTTTGACAACATTTCCCACATCAGTCTCCTGGAAAAATGGGCTGCTCATGGCTTGGATGAGCACCTACTTTGCTGGGTAAAAAACTGGCTTGGTGGCTTGGCCCAAAGTGCTGTGAATGGAGTTATATCCAGGTAGAGGCCAGTCACAAGTGATGACCCCAGGGCTCAATAGTGGGGCCAGTTCTCTTCAATATCTTTACCAATCAAGTGCACCTTCAGTAAGTTTGTAGATGACATGACAATAACATCAAACCATCTGCACAGGAGCAATCAGGCTGTATGTGAGGAATGTGAGAAGTGAGGTTCCTAGTTCCCTTCCGGAGAAGAAATCATGCAAGGACAGTTCTCTCAGCTTCCATGAGAAATCCTTCACTCTATAATCAGTAGTAGTACTTCTCTGAAGAGGTGAAAAGATTTTTTTATTTTTTTTTAAAGACAGTTTGTTCTATGTCAGTGCTCAAAATCATGTTCTTATTTTTACTGCATCATACCTATTACTTTGTGGAAATCAGCACAATGGCAGCTTTAGCATGGAACAGTTCCTACCTAGGCTGGGCAGAGCTGAATATTTCTTGAGTCCCGTCCTCATTCTTTATATAAAGACAGTCCACATAATTTTTTTTGTGTTTTTTATTTTTTATGAAATACATATTCTTAACCTGGGTTTTTATTATTTTGTCTCTCAATATCTATTTCTAATATGCACATGTATGAACACATACACACACACACAAACAAATAAGTGCATGATTTCCTAACTAACTTTTCATATCTAATTAATCTAATAGCTTTCTACAATGAGATGACTGGCATGGAGACTGAGGGAGGTGCAGTGGATGTTGCTCATCTTAACTTTTGAGCACTTTTGATGCTGTCTTCCAGAAGACAAAATCATGAAGCAGGACTAGAATAGAGTACATTGTGGTAGGCTGAAAACTAGCTGAAGTGCCAGGCTTGAAAATTTAGAGTCAGTGGCACAGTATCCAGCTGGGAGCCATTCACCAGTGTTGTGTCCCAGTGGATAATACTGAGGTTGATATTGTTTAACATCTTCATTAATGACCTGGATGATGGGACAGAGTGTATCATCAAGTTTGTAGGTGATACAAAACTGGAAGGAGAACTTCATATACCCAGATGGGCATGCTGCCATTCAGACAACATTGACAGGTTTGAGAAATGAGCTGACAAGAATCTCATGAAGTTCAACAAAGAAAAATGGAAAGTCCTGTATCTGGCCCTGCATAACCCCATGCACCAGGACAGGCTGGGGGCTGTCCAGCTGGAAAGCAGGTTTGCAGAGAAGGATGTTTTGGTCCTGGTGAACAACAAGGAAGACATAAGCCAACGATATGCCCTTGCAGCAGGGAAGGCCAAACAACATCCTGGACTTCTTGAGGAAGGCAGGTCAAGGGAGGTGGTCACTACCCTCTGCTTAGCATTGGTGAGACACATAGAATAATAGAATCACAAAATCATAGAATGCCTTGCATTGGAAGAGACCTGAAAAGACCATCTGAAAATCATGAACCATGAAAGTTCCGTCATCCCTGCTGAACAACCCCAACTCCCCTCAGCCTGTCTTCATAGGAGAGGTGCCCCAGCTGCTTGATCATCCACACGGCCTTCCTCTGGACTCAATCCAACAGGTCCATGTCCTTCTTATGTTGTTGGTCCCAGTGATGAACATCATGTTCCATAGAAGGTTGCAAACCCAGCCTTCTGTGAATGGGGGCATGTGACTAGAGCACTTGCTAGTAAATACTGAAGCAAAAAAAGAACTTCCCCATGTCCTGGGCAACGAGCTCTCCTGTTTTTTTCAGCAGAGGGCCCACATTTTCCCTAGTCTTCCTTTTATCACTGATCTACTTATAGGAACCCTTCTTGTTGTCTTTAATGTCCCTGGACAGATGCAATTCCGTCTGGGTTTTAGCTTCCCTAACTTGATCCCTGGCTGCTTGGTACTCTAGCAAGCAGATTCCTGAAGAGGCCCAAGCCTGCTCTCCTGAAATCCAGGGTAGTGGGCTTGCTGTGTGCCCTCCTTTCTGCCCTAAGGATCTTGAACTCCACCATTTCATGGTCACTGCAGCCAAGACTGCCTTTGCCTGTCACATTCCTCACAAGCTCCTTGTTTTGAGAATGATGCCCAGTAAAACACCTCTCCTTCTTGGCTCCTCTATCACATAGTACATTAGAATGGGATAGTACCTTAGAATTACAATGTCTTGTTTGGCATGCAAGTTCAAGGGAAAAAAAATGACAGCAGAAAGTACATCAGGGTATATATAATCTGAGAAAACATTCTGAAAAAGGAAGAGAAGAAGGAGAAACACTGAGATTTCACTTCCTTCAAGGGAGACAAATACGTGTCCTCAGTTACCTTCAGAGTCTGCAGACAATATTGTCCTTGTCCATTTCACAGTTTTCTTCCCACATTCATTGTTAGAAGCACAGCAAATGTTAGAAAGCCTTTTTTTTTTTTTTTTTATGGCTATCTAAACCATATATGGCATATATGTCTCTGATAACAGTGCATATATATACCCAGTGCTCTCATCTCCAGAGAATTAGCAGGTACAATTTAAAGCAATAGCAGAATATCTACTAGATTTCCAGTACTATATCTGAACTGTGGGACACAGGAATATTGCCTTGCACCTGGGTCCGAATGCATGTCTTGTCTGCTTATTGGCCCTGCCGAACCCAAAACAATTTTGCTGAAAGAGACACATGAAGTGTCCTAGGAGGTAACAACATATACCAGTAGCACAGCCTAGATGTCACTAGAGAGTCTCTAGTATTTTTCTTTTCTGTGGGAACAAGATTTTACTTGAGAAAGAAGGCTTTTGTTTTTAATTTATGCAATTTCCTTTTTTTCTTTTTTTTTTCTTTCTTTTTTTTTTTTTTTTTCTATTATCTGTTAGAGATAGGTGGGGGTTGGGAATATGACTCAGTGGTACTGTTTCCCTGCTCATAAGATACAGGCAATCTGTAAAAAGATCTGCAGGTTATCAGCAAAGCCGGTTATTTACATGAAAGGTATTTTGAGGGTAAGATTGCTACAAAATATCTTCTGTTTCTGTAGGTAGCCTACCTCTTCTGATTGGGATGGAGCTTCGGATCTGAATGTAGTCTACAGGAAGTGCACTACTTTTTCTTAGTAACATGGATCTGTAGACAAGAAGATGAAAAATCACTCAACCTCAGTACAGCCTCTCTGTTTCCCCACTGTCTGTGGCCTGATCTTGCCTGTTCTATCTGAGAGGAGGTGGGGCTTATTTCCAAGGCTAAATTCAACATGGAAGCAAGTGGTTTGGGTAGTAGCCAAATAGTGAGATATATAAAGAGTACGTTGACCATGTTTAACCAGGCAAATTCTGCCGAGAATAAATAATTTCTCAGGTTTTGACTTTGCTTTATAGGATGATAGGTTTCCACGTGAATTATGTAGTTGCAGTATAAATGTTATATACAAGTACTTTTAGTGTAATTGTCTGCATGAATCTAACATAATGCCCTTAGAATAACAATTAAATTTCTGCATGTGAAAAGTGAGGCAAACCTTTGATTCTTAGATCTTTGTACAACCTATTGAAACTCAGTGGACAGCACCACCTCCAGATATGATAACCTTCATAAAACTTGGAAGAAAGAGCACTGGCTGCTTTTACTTTATTTTATTTATTTATTATTATTTTTTTAGTAAAAAGCTAGGTTAGTAAGATTTGAATTATTTTATGTTCTCACCCAGCTCATGGTACATTAAACACTTCAAGTCTCTGGTTTTGTTATTCCTTATTTTGTGATTCTCTCAGTTTAAAATAAATGTAATTTTAGATAAAGGCTTTCTGTTCTCTTTCTGCCTGTAAGGAAATGTATAGTAACAATAGATGCCATAACATTACTATAATTAACTAATGAGCAATTGGAGAAGTACGGGACAGTAAGAAGAATAGTTCCTGGCATTTTCTTCAGGAAATGCACTTTTTCATCTTGGCCTTTAGGAGGTTTGGATTTGTTTTAAACTGTTTCTTTTTTCCTTTTTTTCCCCCTAATTTTTATTTTTTATCTTCTCACTTATTGCAATACAGAGACCAGATGCCAAACATACATGAAGAATAAAATCTCTTCTGGGGAATGTACTGTTGCAGTTACTTGCTTTACTGGTCATTTTTATTTTAGTGTTTCACATGCAGTATTTTAAACAACATCTGCCTTACCCAAGAACATAATTCGGAAACCATGTAACAACCTTTGTAGCAGTTGGCCACTTTCCCGGTTTGAGTTCCTCAAAAGCCTTGGCTATGGGCTGCAGATGAAAGGAAAGCAAAAGCAACAAGATGGCTTAAAAAGTCGTCTACTCTCAAATATGGCAAAGTAACAAAGGCACTTTTTTTCCCTCCCGATCTACTCTCTGTGTATGCTCAGATTAATACCTGATGGCTTAAGTGACTGAACAAGCTTTTAGTCTATGTTCCTGTTAGCTTGGTAGGGCCCATTCCAATACCAGAGCTAGATAATATCTTGTCTCATGTTGCATCTAAAGATTTATTTTCAAAGTGGTAAGTGGCTGCTCGGGGCTTGGACTGGCGTACGCTTCGCTGGGTTAGAAACTGGCTGGATAGCCGGGCCCAGAGAGTTGTGGTGAATGGAGTCAAATCTGGTTGGAGGCTGGTCACAAGTGGTGTCCCCCAGGGCTCGGTACTGGGGCCGGTCCTCTTTAATATCTTTATCGATGATCTGGATGAGGGCGTCCAGTGCACCCTCAGTAAGTTTGCAGATGACACCAAGCTAAGTGCGTGTGTCGATCTGCTCGAGGGCAGGAAGGCTCTGCAGGAGGATCTGGATAGGCTGGAGCGATGGGCTGAGGTCAACTGTATGAAGTTCAACAAGGCCAAGTGCCGGGTCCTGCACCTGGGGCGCAACAACCCCAAGCAGAGCTACAGGCTGGGAGATGAGTGGTTGGAAAGCTGCCTGGCCGAGAAGGACCTGGGAGTATTGGTTGATAGTCGGCTGAATATGAGCCAGCAGTGTGCTCAGGTGGCCAAGAAGGCCAACAGCATCCTGACCTGTATAAGAAGCAGTGTGGCCAGCAGGTCTAGGGAGGTGATTGTGCCCCTGTACTCGGCTCTGGTGAGGCCACACCTCGAGTACTGTGTTCAGTTTTGGGCCCCTCGCTACAGGAAGGACATGGACGTGCTCGAGCGAGTCCAGAGAAGGGCGACGAAGCTGGTGAGGGGTCTGGAGAACAAGTCTTACGAGGAGCGGCTGAGGGAGCTGGGCTTGTTCAGCCTGGAGAAGAGGAGGCTCAGGGGCGACCTTATCGCTCTCTACAGTTACCTTAAAGGAAGCTGTAGTGAGGTGGGGGTTGGTCTGTTCTCCCACGTGCCTGGTGACAGGATGAGGGGGAATGGGCGAAAGTTGCGACAGGGGAGTTTTAGGTTGGATGTTAGGAAGTACTTCTTTACCGAAAGGGTTATTAAGCATTGGAACGGGCTGCCCAGGGAGGTGGTGGAGTCGCCATCCCTGGAGGTCTTTAAAAGACGTTTAGATGTAGAGCTTAGCAATATGGTTTAGTGGAGTACTTAGTGTTAGGTCGGAGGTTGGACTCGATGATCTTGAGGTCTCTTCCAACCTAGAAATCTGTGTCTGTGTCTGTGTCTGTGTCTGGTAGCACCAAGATAATTCCCTTTGAAAGAGCTTCACAGATACTCGTGGTTTAGTTGGCATGACTAACCCCTTCCCCTTCAACTGTTTTTCTTCCAGTGTCATATCATTATAATGGCTACAGTTGCTCCCCAGTGTTAGTGACAAAAACAAGCCAAGGAAGAAAATGCATTTTTTCTACACAGTACTATTTTTCCAGTGCAGAGGACTATCAGGATTGAGCAAGCAGAAGTGACACTTTAATCCATTGGCTCTCCCATGTTATGACAGTGATGCTTTTTACCTAGGATTGTGTTATCTGGTTCAAAAGTACATGAGCAGTGACAATGATGTCCTCTTTATTTGGGGAAGATTCAAAATGTGCCACACAAAGTAGAATATTTTCTGTGAAACAACAGAAAGTATTTCAGATACATGGTGCCTTCTTCTAGTGAAAGTTAAAGAAATAGAATAGATGGAATTAGATCTGCTAGGACTTTCCATGTGTGGCAGCTATTGGTGGTGATCAGAGTATGACAATGCTTAGAGGAAGAGAAACCAGAAGCACATGAATAATCTCAAAATGGGACACACATATTTAAAGCTAAACCTGTGCTTAAGTGCTAACTAGATCAGGATCTGAGTACTTAGTTTGAGGCTATAGTATCTGTTGCCTCTTCTTCCCATTTGATTTAAAGGAAAAAGGTCATTGATTATCCAAAGACAAGTATGGAATGAATCAAACACAATCTTTCATCGAACACTTTCTCTAAAAATATCTTAAAAGAACCTAGAGAATAATACAAATGCATACTCTGAACACACTGATACAGAAGACCATCATGTCTACATATTACATTTGCTGTTGAATATTGCATTTTTTCCCATTTCCCATTTCCCTTCAGCCCTTCCTGTTGTATTAAGTAATACTCTTGGCACTAACAGCCTAGATAAAGGATGTTGTTTCTGATGTGTAATGGTAGTGGTGTAATTCATCATTTAGCACTTCATTTACATTCACATTCACATTCACACTGCATGGCTTATTATCTGCTGCAACAGAATATGTCTGTAAACCAAAATTATATAATGGTTTATAAAAAAAGGCTGCTTATTATGATTGTGCACTTTTACCATATAGATTTTTCCTTTCAACTTATTTAAAAACTTTTACTTCCACATTATCAATCTACCTCTCAATCAGTTTTTCATTCATTATAAACACATACAGCATTGCATGAAACATAAACTTCAGAGATGTGGAATGTTTGACAATTTTAATATGGGAATTTTATTTTGTGTGGAATTTATCAGCTGATATTCTCAGAGTACTTTACAAATACTAATTGATTGGCTTTCAGTTCCAAGTGAGTCAGATGGACATCTCCAGTTCTAATGAGACACAGAAAATGAGAAACAACGAATTGTGCTGAGCTCATTCCCACAGGTTTAGCTGTTGCTGATTCATCATTGCACAGATTAAAGTTTAAAGCCAAGATACCTCCAGATCCTTGAAGGTTGTCAGACAATACTGTAGTTACCTCCAAGTGACTCTTCAAAATTACTCTTGTCTACTAGATAATCCTTAAAGGGCTTTTTTTGAGATAATATGATATTTAGCACCCATAATCACTGAAAAAAAAAGTCTTTTTCTAGACAGTTTTGCTTTGGCGTTGTCTAGGAACTTTGCAGCTACAAATGCATGTCCTTACTATTCATAATAAAGATATTTTCAAAATATACTCATTCGAGTCAGATTTTCTGTTACAAAATACAGTCTGAAACAGAAATAGTGGCTTCTTATACAGTGGGAAACCAAGATACATGCTTTCCTTCCTTTTCATTTCCTCCTTCCCTTATTTTTCAAAAATCATGCCCTTGAGAACTTAAGTTTCCCAACATATGTTTTACATATGTTTCAAATAGCCTCAGTGTTTCGTGTATTACCTGGGAAAAAATTACTGTACAGTATCTCGAAATGTCTCCTCAGAAAACAAACAAACAAAAACTGCATTGTTTTACAATTGTTTTCAGATATGGGGTAGCTTATAAGGAATGGCTTAACTAATTGTTTTAATGAGTAGAAGTGCACAAATTAGCACTGACTGCTTAGATATTGCAGATATCTATCAATACTCACATACTGCAGATACTCATACTCTCAGATACTGTAGAATAGAGGTGGTTTCTACCTTGGTAAAGATGGACCCAAGTGAACTCCATTTCCACCAAAACTGATAAGTCCATTTTCACCTGGGCAAAATCAAAATATTTCCCCCACTCCCCTCCTTCTTGGGCTGATCACAGGTGATTCACATGGTTGTACCAAGCCAGTAGAACAGCAGACGGGAACAGGGACAACTGTATGGTGTTCCCAGCTATCCTTAAACTCTGACAGATGGACACATAGAAACTCAGATTAAACAGTCAGAAAAACTGCATAGGAGAAAGTTACAAACCCTTTATAAGGTAATGGCTGTGGCTGCTTCCTCCCCCACCCCCAGAATATAGAAAATAAATATTATTTTCTTGTTGTTACTATTTTTGTAAGTGAATAGACCATGCTGTTCTTGTTTTGTATGACACTCTGGTAAACCTTCCTTGCATTACATTCTGCACGCATATATGTACATTCCCACGAGTTTACTAGAAATTTTTCTTTTAAGATTGCCAACAGCTAAAGACTTAGTTTTATTAATAATAAAGAATTTCTGTCTAGTGACATTCTGACATTCATGCTAGCATACAAAATATGTTCACATTTACAAGAAAGCATGAAATCAGCTGTATATAATTGACAGATAAAATTAAATACCTCAATTTAAATAATGTAATAAAATACACTGAAAAAATGTTCTACTACAATAATACTTGTAAAGTATTAAAGATGTTCAAAATATAAAATGATGCCATTTGTCCTTGGTTGCTTGTGTTTTCCTGATATGAGTTATGACAGAAAGGACCAGAATGCTACACTGTTTCTCTTCTTTTTCTTTTTCTTTTTCTTTTATTTTGATACAAACTTGTTTTTGTTTTTATAATTAAAAATAAATATTAAAATTTCAAAAAGAAAACTTTTGGGAAGGAAGGTCAATTTTTCATTTAAATTTCATTTTATAAGTTTTCTTGATTTAACATTCTATGTTATGTTTATTTTATTTATTTATTTTTTTTCCCTAACAGGCCTCTGATCATGAATATTTTCATATTTATAAAAGAAAAAGTAGTATTTCTCAGGCAATAACAACTGATCATATTTAGATACAGAAAAGAAAGATAAAGCTTTTCAACTTAAGCTAATATAACATAACTGCAATAAATCTGTTTTAGAAGCAACCTTTTTTCTGATTTCTGTTCAAATTTTTCACAGCCTCTTTTTCTTTTTGGCTCATTCCCTTTTCACAAAAGATTGGTTTATTCCATTTCAAGATCCTAACTCTGAATTTTTTTATCATTTGTATTGTTTGTAAAACAATGAAAGATGATTATAGTCAGATAAATATATTTTCATTAAAAACAATATTCATATTTCATTGAACCAACCTTGTTTAACTTCCTATAGAGGAAAGACTACTGATGAGTTCTTGTTGACAATGATTATATAGTGCCAAAGGAAGCTGCAATATTTACATAGGACTGAGAGCAAAGCAACTTAATATCTACTGAAATATGATATTTTTGTCTTGTGCGCATCTTCTTTAAATCTTTAAAAAATATTGTAATGCTATTTATATTCTTGTTACTTTAATATTGTGTTTGATGAACAGTGGTAACTTTTTATGTGCCAGTTTCTAATGTCCTTTGTAGTAACCATGCATTTTTTTGTAAATTCTCAAAATCATCTTGCTTCAGGACATTTGGAAGTTCAAACAAAGAGCTTCATTTTTTTATTTTATTTTTTTTTTTTGGTTAAGATTTATATTAACTTGTTATAAACTACTGATAGAATGAAAGAACCTGAGCACTGGATTTTATCCCAAGGTTAAATTTACTGAATACTCTGGATTTGATATATGGAGAACATACTGGAGAGAATGATAAGAATAGCCAAAGAGGATAATATGTATGACGGAAATGGAAAAAGACAAATCTTAGATAGATTTAAAAAAAAATTATTCTAACAGTAAAGATTAACTGGCCAAAAAACAACGAGGTAAACCTCACCCAACAGTGCAGTGCTGCACTGTTAACATAGATTCTTAGGCAGGAATTCAACTACAGTCTGTATCTCATCATGTGGTAGAAATATCACTTATTTAAAAAAAATTAATAAAGTGAAGACATTTTGAGTCATGTGAATCTCACATGGTCAGTCATATGTTGTGGTGTGCAGGCAGTATAAATGTCAGCTATACTTATGAATGTACTCTATGTTTGTGTGACCAGATTTACATCTATGATCTGGTACTGAATACTTACAACTTGTCATGAAATAAAAATACTACCATGAAAAAAAAGACTAGAGTGATTCATTGGGAATCAAAGAACAGGTCATTGGCTATAGAAATTGTAAGAAGCATGTTGGGCTTCCACAGGATATGTGGAGGAAAATCTGGTTTCAGTTTGTTCATTTAAACCCATACTTGAAAATAATTGTTGGAATAATCTTACCTGACAAGTTAACATAAGAGATCACATTTACCATAATTTCAATGATTCAATGGAAAACAAAAACAATCTGCATTTCTTTCTTTCCTAAAAGCTACTAAACTATTTTACCATTTTGACTACAAGACATATGTTCAACTGACTTTAAGCCATGCTCATTCCTAAATTTTGCACAGTAACACTCATAAAAAATTTTTTCATATGTCAGTATCCATTTAAAGTTCAAGGCAGTAACTTTCATTAATTGTCTACTATATGATTCTATGATTCTGTGATAAACGAAGGTAACTTCAAGCTTTGGGAAACCTGTTTTTTTTCCATTAACTTACTTGTTAATTATTCCATCAATGAGTGATTAATGAGACATTTTCTGTTTTTATGTTGCAGTGCTTAACAGTGGCCCTTAAAAACTTTCAAATGTTCTAAAGGACTATATAATATTATCCTAGCAATTCCAATATATCAGGAATTTTCCAGCAGAGAGATATAAAGTAAAAGATCCAGATTATATGTTTACATATTAAGTTTATATGCAATAAAGCCTTTTTAAATGAAGTCTAAGCCTGAACTACGTGTTATTAAAAAATGAGAGATCTTGAACCCAAACAACATGAATCTCAGATCAATATTTTGGTCAAATCTGAGTTGAGATGTCAAAGCTTTAGCAGTTTCATTATACAGCTGGAACTTTAAAGTTATGACCCACAAAATCTTTAAAATCTTTTTCAGATCACTTTTGTCTCTAGCTGTTCTTTAAAGACCAAGTGATTGGACTCAGAGTTAACAGCTGTTTATTAGAAATTAGAATTCATAACCTGGATTGGAAGTGTAAAAACATGGGAAAAGATGGTATAACTTTCTTTATCAAGACAAATTCACTGCCATGGGCAAAATTACTACATAATCCTGTTTATTAACTAGTTATTTAGATCACTGTTTCTGCTTAACATTATCTGTGACACTGTTGAAAATGATGTCCTTAGTATTGCCAATTATAAGAATATATCACTCATGTACTTAGTAGTTTAACATGTCCAAGTTCATGCACGTTGACTGTAATATTAATGTTGAATTTTAATTACAGCATTCAACACTCTGTCCCTACCAAAGCTATGGTTGCCGGCCAAGAGTTAAGAGGAAAGATTCCACTTCCTCTTCTGACAAAAGATATAATAAAAGGAAATGGAATTATATCAATCCTCTTTTCCCAAGAGAGATAGTAAAGAGACTAGGAAATGCAGCAACATAGTCTTGCTTCAGTTTCAAGATTACTCCTTATTGGAGGAATGAATCGTTAACAAGATCTTTTCACCTCTAGACTGGTGACTCAGCTGTAGTCAAGAGCGAAATAGAGCTGAAAGGCATGACTGATCAAGTGAATGTTTCACTGACAAAAAAACCTGAGATGATGTACCTTTTGTGGAGAAAGCTATCTGTAAAATTACTTGCACTTTCCACCCCAGATCTTACCATCATTGGAAAAGGCAGTTGAACAGTCTGAGGACATGGACAACCTTTCTCCTAATGGGTGTTTTTTAATGTCTTTGGTGGTTTTATGAGACAAATGAATTTGACCATCAACAGGAAATTATAACTCTGCTTCCTATCATGTAGTTCTTTATGTTCCAATTCAGTAATTTTTTTTTCAATGAAACATTCACAACATAATTTCAGAACTCTTATTTAAATTATTAGTTAAGCTTGCACATTCCTCTGGTGTGCATGGAAAAGGAACCACACTGAAAGAAATGTTTTCAGACACTGATAACAATGGAGAATTCATTCCTCCCCCTAGAATGTTTGCAAAATCACTTCAACGTCCTCATTAAGTCCTTCTCTCATTTTTGCTGCAGCAGTTTTGACTGTATAAATCTGCTGGTGATCTTAGTGGCTCTACATGACTCACAGTGATGAGACTTAAAAGCAAATTCACTTATATTCTTCGCTTGTGTACCACAATGTCAATTATCTTATTCTGAGATTTTACAGACTGTCTACTTGTGCACATGTAGCATAGGTGGGGTGACACATTATGCATGATACAAGAATATAACTAATAAACTATGGTAAAGTTCTGAATCATATTGAAGTTAATGAAAATTAATTTGAGACTTAAGGTGAGATTCATCATTGAGATTTAGGGTACAATTTATCTCATGTCTCAGTCATCTATTTAAGGATGAAGTACACTCCAGACAACTACTTTTGGTCATATGAATCTTTGCTGACATGCTTTTCTGTATACTCTAAAACTTTTATCAGAGAAAAGATAAGTTTTTTCAAATTTCTGAAATCCTGTTGTGCAAGACTCATGCATTAGGTCTCACAAAAGCAATGGTCCTCCATGCATACTATGAAATGTTTTATGTGATGGGCATATACGGATATGCCATGGAGTGTGCTTCAGGATTAGGTACTATGTTATGGGGAAAGGCACTTGATTTGATGCATGGCTGCTGATCCTTCTGGCTGTTTTGCTGCTGCTTTTCTCTTGCTCCAGCAGCTCATGTGACCAGCTGCAGCAGTCTCATTGAGTCCTGGAGCAGGAAAGAGTCAGTGTTAGTACACTGTACAGCTATTGCAGAGTGGAAAAAACAATTTGCTGGGGCTAAGAAAATAAGTTTCATATTCAGTACCTGGGATCTGGTTGGTCTGCCATGCTTTTTATTAATTCAGTCACTGCAAGTCCACTTCTTCCCTGCACTTTGCATCATGACACACAGAAAAATCCCTGGTCTTGTTCTCTCAATTGTCACTGGAGAATTATTTCAAGAGATCTTTGTGCATCCTCTGTATCAGCCATGACCATCACACCCAGACAAGGAAAAGAGGATGTGGACTAGGAAACCCTGCCTTGCCTTGGTCATGTTACCAGCTCCTTGGTCTAACAGCAACTGACAAATGCTAAAGCAACCTGCGTCAGCATACAAAATTCTGGCCCTTTACTGTATCTATAGCACCACTCACTGCATGGCTTCATTCATGTGACTTGTTTGCAGACCTTTGCAGCTTCTCCCTCAATTCAGATCTTCTTATCTCGAAAACTATATGATATTTAATCAAATAGTGGGAGGGTAAAAATGTCTGAAGATTGCCTCAAAAATTGAGGAGTATCCCTTGATATGCATGTGGGGACATGCAACTTCTGTAATCACTCTCCTTTGTAAACTAAATAGTTATATTCTAGTTTATATTTGAAAGATAACAAACACTTTGAATAATACTTATTATTCCATGTTCACCTTTTCCCCTGAATGCTACTGAGGAAATGAAATGACACCTTTTCCAACTCTATCAGAAAGATGGATCTTCCTGTCTTTTTTTTTTTTTTTTCCTTGTATTGCTAACACACATCTCATTTGTGATTCTGTTTCCAAATACTTTATGCAGTTTCTCTTTATAATAAATAACCTTTGGAACCTTTCAAAGTTTCCAAAAGTGGTTATATCATTGTTAACCCTATTGTAAACCCACGTGGACAAAAACCAGTCAAGCCATTTTTCCTCCTCAAAACACCAACGTCTGAATCATTAAAAACTGTGATAAAATGAATAAATGTTGATATTTTCTTTCTAGTACTTACATTCTAGTATTTGAATTTTTAGTATTCTTTTTCACTAAGACTTATCCACAGATTAAAAAAGACAGAACTTTTTTTTTTTTGATTCATAAATAAAGAAAAATAAAGTTCTCTAATACTCATTTTGCTTTGTGAACAGGAACAATAAGTAAACCACACATTATTTCAAGGCTGAGGTTAGAATCCTGAGGCTACAAAGCACTGTTGTCACTTTACTATTTGTAGTTTGTATTTTTTTACCATAAACAGTATCTCTCTGATCTCTCAGTTTTATAGCCCCATCCATAACCTCAGAATAATATTTTCCAGACACACAGAACAGCCATATACAGTATGGTTGCCATCAATTTTATTTTAGATTGAGGAAAATCAAACCAAAACAAATATGTATTTCATAAAATGTTACAAATAGTCTCTCTCCTATCTATGATGAAAGAAAGTAAAGGTTCAGAACACAGAAAAGAAAATCAACATTGAACAAGACAATTCTTCACCCTTACTGTAAACCAACGTATTTGCTCCTATATTATTCACTCTTACTCTTATGAAGATTTTAACATTGTTTTCATATATCAACTTACATCCCACAACATTCTTGTAATGGAGGCTAACATTATAGCTGATTTGAAATTTTGTGTTAAATCCACCTTTGGAAAAAAGAAATGCAGCCATTTAGAAACAATGTATTTTAAGCATAGCTGTTGAATAGGGATTGACATGGAGCTATAGAAAATTAATTTAAAAGATTGAATGCTATATATAGGATTCATTTTTATGCCTCTCTGTTGGCAAGTTGTGGTCCTAACAAGCTTAAGAACTCCAGCAGGATATATTTTTTTTCCTTCCTAAGCCTTTGGAGCGCTATCTATTTGTAGGTATCATATATTACCTCTGTGTGGGGCCTGCAGATGAAATCTATTCCAGGAGTAGTCCTTGTTGGTAGATTTCCAGAAAGCCATCTGTTCCCAATGGGGCATCTTGTCCGCCTTCCCTAGCAATTAGAAAGCAGCAGATGAAGACGCAAGGCATAAAAAAGGAGAAGGACATGAAAGAATACAAAATTATATAAGAAAGTCTTGTTTGTTTGAAGAAATGCAAGAGTAAATTGTTAAAAATATAGAGGCTATAATCACCCGAACAAAAGGATTTGTTTATTTATTTTATTTTTACAAACTCCCTATAATAAAACACGGTTCCTGTACCACACACTCTCCACCAGTTATCACTGTTTGGATAAGTTGCTTACTACCACAAGTTTCTGATGAATCAAAATGAATCACTTTATGGTGAACACAATGGCAGTCACACAAGTGTTTCCTCTTGAAAGCAGGAGACCTGGATTTTTCACTAGCAACATGTATTTCATTTTGGATTTTTATTCTTTTTGACTCTCTGATCCTGATATAATTATGCTTGATCCAAAAAGTGAGAGTGTTATAACACATATGATTCTGATCCGTAGCCTGTGATAGGTCACTGTGGATTACGGTTTTGAAACATAAAAAAATACCAATTTTGAATGAATATATGACAACACAAAGGAAAAAATTGTCAAACTATTTTTCTCTCTAAAATGGTGATGTGATCTAATCCTGATCACTTGGGCTCCCTCTACACTTATCAGACAGAAGTCAACATCTCCAGAAAGTTTCTACCCTCTTGTGTTTGACACCTCTCTTAGCAGGAATGAATGCTTTCTAGAAGTGTCTGCAGCTCCCTTTTCCTAGAACAAAGAGTCATGATAACTAGCTTAGACTTCTCAGCTAGTTTTTAGACAGTTATTATCAGATCAGATGAATATTACTCCATCAAAAATAAATTTTAAAAGGTAAATGAAAACATTTTTAAATGTAAAAATTAAAATGTAAAAGAAAAAAGCTAGTGTTTTAACTTTACACTTAATCTTATCTCAGGTCTGTGATACAGAAGAAAATGATTCTGTGACAAAATGACATTCAAACATTTCTGTGTAATTTTTGTTGTTCTGATCGTTTTACCTCATAAGCCTGACAATGTGAATGTTTTTAATATGATGGATTTTCTGGCATTCTCAAATGGCAAAGTTAGGTAGACCTTTTTTTATCCTTATGAATAACTAGTCACAGGAATTACTATCACCATCGTTCAGCTAAAATCGGTAATTTTGAAAGTAAGCTATGCAACACAAAAGACATGGTGACTTCAGTCTATATCAATTTCCACTAAAATCCAATGGAAGTGCCTGCTTCATCTGCATTACAGGGACATAAACTAATTATGGTCAATATTATAGTGACTACTGTTATGTGATTAATGCACTGCTTTTTTTTTTTTTTTTCCTGAAGTAAAATGCTTGTTTTATTTATCAGAGAAATAAGTTGGAATTGCATCCAGCACCAGAAAGGAATGTGTATGTGCACTTTTATGTATATATATGTTTGAGGGAGAGAAACTGAAAATGAGAGAAAAACCTCTCACTTCCAAGTCTGCATGAAATCTACATGGAATAGTGGCAATCATTCAGTCCTAGAAAACTTAGTAAACAATTGCATGATTTAAAGCTTTAACAACATGCACAGGTTGCATCTGTAGATGGTAGACCTTTACTTGATAAATGTTTGTCTCAATCTTTTTGTTAATGTTATGAGTTACAGTGTAATACTTCACAAATTCTTAACTTCCCAATGTGATAATAACAAGAAGGAATATTCTATCAGGAAAATTAAACTGGATGTCAAGTAGCTAATCAGCTGGTAGATTGTCATTCTGTGTGTCGACCAGCCAGTGGAGAGCAATCTTCAGTAAGTTTGGAAGATATTTCCCAGTGCAGAGGAATGCAGATGTACAGGAATCTAAGATTTCTGTTTCAGTCTGATTGTCCCATTGCTTCTTCTTTTCCATCAAACTGTTTCTTTACACCTTTCCATAATTCCAGTCCTATTCTCCCTGACATTTCATTTCAGTCTTGTTTTTCTTTCCCTCTTTCTCTTTTAGGGCCACATTCCTCACTTACCTTGGAATCATGCTTAATTTTGCCCATTCCACTCTATTTCCATACCACTGAGGCTGTTCCTGTGCTTTCCTTCTCTTTCAAATGTCTTTCATATCTTCTCCCTTGGAGCCTGCCTAGTTCTCCCAACTTCAGCTGCACTGAATTTCCAAACAAATTTATTTCTATTGGCTTCCCTCTACAGTGTTTGGAACACAAGAAGTCTTGGAGCAGATATTATCGCATTGGACAAGTGATGACAAAAGTCTTCACAATGAGAAAAAGCATGCTGGATCATCAGAATACTGACAGGAGAAGAAGTATTGATACTTCTAGGAACTGCATTATGAAGATTCAATAAGCACAGTGAAATCTAATAGAAATGGAAATATTCCCCTATTAAAGCAAGGTGGATGGACATTAAGATGGTGATAAAATAATAATTATAAGGGTTTAAAAACATCATGAAATAGCATCATTAGTTACATATACTGATGGACATTGAAAATGTAATTTCTTTGGGTAGGACAGAAATAGAGTTAAAAGCAATAAAGTGGCGTTCTATGTCAGTAAAACAGTATAACTTAAAAAAGGACTTGCAGACACTCAGTTTGGGTCAAAATTTCTTTGAAAGTTCTCTAAAACAGGTTTTCTAGAGGTGCTATTAAGAATCTGTTATAGATTCCCAGAATCAACATTAGATATGGACAGAGAAATGTCTTGAAATTGTTACAGTGATAAATACTACTGGGAATAATGTCATTGTGGGAAAACTTCCCAACTATAAAATGAGTAACAAGTGAGTAATTTCTCAACATTTCAACTAACTGAAAATCTTGAGTAAATAATCTTGGTAGAACTCAGTTATTCCTTGATGTATTAGTAGGTAGCTTTACATTTTATTGGTGTTGTAACTGCATAGGGAATAAATCTATTTTTGAATCTGTTTTGGTAAACCAAGGATGTTATAGAAGGTCTGGCCATAGAAAAAACTTGAATTAAGTGACAACAAGATGATTCTCAATAAATTACATTGAGGAATAAGCAAAAAAAAATTAAGTCAAGATTCATATCTGGGAGGACAAATATGAAAAATTAAGAAACCTAAATAGTGAAGTCAACTGACCTGCAGAAATAAGGAATTTATATATAAAGCTGGCTGAAATTTCTTTCAGTCAGATTTGTATAAACTGTCAGGAATTTTTAAGAATGGGAAGAATTTTAAACAAGGTTAAAAAACAACTGGGAAATCTCCATCTATAATGGAATGAATAATCACATAAGAAGGATGTAGGAATAGTAAGACTCTATAAGGAGTGGAAAAATCATCAGAGATACATCTTGGAGAGCATGAAATTTAAGAATAAAGTCCAAAACTCTTGCCAGAAGTCTAATTCAGCTTGTCATTGCAAAGAAAGTTAACACAAATAACAGAAGACTTTTTTTGGGGGGGAGAGGGGGTGGAATTCTATGAAGTGGGGAAAGAAACAAAGTTCAAATGAAAATACAGATCATTTATATTCTTTATTTAGTTAGTTTCAGAATGATTGATTGGTATAAAGGTATGGAAATACAGTTGATCAGACTATAAGGATTTCACTGGTATCTTGATGTTCAGGAAATTGTGAAAGGTAGGAAGGATAATATTAACGCAAGGGTTGTAAGATGAGTAGTGGGAGGCAATAAACACTGCAAAGAGTTATCAATGTGGAGTAAGATTCCTGGAGGATTTTGTCAATGCTTGGCCTTGGGGTCATCTTTTATGTAATGTTATTGATGACCTGAGTGCTAAAAGAAGGAATAAGGAAATTAATTGTGATATTACAAAAAGTTGAGACATCAGTACAAATAAATGAGGAAACATTAATTGAGTATGAAAGACGTAATAAATGAAATTACTTGTAGTTTACCATTAGGAAAATCAAGGTCAGTTACACAAATTGATATAATAAGTAAGCTGAAAATAACAAGAGAATTGCTAGGATGAATTGTTCAATTACATGCTCACTGATCCATTGTTACATGCTTGTCATGAAGAAAAGCAATGAACAAAAGCAAATGTGATCCTAACTTGTAACAGGGTGGATACTCCCAGCAAAGATAAAGAAGCTATAATACCTTTGCATAAGGCACTGTTAAGATCTCATCCAGAACACTCCCATTTTTGACAAGGAACAAGAGAAAAAGATGACTACAGGAAAGACAAAAGAAAACATACTTTAAAGAAGCTGGGAAAGACCTTGAATTTATTTTCAAAAATATGGGTAAAATGAAAGCATCACAGGGACACTGAGAATCCTTTCTCCTATATTTACTTAGCACTAGCAACTGCAGTAAAGTTGCTTTCCTTCTTTCTTGCTCTTCTCAACACAAGATACTTCCATACATGCCTATGCAACAGAAGCTTTGAGTGGAAAGATGAGAGGTTGTACGAGTTTGTGCACAGGATATGGCATCATCTAGTGGTTGACGCATGAAGCTGGCTCTGTCCTTCTCAAAACTGCAGGATGCCTTGTACTTTTTTTTTTTTTCTGCACCCTGGGTGAGTAATCTATCAACTAGTTTATGTGAATTGTACCATCAAAATTGGATTGCAGCAGGGCTGTATCTGCGGCATGGATATACTCATCTGGGAAATGCCCTTCTGGCTATACAAATGTGACTAAAGATAAGCATCCAAGGAACTTTCCTGGAAATTCAGGATAGTTCTTCAGCATTAGGTCAAAAGTAGAAAACTGAATTGCTGTTCGTGACTTACGTTTTAAACACAGTATTTAAGCAGGCTGTATCTCACTCCTATATGGTTGGGAAAATTTAGCAATTTTTTGGTAGAGGGAAGTCAATGAACATATGAAGAAGCTGATACAGTATGCTTGAAATTCCTAAAAGATTTTGACATGGACCATCACTGAAGACTAAATTAAAGAAAATTAAGCTGTCATGGGATCAGAGGAAAGGTCTTCTTGTAAAATTAGTAACAAATTAATAATTAGAAAACAAAGGTAGAAATAAATGGAGGGAGATTATCAAGTGAGTCTTCCAGGATCTCTGGTAGGATATGTACTGTTTAATGTATTCTTAAGTGATCTAAAAATTATGTTGAATAATGAAGTGATAAAATATCCTCATGAAACAAATTTTCTCAGCAATGAGCTGATCAGCTTTGAAAATAAATGTTTGAAAGCGGAATCTATCCTTCTGTCTATCTATAATTTGGGGTCTATCTATTTGATTGTTATCTGTCAAATCATAAAAGATATAGAAAGTTTTCTAGGGAATCACCACCCACTGTTATTTTTAAGAGAACTAGGGATGACCAGGACTTTTAAAACTAACAAAAGAAGTACTTTTCCTTACAGTGCGTAATTACTTTGTGGAATTCATTGCCACAGGATGTTGTGGAAGCTAAAATTATCACTGGATTCACAAAGGACTCAACAGATTCATAGCAGAGGGGCTATTAATCACAGTGGTCTGTTTGCTGCCCCCAACTCCAAATTAAATTGCTTGGTTGCCAGAAACTGAGAAATATTTGAGAAGCCATCTATGCTTGTCTCTCTATACACCTTTTGTTCAACTTTTCAAAGTTATTGCATACACCTTTTGGACCAATATGAACATTCCCATTTTTTTCATACTTTTGTAGGCCAAACAGTGTGAAGAAAGAAGAGGTACTAAGGCAAAGGTTAGCTGTTAACACAAGAATTGAGCAAGGTGTGTCACCAAGTATATTTAGGCAGGATAACAGGAGAAAACTGAAGAGTGTGCAGGAGAATGAGGATCTGTGGTGCCTTTCAAGAATGAAATAGTAGAAAGAGAAAAAAAAATCTAAGCTTGGTTTGAAATGAACACTGAAAAATTTATGAATAATCTGTAAGTGACATGTTTGCTTGTGATGGTGGAGATGCACTTCAAGGTTTTTTTTAGTCCCGTGTCCTAAACTGAAACCTAATCATTTTGAGGCAGCCCATCACTAATTGGAATATAGAGCTGTATGCATGAAGCTGGGTTCAGTTTCTCTAAGTTTCACCTTTGAAGTTGCATTAACCTTTAATGATTAAAAGAAAGCTAATAAAACCAGAGGGAACCTGAGATTTTCAAGTCATAATTTTTATGATGCATTATTACCACAAAACAGAGGAACGGTATTTATACTACATAAAGGTTTCTCTCATCTTTTGCATATATTCTGGGTCTATCAAAACCAGTTCAGAATATGGGAAAAAATGTGTCCTTGGCAACATCTTATCAAAACTAGAGTGATACTAGTACAAATTTGAGAGTGTATTTGTCCTATCTTCTGTTTCATCATCACTGGAGAAATATGTACAATAAGCTCCTAACTTACTATAAGACTAGAGTAAAAATAAAGCTTTTGAGCCTGAAGTATCTTAAGTCAGTATGACTCCATTCTGGTAATTCATAGTTTATGGAAATACCAAGCCAAATTATCCTAAGTGATCAGGAAAATAAAAACTCATGAAACAGCTTGGTAACCTTTTTCCAGTCTCTGCTGTGATGGGCAGGGAGTTCATAGCAAAATGTCAGTGCTGTAGGAGAAGATTGCTGTGGCCTGGCACATTTTCAGCTGAGTTTACAATGTGTCAGGATGTTCAACTGTGTGAGAAAAGAGCAGGGGTGTTTCAGTATGACCATATGATATTTTGTCCTGGTATGTTTTTCATATACACATATACCCACACCCTGGAGGAGGCAAAAGGACTGTGAAGTAGATGCAAAATCTGAGCCATTGCATTTCAGCCGGAGGACCACATGCTCTGTGAGTCACTCTGCACAGAGCTGATGCACTGGTTATTGTACTGGGACAGGTGGGGGAAGTCAAAACTGTTACTTTCAATTTTTAATAAAGGGGGTAGGCTAACATTACTGCTTTGTGTGCATATGCCAGAGACGTGACCTTGTACCTTAGACCCCTTTGAAACAGGCTTTGATTAGGTTTTCTGACATTTTAAACTGTTGACAGTTAAACAAAGTGAATTGTTTAAGTCCCAGTCCAATTTTTTTAAGAAGTCTTTGGAGACAAGTTCTGTTTAGAAAGCAAACCCAAGTTTGCACCCTATCAATCCATCCAGAATAGCTGACATATGATACAGCCATGGATCTCTGTATATACAGTAACAGAAAAATACACACTATTATGAAGCACAAATATAAGCCTACTTTATTTATTTAAACGAGTTCAGAAGCCCTTAGAATACTGAATACAAGGGTTTCATAATGGTTTCTTAAATTCAATTACTACTTAATTGGGAAACTGTCTTGGGAAACTCCCATTTTTACATTCCTGTGGTAAGTTTAACAGCAGTTTAAATGGAACTGTAAGAACAAAAACAAACAAAAACACCAATTTTATTAAACTGCTAATAAAGCAGATCTCATAATAGTTAATAAAAGTGTTTCCCGATTTCATCTCTTCCCCCATCTGCTTTTTTGTCTTCTTCTCCTCCCCTTGTTTCTCTGCCTCTCAGTTTCCTTCCTCTATTTCCTTCAAAACATCCTGTTTCCTGCTCCTCTTCTGCATGTACGCATGTTTCCCTGTTACATGGTTCCCAATGCCAAGATCCCGTATCCTCCAGAAATGTCCTGCTTGTCTACATCTTTGACATCCAGTGACTTTGGGCATTTCCCTTCTACAGCTCTGGGAGGTTTCTGTGCAAATGCTGAGGGTGACTATATCCTGAGGGTGATCACAGATTCTGCCTCTCTTTTGTTTGTAGAATTGTTTCTCCTCACCACCAAAATCTGCCTCGGAAACATGGCTTATTTATTCTGTCCTAGAAATTAAATGCACCATGCTCCTTGCCTCAGTTTTCATTTTGATATACAACATTTATACTGCTATTAGTCCAGATTTATACTGCTATTAATCCAGCAGAGTTCCTGTGTAGCTGCTACAAACAATGAAAACCAGGAGTCCTTTATGGAGAGGCACAACATTTTTTAAAGCTCATCCACACCCATATCACTGATCCTTGCAAGACAATGTTTTTACTGTGTTTGCTTCTTCATTGTTGCCATAGACAAGAACATCCAGTTGTTCCTTCTCAAAAAACTTCAGCATGTCTTCACATGACACATACAGTACAATGAATGATCAGGAGCAGCCAGTGTGGGTTTTTGAAAGGCAGGTCCTGTCTGACTAACCTGATCTCTTATGATAAGAGGACCCACTTAGTAATAGATGACAAGAAAAACTGTTGATGTTGTTTATCTGGATTTTAGTAAAGTGTTTGACTGTTTCCCACAATATTCTCCTGGATAAACTGTCTGGTCATTGCTTGGACAGGTTCTCTGGGTGAAGAAACTTTGCAGAAATATGAACATTCCCTTCTTTTTACTCTTTATTATTATTATTATTATTATTCTTTTGTAGGCCAAACTGTGTGAAGAAAGAAGAGAGAACCAAGGGCTAGCTATTTCCACAAGAATTGATCAAGGCGCATCACCAAGTAGGTTTAGGCAAGATAACAGGAGAAAACTGAAGAGTGAGCAGGAGAATGAGGTTCTGAGGTGCCTTTCAAGAGTGGAATAGTAGAAAAAAAAATCTAAACTTGGTTTGAAATGAACACTGAAAAATTTATGAATAATCTGTAAGTGACATATTTGCCTATGATGGTGGAGATGCCATCACATCACACAGAACTGGCTGGATGGCTGGGCCCAAAGTGTTATTGTGAATGGAATTAAATCCAGTTGACAACCAGTCACAGGTGATCTTCCCCAAGGCTCAGTATTGGAGCCAGTTTTGTTTAACATTTTTATCAGTGATCTGCATGAGGGGATTGAATTCACCCTCAGTAAATTTGCAAACGACACCAAGTTAGGTAGAACTCTTGATCTGCTTGAAGGTAGGAAATCTTTGCAGAGGGATCTGGATAGGCTACATTGATGGACTGAGCTCAGTAACATTCAACAAGGCCAAGTACTGGATCCTGTGCTTGGGTCATAACAACCCCATACAGCAGTATAGATGTAGGGAAGAGCAGCTGGAAAATTGCCTGGCAGAAAAGGACCTGGGGGTGCTGGCTGACAACTGGCTGAACATGAGCTAACTGTGTGTGCAGGGGGCCAAGAAGGCCAATGGCACCCTGGCCTGCATCAGAAAAAGCACAGCCAGCAGGACTACGGAAGTGATTGTCCTCTTGTATGCAGCACTGATGAGACTGCACCTCCAATATTGTGTTCAGTTTTTGGCCTCTCACAAGAAGAATATTGAGTTGTTCAAATGTGTCCAAAGAAAAACTATGAAGCTGGTGAAGGGACTAGAAAACAAGACTTATGAGGAGTGGCTGAGGGAACTGGGGTTGCTTAGTCTGGATGAGAGGAAGCTGAGGGGAGACCTCTGCTCTCTACAACTACCTGAATGTAGGTTGCAGTGAGTATGGTATTGATCTCTTTTCTCAGATGACAAGTGATATGAAACAGTCTCAAGTAAGGAAACAGAAGGAACATTAAGGAAGCAGTCTCAAATTGCACCAGGGAGGGCTTAGTTTGGTCATTAGGAATATTTTTTTAATGAAGATGGTGGTCAAGCATTGGAACAGGTTGCCCAGGTTGGAGGGTGGAGTCCCCATCCTTGGAAGTATTTAAGAGGTGTGTTGACGTTGCACTAAGGGATGTGGTAAGTTAGGTTGATGGTTGGACTTGATGATATTGACAGTCTTTTCCAATGCAGATGATTCTATGTTTCTATTCTATGATCTTCTCCAATTTATTCAAAGCATATTGCTTAGGTTGATGTGATACTACACAGAAAAACATTATTCCTCCAGTTCATTGATGTCTGCCTAAATAAGTTAACCCCTTGTCACAGAATCACACAGAATCACAGAATTGTAGGGGTTGGAAGGGACCTCGAAAGATCATTGGGTCCAACCCCCAATATAATTTACTTTCTTGTGGATTGGGCCTTCTTTTCTGTCAACCCTGAAAATGAGAAGTCTTTTTTCACCTTTTTGCCCTCTGAAGTAAAATCCTATCCTAAAAAAATCCTAAAAACTATCAAATAAAATACTCATTCATTTTTAAATGTTTCAGTCATGTCTTCATTGTAAATAACATCTCAGCCTTGAGGAAAATGGGAGTTTCTAAAGGCTGAAAATCATAGAATCATTCAGGTTGGAAAAGACCTCTAAGATCATCTAGTCCAACCTTTAACCTAGTACTAAAGTCCACCACTAAGCCATTCTACTGTTCTAAATCTACACGTTTCTTGAAGACCTTTGCCCCATCCCTAGAGGTGTTCAAGGCCAGGTTGGAGGGGGCCTGGGTGGCATCTATTTGGTAGGCATCCTTGCCTATGGAAGGGGGGTTGGAGTTATATGGCCTTTAAAGTCCCTTCCAACCCAAGCCATTCCATGATTCTATGATTTTATGATTTTATGACCTCCAGGGATGCTGACTGAATCACTTCTCTTGACAGCCTATTCCAATGCCACACAGACCTTTCAGTAAAGAAATTTCTTCTAATATCCAAACTAAACCTCCCCTGGTGCAACTTGTGAGGCCATTTCCCTTCATTTTTTCACTTAACACAAATCTCTTTATTTAGTTAAAATAATCAAGTGTTTTTGTTTTTGTTTTTGCTGCTGGTGGTTTTTGTTTGTTGTTGTTTTTTATTTTTTTAAATCATATTACATTTAAGTTTTTTCACGAGTGTCAAAATCATTACTTTTCCTTAAAGTTAATTATGTTTAATATTCTACAAATAATTTTTTTTATTTTTTTTTTTATTTTTTTATTTTTTTTACCACAGTCTTTGCTTTACATGCTCCTCAACTGTTTCACCTTGTTTTCAGAACAGCTTGACTGCAGCTATCCAAATCTCTCTCAGGAAACTTTCTTAACTTAATACCATACTAGTGATAAGAAAAATGAAAAATAAGAAAGTAACACAGCAACAGAGTCCCCTCAAGCAGCTTACAATCTAACCCTGCTTCACTTCATCATTTTATTCTGGTCCCCAAATATACCTGGTCACAATCTGAGCTGCTGCTTAAGCAGCTCACGTTTCTACAAACTTTTCACAGGGAAAGCGGTAGGCTTTGGAGACCAGCCCTGCACTTATTCTCCAATGCTCCTGAAGTGTATGAACTCATTTCTGTCACTGATATTACTCTTTGAAAGCATTAGATGTTACCTAAAATGAGGGCTAGAAATACTGGAGAATTTGACATCTAATTTTATATTTTGAACCATAATTACTTGCAGGTAGATTCATACCATTTAGCCACAGCCTAGCTACAGTCTGCAGTCTAACAGGGAAAAATAAAACTAAAAAATACAGTCCAAACATCTAGTGGCTTGAGATGACTGTTTCTTTCTGTTGACTAAGAAAGAAGCATTAACCTACTCAGGTTAGGTAGCAAAAATCCAGGTCCCGGATCACAGCTGCTATTTTGTCAATCGATATTATGCATTTTATCCTCAGTAAATATTCATTGGAGCCTTGGAGAAGATGCCTTTTTTTTTTTTTTTGGCTTCTTTTCATTATAAAGTTTTTTTAAAGGTTTCATTGTTCTTTCTGGTGGACAGTGGTTCCTGTTGGTGCATTCTCTCTATTCCACCGTCTCTGGTGGATGGCTAAGCAATGTACCTCAGCACCCATTTACAGGCTTCTCTAGTCTTCCACCACTAATTAAATATGAATTTTGAGCTAAAATCTATTGAGTTGCAGACCAGCTGAATCCTTCCTAAAATTAATGCTCTGCTAACTGATGGGAGAATGTTTTCATTACTGCATTTGACTCTCTTGAGTATATCTATTGAGACTGATTTGTCCTTGTTTCATACACATTTAATTATTTTAGCTTAAGTGGAATTAATACCTAATACACAGTTATGTGATCAGGTACAGCTATGCATGATACTCTCCCTAAACAAATTTTATTTTTATAGTAATTGCATTAAAATTAACTTTGAATGTGTTATGGGGCATTCCCAGGTCTGTGAGAGTCCTTTGGTGGCTCTGAGGTTTTTATTTCCACATCTGACCTACAACTGGAAGAGATGATATTTCTGTAATAAAAATTCTGCATTCTCAGATTTTTAGAATTCTTAGTCAGAAAAACATTAAAGTGATGGTTGTGTGTTCAGAACCAGAAAAGACTGTCACAGTAATCTTCTCTGAGCTTCTGCATAAGACAAAATCTCCATTTAATCATTTCTGCATCAAGCCCATATCTTGTGTTTGAGGAACCACATAGCTTCTACAGAGATATTAAAATATTGCTCAGCTGTTGTGGGACACAGTAAATTTGTAAGTATTGACAATGCTGAATCCTGTCTTCATCAGTTATTCCACAGCGTCTGCGGGAGTAATGGGGTTGGCAAATCAGATGGAGTATCTCTGGAGCTCCAGAATGTTAACCTCATAATAAACCATCTGCTCTCTGTATGACAAACTGCGATGCAGCACATTGTCAGTATTTACGAATGATAAATAATAATAATAATAGATCTGTTTCTATAGTGCTTCCAGCGGATAGCAGCTGATCATGCTTACTGAATCCAGGGGAGGAATGCCAAAAGGAAAACAAATGAATATAACCAGCTGTGGAGCTATTTTTGAAAAGCTGAGGAATTCAGCTGGTTGCTTTCTATTGCCTTTAAAGGTGGTATAGTGATATCTCAGTTATCCATACAGCCTTCATACTAAAATGGATTGTTATTTGCTTTCAAAATGTTTTAAGAAACTGTGGGACCCCATTGGCTCACAGAATACTTGTGCGTGTGAATGATGCACATAAACACTGCTCTGTGCGTACTGTCTGACATCCAAGGCCCCTCTGTCCATCACTTCTTGCACTGAAGGAAATATAGCATTGGAGTGTCTGCCCAAACATCACTGCTCCAAGGCCCACTGGTGCCTGTACATGTACCCTGCAATGAAAGCAGCATCATAAGTCCAAGGCTATTTTGTGCATCAGCTCTTATATGGATGCAAAAGCAGAATCACAAGTCCAAGGTCTTTCTGCCAAAACTCTTGCACTGTGGTTCAAAAGCAGTTACAAGGCCCTTGCTTCTGCCAGGACAATTTAAATGAAGATGATTGAAACTTAGGATGGGTGCGATTTTAAGTGTCTTGCTGAAACATGCTGTAAAACTAGTCTGCAGAAAAAGGAGAAATGCTATAAAAACTGTGTTGCTGTATAAGTGAGACTTGGCAGGTCTTCCTCAGCTCCCCCAGCAGCCTTTTTTCCCCCCTTTTTTCCTCTGGCAATGAGCCTTAAAAAGACCTCAAAGACGTTTATATGCTGACCAAAGAAACTCTTTCTATAAACAAGCAAGAAGGGTTTATATTAAATGTATGTTGTTTATCATTGCCATTGTTGCAGTATATTAAGATAACAGGCGAGACAGAACATTGACAGCTCCTAAAGCCACTGAATAAACCTAAGCCTGCACGTAGCTTGCTGCCTGGGGCTCCTTAAAGCTACTGCCTTGGTTTTCCTCTTGCCTATGCTTGTTGATTTCTATCAAAATAAGTTAGAAAGCAACTCATCAGTCCTATATAATTCCATGAACATTTCCTCTCACCTCCAAACGGGAAGGTCAGCTTCTGAACAAACTTTGATTCCACAGCTTTGAAAGAGTCTGTTGTGTTTCATTTTGTTTTGAATGGCATAATTATCAGTAATTATTGGGAAACGAGCAGGAGTCAGAGGCAATTCCAAAGCCACCCAGAATAAACTATGCATTGTTGCATGGTTGTAGCACGGTTGTTTTACAGAATCACCATTCTGAAATAGTTGGAAGTGACAGTTTCCTTCTCAGGGAGGGAAGAGGGCAAAGAGCTATACTGATGATTTAAGGTTAATCTTTACATTCAGGAAGAAGATGGAGCTAGAGAACACAGAGACATGGAGAATATCCCTGTGTAGTGCATTTTGCCTTATAAGTGAATTTTCTTAGATAGATACTGTATCCAGACAAAGACTTGCAATGTCAGAATGTCAGAACAAATGAAAAAAATCTTTTAAACCATGCATAAGGCAAACAATGAAATTTCCACTGAAGAACATAGAACTAAAAGATTAGAAAGAATGACATTATTTAGTTTTTAATGACAGACTTAAAATGAGGTTCTTAGAATAACTGAGAGTTAGTCCTAATTTTAAATAGTCCTACAGACCTATTTTTTTCATGTAAATTAATAAATAATTGTCATGTTGCATGAGTTATATCAACTGTGAGGTAATGAAGACCATAAAACAGAGAACTTGATGGGTCAGTGATTGCTAATGGACTACAGACTGTTGTATGCCATGGGTTCATTGCCAGGCTGTGTTTAAAGGATGCTCTCTCTCTCTCTCTCTCTCTCTTTCTCACTCATATTTATGCACTGTTTAATTGCAAAGCAAGAGTGGATTCATGATCTGAATGCAGATACTAGTGCCACATCCAGACCCTGAAAGATGATGGGTAATGGTTGTGGGATCTCAAAATAAGGTCACGCTTCTCAAAAGCTTTGGCAAAATTGAACTCTTGTTCCACCAGGACCCATCCTTGGTCAGCAGTCTCTCTCTGATGGCAGTGGCTAAAAGGCTCTGTAGGTGCTGTATGCACAAAGTGACTTCTGAAAGGAGATGTCTGTGGAAGGTTAGTCTCTTCCTTCAATTCTACCTTTTCTGCTGTTTCCCCAAGACTGACTGGATACTGAGGCCTGACTGAATCATTTAATTCCGTGGTGGCAGCTGCAGTAAGGCAGGGCAGATTTATGGATCCAGTATTGGAGTGTGACCATGGAAAAGGTGGTTACATTCCTGTTACTGGAGAGGCAGAAAGAACTTCTTTCCAAATGCAAGGCATGCACCTCCCATCTACACATGCAAAAGCAAACAGATGACATACACAAGTGTGCCAAATGCATTAATACACATTAATTATGCCCAGATGTGCATAAGATTTCATGAGTGCCACAAGCTACAGGAAGCAGCTACAGAGCAGCATAGCTTTGGGTTGTCGACCAGATGCCCAGGCTAGGATGAAGAGGAAGCAGTGATCAGCAAGGAAGTGATCAGCAAATGAAAAGGGAGAATATGTCCTGCATTACTCTATAGGAGCATTACTTGTACAGCCTGATCACAACTGCCTAAATCAGGCTCTTCCACACAACAGTGCTCCTGGGGTTTGATACATAAGTAAGAGATAC
Organism: Cygnus atratus; assembly: GCF_013377495.2. Lineage (NCBI taxonomy): Eukaryota > Metazoa > Chordata > Aves > Anseriformes > Anatidae > Cygnus > Cygnus atratus. The sequence continues at coordinate 13,183,389 of NC_066364.1, read as the reverse complement.
AGGAAGGTTTAAGATCCCACTGAGCCTGGAGCTAATTTTGCTGTTCTCACACTGTTAGGTATGCATAAGCCCAGCTCTGCCTGGCGTCCACTAATCCCAATTGTAGTGAAGTCTGTTTCTTGATATAAAGACATATATCTGAATTAAATTTCCCTTAAGAAGCTTGTACATTTAAATTCAAAGCCTATTCAGTCTTATGGCTGCTGCAGTTCTGTGTGGATAAACAGAAGATCCATAATTGAAAAAGAGTCCATTAGAAGAGCAGAGAGGAAATGAAGGGCGTGAATTTGGTGATTATGAAGGTGAATGATTAATAGCATGTATTAGTGCCAGACATAACACAGACAGACGCTACCCCAACCATGCAGGTCTGCTAGTATTTAAAAATGATATCTTCCACCCCTTCTACTCCAATCTTGAGCCATTCTGGCTCTGGAAACAGTCACTAGTGTTAAATTGTTAGCGGTTTTGTAATGAGAACAAGAGGAGAAAAGAATACCTTAAAGAACATGTCATTGGGATGACTGAGGCCAAAGCTTGCAGAAATAGGACTCCACTGTCATTTGAAACACTTGTTTTTTCTCCTGCGAATAGATGCTAGATAGCAGAGTGTGACAGTATATCCTACTGAACATTTAAACAACCAGAAAGCAAAAGTACACGTATAAATAAGAGTTTTGCTTGTCCTGTGTGCCAGATTCCTTTTATCAATACAATTTTCTGAGACTTTAGAAGATATTTATGAATTGAAGTATAGAATGACATCCTTGATTTTTTTTTTCTGCTGCACTGTAAAATATTTTTTTGTGTGTCTCAGTTGCTCTGCCCTACATCCTCCATTCAAAATGTAGTGACATTTGCTAAAAGCAGACAGATCTTGCACTAGGGGTTGACATTTGTTTCCACAATATCTTCTGTCCTGCTAAGCAACTGCATGCGATGTACTTAGTTCACGTTTTACTGGGGATATTCTGTAGAAGGATGCTTGGCTTTGGCCAAAGAAATCATTCCGTTTCAACAATGGTGATTTATTTGGCAACTTTTCTGTAAAATGAGCTTATAAAGCAGGAGTTACCTGGTGTGTATATTTTTATGTTAATTGAATCAATATAATGACAGCATCAGTCATACACTTTCTCTTAAATGACTGTTCGGCTTAAGAGAAATACATCTATTTCTTTCTGTTAGGCTGCCAACAGCTGAAAATACATCAAGATGTTATTTTGGAAAGAAACGCTGACATTTAGCTTTACTGTTTGTAGCATTAGTGTCATAGTTCTTGTCACAAATTCCCCTATAAATCTGAGCTGTGAGACCTTGAGAGACTTGCAAATAGGTTAAAATACAATGTAAAACAAACTGATAATAGTGCAATCTTATCTACTTTTCAAGCAGTCTTTTAAATGCAGATATCCTTCCAGAAATACATGTAGGGGGATGGATGAGTCCAGGACTTTGTGTGAAGAGACCTTTTAGTGTTCTGTTCCAGAAGTGGTTACCCATTTCCTGTTTGATTCTGGGAGGTCACATACATTTTGTTTCCTCATTAAAACAAAATAAAATAAAATAAAATAAAATAAAATAAAATAAATAAAATAAAAAAGGATTATTGTGAATTCGTTAATTGTGCTCTCTGGTCTCTTAAAGTGTGTCTTTTTTAGGGACATTTAATACACTTGTAGTTGCAACTAGGTGATCTATGTGATCACAGTTTTGTTTTGTTTTGTTTTGTTTTGTGTTTTTTTACGGTATCTCTCTTCCAACAGGATTTGAAAATGAGAAAAATTAGAGGATCATAGGATCATGAACCAAATTGAGATCTTTCTGACTGTGGGAGTATTTAGAATATAAAAGTGTGAATAATCTATTTTCTGTCTGGGTTTCTCTGAGTTCTAATTAGAAACATGTGACTATATTACCCTTTCCATTGGCCAAGTCTACTTTCATCTACAGATTTTAGATCTGTATAACTAGAATTAGTGATGGAATTTGGCTGTGATATTTACAAAACCATTTCCTAAAGCTCCACGATGGAGCAATGAGAAACACAAACTGAGGAAAGTTTTATTAGTTAAAATACTTTCCTGAAGCTATTGTCTTCCAGAGTGGTATTATGTGAACACATTTTTAAATATCTGGCTAGACAGATAGACAGGTAATAGACTGTAAGTGCAAAAGCTTACCATTCATGGGCCAGAACAATTTTCTCCCATGTGAATAAGAAGGTAGTGCTACCCCTTTTGGCAGCAAGATCAGAGGAATGGTGGTCTTCTGTCAAAAGCTTTTCCCTCAGGGCATACTCCCAGGATTGCGATGTGGCAATAATTTTCTAATTGCTACTAACTGCTCCTTAAGGGCTGGATTGTAATGGAAGCCTTTGTTTTTGCTTTAACTGTGAATCAGCTGAATCAGAATTTTTATTCCTTGTGGAGAGTTTAAGACCAGGATTTCAGGTTCAAAGTCTTTTTTTCCTGGAAACCCTTGCTTGTGAATGCTCATGTGTTTAAACTGAAAGGAGGCTGCTAAAACTGTTTTCAACCTCTTAACATTCCTGTTACAAACTACATTTACAATAAATTCTTTGAAATTCATTATGCTTACAATAAACTTCTATCTTGAAGCAAATTGTTCCATAATAGTCTCTCTCAAGGTTTTCTATGTTGTCCTCTAAAGCATCTGTTATTGGATATTGGCCAAGGAGATGGCATTAAGGACTGCAGATCTGACCCTGTATGCAAATATATAGAATCACTGACAAGTTGGTTAGGAGGGGCAGCTGGAGGTCTGCTCCAACCTCTTTCCCTCTAACAGCAGTCACCATGTTGGGTCAGGTTAGCCCTGGGTTTGCACAGCTGAGTCTCAAAACCTCTAAAGACAGAGAAACTACCTCTTTGGTAATCTGCTTCCATGCTGCAATACTCTTCAGGTAAATAAGTTTTTCCTAATGCATAGTCAGACCCTCCCAAGCTGTGGCATGTAGCTCTTGTGCCTTGTTTTACCATCTGCTACTACCAAGAAAAGTTTGGCCCCGTCATCTTTGTAGCTCCCCATTGCAGGCTTGGGTTAGATTACCTCTTAGCTTACAGTTTTGCCAGACTCGAGGAGCTCAGCTCCTTTAAGTTTTGCTCACAGGCTCTTAATCATCCCAGTAGCTCTATCTGCTGGACCACAAGATTTCCAAAAACTTTCTTGAACTGGGCACTCAGAAACCCAGCACAGTATTCCAGGTGCATCCTCCTCACTGTCAGGCAGTGGGGGATATTAGCTTTCTTTGACTGACTGACCACACTTCTCTGGATGTAGCTATATATAGCTTACCTGACATGATAAGAGAACATTGTTGGTTATATTTAGCATGCCACTTGCATAACCCCTGGATCATTTCCTGCCAATACTCTTGACCTGTATTGAGGCATTCAAGGCCAGGCTGGATGCAGCTCTGGGCAGCCTGCTCTAGTGGTTGACAACCCTGCCCAGAGCAGGAGGGTTGAAACTAGATGATCTTTAAGGTCCTTTTCAACCCAGGCCTTTCTATGATTCTATAATTCTATGATTCTATGATTCTATGCAGGGTGTTGTTCTACCGTAGGTACAGGTCTCTGTACTTCTCCTTGCTGATTGTTATGAATCATTCCCATGATTTGAACAAGTTTTATTTCAGTCTTCTGTACAAACACATGCATTTGTTATTGTAGGATTGTTTGTGTAAACTTCTTAAAATCTTCTCATGCTGTTAAAATTTTTATAGAAAATTTAGTCCAAAGAGAGTATGTGTAGTCTACACAATGCATTGTTTTAGTCACATTAGACTTAAAAATATATATTGGGATTATATTGTTGAAGTCTTCAGAAAAAGAAAGTTTTGTGTATTTACTGATCAACTGATTTATTAAAATCTTCCCATCCTCCCAAGAAAGTGATACCTGATTTTGCGCAGCTGGAACTGAGTTTGACAGAATTTTAATTTAACATTTCTCACGTTGGCTAGTTTTCATTTAGAGCTTTATATCTTAAGCATAAACACAGGCGCACACATATATTGCAGGGGCTCAGTTTACTCTGCAACACACAATGAAACAGCAAAGCCAGACTGCTAATATGTATTTAAATATATATATGATATGAATGCCAGTATAGGGTTCCAGGCAGCTCCAAGATAAAATAAGCCCTCTGTAATCATTCTTGCTATTATTTTCAAGCATTTTGGAAAATCTGGGGTATGACAAAAAAGAAGTACACTTTAAACACTTCTGAATAATGTCTTCATTCAAAATAAGATCCTCTTCTTGTAGAAACTATTTCCAGAGAAAACAGCTAGTGCATAGACGTGATAAGGCAGGGGCAACACCTCACCACCCCGAAAGGAGGCACACTAGGCTCAAGCAAGCAATCACAAGTACCCCAGGCATCTTGCCGGCAGCTTCCTGTGAGAAGCAAGATCCCAACCTAAAGGACTGCACAGCACCTGCTTGAGTGAGGGTAGCAGAATTCATGGCAGGGGGTGGGGTGGTGGAATTAGATGATCTTTAAGGTTACTTCAAACCCAAACCATTTTATGGTTCTATGATAAAACCAAGTGACCATAAAGAGGTGAGGAGACAGCAAAACTTCTGGCTGCATCTTCATTCAAGGTGAACCAGCCAGCAGAGCTCTGTCAGAAGGACACTTGCAAAGATGTTCTTTGCAAAAGAGATGGCCTGAGCAGTGGAAACACATGCAAAGGATCATGGCATGACCAAGGGATGGAGAGCAGCAAGAAGTGTTATCATTATGGTTCTGCTGGGTTAAGAGAAAAAATGTTTGCATCCTGAGGAGTTTCAAAGAAGGTTCTTCCAGCTGGCCACTGGCAGGAAAGTACTAGTAGGAAGTGGATAGATTTATTTATTTATTTATTTATTGTAGTTTTGGTCTAAAGAATCTCTAGTTTCATTGGATGACAGAGATTTTGAAGTAAAGCTTCTGCAAAGGCTGTTTTCCTTTGTCTCTCCTTAGCAATAAACGTCAAAATGTGAACACATACGTCTTAGATCTTTAACTTTGCCAATACTGTGGAGATGGAGAGAAGAATTAAAGGACTTTGTCTCCAGTCAAGAGAAATCCAGATGAGTGCAGTGCAGCCACTCTTGTTCCTGGTTGTACTGGGAAAGCCACAATGGGAGAGACAGAGATGGCTGCACTGACTCTGCTCATGGAGGAATGAATTCTTCTACAGCACTTTCTCCTCTTGTTTGGCAACCCCAGAAACAACCTGTTCCCAGGAAGAAAGCATGATGTAGGAACTGATCACAGGATGACTGCAGCTCCTGAGCTGGCACATCTTCCGTCCATTTGTTAGAAAGGGTGCAGATAATGTTACCTTTTGAATACGTCCAAACCTGTGTGAATACGTCTAGCTCAGGAATGATTTGAAATTTTAATTTGTTTTACTCTGAAGAGAATTCCATATGTCCTATTTCTGGAGCTCCGTCATGATATCTCATCTCTATGTTCTTTTAAACTGTGAAGTTACTCAGCACTCTTCCCTGAGTAGCCTCAGATTTCACTGTTTATTTGTTACCAGTTTCTAGGTCTACCCTAGTATTGCCAAAGAACAAAATAAAATCATGGGATATTTTAGCTACTGTCACTTCAATATTCATTGCTTAGATTAACATTATCTCTTGAAAGGGAATGCCAATTACTCAGCAGTTTTACTAGTGAGGTTTTACATTAGTGACTGGAAACATTTATAGTAAATCCATGAGATTTTAAATTTATTTCAAACAGTAGTGATTCTAGTGACATCTGAGTCGTTTTGACTCCAAACTTCAGTTTTGATAGGCCCAGTAGTAACATTGTTAGAAACTCTTGCAACTGAAGGAATTATGTTTTGGGGCTTCTACACTGACTTTTTTCCCTTGTGCAGCTGATGGTTTTAATTGGCTAAAATGAGTTTATAATTAATAAGCACAATTATAATTATAATTACCATTATAATTAATAACACAACTAAAATTGTGTTATTAATTTCCAGAATTCATATATCATGTTAAGCGCTAGCCACCACTCTTTTCATGATCACAAAATGTTTGAGAATATTCATTTTATTTTGCATCTAGTTACAGCATCCTCTCTGAAATAAACTTGCAATATTAAACAAAATGTTCACTTTTTCAGCATTGTGACGCATGTCCAGATACGGTATAAAGTAAAACAAAATGAAACCCTTCACATGTAGAGTTTTTTAATAATAAAACCAAGAAGTTTAACATAATCACTTAGTATGTATTGGTGACTTCATTTTACAATATTTGACACACAAGTAATAACAATACAATCATCAGGGCTGAGTTACATTTTCCATAAACCATGTATTTTAGTAGCTCTATACTTTTATCATTGCATGGATAAGATGCATAAAGGCTTATTTTGAAATGTTTTCTCATCAGGAAGTTTTGGTAGTATTAGAAGAGCTTTTACAGAGGAAAGCATAAAGGACTTGTAATAGCTAGCAAGCATGACATCATTAAAAAGCAATGAATATTCCTGTTCTAATCCAGGCCACACGTCCTGCTGCCCTGGAAGACGGCCAACCCAACATCCTTTTAGGGTTACAGGGCAGGCTGTGGCCTTTCACAGTTTGCTTTAGTAATCTGTGCATGTGGAATATTCACTGGCAGGCATTACAATAAAATCTAAAATTACTCCATCAGAGAGCTGGTGTTCCACCCTTCCTGCATTCTTCCCTGACAGTGAAATTGCCCCAAAAGAGCTTTATTGCATTTCTGTGAAGGACTGTGAACAGAGCTGATAGAGTCTTTTGCAGGGTCTTTCAGATGATTCAACAGCATGTTTCTCTTGAAAGGAAAAACATTATTTACACTGTTTAAAACTATGTTATACTGATATTCTTATTAGTTCCATTGCACAAACCCATTAGGGTTTAATTTTGCAATCTTTTCTCTATATTTTCAGTGAATTTTTCAGATGACCAGAGGAAAAATGATCAGACCTTTCCCTTACACAACATGGCTATCACATTGGCTGTGCAAAGTAGAGCTCTCTGTGCCCAGGCATTCTGCCATACTAAATCCCTTTACACCATCCTTTTAGGGAAAAAAAAGGAACTGCAAGCTGCAGCAAAAAGAACAGTTCAAGATTCCCTGATGTTATTTAAATGACAAAACATAAGGAGCATAAAAAAATTCAGGATGCTGCTTTTTATCTCCCAGATAATGTCCTCAGAAGCATTCAGGGGACATATTCATATTGCCAGCACCTGATTTACATGATGAAGGAAGATCGTAGCAGTAACATGCAGTCTGTAATGCACAGGAGAATTTTATGTGCCTCAGGAGTACCTTAGAGAAAATATTATTTCTCTGAATAAGTAATAGAGAGAGACAGATGTCTCTATAGACCTCACAATGAGATCTTGTCTCCCTAAATATAGATAGCACATATTGTTTGACTTTCTTTATTGACTGTATGGGAAATGTACACATATCCTTTAAAAGAATTCTCTAGGGACCTAAAATTCAGGTATAATAAAGATGCTTCTTCCAGGTGACTTGATATTATCCATTTCTTTCCAGGCTTCCTTAAGCACCAATGAACAGAAATAGCTTCCTCTGAGAGGATCCAAATTTTATTTGTGTTTTGATTCCTTTGGTAATATTGATCATTGTCCACTGAAACATGTTTGAATCCAAGAGAATGATCCTTTTGTCTTCTGGAGTACTTTATAACATGCTTTGGGGAAAGCCTGGATTCAGAAATATCTAACCATCTTCATGCCAGGTTCCTATACCAGCTGTACCAACATTTACTGCTCCAATTTACAAGTTTGGACAGCAGTTGAACAGCTGCCATGATCCAGATTAAATACAACTACTTCACTTTATTTATTTATTTATTTATTTTTAACAGATCACCCTATGATCTGTCCTACATCATGGTTTCACAAAGTGTTGGGTCACCACAGCTCAGGAGGTGATGAAGTACAGCACAGCTTCTTGTACTGTCTGCCCCCCAAAGCTAACATCTCCTGAAATTACACCCAGAGGCACATAAATTAGATGACTAAAGTAAGACAGCTGAAAGAACTCCCTTAGTTACTACACAATTTGGTTCTACAAAGTAGTTATTAATTACATTTAGACCAAAATGAGTTACAGGATGTCAGACAGAAAAGCAACATTCACATTCAGAATTCTTTAGTAAGTGTTCAGTTGCAAAGACCAGTATGAAAAAGTATGTTTGGAAAATCTGTACAGCTTTTTAAAATCAAAATCAGTTCCCATAAAGTGAACTATTGTCTGGAAGAAATGAAGTTGCTCATAGGTAGTTATACTGAGAAAGACAGCAGGAACTGAAATATCCCTAGGTGATTTATAATAAATAGAATCATTTACCAGTCAAGACAATCCCAGAGAGACAAGGTGAAGGAAATGCAGACACTCTGAAATGTATTGTTACACTGGTAAGCACATCAATTCTTTGTCTTGCTGTTTTTGTAACTGTTATACTGTATAACAGAAAAAGAAATGTATTACAAAAGCACTCTCTTGGATTCTGTCTATGGCTACCATTTTACTGCCAAATCTATCCCTTTGCCTGGCTGCACAATGTATACTATCTACAATTTAAAAAAAAAAAAAAGGCAAAAATTTGTGGGTGTCTCTAGCTTCTTTACACCATGATATAATGCTCTCTGATATACATTATCAGAAATCTTAAGAAGTGGTAGAGTTGTCTAGAGGTGAAGAATGACATATTGATCTCTCCTCCAGTTCCTTTATATCAAATAGAAACAGCCTTAGCTACTTCTGGAAAATTCATGTCTACTTTGGCAAGGAGTGTTTTATTGCAAGACCTGTCCCCTGACGATCCCCTTGCAACACTGATCAAAGCAATGTGAGCTTTGGAAAGGTGAGAGGAAATTGAGACAGTATGACATGTCTTGACTTGTATGTCATGACAAGTCATGCCTTGACTATGTAATTTGACTTTGTGCATTCAAGTGTCTCCAAACTGAATACTCCAAACTTCTTATCAAACTCCAGCACTGGAAACATTGCCGTTATCTACTGCCTCTTCACAAATTCAGCTCTTTCTTACCATGACTGAAGTTTTGGCATCTTGAAAGGGACCAGGCATGTAAGTATGAGAGAAATGCTTTATTTTCAGTGCTTTCTGGAGGCCTTCTCATGTACCCACAAATGTTGTTGTAGTCTACCTCATTGCCTAAGTTATAAGACATATACCTTTACCTCATAGGCCCCCCCACAGCCACAACTAACATGGGAGCAGAGCTCAGTGAGCAATTTGGCTAGGTGCCCCTGCCTGGAGCACACTCTGTTGCAGGAAATCATATGTAAAAACAGAGAGGCATGCAAGCAGAGGAAAGTCTGGTAGCAGAGTTTATGTACAAAACTTTCCTTAGGCAGTGTGATCATAAACTGTTCCCTGCACTACATTACACATCCACTGTTCTCTACTCCTGTTATTGTCTTCATTTCCCTCCTTCCTTGTCTCTCTCAGACCTGACTTTTAGTGACAGAGTTTCATAGGAAGGGAAAACATATGGTTTTCCATGCTCTCTACAGTACTGCATGACTCCAGAGACAGTTGGACCACATTCATCATAATAATTACTAGGTCCATTCTCTGGACCTGTGGCCAACAACTACAGTCTGTCAGTGTCCATATAACTTAGCTTTCTTGGCCTTTGAAAACAGGTGATTATACTCAGACTGCATGTTGGGAGTGATCTCTCACCTATGCTAATGAATTTGCACTGACTCAGATACACCATGTGTGAGAGCTGACAGTCTAAAACTTCAGAAGGGACCACTCTAACATTTTTATAGTTCAGATGATCAAGATTCAGTGCTTGTACCCATGCCCAAGAACTCCTTGATCTACCAGTATGTGTGTGGTATAAAGCATATATCAATAACCATATATATAGCACCTTGGTATGCTTGATGTTATAGACTGGCAGGCCAGGACACTTACACCTTGTATGTGGTCCAGCTGGATCAGGTTTGTCATAATCCAGCGTCTCCTACTTTGTCATTCTCAGTCCTTGAAAAGGCAACTCCCAAATGCAGACTGAACTGCCAGGTAGAATCTCTGGGTGAACAGAGATGTGATCCACTGACTTCAGATGTGTGTACTTTGCGTGAGGCTGCATGTTAGGAGATTGAATTTTTGAAGAAAAAATCAGAATGGCAGTCAAGCATTGTTAATGACAGTCCCTTTTTCTGAAGAAGTATCTGCCCAGATGTTATGATTATGGAGCCTTTTTAATGCCACTTAGAGGGTCAAGAATGAGCCAAGACTGCTAAACATCCCACTAGAACTTCCCCGCTCCTGAAGAACCATGACACTGTCCTTAAAAGAGACTTAAATGTTTTACAGATAGGTTCAAGTCATTACACAAAAAAACTTTGTGCATGAAAAGGTGAGCCAACAACTGCTGATAGAAACACCCCAAGGACCATAATCAGCATTAGGTGACAGGCTTTGCTTTCTCATCTACTATGGACTGAGCCATTTCTCAAGGTACTGCAATCAGCTGTTACGTCGTGGTAGTTGATGAGTCAATACAAATATTTTCCAAGGATGTAGCCATCATATGAGTGTTGTAGTGGTTCTCCAGTGTTAATAGTTCATGTAGACTTAGTGGTGTCTCTTAATCCAGTCCTCCTCTGCCAGGTCATACCAGTGTTTTGGACCATGATCACAGGATGAGAGGGAATTTCAGCAAGTGGAAGCTGCTGATATCAGTGTTAGGGAGACCATGATGTTGATACGGCATAGGTGAATCTGAATGAATGGCACAGGTGAAACTTAATGTGTCCAGTGCTGGGCTCCCCAGTACAAAAAAGACAGGGATCTTCTGGAAAGAGTCCAGCGGAGGACCACAAAGATGATACGGGGCCTGGAGCATCTTCCCTATGAGGAAAGACTGAGTGACCTGGGTCTGTTCAGCCTTGAGAAGAGAAGACTGAGAGGGGATCTTATCAATGTTTACAAATACCTTAAGTGTGGGAGACAGTGGGATTTTGCCAACCTCTTTTCAGTGGTTTGTGGGGGTAGGACAAGGGGCAATGGCCACAAAATGGACCACAGGAAGTTCCGCACCAACATGCGAAAGAACTTCTTCACAATGAGGGTGACGGAGCACTGGAACAGGCTGCCCAGGGAGGTTGTGGAGTCTCCTTCTCGGGAGATATTCAAGGCCTGTCTGGATGCCTACCTGGGCAACCTGCTCTAGGGAACCTGCCTTGATAGGGGGGTTTGAACCAATGATTTCTTGAGGTCCCTTCCGACCCCTACAATTCTGTGATTCTGTGATTCTGAATCATCTGTGAGTGCCAGAAGAACTGCACCAGATATGGGTTTGCAGAAGGGCTGTCTTCCCCTGAGAGACCTGATGTGAAGTGAGTAGAATGCGGCCATGCTATTCCCCACGTGAAACAAATTGGGTACTCTGATCCAAAGTGCTGGCATGAAGCAACTGACGGAATTGCTTTAACATGACTTATAGCTACAATAAAAAGACAGTGTAAGTGTCCATAGTTCAGTTGCCTGTGAGTTTCATGGGACAGTCTCACCTAGAAGGTTATCAAGTATGTAAAGAAGAGATTTCTCTGAAATGTTGTGCTTAAAAGGAAGTCTATTTCTCCCTTTCCTGTGTGATATTTCCTGAATATCAGTAGTCAGAAGGCCTGACTGCTCTGCTTAGTATGGCACTTAGTGTTTTATCCATATAGAAATCCAGACCTGACCTTTATTTAACTGAGAATAACAGCACTTATTTGTTGTATAATTTGGAAATGTGCAGAACAAAAATCTTATACATAAAGTTCAGAAATTTGGCATTATTTCTGGATTCTTCAAGTATGTGATCTCTTCAGTTAAAGAAAAAATACCACCACTTAAGCCTCCAATAGTGTATGACAGTTTTATTAACCAATTTCCCTCCTTGCCAGTATCCCACCAGGAATTTTGAATGAGAGCCTTTGTAAAGCTCTCATGTTTGATAATACTTTATTTCCTCCTCTGTATTTAGACCCCACTGGTAGTTAGACAAATTAATAGGTGTTTATAACTCTGACTTTTTTGTCATAAGTACTGCTTTCTTAGACTCTTGGAAAATTTGTTAGAAAGGTCTCCTGTTCTTTGTCTCTAATTGTTTATTGAAGGACTTTGATAAATTATAGTAAGGATTATAGAAATGCCTTCTCTTCTGTGGCAGCTGTTGCAGCGTCCATGCAGTGACACATACCACCATACTCCTGCAGATGTTTGTATCATAAATGTCCTTGGGAAAAGGGAGGAAAACTCTTGGGTCACTGCTCCATGTGGAACAGAATTCCTGATGTTCCAGGAAAGATAAATGGGAAGCAAGAAACTGAGACTTGACATAAGCCAACCAGAGTAAGTTAAGGAACAAAGGACAGATACACATTTTCAATCTTGTTTCGTTGTTGCTTTTTTTTTTTTTTCTTGAGCAGTTCCGCAGTTCCTTTGTAAAGTGGGAAAATATGAAGAAATGTTTTGTTAGCATGTCAGTCATCAGCTGCATCAGGAGCTTCCATAACTTTACTGTAGAAAATATTAATTTACATATTCGTATAGATTGCTAATAGTAACTCATTTCTTTTCTGTGTTTACTTAGCGATTAGACTTTCTCCTCTGAGAATACAGCACTCAGTGGCTGGTGAGCTGGCTTTCAAGAGTCATGCCAGAATGCAATTCTGCTCAATACAAAATCAGATATCTAAGAACTTCATGTTGAGATGAGGGAGAACTTATTAAAATTGGAGTTTGGAGTATTTTGAGATGTTTTATTCCTGTGCTGATGGGATTGCCCAGTTTTAGAACAAACATTTACCCTCCATCTTCCACAGATGTCAGATATATGAGGAGGATTTTCTCAGAACTATGCTCTGGGTTTGATGGAGTCCATTGAGCAAAAGGTATTTGGAAGAAATGGTAATTTTCAGTAGAGCAGCTTTACTTAAAGAATGCCTACCAATTTTTACCCCTGCCACAGAATTTGGCTAGCAAGTAACCTAAACTGAACTTTTACTTTTTGTTCATTCATTACACAGTCCTCATGTTTAAAATGTACATTTTTAGACTTTTATGCCTTGTTTGCGGAACTGCTGAGTGCTCACAGCTGCTACTCAAACCATTGTGTTCTGGGCATATAAAACAAATGCTAATGCAAAAGAATACAAGACAGCCTAAACTGAAACAAATGGCAAACAGTTACAGAGATGACACAGAATGACAAGACAATAAAACCACAGGTGAAATTCTCTGTTAATGTATGTGAAATGATACAAATAGAAAAAAAAAAGAAGAAGAAGAGGAAACAAATAAACAAACAAAACTCCACAACCAAACTGCTATTCTAATTACACATTCAAGATAAAAGATCCTAAATTAATCACTGCTTAGGAAAGAAATCTGGAAGGTATCATCAGCTTAATTGTGTGTGATGGTCAAAAGACATAATAAGAATTGAGAGAAAAAGAATAAATAAATAAATAAATAAATAAAAAGCTGCTCTATCTGAGACTGCACCCATATTTTGAATATTGTTCTTCCCAGTGAAAGGTTTGCTCAATATTTACCTTCTTTTTTGTAAACTTTGTCCAAACATCCATTATGGACCATTGTACAAATTATGTTGAACAAGATATTACTCCAATGGGACTTGTGGTCTGACACAATATAACCATTTCTTAAACTTATATGAAAAATCTCTGAAAACTCTGATACTTGATATATCAGACCAGAAATTCAAAATTCAAAATTGCTGGAAAATATATACATTCACATTTTTGTGTCTAAAAATCAGTATGATCCCTCTTTCAGCTGACTGGGAACTGGGAACAAAAGCCTGAGTCTGTACAGGAACTGTGTGTCCATTTATACACACAAATTAAGGAAGAACAAGAGACAGACTTGTACACTAGCACATCAACATCCCTCGCATTTTATTGTATGTTCCTTTTCAAACTTTTGGCTGAGATGCATAGTTCTCCCATAAGTGCCCAGGATAAGCTTGTGGGATAGCAAAGGTGGCATGCGGTTGTAAAATAGTGCAAGTGAGGGACTAGTCGTCCCATTCTACTTGCCCTCAGAGTCAGAAAAGATGTCTTGGACCATTTTATTTACTAGGACAGATATAACCTATAGTGATTAGGAAAGCCTAATAGATAATGAATATATTGGTCTTCACAGCAGGATTTGAATAGTGTGCAGTAAGTAAACATCTCTGTCTCTGAAGACAGAGAACAAAATGAAATATTGAGTATGTCTCCCCTGTAAGCAACCATCATCTATCATGTGTAATGAGGTAAGGGTACTATGGAAAAAGAATGTAAACATATAACTCAAGACAATATCATAATAATCATCCCCAAAGTAGAGGGATTGAAATGTCCTAGGAAAATAATTCCACACTTTTGTGTCATTTATTTTCCATCTGAATAGTGAGAAAATATAATTTTATTTTTTTTTTTTTAGTGTGTTTCATATGCACATAGTTCTGTGCTTACTGGGTACATCTACCTTATCAAATATTTTAGATCAATAAGAGAAAGACTTTATGGCAAAATACTTGATGTTAAGGACCCAAGGTATATGTAACAAAGGAGAGTAGATAGAATTATCTCTAGTCTGGTCCTGTAGACCTAATATTCATTACTAAGTGGACCTGCACTTCTGCAGCACATCTTCTGAAACAATCCCTTGTTCAGGTGTTCTGAAACTGCCCCTTGAGGTGAATTAAAGTACTGTATATGAGGACAACCAAAGGATTTATGTTAAATGTACATTCTTTATTCAAACTATAATACTTGTATGAGTTCATCTGGAAGTAGACATTTGTTTATATGTATAAATTTATGCAAATCAGAAAAGCATGATCTGTACAGAGCAACTCTGTCATTTCCTGAATCAACACTAGGAATATTATGGTATAAAAATGATGTTTTCAGAAGGTCATATTTCACCATCACAAAAGCAGTGATAGTGAAATATTCATTGCTCTCTGTGAACTGACTTTTCATCAGAGGACAATGGAAAATCCCTATTGCATTCAGTATTTAAACTCTGTGGTTGTTTTTGTGTTTTATGTATTGCTGTGCCTTGAGAAGATTAGTTAGGATTACAGTAGAATATTTCAATGGATTTCAAAGCTATCTCTTTCCGAACATTCATCTTCGTCTTGATGAAGAGAAACGTGATGGCTCTTTGCAGTAATTTTTGTGTTAGAGTGCTTTTGTGCATGTAGGTATTCATGTCTGTATGTTTAATATGAAGAGGAATATCAAAATCTTTATTCTTCATTAAATGTAGACTTTTTTTAGAATAGTTACTTAAATCCTATCTTATTGCCTAGGTAACAGATTAGAACATCTATCATTGCATAATTAGATATTTACAAATGCAATGTTAATAGGACCTATTAATTTTAACTTGAAGATCTGTGCCTTGTTAGTAAATAGTGCAGAAAATTACTTTCATGTTAAAAGGTTTTCCTTCTCATAAAATTTAATCAAGAAGTATCTAAAAACACTTTTGTGCATCTGAGTGGACTGTAATTCTTTAATAATATAGTTAAATTGTTTCAAGAAAGAAGAAGACTGCCTGCTGTTATTAGTTGCCGTTCTATATTTTCAGATGAGATTAACAGAATCTAAAAATAGAATGTTTGCTGCAGTCATGGTAACACACATTTCAAAATTTGCAAGTGTTAACACACAATGTTTTAACTAGGAAAAGATGTCATATCAGATAAGCTGAGTACAGATGGAAAGTTAGGTTGTTTTTTTGTTGTTGTTTGTTTGTTTTTTCATTTGGGTATTGTCTGGCTCTGAACAGGTTTTAAATTTCTCTGTTAATTCTGGAGAAGTAAAATTTTAGCCCAGATCCAACACAGTCATGATTACTAATAGTATTAGCATTCCCAGAGCAGATAGTACAGCCCTTCTTTATTAACTTGAAGTACTTTGATTTCCACTTACTGCTATTTATTTTTCCATGCAAGATAAATAAATCCATATGCAGCAGCCACCATCATCACTCAGCTTAGGAGAATTGGATTGGTAATATTTTGTATTAATGTCTTAGCAGATGATTCCAGTGAGCTGTAGATTCTGCTTTGGAGCTCTAGTCCTCCCCTGGCTAGCTATTGCCTTGTTGCCTTTGTGTGTATTGTGACACCTCAGAGTAGTCTAGCTGGCACGGTAAAAGCAAACTAGACTGATGGCAGCAAGTACTGTGGGGTCATGCTTATTTTGTCTTCAAACAGATTTCCTGCTCATGGACTGGGAATCTTAACATTACAGCCACAGCAGAGAAGGGACTTTGATTGGTACATATGACTATTTACTGGTGGGAAAAAAAAAGAAAAAAGAAAAAAAAATTGAATTTATCTTTCAGTGGTTTCAGTGGTTAAAACATAACAAAGAAGGTAGGAAAATTATGTTTAAATCTGCATACCAAAGCCTGCCATAAGTGATCAAGTTGAAGAACTAGACTAAAGCAAATTGAGAGCTTGGGCCTTGTAATATCACAGCACAGAGCTGGAAGCAACTGTAGGAGACCCAAGACTGGTGCCAGAATGGTGTTGGAGCAGTGTCAGACCCAGGCGTCACACACTTTGAAGATAAAGGGGGCTTACATTATGTGTATCTTTGCCTTGGCATGGTTGCTCAGCCTGGATGGGCAAGCTTTGTCCCCCCAGGCCTGTACCACAGGGCTGGCAGAGTGATAGGCACTGGTTTAGAGATCCTTGGGAGTGTAGATAATGTCCTAAGTTTCCTCATTCAGCTGACTAGGACACCATCCTCTTAAAATCTCCATTCAGATCAGGCAGAGTGGTAATTTACAGGTCTTAGCACTGTTAAGGGGATATGCTCAACCTCACTGCCTTTATCCTACCGTCATTTTTTACTTTTTCTTTTTTTTTTTTATGTCAGCTTCCAGATATGGTAGTTAAAACCTAGGTTGTGAAAATCTGTGTTCCTATGCAAGTATTGTTTTTGAAGCTTCTCCTTTATGATAGAAAAAAAATCATATTATGAATTTTGCAAGACCATTTCATGTTCTGTTCATTTATGTTTTAAAAAGTCTCTGGAATCTATGTACAGAAGGTGGTTAACTTTGGATATGACAATTTTGAACACATAACTTTAAGACTGATCTGTGGATTTTAGTGCCTCAGTTTCCAGGGGTTCTAAGTGATGAATCTCCCTCCTGTAAAACTAAACCCTTTACAATCTCTAAGTGCAAAAGAGCTACTTATTTGTTTTATTTTGTTTTGTTTGTTTCATGGGAACATCTGTCTGTCAGTCTCCAACCATTCTGCTGCTAAGTTAATGAATCCTACAAACATGTTCCTGAACATTTATGTTGTAAATGTTGTGATATAAATGTTGTGTTGTGAAGGGTGATCAACTCCTACCAAAGAATCTTGAAACTGAGGTTTCCTGTCATTCTTCTGAAAATACCTTCTAATCTGTGTTTCTATTCAATGCTTTTGAATCTGAGGAGGAAAAACTCTGTGAAATTACATAAGCATGGAGACAAATATATTGTCAGGATTTTGGCACAAATGTGGGTATATAATGACCAAATTTTGAAGTGCTTGTTAATATTTTACAATTTTATAGTGTAAACTTGAAATGTAATAGACTTTGAAAGCTATTTTGCTGAAGGAATGAGAATCAGGCAGGGAATAAACTCATTGCTAATGTTCTGGGAGCTATTCATAGACCTGTCTGTTGAGGCAAGAAAACGAAAATAAAACATTGTGATTATGCTAATTAGACCTGTACATAACAAAAGAGTTGCACCACTTTCCTCTAGTTCTTTTGGTCCCTTGGGAGCAAGGCTTTATCATGAAAACAAACAGAGAAAAACTGGTAGCATAATAAGATATTTAAATAAATACTTTCTTCCAAATGATTTACAGGTGTTAACCAATCCAACATCTGCAAGGAGGTTTGTGCTATGACTTTGCTGTTCATGACTCCCTTCCAAAGCAGCTAATATTTTGTAATTGGATCAGCTACTAATGCTCTAGAGTTTCATGCTTCATTAATTAGAAAGCTGTCGTACACTCTTGTTTTGTCTCAGGTACATTGTGAATATATTTCATTCACCTTATTTACAGAGGAGAGTAATTTTTTTATGAAGCATTTTTTAGATGGGAATTGCATGCAAAGTTGTCATTTTCCTTGTTCTTCCCTTTAAATGGAAAATCAACATAAAAAAAAAAAAGGAAAAAAGTGCGATGGGTATGAGGTTTTCTTCTTCTTCCTCTTCTTTTTTTTTTTTTTTAATACTTTGTTTAAATGCCCTATACCACAGAGTGGTATCAGGTTGCTTAGTTGATGAATGTCTCTTTCCAATTTATACATTTTAGTGCTGAAAGGAGTTCTAAGAAAGTGAGAATGATTTTACAAGGATAAAAGGAAGCTGTTAAAAGCTTACCCCATAATGTTAATGTTTAGATTACATCTAGAGGTCCCAGATGAGCTGGAAGATGCAAAAAAATATATTATTCCTTTGAAGATATGTATGCGAATAGAACATAGGGATAGTATTAACTTTATTTTTGATAAGGAAATAAAGAGTGAAGATAGTGAGAACTTGATTCAGGAGGATGATTGGGGATAGTTTTAAATTTAAGCAAGTCTGACAATCTAAACTCTTTTGGATTCAAAGGAATAACAAACACTTTTGGGATCTAAATTCAACATGGTGGGGATCCTTAGAACAGACTATATCTACAATATTTTTGAAAATTGATCTGCAGTTATGTAACAGGTACTTAATCCATTAGGTGTGTAATAGGTATGGAAGTTCCTCAAAAAATACTTTTAAAAACTTTTTTCTTCTATGTGGAATTGTTAAAAATGTCAATATGATACTTCAAATAAAAGAAATCTGCATTTATTTTCAATGAAATTATCCATGAGCAGAAAGGCCTATAAAGACTGGATTTTATTAAAGATGTCTTCTCCTTTAATGCTTTATCCTGCCCATTTCATTTATTATGATACCCTGGTCTGCATCCACTTTAGGAATGTAATACCAAGACAGACAATCACTCAGGAAATCATAGCAAAGTAGCAGGTGGTAAGATATTTTGAGAAGTATTTGGTGGATGCTACACTGAAATCCATGCAAGAACTGTTTTGGTTCTGTTGTCTGTTCTGTTCTGTTAAGGCAACCTGTATCTCACTGATTTTCCAAGCAGTTTCTATAATCCTGTGTTACACACATTGTGAGGCAAACTAATAATCCCTTAAGAAAATAGCATATTTACACCTTCTTTACCCATTGCAAATAAAATAGAAAAACACGCAGACTTACTGCTGATAATGTTTTAAATTCTTCCTTTCTAGGCAATCATGTTATCAACACTCTTACCAAGCTCTGGGCTTTATGGTACAAATCCTATTTACAAGATATCAATAAAAGTTCTTAGTGGAATTAGGATTACCCATCCAAACGAGGGAGATAGGATCAGGCCTAGCCTTTAGTTTTAACAAATATTGAATCACTGGATGTAGAATCAGATTTAGTATATAACACTTGCAAAATCTATTATAATCTGTGGAACAGATAGATGACAGCAGGACTCAGCTCTTTCCATCAGAAACCTTTGAACTGCCACAGGTAGCTGTGGCATTTCATACCTAAGAAGCACAAATGTATACTGTATTTACAAATTGTCTTAATTTCTTTGAACTTCCTGCAGCTTTGTTGCAAAAATTCCCAGGTATATGTTAGTTTATTTTCAAGTAGACCCTACTACTAGGGTACCCACTGGTCATTCTGTAGCTGATAAGTGCTTTGAATTGCTAAAAAGAAATACTTTAACCATTTTTTTTTCCTCCAGGCTTTTGCTTTAGGTTTTTTGTTTGTTTGTTTTGTTTTTACTGAGAGTATGTTCAATGTTTGCTTTCACTTACTCAGCCTTACTAGCAACCTGACACTATTTCATTGCCCCAGATGAGGAATGTTACTTTTTCTGTCTTATCTGTCTTATTCTGTCTTATCAATGGATTTGACTTCTAATCTCTTTTATTATGTTGCCAACTTGGTTTCATTTGTAGTCTTCTTCAGTAGGTCTTCATGCAGAAGCTGATGAACAATTAAAAAGAGAACAATAATATATTACTTAAATCTGGTGAAGCCTGTGATCTCGTCTTCCACAAACAGAAAGTTTACAGAAGTCTTCAGCTCATCTGTGGATGTTCTCTGTAGATCTTTCACTCTGTCAGTGACATTGATGTATCAGATATACCTTGAAGACCAATGTTGAAGAGAGGGAAAACTTTTCTTTAGTTATAAGGACACTGAATATAAGAGTAAAAGCTGCTCAGAAATGAAGTTTTTCTTTAATGAAAATGTTCTGAGATATTAGGCTTGGTAACAAGTCATAGTCTAGATAAAAGCAGTAACACTAAATACACAAGGTGTCTCACCAAACCTAGTTGCATTGGGGAAGATAAAGACCATGCTTTGAATCTGGCCACCATTTTGGAGATTAAGGGAATGATGTGTTCATATTGCTACTTTCATCTCACCAAATCATTAAGCAGCTTTTCCAAGTCTATGTCTATAGATATACCACTCATTTTCATTTTTTACTTGAAATTTTGAGTTTTCAATATGTGGAAATCTATAACGATAAATAATGCAGTAGATATGCACATAAAAGGGCCAAACCAAATAAATCAGCCTAGTTTTCTAGACCTCCACAGATCAGAACTTGAGTAAGAAAACAGGCTCCAGAGAAAAACTTAGAAGTAAGAATGATATAAGGAATACATATTCTAGAGATAAAATTAATCTGAGCAGTCCACTGTGCTGACATTTCTTTCAAGGACAAGACAGCTAATTAATTAGCACACAGAAGGACATTTCACCCATCAGACATTGAGTAGAATTACTGAGGTGAACTGTGAACTTCCATCTGAAAATGGATCAATTAACAAAGATTTTAACAGCCAGGAATAGACTGCACAAATATGAAACGATCATGTTGCAACCCTAGGCTGGTACAACTGTAGGTACAACTAAGTACAACTGTAATGGCTTGCTGAGGTAAATGCTGGTAACAGAATATTGATTATAATGGTGTGACAGAGTAACTAGTGAGGAAATCTTGACACAGCCGGAGTCACTGGCTCGACCAAGGAATTAATCAGGTAGTGGGGAAAGTGCTGTCCTGTGATGTTGGATTAAAAAAAATCAAGCATAGTTTAGCACAATGGGGCAACTTGCCTGCATAGGCTTCATAATAGTTGTTGTTGTTTTTTAACTGCTGGGATGTTGGTACATAAAGTATCTGTGCCCTATTCCATAACAATCATGGGTCAGTTTGCATGCTCACTGTCACACACCATAGATAAGACTGCCCAGTTGCTTATTTCTTCCTGCCCCATCAGTCCACTTTACATCTGTATCCAACCTCTATTACAATCTTTCTTGCTACTGGTAATAAACATGCTCTCTTTTTGCCGTTACTTAGCATTGCAATAGAAGTTGAAGCAGTAAGAAAGACAACAGAACCATTATGTTAGGCAATGAAAAAGTGAACCATTTTATGTATGATTTTGATAGATAACAGATGTCATCAGGTATACTACTAGGCCACTCAGAGTGCAAAACTCTTGGACATACAATACAGTCCACATTGCTGTATTATGCACAGCAAAATGTCTTACAGTTTTCTATTGCTCATGGTGTTTTGAAGCATTCTTTTTATGTCAGCTTTTAATGTGTCTTTCTCTTCAAAGTACACTATGTGCTGACAAAGATCAGTGAGAATGAGGAGAAAAGGTGACAGCATCTAGGTACACTCTTTTTATGAGATTAACTGACAATTCAGAGGAAAAAAAATATATATATGAGCAATTGTTGATATGATGTTCTCATCTGGAGCCAAAAGGCAAGAAAAGTGAACACAAGATTAAAAATATGAAAGATTCATCTTCTGTCCTTGCCACTCAGTACAAATTTTGGTTGCTGGTAGCAGAAAACAGAGGACAACCCCAGAGTAGCCTACAAAGTACAGTATACCTCAAGGCATATGTGAATTCTCTAGTCTTGAAGTGGCTCTGAGCTGGGTTGTTAGGGAGAAAAATGACCTCTAGCTGGGCTCAGAAATGGAAGATCATAAAAAGGGTGTAATTACAGCACAGTTTGGGAACTAGGTTTTTGTTTTCATAACCTTCTTTAATATATCTTGCACGACATTATCTGAATGGTACAATAACAATAGTAGTAACAATAGTAGTAACAATAAATTTTTTCAGAAACAAGAAAATATTTAATATGTTGTATAAAGTCTTAATATCAGATAAGTAAAGGAAAAGATACATTACCACAAAGGAAATTTGCAGTGAATTCTGTTTATTTGCTGCAATGTATGAAATGATTATGTAAGAATTATGTCAGAAGGCTGACATTAGATCAAATTAGTCTCAGTTGCAATTAATTGTTGTTTTTGTTTGTTTGTTTTACAAAACAAATTGAATGTAGAAAATTATTAAAGATTGTAATGCAGTATAGTGAAATATACATTTGCATGTATACTGTATTTTTAGCATGCAAACATGATCATTTTGCACAGCATTTTTCTTTTTCATATCACATACATGCTTTCTTCACACAGAACATTTCAAAGTTATTGGACTGAAAGGAGACCCATATGTCACAAATCTATATGATCTAGGATCCTCCAGAGGAAGGTTTCATCATTTCATACCAAAATGTTAATTATCTGTGAACTTGAGTCTGAAGCTAATAACTGATCCATGTCTTGTATTTCCTATTATGTGTGTTCTGATCTCACTCTTCCCCATCCCAAGCTAACATGCTTTTCTCCAGATTCCATGCTGGTAATTCATCCAAGATCATCCATTATAAATAAATATTCTAAAAATTCTTTGGAATAAATGTTTTATTTTAGAAGTTAATTCAAAGTAAGTTTATTATTATTATTACTATTATTATTGTTGTTGTTGTTATTATTATTGTTTGTTTTTTTTTTTAACATTTTGAACAGAGTTTTTTTTTTTTTTTTAATGTAACAGAATTTCTATATTTCAGAGCTATTCCTGAAAATTACTTTGTGCAGATGGCACAGAAAAGCCTTGTTTTCATGAACCAAGTGTCCTATCTTTGTGAGAGCTGGAAACATCTGTGCGTAGTATGGATTAGCAGGCCTTGTTAAGGTGGGGTTTAAATACTGTCACAGAAACTTGGTTGAGAATGTTTCTAGTCAACATGACGTTAAAAATTTTTGTTGGCAGCTACTTCAGGGCTCTTGGTGGACATAAGTAGACTATGGGTTCAGAGATTATCAGAAAATACTCTAAACAGGCAACCCTCAAATTATGCTTTATAAGTGATAACTGTGATTTATAAATGGACCCTCCATCCTCCCATGAAGCATCTGATATCTAGAAGATACATATCTTTGTACACATTACATTATACTTGGACAAATAAAGCTAAGAATTGTTGCAGGTGTCTGGCTATACTACTTTTTAAATTGAGCTGGTTCCTATACCTGGTAATTGCCTTTTCAGCTTGCATTTATGTTAGCTTGGGAATCCACAATAATATTTGATGCCCAATGCCTCTCTGAAATGGTTATAGCATGAGCAAGAGAACTGTGGTGTAGTTTAGATTTGCAGGATTCAGTGCATTAATAAATAAATATGAAAGTGAAGGCTGGAAAATGTTAGCAATTAAAGTTTAAGTAAGATACAATTTCTGCTCTATAGAGGAATCAATCTCCCTTCCCCCCAATCGTTTTAATTCTTTCTGTTAGATTACAGTCACCATAGCAAAGATCACAATGTTTATCATTTAAAAACCTGACTTTTTTAAACCTACATCCACTTTTCACCTTTCTCTGCAGAATGGGTACACTAGAGAGTGTTCAGGCTTTAACAGAATTGAAATAAATCCTCTCTGCATTACTCTGCCCTTTCCTCTCTCTGGTTCCTCATGCACTCGCTAATGTTTGTTCTGATGTGGATTTAAGTAAGCTGCAGCTTTAACCCACTTGCATGGTTCATTGGTGATGAACACCCAGAATTCACGCAGGATGACATAAGGCCCAATTGCTTCTTCATGTGCCTTTCAGGAAGTCCCCTAGGGCTTCAGATAATTTATAGGTGAACAATCTTCTATTTAACAACAGCTCTGCTTACAGAGGCAGACACATTGGATCACCAACCTAATGAAGAAAAGTCCAACCTGACAGTCAAAAAGAAAGCTTTCTCTGTATCTCGGAGCCCTAGATATATGGAAAACGTGGTCACAATCTCTAAAAGAAAATGCATGTAAACAAAATTTATGGGGCACTCAACTGATGTAACATGCTGTCTGCAGATGGAAATATTTTGACAGTTTCTAAAGGAATGTGTACTAAATTTCTCAAAAGAAATTATTTTATTTCATTAAAAAAAAATGTTAATTAAAAATCAGTGCTCAACATGACCCAGCAATGTGTACTTGCAGACCAGAAAGCTGTCCCATCCCTGGAAGTGTTCAAGGCCAGGTTGAATGGGGTTTTGAGAAACCTAGTCTAGTGGGAGGTGTCCCTGCCCATGGCAGGAGGATTGGAATTAGATGGTCTTTAATGTCCTTTCCTACCCAAATCAGTCCACGATTCTATGATACTCCAAGAACTTATTTCTATGTGTCACTTCTAACTGGTCAGCTTTAGAATTTGAGTCAGACTCAGATAATTAAAAAAAAAAAAAAAGACCAAAAAAGGCCAAAAAAAAAAAAAAAGAAGTAGATCTACTTGTCTCTTTGAAGAGCTGGGTGAAGAACAGGAATCAAAGAGTGCTGCTATGAACAAAGCGCACTTTCACCAAAAAAAAAAAAAAATTGACATACTAACTGGACATTAGGGGTTAAATCACTCACTTGAATCTCAGCATCCATACTCCTCTATCCCTGATCTTTGTCTTGCTTCCTCATCATGTTGTCTGGAAAATCAGTCTCCACTGGGGTAGACCTGGTTGCCTGCAGAATCAGCCAAGCTGCCAGTGTCAAATCAGCTCTGCACAAGTGGAAAAGCAGACTATTACATAACAAGAACAACTTTGCAGCAAACAGCAAAACTCCAGTGGCTCATAGTCATGTACCTGCATCTTTCCTTCTAATTCCCTCCGAGATTTGGGATTTCCTATAGCAGTTTGAGGATTTCCTATTTATACATAGAGACTATTACTGATGAAGAAGATGATAGAGGGAAGTGAAGGATGTTGTGGGACTGCAATTACATTCACCTCTGCCTTTTTTCACCCTGTCAGGACTGTAGTATAGGTTGGGCTACACCATTTAGTGAATTTATGTTCCTACAGCTAAGCTGTAGAGGAAGGGAGCTTCTGGGCTTGCTGTGTACGGATTAACCAGCATGGCAAGAAGCAGCAGACGAACATTCAAGCCCCTTGTAACGTTTGAACATCTGTACTGTGTATTCACCTTCACATATGCATTTCTTAATAGTCACATAGCTTCATTTCATTAAAATATTGTGAGCTTAAACTCATTGTCTCTAAGATATGTACTTCCCTGTGATACTACTGTTTTCTCCAGGTGGAATTCAAGTAGCTGCTTTTGCAAGGAAATTCATGGCCCAGGTTCCAACAGTTGGAACCCTCTCACTTTAAAGATGGTGGCCTGCATTTGACCAGATGGTTTTTCTTGGACACGAGAGCCTACACTCTTTCAAATATATTTCATACTTTCATAACTCAGGATACCTCCCTTAATTCACTAACTCTCTTAGCTTTAATATAGGAATACGTATACATATTGCAGTGACTCAGGGCTGAGACTTCTACCACATGACAGAGCATTAAGAAGGCATTAAAACACTGAAGTACTTTTAAAGCTTCAGTTACAGGGTTTTGATCAAGGTCACTTATAAGCTATGTAGCACATAGGTCCAGGGACCTATGAAGTCTTAGGCATGTGCCTTAAGTACTGGTCCAACCTTTCTCTAGGTAGGCTGTTTGGTGAAAGTTTCTCTATAGATTTATTTTACTTTATTTTTCTGCTGATCTTTCTTGTGGTCAAAAAGAAAATTTGCCAAGAGCTTCTTCACAAGTAAACAAAAACTCAAACAGGCAACCTAGTTGAGTAACAAAGCAGCACAGGGCATCAGCAGACAACTTAGATGTCACAGACGCCTGAATCAGATACTCTACAGATAAAAAAAAAATGATGTCTCAGGAACCACCTTCCCAGATGGATGTGACTAATACCACAGAAGAAATTGTGTTTTGGCTTCATGAAGATATCACTAATCTTTAGACAATGTTCTTCATATTTATACAGGCTAGCTTTATGGAGAATGTTTTTGTGCCATTGCATTTTATATGTGCTTGTATCTGATAGAACAGCTGTATTGACTCAGCAGAGCAACAGCTTTGGCTTTGAACTGATTGGTTTTGGCTGAAATTGTGTCTCAATTTCAACATTCTTGACTTTTCTAGTAATTATTTTTGTTGTTTCAGCTTGGGTTGATTCTAATATTTTTATAAGGAAAAGCCAAAACCAGCAACATAGCATATGTAGCTCATGGTAACCTTCACAATCAACTAAGATTTCTTGGGGGTGTACCCTGTCTTTTCCCCCTGCCTTTCAAATTCATGATTGCTGGTTATTCACAGCTTGCTTTACTGCCTGGTTGGCATGAGCATGTCAGACTGCAGTGCTTGTTAGCAAGGAGCGCCTTTGCTGCAATGTCCCACTCCCGCGAAGGTCAGGGGCCACATTCTCATGGTAGGAGAGCTGCCAGGGAAGCTTGCTCTGTGGTCAACAACAGGTGGAAAAGATTAACCCTTTGAGAGTCATGCCCCTTAGCCTGCCAGAGGTCATGACATCGAAGGCATGGTCTGTTGTCATCAGCGAACAATCAAGCTCCAGTATTAGATTTATTAGATACATCACAAGGCACTCTGTGAAATAACATTTTCCTCTCCCTGTCTTTGTTTTGTAATTCCCTAGAGCTGATCCAACCGAATGAAGTAGAAAAGTGCAGTTAAACTGATTAGTGACTTAAAGCCTAGTAATTTGTTTATTTACCAGAGCTAAATTTGTATATCTTTTTTCTTGGACTGTCTTTGCTTTCCTGATGGTAAATCATCTTTGCTTTTTTTTAAAACTTCAATGCGCAAGTAGAATATAGCTGAAAGTGGAAACTAGCTGAATTAAAGCAGCTAACTCAGAATATTATAACATGTAAGTTTGTTCAGATATTGGACTAGATCATGATCTTTAGAGCATCAAGCACAATTTTGATTCCTTTCTAATTTCTAAAAATTGGCAGGGAGAAAAATATTTTGACACCTTTTTTGGAGGCTCAGCTTTGCAGTGTGACCTTTTAATTGATGTCCCTCCCATTGGGAGCTGGAGCAGAAGCTCATTTGAAATATTATGAAATTCAGTGCAGGGTTACATTACCGTTCTTACATGATCACTTACAAAACCATGCTGGAGCCTTCCATGCTGGCTTTGTCCACTACCCTGTAATAACCCTTTCCTGTGTAGGGAGACTTTCTTATGCGTTGCTAAGAAAGCTGAATTACTCTTCTCCATCAACATTTTATTTTATTTTATTTACACGGAGAATAAATAGGGTGACTCAAGTCCAAACTCTGTTGAAAACAAGGACAAAATTCTTGTCTAAATGCTGAGTTCTGAAATGTTAGGATTTCACCCAGCAATCATAGAGATGAAGCTCAGAAGGGCTCAATTCAAGCTATACTCAAGATGAACGTCTTTTATTTGGTAATATTTTTCTGACACGTTAGAACATTACAAGCGTAAAAACACCACAAAGTTAGTGTGTTTGTGGGCCTTAAGCATTTCATTCTGAAAGGTTAATATGGGCCTTTTGAATCTTGAGTTTTCAAGGACTTAAATGGTGCATCTATGCTTTTAACACTTGGTCTGCTTCACTGTGTCTGTATTCACATACAATTAAATGTTTTACAAAAACAAAGTTTAGCATAAGAGGTAGTGTTTTGGAAAATCTTTCATTAAAACAGAAATAAAGTGGTACATATACTTTAAATCAATGGTTAGCAGGGAGGCATCCCTCACAATAGATTTGTGTCAGATTTCTATGCTTCCTTTTAAAGAGCAAAAGCACCACGTTACTAAAAATGAAAAACAAAACAATGAGAAAGCATTTTTCCAGCTGTCATCACATTATTCATACTACAGTATTATGTACGTAGATAGTTACAACTATTGACTCGTTTCCTTATTGTTTTTTTAAATCTTTCATATAACAACAATGTAGAGGAAAATAATAAGAGAAGTAAGGAAATTATTTTTAACAAAACAGCAGATCTGTACAGGTTGACTTCAGACTATAACTGTATCCCCATAATTTTTCTGTGGAAAAGCTCAGATTCACTTGTTATCCATATAATGAAATTATTTAGGTTTGGCCCTTAGCACATTCTAGTGGAATACAGGTATTGCTGTAAGACATCATAATGCAATGATATTTGAAAGATTTCCTTTTAACTGATAACTGTAACTATATTTTCTTCTTCCCTTCTGCTGATATTATAAATAATGAACATGGTCTTTTTAGTTAATTCAAACCCAAATGGCAAGATGTGTCATGGAGAGAAATTATGAGTACAAAATGTGAGCATGGCTGTCTATTTTTCTGGGTTTGGCTTGGTTTGGTTTGTCTGTTTGTTTGAGAACACAAGTCTGGACAGCAAAGATGAGGTTAAAGCAAAAATGGGTACCTAAATCATTGGCTCCAGGAAGCATTTGATTATTAAAAATAAATAAATAAATAATAATTAAAAAAAAAAAACAACTACAAAAAAAAACTTTTAGATTTTCAAATACCCTTGAAAGTGCCTTGGTGAAGATGTTTCTGTGCTGTCTAGGAAACCCTGGAAATAGCTCCAAGTATTTCTGGGATGTGTTTACTGGTTGTGTCTATATGTAAATTAAAGGATTATGGGTTTATTTTCTGACCCTGAAGCCAGTTGTCAAAGAATGGTACTTGCCCATGCTACTAACCTCTTCTGCAAATGTTCTCATCCAAAGTCCTTAACCATGCCCAGGAATTTTTGGGAAGATTGCTAACTGACGCAGAGCAAAATAGTGATTGTCCTAACAATTTACTCATTTACATGATTGAATGTTAGTGCCTGGAAAGGTTACCTGCCACTATTTAATTTACAAGTAGATCACTAGTCTCTAAGATCTCTGCTGCCCAACACTACCCCACAGAAAATTTAGTTTCTGCAAATTCTCTTTGTCTATGGCAGATTCAGCACATTGCCCCATGGTTACAAGTGGAATGGAATGGAATGGAATGGAATGGAATAGAATAGAGTAGAATAGAGTAGAATAGAGTAGAGTAGAGTAGAGTAGAGTAGAGTAGAGTAGAGTAGAGTAGAGTAAAGTAGAATAGAATAGAATAGAATAGAATAGAATAGAATAGAATAGAATAGAATAGAATAGTTCATCTGAAAGGGATCTTCAAAGATCATCCATTACAACTGCCTGACCACTTCAGGGCTTACCAAGAGTTAAAGCATGTTAACGAAGCCATTGTCCAAACATCTCTTGAACACTGACAGGCAAAGATCATCAACCATCTTGCTAGGAAGCTTATTCTAGTGCTTGACCACCACCATAGCAAAGAATCTTTTCCTAATATCTTGCCTGAACCTCCCCAGCACAGTTTTGTGCCAATGCCATGTGTCCCATCATTGGTTACCAGGGAGAGGAGACCAGCACCTCCCTCTCTGCTTCTCCTCCTCAGGAAGTTGTAGAGAGCACTAAGGTCACCTCTCAGCCTCCTCTTCTCCAAACTGGACAACCAAAGTGTCCTCAGACTCTCCTTACAGGACCTTGGAAGGTATATACCTTCCAAGTCCTCTTACCAGCTTTTTTGCCCTCTTCTGGATGTTTTCAAGTGGAGACCAAAATGGGAGAGTGGTAGAGAGTTCATCTGTGGCAATAGTAACTCTTGAAGAAAGGAAGTGGAGTTTTAATTCTGACAGCAAATTGGGGATCAAAATCACACATATTTTGAGTGTTGTTATAGCACTGTCTCCTCCCCTCCATTCTAATACAAAAACAAAAAAGAAATTTCATCAACTATTAGAGAATATTCTTTAAAGATAGGAGAACTATTCAGAAGAATAGTGCAGGGACATGGATTGATATAATAGGACTGTAGAGAATTATGATACCATTGCAAATAAGTATGTCTCACCTTGATGATGTCATGTTCCAAGTGAGGTAATTGTGAGGTTCTGACTTTCACAGGGTCATTATTAGAAACACCATAGTACCCAGTGATGAAAGAGGTATGAAACTCGCAAAGAAAATCTCGTGATTTCTCAAATTGCTACTATTTTTCACCCAGAAAAAAATATGAGACTGATAATTTGCTCTGAAGGAAGACAAGAACATGATGGCAGAAGAACTGCCCAAGTTACAGGATTTGAATCACTTCCTCAAGAAGAGGTAGAACTTGACTTAGATGATGCTCAGTTCCTGGACCTGAACCAGACAGGAAAGGAGGAAACTATCCTTGAATTTCACACTTTCCTTGAAAACTTTATTGGAAAAAAACTCTGATAGTTCTTTAGTAGCTTTTATCAAGTTGTGTAGGTTAGAGTCTCATTTTTAAAATATTTTTCTTTATCTATGTAAAGGGGAAATTTCATAGGAAAGAGGCTAAATGAGTTTCTAAGAGTGAAAGAAAACTGTCTAATTGTACAAAAATGAGTAATGAGCATTATGAATGTCAAATTGAAATATGGCAAAAGTCATGTTAACTTGGCAGAGTCATGTGTAGTTCCCCTTTGAATCCATATTTAAGTTGACTTAGGCTTCTGTGTCTTCTTCTCTAGCAGTAACTGTGTAACATCTGTAAAATATGCCCTCTCTTATCTGGTAATATGGCTGAAGCTATTTCTGGACTCCATTTTTACTGTCTTGATTGCTGCTATGTCCTTTCTCTGTATTTGACTAGCGCAGTTGTCTTTGTCATCTATTAATTTAGAAGGCTGTAAGGAAGGTATTTTATGCAGACTACTGCCTTAGCTATATCAGACCTCTACTGACTCTCCCTTTTTTTTTTACCCAGTCAGAGACTATAGTCTTTCATGACTATTCTGTTCTCCTCTTATCTTTTAAAATGTGTGATTCTT
Organism: Cygnus atratus; assembly: GCF_013377495.2. Taxonomy (NCBI): domain Eukaryota; kingdom Metazoa; phylum Chordata; class Aves; order Anseriformes; family Anatidae; genus Cygnus; species Cygnus atratus. The sequence continues at coordinate 13,152,124 of NC_066364.1, read as the reverse complement.
CTTCAGATCAGATGATGATCTCAGCTACCACTTGCTAGCCTTTCAAACAAGAAATTTGCAAACACCACAGTCAAAGATGGATGAGATATTTCTATGATATTTCTATGTTGGGAGCCAGAGGGATGTGACAGCTCATAGAATATGAACTGCCTCAAACATTTCCAAAGATCTGTTAATATGTTAATATTTTCTTGCAAATAATTAATTTTGCATTTCTATGCTTGATTCAGACAGACATAGGTCACTCTTTTAGAGAACTTGCTGGTGGTTCCACTAGTTGGATCAAATTGTACAAACCCATGAACTGACAAAGATCTATGCTGACTTCATTGCCACTCCAAAATGATAAAAGTTGCTTCCATCTGTGATCCTGTTGCAAGATTTGAGTGCATAATAGAATTAATCATTCAGAATGATACATGAAAGCTCAGCAAATATGTTGAATGGCTTTTCTACATATAGTATGCAAAATATTTCAGAGAAAAAAAAATTCTGATTTAAAGTTATGTTACAATATCAATAATAGACTCATTAAACTAAGGATAAAGGAAGGAATAGTCAAAGAAATAATGATAAAAAGAAAACTGTTTCAAAAAATTCTATCTAAAGATGACTGTACGTCTTCTGAAAACTGAGGTTTTCTCTGTTAAAATTTTGCTGTTATTATATTTGATTAATTATTTACACTGCACTATATGTGTGCATGCATTTTTCAGAAGTGGGGTATTATTTACTCAGTAAGTACTATGTAAATTAACTTGCAAGAACTGTTAAATATTTATAGTCTGTCTAGAAGGTTAGAAGAAGTGCAAGTTGTAGGGATTGTAACTGCATACTGATAACAGTATAACCAAATACATAAACATTGCAGAGGTCATAAACATGTACTGCTTTCAAAATTTGTTGTCTCATCTCAAATCTGAAGATCTGAAAAAAATACATTCTTTAAAAATATATGAGTAACATTCCACTGGCCTGGTATATTGCAGCCTGACTCTTACAAAGCTTTCATGGTTGAGATTTGGTCTGAATTCTTTAGCACTTCAAAGCATGATTGAAAAGGAGTGTGTCAGTAATTTACTGTCTCTTTGCATCTGTCATCTTGATTTTCCTCACCATAAAGCTTTAAATCTTGGACCTGGAAAAGGTGGAAGCAAAATGCTTGTGTAACTCTTTTCTCTTCCTACTATCCTTGCAGAAAAGAGGAGAATGTAAAACTCTGAACATCCAACTCTCCTAAATAAGGACTGTTTTTTGTTTCAACATAACTCTTTCAAGAGTTAGCAGATGTTTCAAATTGGATCTTCTAAAATGCTGATAACTGTGCATATCTCAGACTCCAATACATTCCAGAAGTCACTTTACTTCCGAAATATTTATAAAAAGACCATATGGTGAATCTGTTCTTTGAATGGGTGGAGGCAAACAATGCATCAATTTATAGCTGATTTTCATTTGCTTTTTATATCATTCAACCAATATTAACTTTCCACTAAAACTATAGGAACCTTCAGGTCCTAGACTAAAATGATATTCCTGCATTATTATTTTAAGCAACTAATGAATTTGTTCTCAAAAATAATTAGTAAGTAAACATTCATGTAAGCATGTATAAAACACACACATTTTCACATATTTATCTTTCACTTCTCTAATTTACAGCTGCTTGCCTCCCTACTAAATTGCTAAATTGTACCTACATTTTATGCCTAAACTGAGAAACTGAATTGAAAGATATCCTGTCAATCCATCAGATTGGATCCAATCCCTGCTTAATTACTCAAGAAGTGTTGTCATCTTTCTTGAGTCCCCTTTTATGTCAGGAAGCCAAGAAATATAAATTAATTAATAATCAAGTTTCTCAAAGGAGAAATTAGGAAGATTCTGACTAGTTAGGCTTATGCCAGTTTATATATAACAGGACTGTACATACATAATAGGATCTTCTAATACAAGCTTCACAGGAGAGGGACCTACCTCTGTAGTAGCTTCACAGGGTGAGCCATTGACTGAGATCTGCAAGATCCAGGCCAGTGTGACACATTATAATACATACAGGCCAATTAGGTCCGTATGTCTGGGATTCCTTTCATCTAACTTCTGTCAGATAAAAGAACTTCTTTGTCAAACAAAGCTCCTTTTCTAGGCAATGGGAAGAGATAACCATCTCCAAAGGCAAACTGTTTCACATATTTTGCACACCTAATGCAGTGCCCTGAGATGAGCCACCCTCCTGATCCTGTCTCAGCCCATTGCCTCAAGAAGGAACCCTGAAGGTTGGCTTGGGCACACTCATAATGGGTTGAAAAAATCAGTCCCAGTTCATCTCTGAGAAACTGTTCCGAAAAAAAGAGGAAAGGTAGCAGTCTGTCAGGTACAACAAGAATATGCATATGGCTTTTTTGTCCCTACCATATAGAATGCCATGCACCAAATGATGGCAGGTAAAGATCAGACTGCACAGTAAATGTCTTCTCTTTGTAGCTGAAAATATGGCACTGTCTGGCCTTGATTGATATGTAAGTAAGCTTAACCATTTTTTAAAATAATGAACTAATAGCTGACTCCTTTATATTCTATTTGAAAAGGCTTTGGGGTCCTCTTATGAAAACGCTAACATCTTGTTGCAGTCATTCTTTATAACAGAGCTTTCAGATATCGGTTAATTTAATAGAGTGGTAGTATTATGAAGTTCCATTTCTCATCTCTCAGCAGGTTTCATCCTGATACGTTGATACATTCAGAACAGCAATTCACACAGCAGATGAATTTTGATAATATACGTGTTTCCTAGGACAAAGTTTATTTTCAGAGCCAAAATGAAGTCAAAGTGATATCATAGTACATTTAATGTTATCAACTAAGAGAGAAAGGATTTCAACACTGGATCTGTTTTTCAGGCATTCAATTTGAGGAAAAGAATTAGCATTGCAGAGAAAAAAGGAAGAATGGTGACTTTTTTCTTGTGCATTCATTGTCTTGAATCAGCTTATTGTCTGGAGCTGTACATGTGTGGGAGTGCAATTCACTGGTGGCTGAATTCAACTCTCAGTTCTTTCAGCTGTGTTTTGAGACTGATTTCCTATATTTCTCTCTGTAGCTTTAATAACAAGAGTGATTTTAGAACAATATATTCTACATTTTCCACATTATTGAACTTTCTTCATGTCCTCTGGATAATAAAGAAACTATGTCTTAAAACTCCAATAAGAAGAAATCAATGCATATAGGTGTCAGTACTAAACAAGCTAAAGGAACTCCTGTGATTATACCATGTTCCATATCTATATTATGAAAAATGTAATGTTCATGTAGCCACACAACTTACAGTCATTAAGGTATTTGTTTTAGTAATATTCCTACTGAGTATATTTTTAATCCTGAAAGCCACATGCAGTGGTGTCATCTCTCTTTCCAACCACTGGACCTGCTGACATTGCATAATGCTGTCTACTTCCTTCAGTAATACTTTGGAGTACATACATGCAGTTTTCCCTGTGCACTTGCATGTATTCTCATGCACAAATGCACAAATGTATGTAGACATGTAGAAATCACACACTGGCACCTATGCTTCTTGTGGCTGCAAGTCTTATTCAGTGTTTACCTGCATAAGTTGACAGAAAGAGAGAGGAATGGCAGCTTGAGTTAGTGGTGATGAGAACACTGTGCAGAGCTAGCAGCATCTGATAAAACCTGATGAGATCCAGATAAAATCAAGACATGGCAGATTCAAACCAGGGAAAAAGAAAGGAAGGAAAGGAAGGAAGGAAGGGAAGGAAGGAAGGAAGGAAGGAAGGAAGGAAGGAAGGAAGGAAGGAAGGAAGGAAGGAAGGAAAAGAAAGAAAGAAAGAAAGAAAGAAAGAAAGAAAGAGAGAGAAAGAAAAAGAGAGAAAAAGAAAGAAAGAAAGAAAGAAAGAAAGAAAGAAAGAAAGAAAGAAAGAAAGAAAGAAAGAAGGAAAGAAAGAAGGAAAGAAAGAAAGAAGGAAAGAAAGAAAGAAAGAAAGAAGAAAGAAAGAGAAAGAAAGAAAGAAGGAAAGAAAGAAAGAAAGAAGAAAGAAAGAAAGAAAGAAAGAAAGAAAGAAAGAAAGAAAGAAAGAAAGGAAGGAAAGGAAGGAAGGAAGGAAGGAAGGAAAGAAAGAAAGAAAGAAAGAAAGAAGAGTTTTTTAACTCTGAAAATAATTAATGATTAGCAAATTTACTTAGAAATGTGTTAAATTTCCCACCTAACGGGAGGAGCCAGTTGTAAATGTTCCAGTGACTGCTGATCTCTAGATCTGTTAATTTAAACAACAGATATCAAGTTAAAAGACTTGGAGAAAGGAAGAACATTTATTAAAAATTAAATTCAAGTGAACACAGGAAGTGGTAAAGCCTGATAGCTGAGCAAATGTCACTAAAACTGAATTAGGAAGACAACAGGAAAATACATCAATAAACCGTAGAAATTGATGTGGGTGATCATGTCAAATGCAAATGGTTCAGATTTTTCTCCTCCACTTAGAGTAAAGGGAATGTTAATGCTGCCTTCCCTGGTTTTGCACTGGCTTGCCTTCTTTCTCTCATGGATTGCGTAGTACAAAATGGGAATTTCCTGAGGGGAATAGCTTAATAATATAAATGACAGAGAGCTCGCCTGCAGGAGGGAAGAGTAGGGAGTTTTCCCATAACCTTTTGTAGAAACATGAATTTATAAGGTAAATAGTCTTTAGGAGCTTAATCCTTATCAAAATTAAGGTAACTAGATGTTGTTTGTGCTTCTGATAAGCACTGAGATGTGAATAAGCCTTGGTTCTTACATAAAACACATATGAAGTATATGCCATTCTCTTTTTCATGTGCTTGCTTCCATTCAGACATCTTTAATGTCCTATTAGATGATTCTGAAAAAAAATGAGGCAATTTACCACGGCATAATACTCTGGAGGGACCATTTCAAAGGGGTCAGTGATAAATAATGCATAGTATCAATAGCTGTGACTGAAAAATGATTCACTGTTTTTAACTGTAATATGCATCTAACCTAGAAGTATTGTCTTGCCTATCCAGTTCGTCTATGCATCTCATTCATATTTTCACACATGTCGGGAACTATAGCGTGGCATATTAGAGTTATGTAGCTATGTTTATGAAAAACCTTCTATCTTCTTATAAATAAAGACCAAGGCCCATATGTAAGCCAGTAAACACTTTCTGATGTTCAAGAACTGCAATGATTTTTTAAATATGTCATAAATTAACATCTCTCTGCAGTTCACTGAGATGTACATCAGTGTGATGTGTGCCTTGGGAAAGGTCACTCACATGGCTGTAATAATGGAAATAATCTTGGCCTACTCTGACATGCAGAAAGGACGTTTACTAGGGTTGTTCTGTATGAAACACTCGTTAGTTGGCTCTACATTGTAACAAGCCAATGATCAGTGAAGAGGTAAATCATATGCTGAAAATCCTAAGGCCACAGAGATTTAGTTAAACAAACAATAATATATGTGTGATGTATGTACACAAATGGCATAACTTCTAAGGAAATAGTGCCTTCAATATTGATGAATAAGTGATTTGTTAGTTGGTATATTGTAAAGATTGTTTAGGAAAAGGGATTATCCCTAGTAAGAGTGGTGGCTCAGTAATGCCAAATTGAAATCAGTCCTAGAACGCCTGTTTTCTGTTAATACAGTTATTATTCATCCACTGTTATCATTACCAATTTGCTCTTCTTGAGCACTCATTCCCAATGTGTGACTTCGTTGCAATTTTATTTTAACTTCATATAGGCTCTGTTCCATCTGAAGTTTTTTTTCACTATGGTTTTCAGGGCTGAACACAACCAATCAACTTAATACCACCAGGTAGTAACACAACTTTGAAATTATTATCTCCCAAGAAAAGCACAAACAGCAATGCATTTTATTACAGGACAGATCTGTACAGGACTCAATCATGTACCTGTGGTCAAGGTTGGACCATGTAAAAACCCTGCACTTATACTATGGACTCTGTAGGTGTGGGAAATGGACTTGTTGCTTCTCTGCTTGCAGACATTGGGACCACCACAGTTACCAGACAAGAGAGAATCAACTGCTACAACATATCTGAAATCAGCATATATATACTTCATACAGACTGTGTAAAATTACATAGTGGAGCTCAGTAAATGTGTTTTTTATGCCAGTAAAATTAAAATGTTGAAGAATAAAGAATATTAAAGCTAAGAACTCATGAATGACTTTGGTCTTGTGGAGAGCAAACAGATTTGGGAATCAGGAAACTGAAGTTCAGTCCCCTTGCTGTTTGTGGGCATCGATATGTTTCTGAAAATAAGCTCTTGAACTTATTTTATGCCAGTATTTTCCAGTTATAAAATAGAGATGTAACCTCCCAATGGTATGAGGCTTTATAAAAACAAATTCATTACATATCATTTCTATACATGGCAATTTTAGTGTCACATAAGTATCTCTTATGACAGGAAAGATAACGTAAGAATAAACTATGGAGATTTTTTCAGGGTTTTAGTTCTCTGTCTCACAAAGCATGAGTGGTGACACTGTCAAATGAGCAAAAGTCTATTTCACTTATCTTCTTTTCAAAGTGGAAAAATAAATCACAGTCACAAAAAATAAATCACAGTCACAAATTATTCCAAAAGTATAATTTTTTTCTAATTGATTTAAAACACTGGCTTTCTAAACCTAAAAAGTTGCAAACAACATCTTCACTCTGATTTTCTTAAAAGAAGTCTGCACCATATGTAAGCTGTTAGGCATCTGCTTTGTCCTTGTGTACATGTCAAATCATACTTCAGTTCAGTCTTGATTGTCCTATTGTGGATCAAAATCATGTTTTGCAAAAACGTAGGATGTCGAAGTTATGCTCACTTACAGCCTTGGTGTTAATTCCACCAAAATAATTTTTATCAACTTCCCTGCTTCAGCAAAGAGCTGACATTTCTTTTGGCAAAATGAGCCACAATATTCCTGTTCTGACGTCAACAAGCTGACAACGGGTTTATGACAGATGAAGCTGTGTATTCAGCTGATCATGGATGAAATGGGTGCTGTGCACTCAAACCACATGTAGCTTGGAAGTATAACAGAAGTTTTCACAATGGGAATAATTTTTTAGCCTTTCTACTTACATAATAATTTGGAGCTAGGGTCTGTAAAACCAATGATTTTGATGTTGAAATCAATGGATTTTAAAATATCAGTATTGAATAAGTTGCACATCTGATATGCTTCTGCCAATTGGGGTTTTTCTTGGGAATTAAGGTACTTTGATTGCATTTAATGTTACACTTCTCTGATAAATTTATTCACCTAGAACTTTCTTAGCTTTCTGCAATCAAATATATAGAAGTGATTTATTTAATTTTCATTTTCTTTCTTTACTGAATATTAGGATATGTTTTGTTACTTTTGCTGTGTTTGAACTAGTTTAATTCCATGGAGGCAGCAGTATATTTTTGTTGTGGTAGGCCACAAAACAGGCTTTCGTTTAAGGGAAGTTCTTTTTATCATTGCAGTACTTCAGGTGGTAAAAATTGAAAATATTTTCTTAGGAATTAAATCATCTGCTTCTGCCTGGTCAGGTCTGGAAGGTCAAATTCTAAGTATGCCTGAAAGAGACACAAATGCACCTCGTGCTTCCCTGTGTTTTCATATCTGATTTAAGGTCCATCCTAGTGATTTCATGAGAGCTTTATCTTCAGCCCTTGCTGTTCACTAAATTTTGATGCACCATCTAGATGTAATTTCCTCTGCCAACATTCAGGTTACACTGTGCATAGGGCTACACACCTTAATTTCCATATCATGGGCCTCAGCACTCATTAATGGCTTGTTGATTTGCTGTTTCATATATTGCAATTACTTAACGCTTCCCACATTTTTCTTTAGATGTAATCTTCATAATTTACTAAGTTACAATTGATTTCCTCTTACTTGTATAATGGACCTTGTTCTAACTCTTTTCCAGTCATCTTGAACTACCAGGAATACATGTTGCCTTTCAGGAAACTACCTAAGTAATGTAAGGAACTTCGCAGAGGAGATTAATTTTTCTCAGTAAATAAGAAATAGGAGTAACAGATTAAGATTAATAGCTCCACAGGGCAAGTTCTGCCCGTCAGGGTGAGGGAGGTATACATTGATAAAGAGAACTTCCTACTTTCTGAAAACTTATGAAGTAATCAGCAGTCTTTTATAAAAGTATTAACTGACATACTGTTAAAATTCAGATTTGTCAGAGCCCTCAAGGTCTAGGTCCTTTTTCTGGATTTATAAATATATGAAAACTTTGTTTGTGCACTTGGCCAAAGATAATCTGCAGCTTAATACTGTGGAACAATTGGAAAAAAAAAATAAAATAAAAATGTGTGGCTGTTACTAGCTGAAAATCATAAAGCTAGGACTAGCCAAAAGGTCTAGAGGTATATCTCAGAGGTGTTAGCAATAAAGGCAAGTTGCTCTTTGGTTTTGTTGGAAGCAATGAGTATAAACCTGGATCCTGAAATGGACCAATGTGTTTCTAAAAGGGTGGTTGTCTGCTTCTGAATGATACATGTGATTTGATATTTTCTTTTCTTGACACAGTTCACTTGACAGAAATGGAGAACAGAAAATGTCCACACAAACATACCTGGCCATCATTTACCTGGCCTCTAAACTGCATTGGGTGGGGCCCTGAATGTCACCTTATTCCATATCTTGAGTTATTTTCAAATTCAGAGCCTCTGCAGGGTTAAGGATTACAATTCAAAAGGCAACAAAAGGTCTTTTGTCCCCAGCATTACAGGACTGTCTAGATACAGAAAATTGGTTTTAATGATTCTGCCTCCCACATTATGGAAAATTGTCCTATTATTTTTAATTTTAATTATTATTTTTGACAATATTCTCCTCCCACAGCAAAAATGACCTCAGTTTTACAGAGAACCAAGCACATAACCAAGAACACCATATGTGTGCTTGGCCACCAGCTAATGGCATAGTTGCATAATAGCATAGTTGCATAAACAGGGCAGAGGGAGGAGGTCAGTCTGAGAACAAAAACTGATCTAAAGACTATGATCTTGTTTATGAACAGACTGATTCATGTAAATTCACTCAAAGTTGAGAATTGTTTAACGATTCTGTTATGCAAACAAATCTGCTATACACATTGTTTGCAAGCTCTCAGTGTAAGTTCTGAAACTGCATCCTACATGTCCTGCTATGGAAAGCACATGGCATAGCTTTGTTTCCTGGTTGGTTGATATGGGATGTAGAAAGTGGTTTTGCTAGAGTATCAAATGGTGTTTTTTTGTTTTGGTTTGGTTTTGATTTCTTTTTTTCCAATGGTTTCACTGCCAAAAAAAAAAAAAAGTTCTTGATATAAACAAATCTCTGCAACAAGCTCTAAATATTCATTGATGTGCATATAAAGCGTAGACTTTCTGCTTTAAAATTGTATTCTAAGCATAAATGAAAGAGGTTTTAGATACATTACATTTTTTTTTTAATCTCTTTTACCCTTTTAATGAGGATTCCTTGTATTTGCTGTCAGTGTAGTTACTAGCTTGCCTTACCAGATATATTTTGCCTGTTCTCAGTTTCCAAAGTAAAACACTCCATGTCTGGTTTTAGTCCCCTTTTTTTTTTTTTTTTTTTTTCTACTTCCTACTTGAAAACCAGGTTTCAATAAGGACAAGATGTATAGGTTTAGGACACATAATGAATGTTAAAATTTAAACCTAGTTTGCTCATTCATGTACAAAGAAGGTACTGAGTACAGATAACACAAATATCATCTGTTCCTACATAAAATACTTATGACTCTACCTGAGTAGCTGCTAGCCATTGCTACTCAAATTAGGGACAAAATAGCACTGTCAGACTTTTTTTTTTTTTTTTTTTTTTAGTCTATAAATGAATCCACAGTGCTGATTTAGGTGTCTTTATATGCATATCTATCCCCTAGTCCCATTGGCAAAATAGCCCTGGTGACTCATTAAAAAATTGTTCAGTATAAGTGTACTAACACAATAAAAGGTGAAGGGCATCACAGAGTAAATTATTATAATACCTCCTGCTGTCTCTTACAGATAAACTGTGTTATGCCAGTCTGACTGGAGACACTTTTATTGTATTTGTACACAACTTTATATAAGAAAAGATAGCAGCAACTGAAAGATTTTCATAGAGGGAATAACTGGGCAGATAATGAAGGCAATAGATCATTAGCAATGCTAAGAAGACTCAAACAGTCTTTAGAGAAACAGCAGTTCCATACCAGAGTCTGAATGTATCTCAAATATCATGCTGACGTTTGCCACCAGTGAATTTCCCACATTGTGGGAGTTTTAAAGAATGACTTATTAGTTTATTGGCCTTCTCAACACATGCATGCAGATCCAAACAGACAGATTCATTACATTTTTGCATATCCTTAATATTCTGAAGCCTTAGTATTCAAATATTGCAGTTCACAGGTTGGTAAGCATACAAATGGGACAAGGAGGGGAAGGACTGGTAGCACAGTCAAAACAGAAGTTACCAGAAAGGTCATTGTAGTCCAGCATGTTACAGTGAATCACAGAATAAATAAGGCATTTAGAACCAAGTGCTTTGTTCTGTAAATTAAGGCATTTTAAAGGATCAAGTATGATTTTATATCTGCAAGTTACTTGACTAGGATTTTCATTCTGTAATTTTTAATCAGTAGAGAGATCTGTCAGAAAGAATATCTTAAGCGTCTTTCTTTGCCCTGTTTAATCTTTGGTTGTGGAGAGATTTTAGTGCTGGAAAACTCTTCTTCAAATATTTCTCTTTCCTTTATGAAAAATAGTGTTCCTTGGTCATTGTGAATTATTATGGTCTATTGATCTAATCTCTAGAATATTATTTTAGGATGTGTACATGGAAAGCCTAGAGCCACCAACAGTACTGCAGCTGGGCAGAGTACTCTACCGAGTCACGTACTGTCACATACATCTGAAGATTATTGATTTCAGATTACCCTTCAAACTAGCTGTAGGCTGGTCAGCCCACTGATGCTTTCTCTCCCTGTATTATTCAGCAACAGCCTGGGATCTGTCCTCTGGGCTTCTTATTAAAAGAATGTGCACACAGAATAGCCAAGCCATGATTAGTAGTAGATGCTAAAAGAGTTTCTCATAACAGCTGAACAGAGCCTAAATATTTTGACCTGGTTGTTTGAAATTTTTGTATCAAAATGTCTTTTTCATTGAAAATGCCTAACTTTTTTTTTTTTTTCTTTCCCTGTGGTCTGTTTTCTGATTTTTTTTTAATGAACTAATTTAAAAAATTAAAACGTAATTATTTAGATGAACATGGAGTAATATTTTGCTATATTTTGCTTTGTTTCCAACTCTTTTCTTTTTATATCTGCCTTCCAATTTAAAAGACAATTTTCAAAATTTTTAAGTTTTTCCAATTTAAAAGACAGATGATGAGGAAGAGAGCTGTAAAAACTAAAATCTGAAAGATATGTACTAGTTAGATTAAAAATATCAAAACTGTTGTAGCGATGAGAACAAGAGGAAAAGATATTCCAGATAGTTAACATAATATATAAACTTCCAGAAGTGTCTTCAATATAATATATTATTATTATTATTATTATTATTATTATTATTATTATTATTTTACATTTGAAATAACTTTTTCAGGATAACAACATCTGTCAGGAACAACCATGAAACTTTGGAACAGCAATGGCACAGATACCTGGAAATGAAATCCTTTTGAGGTTAATGCCTTTAATGCAGCCAATTCTATGTAGATCTATTATACACATACACACAAGAAGTATGCACTAGGAGATATCAGGTGGATTTATTTATACTATTTAAAGCAAGTTTTTTGCTACTTGGCTGTTAAGCATTGCCAGGGTTCCCTGAACTTGTAAATGGCTGTAGGAAACTTACACTGAAGGGCTTACAGGGCAGAGAGATAATGTCAGGGAAAGATGAACTGGTCACAGACAGCTCAGAAGATGAAAGAAAGATAACAACATGTAGATGGCTCTCCTGTATACTTATAAACAGATAAAGAACAAAGCAAGACATAAATCCATGGCAATCACGAACACAAGTTTCATTGTCCACTTCTAGAACTGGGTATCTCAAGGACATTCCAGTCTCAATGACTATTGCCACTTTGCTACAGCCAGAGCAACATGCTGTATGGCAATGTTATTTTGCTACTGATGCCAGTACCATTTTTCTTCATTTGATGTATTGGAGGTGAATACTAGGTGAGATTTTTCAACTTATTTAACCATGAGTTGTGAAGTTGGTTGACCTTTGACTGTTAAGTGTTGACAGGGTCCTGTGAACCCTGGAAATGATAGCATGATGTTATTTTACTGGTGAGGTGCAAACAGATAAAGAACAAAGTAGCACATAAATCAGCAGAACCAAATCAGTGCATGCCTACTCCACAATATTTGCAGGCAGAGAGGAAAAGGGATAAGCCAGGATTGTAGTGCACATTGGGAATCTGCAACAGTTACAAATTTGAAATAAAAAAAGACTCTATTGCTTGAGGAAATACTCCAGAAACCAGGATTCATGTTTTGCAGTGGTAAATATAATAGAAAGACTTATTCTTGTCACATCTGCATGATATTTTGATGTTCCATTTCTGGTGCAAGAAAGTTTCTGTGATCAGGGCCATGTTTCCTCAGATTTTTTATTTTTATTTTTTGAGATACGTATGGATATATATATATGGAATAGAGCTCACAATAAGTAGTTCTGAAAAATTGAAGATTTTGTTTCTTGATTCATTTTTTTCTTTTCTTCTTTATTTTATTTTTTTTATCCCCCCCCCCCTTTTTTTTTTTCAGTTTGATTGGGGTTTCTGTACTAGCAACAAGGATTTAGAAAGCCTGGGAGACAGCCTTAAGCATGAGAAATGGCTGCATATTTCTTGAGCTGCTACAAAAAGCTGTATGCAGAATTCATGTTTAACGAAAAACCTGCTTCAGTTTCAGGTGTCCAGCGACTTTGTAGTTTCATAGATTTGAACAAACAGTAATCAGCTATCACTAAATACCTGTTTCTTGATTCTCCATTCTAGAGACAGAAATAATTACATAGAAAAGGAGTTATTATTCCCTTCATTTCACAGATGGTGAAACAGACTATGGGAAATAGTTGGTTGAGTATAACAAAGGCACCAAGGAAAATGCCAATACACTGATAAAAGTCAATAAAATCCTGAAGAATGAGCATGATGAAATGTTGTGTTAGAGACTGCCTTGGTGGTTGTCCTTTGCACGTGGATGTATTTCATTTCTATTAAAACACCAGCAGGATCACAATACCTGAATCAGTACCCTTGGACACAACTTTCAAAGCATCTGATTAGCATCTAGGAGCATATTGCCATCAATATTCAATGGAATACAGTCATTTTATTGTCTCATTACTGAAAAATATAATGCTATTTTCTCTCAAGGTTATTCTAGCCTTTCATACATAGCCGTGCCTATATTCTTACTTGGGTCACCCACTTGTCTGATCCCCAGAAAAGAAATATAAAAATGTTCAGGCAAATCAGGGTTGCTGTTTACAAAGTAAATTGTTTGTTCTTGCCTGAAGTTGTCTGCTGTTTTGGACATGGCCTGGAATAAACACTTCTTGCTTAGGATTTGTAAATACAGCTATTTGGTTTATCAGATCTAAGAATTCCAAATATAAAACACATGATTCTTGTGCATAAGAGGGGAATATTTTTCTTAGCAGGACAAATATAAAGATAATGAACATATTTTGTGATCATGAAGCTGCAGAGCCACTGCACTTCTTTGGGGAAGTTGAATGACATGTTGAATTACATATTTACTTATTCAATTATTTATTACCTTTTTTTTTTTTTTTTCTTTCCATATTTTCCTTAACTGTGCTGTATGTGTCAAATCTCAAGAAAGCTTGGCCTCAGGATGAATGACCAATTTGGTCACTGAATTTTGAAAGTATGGGAACAGCTCCATAGCTTCAGGAATTTTATATAACATTAATGTAAACAATAATTTTTATGAATATATTTATCATTTCCCAGTACATTTTTATGATATTTTTATTACTAGTTTTGGAGTAGCTGGATAAATGTATGGGGCAAGTATACATTTTTCCATATGTGGTTTTGCTATTGGGTGTGGGTTTTTTTTCCACTGATTAAGACAAGAAACCTGAGAGAAGCCAAGTGGTCCATTGATCAAAATATTCATTTCCAAGAAGCGCCATACACCATACAATTGCACAGAAGGGAGAGTATATAAATCAGGCAACCACTTTCTGGTATTTCATCTTACGTATAAAGATTATTACTAGCAGAAAAGAAAAGTTACATACAGGACATGCAAGATACTGAGTTAATACCAAGATTCTGATTATTTTCCTGTCTTTCAGCATTACAACTTTTCTGCACCTGTTGAACTATGGAGTGCTATATTTCCCACCACCTGTCAACAACTACTGAATACGCCACCCAAGTGTTTATTCATCAGTGCTTTCAGTATTACTGCTGTAAGCAGTAGGAGGAGAAAAGGTTGTTGGTACACATGGAAATAAAAACACTCTACTTGAATGGAACTTTTTCATCTTAATTACACTCCATTTTTCCTTTCCTTCACTGAGAGAAATCAGCCTGCTTCTGGCCAACATTGTGAACACAGGCATGAAATTCAAATATTAAGATGAAAAGTATCAATGAAATATTATATAACATAAAGTTTCAAGTTTCTTAATAAGCATCTTTCATATCTATTTCTTTTTAGAAGAGAAATTTTATGTGATGGGGAGCTAGTAATACAAGCGATGTGTTAATTTATTTCTATTGTAGCACCAACTAGGATCATCACTTATGAGCTGGAAGGCAGTGGCTACTAGCTCTGTACTAGGTACTGAACAAGACAAGAAGCCACATGTGAATTAAGATGGGTGACAGGATGCACATCAAATTCAGATTGTGGCATGCACAATAAAGGCAAACAGTAGACATAAGCTGTGTCCTGTAAAGACACAAAACTAAGTGTGGCTTTGAATATTCCTCTCTGATGGACAGTTTTAAAAATCCTCTCTGGGATCATACACCTCCCTGTGTTTTCCATGCACTGTTGTAGTCCCTTGCCTCACCTTTGCCATTGCCGTCAAAGGCAAAGACCTGCCTTTGAACAGTTCATGCCAGGGTTCAGTATCGAGATTCTGGACATCTGGTTGTTGTCTTACTTCTACGTAAACCACAAATGTATTTCATTGCACAGAATGCTATCCTTTCTGCCCAGGCTCACTCCTCTGTATAAGCTGTGACTCCTCTGCAACAGTCAGAGCAAGGTGAATAACATCCACCTCCTTTCATTTCCCCACACTTCCATATCTGTCTTTCTCTGATAATTGTCATGGTCTATTCTGTTTATTGTTGCACAGCTCAAAAAGGCAGTTTGTCACTGAAGCTCCTCCGTCGTCTTTGGGGCTTCAGGCTGTGTTTAAGTGCTTCAGATTTGGGAGTAAAGAAAGAAATCCTGTCTGGCTCTTTCTGGTCAGCAACAATGCTCACAGCCAGCAACTGACTCAGTACCTCTACTTCCAGGCTGCCAAGATGAGTCAACAACCTCAATTTTTGAGAATACTTTTTGATAGTTCAGGTTCTGACTCCAGATTATATCAAAACCACAACATTCCTTAGTATTTCTAGTGTTTAAGACCCTATTCTTTCCCCAGAAACACCAAAAAAAATATATAAATTGACTTTGTTTTAGCATTTACTCATAAAATGGAGATTTCTTTCATTAATAAATAAATATTTCCAGTTTTAGGATAACAAATACAGTTCCTACTGGGAGATCTGATAATGGTTACAGGAACTAGGAAGTTAAATAGCTTATGAAAATGAAGTATATATATATATATACATATGATTATAACAATTCCAGTTTGCATATGCATGTGATTCAGATCACACAGATAAATATTTAATAATTTCATCCTTTACTCATGTTGAAAAGGGCAGGCAAAAAAATCCTTGGAAGTACATGTGTTAATTTTGGAATCTTACCCACTCTGTGTATTGTGAAAGAAGCTTTCTATATCCAATTTATTTTTCTATTGTGTGTGAGGAGTTAGTGGGGCATCTGATGCAGGACCCTATGTGTTGGCAAGGAGACAAGTGAGGAAGAGTTTTGTAAATGTGTTTTTAAAAGACTTTATTTATACCTCACTAATTGGCTCATAATATTTTATTAGTGACATGAAGTTCAGATTATCTGTTCTAGTTCACTTGAGTTGTGAATCATTTAGTCAAAAACAAGCTAACATATTTCTGGATTAAAAAAAAAATAAAAATAAAAAATCTGTTTTACCAGGATATTTTATGGTTCATGATTCGTTAGATTCTTTATAGGTGAGACTCAATACTAGTCTGTAGCTGATATAAATGTCATCAATACTTTCACTCCAGGGCAAGTATAACTCAGACAGATCACCAGAATAGTAATAATCTATTCTTAAAATATAGCAATGAAAGAGCTGTTTGGATTGATCTTCAATAATCAAATGCAAAAATAATAAGTTTCGAGTTTCAAATAGTTTTGAATTTTAACGTAATGTTTTCATTGTAATTCTCGTGTTCTATGACAATAACGCTACTGGTCCTTGCTGAACTGTGTGTTGCAGTCAGTAAATGAGTTATTTTGCATGCACACATAGACATGGAAAAGTGGCATGCAAAATTCTTGAGAAGTGGGAGGGAATAAGAAAGTCCATACAAAAAGTTGTAGGTATTTACTTACATAGTTAAATACATCTATACAGGGAATTGTGGTTACATTACTTGGCACACAGATATACTAGTGAATCAAAACAATTCAGGAATTAAGGAATAGCAGTAAGAATTTTTTATTCCACTTCATTAAGTTAGTCTCTAGGAAAGCACTGGAGGATGATGGACAGGATGTTTCTACTTTTAGCTTCCTTTAATTACTTCAAGTTCTAACTGATCCCTTGGATCAGCCCTATAATTTATTTAATATAATTTGTACTGCAGTGATAACTAGATCCCTCCCTTGAGATATGTAAATAAATCTGAAGTTTGTCTGCAGGATTACAAAGAGGTTTGAGATTTATTTTTCCATTAAAAGGAGGTTTATGTTGACACAACATGTTTTTCAGTCCAGTGCTCCAGACATATGATTATCTGACCTGTCCTCTACCACCTAGGATCAATACCTGGAAAACTTTATGACTTTTAAGCCTTTACTTTTGCACTGTGAAAGATGTACTATATGGTTCAGAATGGCTTGCACTATGAATCAATTAGTCAACAAAACCCACGGTTTCCTGCTTCATAAACCATAGTCCCATGCATTGTTTCTGTATTAATCAACTTCTAATCAGGGAAGAATAAACCTTGTGAATACATGAAACTCAAGACTAAAAAGATAAACATAAAAGTAACTTAAAAGCCTAAAAGCAATAGAAAAAATACAAATCATAATACTCTTTGATAATGAGTTAAGATCCATTTCAGACAGAACTATATATATTAGCCTGAGCTATGTAATGAAAGCAGTATATGATGAGAAAAGATTCCTGGAAGAGTAGGTTAGAGCTCTCACCACATCTCAGTGCTCTCACCCCATTGAACACTCACACTGCGTGCTTAGCCTGAGCCCAGGTTTCTGTCTGGGCTGTGCAAGTTATCAGAACTTCTTCCTCCCTTTGTGTTTATTTTGTTCTGTTATGATACATTTACTGGTATATAATATCTGGGACTGATCTGCAAATGAGAGACAGGGCCTCACATTGGACAGGTCAACAAAAACAAAACCACCAAGCAAACTCATTACAGACAAACTATTGTTGGCAGTTTCAATGATGGTGGTAAAGTCAGAGAGGCAACAGATTTAGACAACAGGGTCAAGCATTTATCAGCAAACTCTGATCAAGTGTCAGAAGGTCCCAGATAACCTCCTTGACATCTGAGCAACAGGAATAGTATGTAAATGAAGCTTTCATCATGCACTGAAATTAGAATAAGCAATAATAAAAGCTTATTTAATATATTAGTGAACAGAGCCCACTAAAACCTCTCCTAAAGGTATTTTTGTCTGCATGTAACAGAGCATCCTTTCATTTATATAAAGATATCCTGATCTGATTTAGTGTAGAATCATAGAATTAAAGAATGGTTTGGGTTGGAAGGGACCTTAAAGATCACCCGGTTCCAATCCCCCTGCCATGGGCAGGGACACCTCCCACTAGACCAAGTTGCTCAAAGCCCCATCCAACCTGACCTTGAACACCTCCAGGGATGGGGCATCCACAGCTTCTCTGGGCAAGCTCTTTCAGTGGTTCACCTCCCTCATAGTGAAGAACTCCTTCCTAATGTCTAATCTAAATCTAAATCATTTGCACTGTCTTCCCTTTACTACTTTGTCAAGGAAAAACAGCCTGTTCATGTACATATACAAGTAAGAAGGTCGTAGTGAGAATGAGATTTGCATCTCTGATGTTTGCTTCTGGAAGAAATTATATCTGTTATAGTTGCACTCCCAAGTATATTTTTGAAACCTCTTCAGTGAGGCTGACCACAGACTTCTTTGGGTTATAGCTGAGGACTTTTGGATTCTTTTTTTTTTTTTTCAATCAATTACTTTATTTTAAAAATGTAGTTTATTTAAGTTCTAGGCTTAAACTTGGTTTATTTCACACAGAATAAAATATAGAAGAAAATATTCCTCAGCTACCTTATAGGACAAATCCTAGGCTAGCCCTAATAACATTAAGTTTCTAAGACATTTTGCTAAGATTGAATATGACAGGTGTGGGTATAATTATAAGGAAGATAGCAACACACGATATCCTATGTTTTGTATATCACTGCATACAATTGATACTAATGCTTATGACCTGTTAGTGAGACTTGTTTTGCTGAGTAATAAAATTGTTTTTCTATTTAGTGAGGAAAAAAAAAAAAAAAAGAAAGCTGCAGTCGGTCAGCTGTGCCACCACACATGAAGATAGGTGGTGAAAGGTTGAAGTTTATTAGATTTGTAGTGCCTTCAGAGGCACACAATTTGTCCCCTTGGTTTATTTTGACAGCACTCTCATGATAGCAATCCATAGTTTATTTTATGTGTTATACATCTTTATTCCTCTCAGATCATGCACTCTGAAAGTTCTCTCCCTGCTGTTATCAGGTAAAAGATATTTGGCTTATCCCAGCCCTTTGGCCTAATGAAGACCCTTTTGTTTCCAGCGAGAAACTGAATTCATATAAAGAATTTTAAGAACATCTCTCAAAAGATGAAACCCACTCATGGAACATTATAGGAAATAATTAATCATTCCACCTCTTGTATACAATCAATAACACTAAAAGACTGTCTTGTCATCTTATCAGGCTACATAGGTTTTAGCAGTTCCTTTATTAAGCCTGGAAAAGAAAGCAAGGAGAGAGGGATTCTTTGAACATCCAAACACCATGTCACACTGAGTGTGATCCTGACACTGCCCAGGGAACCTGCTATCCTTTGTTTACAGATGGATCTGTGATAACCCGACAGCTCAGATGGAAGGTCACCCTGGAGGACAAGCAGGGGTTTCTTTTCCATCATCTCTGAATCCTGAAAGTAGAGGTTTTGACCACCCTGGGTATCCAGGCTCCCTGTTAAATTCTACTTTTCCTGCTAACAGAAATATGTGGAATGTGATCAGGAGATACTTTGGCAATTTGTCTTCTATTACAAGAGGGAGGAAGAGGAAAGGGTGAATAAAACTCGATGAAACTACCTGAAGAAAATAATGCAGATATGAAACTTTACAGTTTTCTGACTGTCAGGCTACTTATTGTGATAGACTATTTTGAATATATATGTGCTTACATGCACTAGAAGGAGTAAAAAAAATTTAATACTACCTGTGATACCAGAACTGCACTAACTAGAGGTAATTAATGTTATTCCATTGACTTCAAGGTGTCCAGGCCAACCTTTCATCCTCATTTAATGAGTCCATGGGTGTAACTATAAAACAGAATGGGTTTGTAGTTCCTTACTCAAAACAGCACTTGAGAAACATGTTAGAAATTGCCTTGTCAGCTTTGGTAAGACTTTACTGTCCTTCATGGAAAGGTCTCCAGAGAAGCAGTCACTTTCGGTAGACCAGTAGTTCATCTTTGTTATCCTGATCCATCCATCAGGTGACAGTGACATAAAGAGTTGCTTCACTGGAAGGTACAAAAATATCTTCAACAGCAATTATTGGATAATTTGCCTACAAAAGTTTCTTATTCTTTCCAATGTCTAGGAAGTGGTTTACATTTGCTTGTATAATGCCTTGGGCTTGCAATCTTTCCAGAATCCTGGGCCCACTAATAATCCTTAGTTATTATTGAATTTTTTAACTAGTTGAACACTCCTTCCTTCAATATAGTCTCAAAATATAGTTTATGGCTATACATGTTGTATAAATAAATTGCTGCCTTTTATCACTTCCTATCTGTTAGATAATGAATGCTTAAACTGACACAGGAAAAAAAAATGTAGTCCGTTTGGCTTAAGTCCTCAACTTATTAACTTTTGACTTTTTGACATTTATCTGAAAATGTTTTTTATGGTTGTCTTTGGCACACATCTAAAGCATATCTTTTATGGTCACACTGTCTTGTCCAACCACCAACAAACAGTCACGCTGCACAGTCTTATCAAGAAAATATTAATTTAAAGTTTGTTTGTTTATTTATTTGTTTCTTTTAACATCTTTAATCTCTCCTAGAGTTAACTTTTCCTTCACTTTTGGTCTTTCTAAGGCATACTAGTAACTATTAAAAGAATTACTGTAGCAAAGGAAAAAGTTATAACTTGAAAATTAGTGTGGATAATAAAGCCATTGGTTAATGCATTAGAACAGGTTTGCTAACAACAGCACAGAGATTTTGTTACTAGAATATTACTGTCAACATTTTTCTGAGTGTAGTAGGTTAGAAGAAATGCTGATGAAAAATGGATGTTTTATTACACTTGTGGACAAAAGGCCCATCCAAGGATAATTCTATCACCTGTCTTTGTGTGAAGAGGGAATTCAGCTAAGGAGCATATATATATATATATATATATGTATATGTATATATATATATTATTAATCAAATATTTAAATTTATGTTTGATGTAAGGAAAGAGTAGCAGATGTATTATATTTCAATTTCAACTGTATTTCAATTTCAGATGATATAAAATTCAAAAAACAACAATACTACCCAAATATTCCTCTTCAAACAAATCAGAAAGAAGAATCAAGAAGGAAGACTTATTTTACTGTGTTTAGAGGTAAACAATTCATTTTTAGAGAAAAGTTTCAAGTTTATTTTTTTCAGCAATGACAAAACAGATGATATGAATGTACATGATGAAAAAAAAAAAAGGAAAACATGGGTTGTAGCTGGGGAGCTGGATGTTCCACTTCTTTTCTCTTGTTTCTCTTCAAATAATTTTTTCCATGTTACACATAGCGACATGTAAAAATAGATTCAATGTAATAGACCAAGTATTTGTAATGAGGATAAAATAGCATGAAAGCAATCTTGTCTTGATATTCATGCCCTTGGCAAATATTCTGCTTAGCATCATGCCAGAGTCTGTTCTTATTTGTTATTTTTACGTAGGTGGCTTACCTGCTATACTTTTATTTTATGCAAGTTGCAGTAGATATGTAAACAATTATTTATCATTAAAGGATAAACATATATGTATTTAGCAAAAAAAAAAGTGAAAGCTTATACACATTACTGTGTGTAAGTGCTCCATGATATGGAAGGTTTAAGTCCCAATTCTAACTGAAACATATGTAATAACATTTCAAATTTATCATTAAAATAAAAAGAAGTTGGTCAGCAAGAACATGATTCATCTTCCTTAATTTTCAGTACATAAGGCAAAATATGAATTATCAAAATATAGTTTCTACAGGCACTGGAGAGAGACAGCAAATGAAATGTCATCCATTTTAAAATCTATTTTACTTACCACCTATGTTTCTCAGTATGTTGATTACCTGTGTGGGCACAACAGGCTTTGCAGTAAAACTAATAAATAACAAAAATAACACAGTGTGCATAATTCTAGGAAACAGGCATGAGTTCAAAACAGCCAAAGTGTAGACAGCTGTTTATCAAGGTCAACATCACTGCACAGTCTTTGGGCTTTGGATCCAGATTCTTCCACCAGCAACCACATGTGCAATTCCTTATATGGTAGGTTTCTGGTGACGTATCAAAGCCTCTGTACAAAACAATGGCAAATTTACTGTTTTCCACCATCATAGTAATATTCCATTCAAATTCAATAACCATAATTTCCCTGCCAAAGTGTACATGGCACAGGCAGTACTTTGAATGGTGAAGTGATTTATTCAAACAGTTGTTGTACACCCATCATATCTCTACTCTTTATCATAAAGCTTGAGTTGACCTTCAACTCATCTTAATTTGTGGACCCCGAGGATGTGGGATCTAATGGCAAGGTATTATTTAGCATAGGCTTAAGCCATTTCTTTTAAATGTTCTTCAAAACCATAACTGAGGTTTTGATTTGGGTAGAGATTCCCTGTGCTTGAAGGAAGTTCAGCAAAAGCATACTACAGCATAAAACTAAAAACACACAGCTAGAATGGAGTGCCAGATAATTGAGCATAGCACACAAGAACATTTTTTTCTGATCATTACTTTTATTTATTTATTTATTTATTAACTCTGATTGACAAAAATTTAATGCCTGGAGTTTCTGTTTACTAGTCTAGTCATAAGAAAGTATTTTATTGGGAGAAACCTTGGGAACATACAAATTTATTTTTTTTTTCAGGCACTAGATTTGATACTGTTTCCTCTGATAAAATGTCATTGGCTTAACCTGTCTTTCTTCTATTTAATCACTTTCAGAGTCTCATTAGACCAAAAGGAAATAAGCCTTAAAACTCAAACCACATGCCGCATTCAGAGAACACAACAACAACAACAACAAAAAACCTACAGACTGTATTCTTACTTACAACACTGGATGGTATCTCAGTAACAACAACAAAAAGAAAGGTAGAAATACCCTTTTCAAATTGGAAAATGCATATGATTTCAAGGCTATGGCTCCTATTAATCCATACATAATGGGAGTTTTCAAGGATACCACACAAGTGAATTCTTGCCTTATAAGGACATCCACCCATTTCATTAATAATAAGCCTGTTTTACTTGTAATCTTTTGAAATGAATATAAATACTACGACTACAATAAAGAAAACCATGCATCATTCATCCTACATGGATAAATAAGTGGGTAGATAGACATAAAACTAATTTCAAAGTTTGACATATCTGAGTAAAACTGGTTATATTATGGGGGAATGCAAGACCCACCCATATAATGCATTCCTTACTGCATAACTATACAGAGAACTTACACAGAAACTCAGGCAACATCTGAAAATGCACACCCAGGCATTAATGTACAAAATTTAGAGGAACATTTAAATGAGCACCCAGTTTTGAGCTCATGCCTAAGCCACATAGTTTTACAGAGGCCTCCACTGTTTTATAGTTCCCTTGATCTGTTTTTTTTTTTCCCCTGGTTGTCCTTCATTTTTCTCATCTGTTGCTTATGGAACTCTAACAACTGTAAGGAACCTTGGGGCTACTCAATTATTAGAAAAAATCCTTAGTACTTACCTGACCACCAGAGAGCTCAGGAAGGGTGTATTCAGGCAGAACTGTATGTAGTTCCATGTTGTATATACTAAGATATCACAATAACAAAATATATTAGAATTGCCTGATTTCCAGGTCTTTTTCTTGTCTTTGTTGTTCTGCTCTACTTACTGCTTTTGTTCCCTCTCACATTTTGATCAACCACCCTCTCAAATTTTATCTTCACTTAATTTCTGAAGAAGGTGAATATTTTTTTACGTTCTCATTAACTATTACACAGAGTCCCTTTGGATGTGCCTAAGCTGCAAAGTCATTTCTCAGCCATCAAAAGAACTAGCAAATCAAAGTCCAAAGTGAAGTTTAAGATCAGTGACATATTAATTCTCTCAGTTTGTAGATTTTTAAAATGTAGATATTATGAGCTGTTAATGTTTTTATCTAAACAACTAATTACAAAAGATTTGGCCTTAATAATTTCATGCTTAGAATACCAGGGGTAGGGATGCTTCACATTGAACTTTGATATATTGATTTTTATATAAAGGCCTAGATTAATGCTCTTCTTAACTCATGTTAACATTATTATTAGTAGTAGTATTAGTAGTAGTATTAGTAGTAGTATTATTAAATTAAAAATAATATTGTTAATTTATTTGCTCTGAGCAGTCAGAAAAAAAAAGAAAAAAAAAGAGGTCGGTTGGTTGTTGCAATTATGAAGAGACGTTAAAACTTTAAATCAAAAATTTATATTGTTTTCAGGTTTAAAAAGAAAATCAACCCCCCTCACCCCTCAAATCACATCCTTATTCAATGTTCCCTACTCCTTTCAGTTACTACTTTTTTCCCAAGCCTCTCTCTGAGGCTTGCTGAGCACCTACTCACTAAGTCTGACACCTTTTTCTCCCTTTCTCTGTATGGGCTTCTTTTGTTTTTCTCTGTCAGATTCACAACTCTGTTCTAAACAATATCTTCTTGCAAAGCTCGTTCACTCACAGTGTGCTTACAGGATGATGACTGCTGTCTGCATCCTATGTCCAAAATGCTAGTGTTTCATGAGAGACCTTCTGAAGGATCTTTCAGTTGATTTCAATAGGAAAGACTGGCCAGATTGTGTAACCCTTCCCTTGTTGGATGTCAGTAATACTTTGGCAGTGACTGCAGAACCCACCTGCATTGAGGTACCACTGACCCATGCAGACTTTTGAGAAGATCTGGTCTGAACCCTGAAGATTTTATAGTTAGGATGGAACAAGGTATTATTTTTTTTTTCCTTTTGATAATAATAATAAAAAAACCTCAACACACATGTATATTTTTATGTGCGTGACTATATATGTAAAGGAAACAAGCATTAACTGTTTTCAAATACATATTAATAGATCTATTTTCTGTTGACAATTTCTACAGATATAACACTTTTTGAAGAATATTTAATCAATTACAAGAATGATCAGAATATTTCTCTCAATATTTTCAAAATGTGCAAATGACTTTGCTTTAAAAGACAATTAGCTCAAAACAAAAGAGGTGCACTCAGATATTGTCCTCATGTGCTCTACTAAAATATTACTTCACCAGTAAAGGTTCAAGATAGGATTTAGGCACTAGCTGGAGGGCGAGGGAGAAGGCAGGCTAATTTAGCAGGACACATCACTGCTGTGTTCTTTAGGGCAGGCATCATTTCATGTACAAGGCAAAATGTCAATAGAAACATGTTACTATGCCACATTACACAGGAAATCTAAGAGGTTTAGAGCCCCAGAATGTTTGGTATTCCTTTTAAGCCTGCATCTCCAAAAAAAAAAAAATGTTCTAAATCCCTCATGTTTATTTGAATAGATGTTGGCAGGATAATTAAATGCTCCCTTCAAACATCCTGTTGGAAATATTAAACAGTGATTACCTTCCTCAACTTGTTCCTTTTGTGAGAAGGGGAGCCACCTGACTTCCAGCTTTCGTTTGCCCTGACACAGATGCAAAAGCTCTGCTGCCTTTCTGATCTGTTCACACACTTTCTTCCCATGAGAAAGTAAGCACTGACTGAAACACGGTATTTTCTTCCAGCTTGCACACACAACTGCTGCTTGTTTCAGAAAGATGTCGACTAATTTGAGCAACCTCTCCAAAGAGCTCTCCAAACAGAAATGTCTTTCATAAGTTTCCGGGTCAGCAGCCCTTAGTAACCCAGGATGACTATTCTAGTCCTGGAGGCACTGAAATAGTTCCATATAAATAGAAACAGTTTCTGTATCACATTGTTGCCTCAAGCACCCATTCAACACCTCCTTGCACATTAAAATATCTCTCCATGACACAACTTTACACAAAAGAGTGTCTTTGCCCATATGGTGTCTCTCTGATTTGTTGATTTTCTTTAGTCTGATCCTCTCATTTGCTGAAGCATTTATATCTTCTTGTGGTATGAAGCTTTAAATGGTCAGCACAAATAATGCATACAGAAGCCTTCTTCTCTTCTACTGTTTGCCAGCAGATGCTGAAGTCCCCAGTGCTTCGTGAAATATTTCTATTGTGTGGAGCTATTTGTAAAAGAAAAACAGCATCAGAAGTTTCTACACAATGATCTGTTCTCCTTCCCTTCCCTTCCCTTCCCTTCCCTTCCCTTCCCTTCCCTTCCCTTCCCTTCCCTTCCCTTCCCTTCCCTTCCCTTCCCTTCCCTTCCCTTCCCTTCCCTTCCTCACAGACTGATTCTACTTCATCGTTATAATAATACTTTCCCTTAAGGATTTTGGGTCTAGTCCAATGTTCTTGGAGGTCAACATAATTCTTTTCAGTGACTTCTACGGACTTTTGACATGCTGCATGCATTATTTGCTGTTCCAAAAGTATTTAGTACATATACATGGCTGCTGTGGTTAGAAAGGATGGCAGACAAGATGGGTGGGAAAGAGGCTCTGCATTTTCAAATTAAGATAACTAACTAATCAGTCCAACATTTCTGCCCTTCTCTTAGTCCCCTTTTCCTTTGTGTCTAACTCACTAGACTCAATTGAGATTGAAGGGAGTTTTCCCATTTTGTTCAATACTGAATCTGGTGTTCATTCATCATCTAAATATAAGGATTGTAAACAGTTTATAAACCGATATGTAAATTGTTCAAAAATCATGAAAAGTGTTATCAATATGCTTTGATTTCCTATGCGTGCTGATTTTTGAATCAGTATTAAAAGCCTACTATCTACCTCTGCTTGTTAATAATGAAGTTAAGTCAGGCAGGATGTTCAAACCAAAGGGTATAAGTGCAAGTAGAAACAGATCCTTCAGAATGAAAATGTCTTCTCATAAGATTTCAGCACAATTTTTGAAAAACAGCATTTTTCAAAGCACCTAAAAAATGGAATCAGATCATTTGATTATTTCTGTACTGGGCATTTGGAAAAACATTTTCTCTTAGAGGGAAGTAGTGAAAATGCCTTTTTTGTTGGTGGTGTTCTTTATTAACCAAGCAGAATCCCTGTTCTAAACTTCCATAACTAAGGACAACTAAGCCCCCAAAAGTCATACTGTGCCTTACCCAACAAGCTAAAGTGTATTTCTCAATTCTCTTCTGCAGCAACAAAAAATCATGAGTTCACATGAAGGGCACCGTTTTCAGCTTCATATCATTATCCTCACCATTATATTGGACATACAAGTATTACACTGCCATGATAAACGTGTGTGGGTAGGCTCTCCCTCTGGAGGTTTTCAAAAACACCAAATTTTTGCTTTGATCACAGTTCAGGATGAAGTTGTAAGGCTTCTAGTTGTGCCTAGCTGTTTGTATCACACCCACATTTTTGATTTTATGATCTTTATCTAAAATACTGCAAACAGATAAACCCTTATCATAGTAAATCCACCAGTTAGCCGATGCTCTTATAGAAATCAAAGAAATACTCTCCTTGTTTGTTTAAAACATCTTCCTGCTCTCCAGAAAATATCCTCCAAGAGGGTGTGTTCATCTGAGTGACAGAAGTGAATCAGTTTCCACACCAAGTTGCAACAAAATTCCACTTGATGAAACCAAATAACGTTTGTTAACTTCAAAATTCAGTGCCATCTTTTTGTTTAATCTGTGTTTCAGAACTATGGAAGAGGAACTGGGCAGCTAGATGGTCAAGTATCTCAGCAGTATATTTTAAGAAGGGTTGTGAATCTGGCTGTGCAAAAAAAATAATAAAAGAAAAATTTTTATATGTTTTAAATTATTCAGTAAAACAAACAATTAAGATTAAACTAAAGAAACTTAAATATATATATATATATTACAAAAGGGAAACAGTAAAATCACATTCTTTCATTTGAAATAGAATGCTTCATTCATGCCCAGTGAAATGCTTGTTGAGAAAAATCAAGAAAAGGGGCTGGATTAATGAGTCTGCTGATCTCTCTTACCTCATCCGTCTGCAGTTAGAGAATTCACTGGGGTGTGTAATATCCTTCTTCCTCCTATCTTGCAGTGGAGAGTGCTAACTACAAGCCTTACAGCTCCAATTCCTTTTGTTGGACAGGCTACTTTTTGCATGGAACAGTAAAATTTTATTGTGCCAGGCATCAAAGAGGCAATAAAGACTCCATAGCCTGACTGGCTTCCTATAAGACAAGTTGGTGCCTGTTGTTCAAATTTCTGCCAGGCATCAATGTCTGTCTTGTCCAAAAAATATTTGGCTATGCCATATAAACAAGAATTCTGAGAATGAATGAAGGAAACATACCCTACTAACCACCAGCCTGTGTGACTGAACCAGTCATCAGCAAAATGGAAGATAAGGGGTCAAATCCTTTTCTGAAAAGACAAAGCTGAATCTCTGTTCTCGTTCTGTCTCTTTCCCCCAGAGTAGGGGGAGATCTGCAAATAAATGGTTCAATTTAGACAAATTTTTAAAAAGTTTTAGGTTCATTGCAATCACATTTCTGGTGAATTTAATGTTGGCAAAAACTAGGTTTTTTAATTGTAATGTATTGCTATTGGTTAGGAAATTAAGAAGTTTAGCTGCTTGGTAGTACACAGTATTCAAATAAATAGCATACCTTATAGGTCTTACAGACAAAAATAATTGAAGTAACAACCAAGAAGTAATTAGTAAGCCATTGTTAAAGATTTATCTGTTGCAGTCTGAAATAGCTATAACAACTAAAATGACATGATTTTCTGTATTCTTACAACAGAATTGGCTTTTGAGTTAGGTTGTAGAGTCAAAAGTGTGTATATCAGAGGTATATCATAAAATTCAGAATCATCACTAAAATGTCTGTTTTGCAATATAGAGTAGCACAACACAGAAAATATGAGTGGGACTTCTGAAATGGTTTTAAATACTTCCAGATACTTTCCTTGTTAGAAAGGAAAATGTTAGAAGGGATTATAAAGATTAAGAGAAGATCAAGAAGGAAAGGGCAATGTGACAGTATTCAAGAAACAGGTGACAACAGCAGGGTTTATACTACTGGTTCTGTATAAAAGAGATTTGTGTGATGATAAAGGCTCTGATAGACTTTCTATTGTGTAAAAAATTGCAAAGATAACCTGAGTTTTTGAAAAAATTTGTTGAAGAGCATAAAAAAGAATAGAAACAATATCTTTTCATGGAACATTTAGCCAAGTAGTGTGTTTTTTGCCCTAGGAGATCATCAAAGCAAACACTATTTGTGATTTTAAGAAAAATCTTGATAACTTTATTATGCATAGTATTACTTGTATTTTAATACGCACTTTAAGATAATAATGAAGATAAAACAATATTGTGATTGTGGCTTAAACTGATTATTAGCAGCCTCAAGAATGGAAATTTTGCTAGTGATAATGTATCAAACAGTTACTTAATTGTATTTCTTTTATTCTTTTGAAACACTTGGGGTGGGCTACTAGTTTAAGGGAAAAATGTTGCTTTCTTCCTTAACGGTTCTCTTTACTTCAGTGAGATTATTTATATTATTTGTTTAAATATAGCCTAGAACCTTAAATCTCAAACTATTTACTAAGGATTTATATTCGTATTAAGGCTTTGGAGGGACTGCCAGCATTTGTTTATCTTCACTGAGGACTATTATTCCCACTGCAAGATTAGTCTCATCTGTCATTAGCAATCTGAAATTTAGGGAGCTATTCATAGGTAGTTGTTAAATCTCCTCCTATAATCAATGGTAAAGAATATCCACTTTCAGAGTGATGCAGCCCATTTTAAGAGAGATATGCAATATATAAGGGATGCATTGCCCTCTGGGTGAACCTCACTGATTTCCAGATGCCTCACTTACCAGCTACCTAGCAAGTCACTGAATGGCTTAACAGCATGTGTCCTTAATGGAGAGTTGTGCCAGGCGATTGATGGGCCAACAAAGACGATGTTGTACCATGTACCCAATGGCGTTAGAAGAATGACAGGCATATAAAAGGCCTGGAATGTGGTTAAAAGAACATCGAATAATACCAGAATAAGTATTACTGTAGTAATTATTACAGGCAGTCCTTATCTCCCTTGTACTGAATAGTAGACATGAATTCCAAAGGGACATTTACCTCTCCTAGTTTAATCTCTAGCATAAAACAGATCCTAGCACTGAGCAACAGAAGGCAGGATGGACCATTTACTTCTTTCCAGAAGGCAGGAATCAAAGACAACCCTTTCTGAACCAGAAGAGGCCACAGACCTTCTACTTCATATTCCCCCTAAACACCAAAATACATCAGGATCATGTACTAAGTTTAAGACCCCTTTAACCACATGTTTGGCTGCAAGTTACCTGGTTAAAGCACAGCATTGAGAAGAGTATCTGAGCTCAAGCTAAAGTCTTCAAAAGTTAAAGAATGCAATTCTTCTCCTGTCCCCACTTCTAACCGCACTGCTAGGAAAGTGCTCTTAATTTGAATTAGCCAAGATTCAGCTTCCAGCTGTTAACTTCCAGGAAGGCTATTGTGGTTTCTCCCTTAGAAACAAAGAGCCATTTAAACTTAGATTTTTTTGTCTCTCCATTGTTATCAAACCACCGCTTAGTAGTCTTTTTCGCAAGGGGTGTGTCAATACCAACTTCAATGAGAACAGGATTGAGTTGTTAATTTCAGACCAGTCACTGAAAATATTTTTCTTATCAGCAGTTTTGCTCCATCACATGCACACCTTAGCTTATTATTGTTGGGCTGTTCACATGCTTGGCTGTGGATTGACACTGTTTGTTTTTGTTTTGGAAAAGAAAGGAGTTCTGAAGCATTTGGGGTTGGGAGCCCCCCATGCAAAGTATAGCACAAATTTCTTAAGCAGAGAGGAAGAAAAAAATAACAAAAATTAAATCTGTGTACAGTAGGAGCATCCTTTTTTATGTCTATGCTTTATCTGACTTCACCTGAGCCAAACACTTCAGAATGGTGGACCAGTATTTATCTTTGGAAAACACTTATGAAGTCATGTATTTAAAAATAAATCTGTTTCACTGTTTTTAAGTTTGTAAACACTGACTCGAATTGTGCCTAAATGTGCCTAGGTGGCACAACAGAGATAACCAGAAATGATACTTCTGACTCCAGTTAGCAGATAAATGGCAGATTATTAAATATGATCTTTACTACAAAGGAGTTAATGCCTCCTGGAAAAGGAACTAGACACTCATTTAGAGCTCAGGAGTCCCATTCTTTTTTACTTTACATTGGGATGGCAATTAATAAAGTGCTAGCTTTTCACACATTATAACAAATTACTTTCTTCCAAGATAAATTAAAGGTAATATTTCTGTTAATGACACTTTATAGGTGCCTAATTTAACCAGTGTGAGAATGATGACCTTAAAGCATTCACGTAAAGATTTAAACAGGAAAAAATGAGACTGTTATAATACTTGATTTCACTCCAGTCTTTTCTGCTGCCACACATAGTCAAAATCCGTTTAAGCATTTTTATAACTATGCAAGTGTTATGTGATTTATATATATATATATATATGTGATTTATATATATGTTTATATATATATATGTTTGGTTTTGTTTTCTGGGAGAGGAAATATCTCTTTTTCCTTTTGCTTTTCTTATAGTACTTAGTCCATATTTATTTCTTTGGTAGGATGAACACCTAATCTTCCAGAATGAGAGAACAAGGTGAGGGAGCTGGACATCCTGTTGATTCAGCTCAGCTCACACACTGCAATCTACAGAAACCATCTGGATAAGATTGCAAAACAAAGTGTTACCTTACAAGTCATATCTTCCTGGCAATTCTAAAGTCTAACCTCTGTGAAATGAATTGTGCAGACTGATGAGACTCACCAGCAGTATTAGCAGTAGCTGTGTTGACAGCATCACCTGAGACAGCTGTCTTTCAGGCTTTGGATGGAATATACAGAGGGGACCAAAACCACATGAAACTTCTGGCAATTCCATGAAAACGTGTTATGCTCAGAAGCATGTATATGAGAAATGCAGCATGAGGTCAATGCGCTGATCAGTGCACTCATCAGTGAAATTAAGAAGTTACCTTTTAGAGAAGTTCCATGACAATTATTTTGATGAGGTAACATTCCAGATTTTGATTTATTATTATCATTATAACAATATAATTATAGTGGATACCTATTACACCTATTACATTACAGTAGCAATATAATTATAGTGGACACCTTCCAGGTTCCAAGCCAGCATGGCAGGGGAGTTGGAATTAGATGATCTTCAAGGACCCTTCCAACCCAAACCATTCTGTGATTCTATGATTATTATTATTTTGTTATCTAATTCCAAAGAATTTTTATTTACCTATAGTGCCAGTGTAATAAACCAGGGCAGGACTACAATAGTTAAAGTATGAACATCTCTTTTTATTTAACTTCATTGGGATACATGATCAGGTAAAGCAGAATAAACAACGGGAATACTGGAGCACACAGGAGAAATGAGACATCTACAAACAGATCCCCTTGGCGAGCTGGAAGGAAAGGGAATTAGTTTATTCTGTTCCCTTTATACCTTCACTGGATGTAAGCTTTTATCCAAATATTTGTTATGCTTTTTCCTCTCCAAGAATACGTGTTCTATGTTCCCTTCCCATGTTTGTATTACTGGATTTTTAAGATTCTAAGGACATATAATCAATTATTATTTGCATGGCTAAAAGTAAATGTGGGCAGAAAAGATTACCAGGTTCTAACAGGGCAATATTATTAGTTCAGTGAATATTTATATGTTGAAACTACTCTCTACTGCATCATCCTTCTATGAATTATTTTGAGAATTGAGAAAGATTTTTTTTTTTAACTTTCCTGCCAGCATTAGAAGTAAAGACAATCCAGTGAAGTGGTGCAGGATTCTGGTATGGAATATAAAGAAAGATTAAAAGGAAACTCCTTAACTTATTCAAAGATTCGAGATTTCACTGGGCACCTGTTTCTAGAAGAAAGCAATACTTATTACAGTTTTGTCAGTTTTCTTGAGTACCTTGCCTTATGTTTTCGTAAGAAGAAGTAGAAAAGCAGAAAAAGAAGGAAAATGAGATAACCCTCCCCCACCCACCGGTTCTAGAACAGACTGAAATGCCTCAGCTCTGTTCATGATGATTTCAGTGACAATGCCTAGCTAGCGGAGGTCTTCTATGAAATGGCACATAACCCACAAATTGGGCAAACAGAGCAGTTTGTTTTTAATGTAACCATGAAAAAAGTCCCATAGTTGTAAAATTTTGATGGAAGAGTAGATGTAGATAGAAACTTGCAAAAAGATCTCGAACATTTGAATCCTGGATTTTGGACTGATCTCCCTCTGGCAAAGGGAGCCAATGACAAAGTCCAGAACATGTAGCTGTTCTGACAGAAAAGTCAAGAATTTATGTAGAATTCTAGAATTTATTGTACACTGCTAAAAAAAAAAAAAAAAAAAAAAAGGTAAAAAACTATATATACTCTTCTTTGCTTCTTTTAGTTTTCTGAGACTCTTACATCATTTAGAGAAGTTAGCCTAATCTACAGATATCCACCCTTTCAGATCAAGAATCGGAAACCTGTTTACCTATGGAAACAAGAGCCAAATAATCCCTTGGATCATGTGAGTTGCTTGTCTCTTTATCTCCCTTCATCACTCCAAACATTTAAACTTAGTTGTGAATTTGAACTAAATCTATTACCTAGTAAGAGATTAAAAAAAATAAAATCTGAAATTCCTGTAAAAATGATGAAAATATGTAGCTGGGTATACTTTGTATTAATTCCTCCCTAGGGAAAAGGACTTAGTCTGACGGTGAAATGTTTAACTTTAATAAGAGTTCCATTTGGAGGCTGTGCTTTATTACACATCGAAATTGTCATTCTGTACTCTAGATTTCTTTCCTCAGGAATATATCAATGTGAGAGCACCAAATGATTTTTTCCTGCAGTTGGTGAAGACATTTCCCTTCTTTTTTTATCCCTTGCCTCTTGCCTATCCTTAAGCTATTTTGACCTCTCCAGTGTCTACTCAAGGGTAAGGTCATGCAGAAGCTTTAGTACTGTTCTTTCAAAGTCATTTAGCCATGTGATAGAACACCTAGAAACAAAGCTTCACTGTTTCCAGTGCCCGGGAAACAATTTGCTTTGGTTTGGAACCATTTCTTGGAATGAACTGAATGAAAACATGTGATCAATTACATTCTAAACACTCCAAATTTTGCATAAACTACAGACTACTACTGCTTCAGAAGTACTTTTTGGGGTCGACAGAAAAAAAAGTAAATTCACAATTTGGGGCCTGAGCATGATTCTGTGATCCATATGCAAATGAGGATGGAATTCATTATTTATTGTAGCCATTATTTATTGCTTATTATTCTTTATTGTTTATTTTTATTTATTTGTAGCCATCTCAAGTCATCTGGTTCAGGTGTATATAAACACCCATATATTTGTAAGATCAGTAGTTTAACACTTATAAACAAACAAACAAACAAATAAAAGAGATGTTTGGGGTGTGATTCCCATTTCCCATTTAGAAATCAAAGAGGTCTTTGCTAAAATGTATTGCCCCCTATAGACATGGATTGAATTTCTGTGTCTCTCCAAAAGCTGAGAAGGGAGGCTACATTTTCTTCTCAGATGTAAATGTAGACATTTCTACATTTAAGCAGATAAATGTCATGTCAAGGCTCTCATCTTCATGGGCTCTTCCTTACAGGTATAAAAATTAGGATTGTGTCATGGCATTCGCGATTCACCTCTTTTTTACCCCAGCATCTCTAGTTCTCTGTGGATATAGGTTTTTTTTTTTGTTTGTTTTTGTTTTTCAAAGAAAGGGAGAAGATATTAGCTCCAGTTCCTGTCCCGGGGCCAGACATTTTTTCCCTCTTTTCCATAAAGATTTTTATGGAAATGTGATGTCTCCTGCCCAAAAATATGATCTAGGGAGACCCTAGGAGACATACTACTGGTAATAGAGAATGTTATTGCCCACCCCAGAAAAGACTTTGTTCATTCTCCCTTTCCCTTTGAACAGGGAAACCTGAGAAGTTGCTTTGTCTGCCTACAAGTCCTTATTCCTCATTAGATCAACTCATGTATTGCACAAAGCAACTGGGAAAGCAACCTGTCCTTTAACATATTGAAAAGACATTATTTTCCTCCCCAAAAGTATCATATTTTAAAATGCCCTCAAAATAGCAGCTATTCTATTATGCTATCTTATGAATATATGAAATTAAAGACCAGCTGCAGTGGTTAGTTTTGGAATCTATACATACACAAACTAGATGTTTTCCTAATTCACAGGGAAGTATTTTTGTAACTAAATACTACTTTAATAAGTCTTCTGGTTCAGGTCTAGAAAGTGCAGTTGGAACTGTCAGCTAATGCTACTTAAGAGCACTTGAAGGTTCAATGGATTATTCAAAAAGGCACTGAATTATTCCTGGAGCAGCTTGTTCATGACTCCCATCTAATTTTTCAGAAATAAAGTTTATAGAATTCAGCAGTCTTTTTCTCTAAGTGCATAGTTGACACTGTTAAAGTTAGAAATGTAGTCTGAGAGGTTTTTTTTGTTAAAAGGATACTCAACTGTATACTCAGGCTGTGTCCCTGGGACCAAAGCAGACAGTCTTAGATGTTTAAATGCATTCCTGACATAACATTGGCAATTGCAAACATTCACTTGAGAAGGACTATGAATTTCAGAATCTACTAGAGCAATACAAATGTCCAGTCTTCAAAGGGGCTAAAAGTGCACCTAGACAAGTGAATTGAACGTGCCTGATACCATTTTCTGGTCCTGAGACCAAATGACACAGAATGGTCTACATTCATACAATTAAAACTAATTGCCCTTTTAAATGCTGTTTTCACACCCCAAATACTCAGTGGCTATGGTCTTTGGGCCTATTCTAACTCCCCAGTTATTAAGGATATCACTAGTATGCCCAGGTGAAATATCTGATTGTTCTGACTAACATTATGGGACAGATTTCAGTATTCAGAAACCCACCTTTAATTTACACTGAAGACACAACTACAGATCTTTCTTGGGCAGAGCTTGGGCAGCCTGGACTTGCTAACTCCACTTTTCATAGTTAAGGGAAGGTTTGTATTCTTCTTTATTAGTATGGGTAACATTTGTGATTTGACAAGAAAGTATTTTATGAATGCAATTAATAAATTAAGATCCAACATGTTCACAGTGTAGCATTAATGAATAATGTCTTCCAGGAGAAAAGAAGGCTATGAAGTAAAATTACTTGGGGGGGGGGGGGGGGGGGAAGGATTTATTTCTTTCCCTTTTTACCCCTTTCCCCTTTGTGTTGTACTATCTCAATATCAGTAGCAATTCATTTTCACGTCCTAATGTAAATTTACTTCATACATTTCCTAATGACTTGCTGTATTACAGAGGTTCAGGTGCTGACTTTGAACTATTTTCATATATATTGGCATGCTGCCTTCCATTTTATCCATCCAGTGGAAGAGAGGTATGGTCTCACATGACCGGGGTATTCACGAAGATTTCTGTAGCTCTCAGGAAGCCAGGTCTCTTGAATATACTAGGCAAGAACAAACATATAGACTTTCCTCTTCTCAACAACTGATTTTGTTTTCCTCAAATTTATTATATTTAAAAACATTTTGTAATAGCATTTAAGAACTATAATATCAGTTGCATTAGATGATCACAGTGGTTTATTCTAGGTTCAGAATCAAAGAGTCTTTGAGATAGAGCACTAAGAGAATCTGGAAGAAAAATTATGCTGTCCTCCCCTAGCAGAGGTAAATCTACATTACAATCAATGGTGTGATTCAACAGAGGAAGGCAAATAATCTGCTTTGACTAGCAGCAGAAAAAGCATTACACAGCAAAGTCTTGTTTCCACAGACATGGAGGTTTCCTGGGGTGGAAGATGGATACTTAGAAAAATCTACCTTTACAAAGACAGATTAGTATTCCATTGTTTTAGAATATATATATATATATAGTCTTAATATATATGTATATATATAAAGTCTCAGAAAAGAGGTTGGTTTCTATAGTTTACAATATTATTTTCATAAAAGACAAAATAATTTCATACTGTGACAGAGGAAGACAAAAAGTAATGCCAAAAGGCCAAAAGTTATCCATAGATATATAGTCAGGGGAAGAGGTTCTGCTGTTTGTTACCTGTACAAATCTACTTGTGTGCACTTTCCAGTTCTCTTGAATTTACAGTTTTAAATGGATGGTGTTGAACTGTGCAGAATTCAAAGAAAAGCTGAGGGTGAAAGCTATGTATTGTTGTGGAAAGCTTCAGAGAACTAATTATATTCCAGAGGTTGTGATGACTTGTTTGGACTCTCTGTGTCATGGGACGCTCCAAATTGATAATGAGGGCTATAAAACAACATCTAAAAACAACACAAAGGTTTGAAGTTAATTCAGGGGATATTCAGAAAATTAACAAAATCCTTTTTTATTTTATTTATTTATTTATTTATTTAGCTATGCCTGTAATTGTTATAACTGAATTAAATAATTCTTCAATGGCAACACTAGATTGCCCGTCACTAGAATTTCATGATGAAGTATCGATTTTTTTGTTGTTGTTGTTTGTTTATTTGTTTGTTTGTGTTCCCTTAGTTTCTCACAGGACCTAATCTGATATTTGTTCTTTCTCATTTCATGATTCATGATTTATGAAATACCACTTAACAGTCAAACAAAACTCAGTTATTCACTACATTTTTTTTGTTGCAAAAGTTCTTAGAGTGCATTCAGTGATGGAGTATCTGCATCTTTTGTTGAAAATGTATCTTTAAGTCTCATTTTCCTTTCATTTGTATTCATGCCAATTTGAATATAGTAAAAACAGATGTTAAAGGGCTGGAATTTATGTTTGATGTGAAAACGGGCCAAAGATTCTCCTAACAATGAAAATGGCATTCATTAATATTTGCCAAAATTGTTGACCTACTCTTGCTACTGTT
The DNA here is from genome assembly GCF_013377495.2 of Cygnus atratus. Classification (NCBI taxonomy): domain Eukaryota; kingdom Metazoa; phylum Chordata; class Aves; order Anseriformes; family Anatidae; genus Cygnus; species Cygnus atratus. Next base: position 13,114,033 of record NC_066364.1, on the reverse strand, counting down.
TGACTCAATTTATTAATAACTGACAAGCACTCTAGCAAGGTTTTTTTGGCAAGAATGAAACAAAGGAAATGAGCCAGAACAAGTGTAATCAAGAAATGTAAATAAACTTTAGGATAAAAACATGGTATGTTTGAACTTAGTGTGAAATATTGTCAGTTTCCTCCAGGAACTCTGCAGGTGGAGGAAGAAACACCAAGATCTTCCGTGGAAAGGCAGGAAAAAGAAAGACAAGTCTTCACAGGGAAGCAATGGGATCATCTCACCCACTCTATCAAGCTCATGTCATTGCAAGTGGCTCAGCACTGTGTTCTGACATTTAGAAGTTACAGACTTTTTTCTGCATTTCCAATTAAAAGAATTTTAGACTCTAGTACATGGAGTTCTGCAGACACTGTTTTGCAGTGATTTCATTTAAATGTCCCTGTGACGACTTTGTGGTGCTCAGCCATTAGTGACTGCATTTAAAGGCAAAGATGTTGCAAGAGGGCTGGGTCCTTAGCCCAAGGCATGAACTATTCTTATTCACCCTGATTTGGTCCAGATTTACTAAGATCTGGAAACACTCCCTGACAGCTTGTTGGTCTCATACTCACACTCATCTATCTGAATTTCTTACAATTCTGCAAGTGAAGAAATTCTGAATTTTTGAAGCTTGTTTTAATGTACAAAGAGTTTTGTAGCTGGTAGCTAGCTGTAGTAAGTTTTCTGGCTGTTGTAATCTTTAACTTACTTTAATTTGTAACTTTTCCTACAACTGAATGATATCACTCCAAAGTCCTCCTCTGCCCATGACTTACGTCTCTCACTCCCTTTTGATCTGGAGAGTTGTCTTGTGACGTACAACCTGGTAACAGCTAGCTCAAAAATTCAATGCAAAGGAGAGGTACCAACCCACCTGGGTTTTTGTGCTTGTGATGAACTGATTAATATAAGACCTGTTCATAAACTCACACTTCTGAGTAGTTGGGCCAGCAACACCTCTGACTTTAGTGTCATTCTCTCTGTAGATAACACAACATGGAAAGGGTCCCAAAGAAGTTTTGTGGGTGTCATAGTGGAACCCATTAAATATACCCTGATGTTCTTTAACATCTTCTCTGTTCAGCATGTTTATAGTACTAAATAAAATGGGCCGACTCTCTCTTCCTGAGGTCAGCTAACATGGCATAACTCAAATTCCTATTCTCTCATCGTCACCCCAAAAAGGAGGCTATATCCAAAGTACCTTCTGGGACAGACATGCCCCAAACCAAGGAGGAATGCTTGCTGGTCTTCTTCAAACTCTGCCAGAAGCTCTCTTTCTTTGATGTGTATGGATCAAACACGCCCCAGCTTGAATCACCTGTGGCTCTAACAGGAAGCAGAATAGAGCTAGTGCAGCTCTTGCAAACACATAAGGGCACAGCGTGCAACATGGATAGAAATTCAGTGTAAGGATGCCACTGTAAGGATGAGTTTCACCAAACAAATTCATACTCGTTCAGATATTAATTTGTTTGCTGGTATCCCAACTCTGACTTCATTCTGGAGCATTTCAAAAGTACAGATAATTTATCGAGTTCATTTTGGTTATTGGAGGAATGTAGAGAGGCAACACTGTATGTGAACACCAATTCGCAGCTGTTCCAGGCAGACAGTCAAATAGGGATAGCAAGGTGATTCCTACAGCATGTGTCTTTTGGAGCTCCTCCACTATAAATATTTCTCACAGTGCAATGAGAAACAATTTTAGAAAAACACTGAAGTTAAAACATACACTCTACAACAGACTGATATTGAGATTAGAATTAAGGAAAGTTGGAAACTATAATCATTTAAACACAATTTATAAGCCTAATTTCCTGCATGTCACTCCCAGATAATAAATACTTTTCTTTTGGCTTGGAAAAGCTGCGGGAAAAAAAAAAAAAAAAAGTTAATTTAAGGCTCATTAGTTTATTTTTAGTAGCTTAAGATCTGAGGGATTTGAAAACATTTCCCTTTTCTAATAGAACATGCCTTCCTGTATACCAAGGATGTCCACTGACCTCACTCCCTCCTGGAAGGTGCCACTGATCCATGACAGAAATCCTGTGAGGGCTTTGAAAGCTAAATAGGAACCAGAAAAAAAGTATTATCATGCTTAGCTGATTATAACATTGGAAATAAAGTTCAACTGTGAGTTTGGGGGGACAAAGAGTAGTGCCTGAAACAAACAAGCACTTCCTGTGTTTGCCTGGAAGAAGCCAATCTTCCCTCTGCTTATATAATAAGAACATTACTAGCTAATTTGCCAGTAGCTGAAAGGGATTTCTGTTTTTAGCTCTGGGTCTGTGGCAACTGTTTTGTTTTAAATGAAAATTAAATGGGAACATACAGCTAAAAAACCGTTGAGCCATAATTGAAGTGCATTAATGGTAATTACTTCTTTCTTTCACTCATCATTTTGACAGAGAAATTCATTACTCCTCCATTTCCATGTTTCCACAAATTACTCTTCCCTGTGGATGTGCAGTGACTGAAGGAAATCATGGCTTTGTTCTATAAATTTCTCTTCCATGCAGTCCTGTTCTCCTAGTATTCCCTGGGAATAGAACCAAAAATACCAATAAAATGCTAAAAAAAAAAAAAAGTTTACTACTTTGATAGCGATAAAAGGAAAACAAGCATCAAGTACTGAAGTGAATGCCATGAATGCCAGTTACTGGGAGATGTAACATGCTTGGTTTTGCTTATGGCCATATATTAATAGTGCTAATTTATTTCAAACTGCTTGTCTTGCTAGTGAGATACATCTTCCTGAGAAGGTAATTTCACCTGGTAAGAACCTTTCATGGGTCCTACCAGTTTGAAACACAGCATTTTCATGTCTTTGCTCAAGATCTTTTCAAATGTGTTCTGGCAGTCAAGCAAACTGAATTACCCCCATAGATCCAAGACAGTCCCTTCACTTCTTGATTGATGAACTTTAGTGGACTAGTATAAGAAAACGCTTATAGAAGTTGTAGAAAAGGTCTCTATTCAGAGCTATCTATTTTGTAGATAGAAGGAATCTGTAACCAAAACAGTTTTTCCTGCACTGTGGCTGAGATTAGATGAGAAGAATCTTACATGAGAACTAACCGGACATTTTGCTTTGAAGTGGCTCTCAGGATATGAGCACTGCCACTTGGAGACATTTCCACTCTTGTGTCAGAGAATAAATATGGCAAAAGCCAACAGCTACTTCTTCATTTGCATTTGAGGTTGCTTTAAAAATTTTGTATTAAGGTAGCAATAAAATGACAACTATTTCTGAAATTGCATGAAGAAATAGCTTAACTATAAAAGATATTTTGGGGATATTCATTCATTTATTCATTTAATTAATTAAGCATGTATTTAAATGTTTTATTCATTTTATTAAATTATTTAAAGATAATCACAAAACTTTAAAATTAAAAATATTCTTTATAATAATATCACCTAAAAACATCATATGACCATTCCCTTATTTTTTTCTAGGCCTGTAGTGAAGAGCTCCAGAAAGCAGCGGTCTTCCCTTTGCCATGGATTTTCCTTTATTTTTACACATTTCAGCAATGCCAATTCTACAATGACAAATAGGAGGTGTGTTTGTTCCTATACCTAAGTTTTGGTTATATAGTTCCATAATTTGTCATCTGGATATTAACTTTAGATAGAAGATGGAAAACAGATACATAGACACAAAGAGGCATTCTGAATAGCAAAAGTGAGGCTGAGGTTTTTGGATGCTTATTTGATGAGTTTTATTTTACTTGAATAAGAAATAAATGTTTAAGACTGGTACAAAACGTGTCACTTAGTTATTAAGATACAGTTTATATGCTTGCTCTTAGTCTTCCTGTTGTAAGAGACAATTCTTTGACTTTGATTTTTACTATCTGAAACTGACGGTCTTGCACAACCAGTTTTAGTTGTAAAGTATTTCCCTGTAAGTGTCTACAAAGATTGGCATTATATGTTAGTGGTGAAGTAATATTGACATATTTATTTATATTTATATTTATTTATATTATATTTATATTTATTAATTTATTTATATTTATTTAATGCAGCTCAATAATTGCATCAATGTTGACTCAGAGAACAGATACATAACTATCATTTCACTTTCCTCTTGTTTCTTTTTTTTCCTTGTAATATAGGGGACTGATATTGTGGGATGCTTTCTATCAAGATAATTCTCTCTTTCCACAGGTCTGCTATGCACCTGGTTCAGGAGCTCTGAGCTGTTCAGCTAGATCAGACATCTACTTTTAGCTGCTGTTACCAGAGGTGGAAACAACTCTGAGCCAAAATATGGACCATGTAGTTGCCTGGTACAAGGTTACACCACTTCACACTGGTGAATGTGCCAGACTAGACTCTATCAGTAAATGTTCAATTACTTTTAGTACAGGTTTGTTTCAGTGTATAAAGGTGTAACTAGATGTTTTGTACCTTATCTTTGTATCTTTTCTTTGTATCTTATCTTTGGGTCCACACATGGGTTTAAGCATGCGTTTTGTATGCATTGCTCTGCTCACATACACATCAACATTGTCGTTGTATCTACAGTAAAAGAGCAAATGGTAACAGATGGCTGAATTCATTCATCTTCAACTTCTCTCTTAAAAATTGAGCTCTTCTATAGAGGGTGCCAGTTGCCCTACTTGAATTGTTGGATTAACACAATTGTATTGCTTTGGGGAGCTGTGTGGTGGAGATTACCAGTTTGTTGAGAGCTTTCCTGGGTAAACCTGGTAGGTGATCTTGGGCATAAGCACAGGGTGGGTGGCACTACAGCACCTGAGTCCTGCTGAAAAGTTAGACCCTGAAAAACCTTGAAACGTGTTTTAGCAGTTTTGGTACTAAAACCTAACCTGAGGTTATTTAGTTCCAAAAGTGACAAGGGTATTTATAAATTCTTAAGGGAATCAAGGGAAATTGCATCAAGGGAAGATGCACTAAATCCAAATTTGTTATTTTTTTTTTCTGTTTGTTTGTTGTTTTGGGGGTGGGGATGGTGGTGCTTTTTTTGGTAAGTCCTCCGAATGTCTTTCAAAATATTTTGGTATATAAATGTTTCTGTACATCTGACTACAAATTTCTGAAGTTTGTTCTCCCAGTGACAAAGGCAAAGCTAATGATTTAGTGGAGCTTGACTAAGCCATCACACAGCAAGTATCCCATTTCCCAAATGTACATACCAGGAAGGACATGTTTCTTTCTTGTGACATATAATAAAGATGATTTTCTTGCTTTAAGAGAGAAACATTTTTAATATTTCTCTGTATATTCACAGATATAAATAGAGATGTGATTCTATCATAAATTTCCTCTTTTACATTGTGCCTCCTTGTCTTACACATCTTTTTCCTCACCTACTGCAGTTCCTACAGGAAACAAATTTCCTCCCACAGTCACCCACACTCCTTCTGTCCCACCAAACAATGCAAGCTGGATTACACAATTACATGAATCAAACAGATAAATAAATAAATAAATGAACTGCAACTTTTTGGTTTCCATGTACACAGAAGAATGTATACTGACTGCAGTTGAGTGAGAAAACAATGTGTCTCCTTACACCCACCAGGGCTTGGCAAGGGCACCACAGATACCCTCAGATGTTTATGTCTGTCAGTTTCAGAGGACTTGCTTGTCCCAGGTAAATATCACCAGAGATTGCTGAACATCTGAGACCTCAGGATGCTGCTGTGTAATTTCAATGCCATGATGCAATAATTTGGGGATTTTTCTGAGCTCAGTCATGTAAGGTAACTACTGATGCCTATTGATTTACACTGATGGCTCCTAAAGACAAGGTCTACTACTTGTCTATGTGTCTGTATAGGTCACTGAACTGCAAAAAAGAGACCAGTTCCTCCCTCACACACTGTCTCTGACCACTCACTCTCTGATCATTTCCTCTGCCATCCAATCCACTTTTATCTACTCATCTCCGGTTTTATATGAAGACTACAAGCTCTTAGGACAAGTCTTGTCCTAGGTTGTATAACGTATAATACATTAACTTAAAATCCTTGACTGAAGGTACTCTCATGTCTTTGGTACATAACTCATTAAAATAACCCTATTAGTATCACAGACTTAGTAGACAGAAAGAGATGAGGTTTGTTATAAAACTCTAAAAGTGCAGTGGTTTGAAAGTTTTCAAGGGAACCTAGATATTTAGCAGGATTTCGCTCTGTGTGCAGCACCTGAAATATAACACTGGGAGGCTAGTTAAACTGACAGTGAGTACTAAGGAAAATTTACAAATACATGAAAGATTTTTAAAGTATGAGGTCAAGTCCTAAACAGGAGGAAAATACATGGTAGATTGTCAGCATTGTAAAACTATCAGTTCATGCAACACTAATGTCATATTAGTGCATTTTTGACTGTTCAGATAAAAGAGAAAAAAATACCCTCCTTCCCACCCTCTCTATATTAAGAGCTGAGAAAAACTAAATTCCTTGGTCCACAGGAAAAATAAAATCTTATTTCTGGCACCAAAACTGTCTTAATTGTACTTTACACTTGACAACTATTTCCTTATAATCTAAACCTCTGCTCCAAATCCCATAAGCACTCGAGTACAAAAATGAAGCTGATTTAATGCTCCAAGTGTGTTTTGTTCCCCAGCACAAGATGAATAAAATTTAGTGTTCCTGGAGGTCAAAACCCATACATTGTAGCAGACTTCTTGTAAATCTTTTAGATAAGTTTAGGATGGCTGCTGTTATTTTTGTAACCTTCCTTTGAACCATAACTTCCTCATCAGGTACTTCATATTCTACCTCGTAGACATAAAAACCCCCAAAGCCAAGTTATTTCTTTCAACTCTTTTACAGTACAAAGCAGCCATCCAACAGTCCCTAGGGTCAAGCAATATTGCTACCTTTTGCATCAGTTCTTCAGAAGACAGAGCTCGTCCCTTATCATTTTTCATACCAAATTGACAGAATCTACCTGAAGGAGACACAGGCTGCAGCTTATTTCAAATGAGGGCACAGGGGCACACGCTGATTGGCTGCCAGCACAGCTGTAACCTGAAATAAAGCCGTGGTATCATAGCATCCATTATACGGCTAACACAATGTTCAGGGCAGAAAGCTAAGCTTTAAACTAAGTAGAGGACTGAAGGGCAGACTTTAACAAGAAACTAGAAACTAGAGTTTCCAAAACAGATCTATTAAAGCTTCACTGCAATTTTGAGCATGTAATTTTGTGGCTGATATTTTTGCAGTCTATGTGAATATGTATGTGTGTTGGGTATTTAAAAGGCTGGATAATAACTAGGTAACCATCTTACTACTGGGAGCTATAAGTTATCCATTTTTCCCAGCTGGAGGCCATGGGACTATCTAATTATAATTTCATATTGTGCAGAAATCATCACTGCATTATCCACTCATAAACTAATGCTGTAATCTGGGAAGCTCTTGCTTCCTTTTTCTCTTTTTTGGGGTAGGGAGAAGGGCAAATGGGGTGCAGATGATTAATATTTTTAGACAGTCTCTATCACTCCCTTCACAAAATCAGTTTCAAGAACATTAACCAGAACAAATTAACCAGGTCTGTTATTCCAGTCCAGAACAAAATGCTTCTTCCATCCCACCCCATCCAAACTCAAGTGGTTGGTCTATTTCCCTCTCTCTGAAACTTGAACCTTACCCACTTGGCTGCTTAGAAGTGGCTTCAACATGTTAGAGGGGGATGAAATCCCCCAGACCATGCCTATGGCATCTTCTGTCCCAGCTTGTCTCTTTGGAAGCTGGGAGGTACAGAACTGAACCTCCCCAGCTTCAGGCAGTTGAAGCTTCCACACACATTTCTAGATGAATAACCCAGCATCAGGTTAATAAGCAAAGGATGTATGTTCTTTTCTTCTTATGGCAATATTCTGGGTCAAAGTGGCCATCGTTGCCTTCTTTTCCTTTTGGTGAGCTCCAGGTTTTTGAGTCTTACTAGGCACTCTTAGAACAGATGTACCAAACTGGGCTCCCTGGGAGACTTAGGCATCTTCATTTGTGTATCCCAAATGGCTCTAGGTAACTACTAGGTACCTAAACACCCATCAGATGTTCGTGTTCCTATCATATTAACAAGGAGTACTAGCTTTTAAATTGCTTAAATAGTTTTCTAGGTAAACATCTTGATATTTACGCATCATCAGGTAACTTGTGTTTGTGTGAAAATTTGGCATTTTTCTGGAAAATGTGCATATTAGGCAAGTGATTGGTATTCAGATCTCACCATTACTTTTTAAACAAATTTAGAAATCCTTCTATGGGTGCTACCTGAGCCCCACTACACAGAAATTCCATAAATACTTACTCAATAATGGGGTTTTGTGTTGTTTAAGATATTAACTGAAATTCAGAGCTTCTCCAGAGTTCCTACAAGAAGCATAATGGTATTTTTCAGCAGAAATGACAAATGACAGTCACCTTTTCCATTTCAAAAAGCAGGAATGTGATTGTGATATTTTTAACGTGCTGGGGTAGTAGAGTGGGGGCAGATTTGTCAAAGCTACTTATTTTACAGGGTGACATTTAGCATGAACAGGTTAGCAAATGGCTTGAATTTGTCTCTTTCAAGAGAAAACTTGAGCTGTGACAATAAACATCGCAGCAGAGATAAAAGGAATGTTTAAAATTGGTTTCATTAAACTGCAATTATGACTTCTACTTTTGGTTCTCAATAGTTTCAGTGAGACCCTTGTAGTGTAGAATCAAAAGGACTAGTACCCCTAACTAGGAAAAAGTAAAATCTTATAGTTATGCAATCCTGAAGTTGCATCAGGCTTGGTAATTTTTAATTTGTTCTTATAAATCAGTTCATGTCAAGACCGCAGACTGCAGGAATATACAGAAAATTCATGGAAGTAATGGTGCCTGTGTATTCAAAAGTGCTTTAAGTTATAAATATAACTCGTAGGCCTCTCTTGGTCTGCCTTGGACCCAAACATATCTCTCGATGTTATGCCTCCAAATTGTACTGCTTCCCAAGAATAATCAAGGCAGCTATTACTTTTGGTTTACATGTATATCCAGCTACCCTCCTGCAAGCTAGCAAGCTTCTAAGTCTCACAGCAGTTCAGTGATAAGGGGAAAACCTCCAATGACCAGCCTCACATTCAGTTCTCTGAATGCATTCTACTGTGATGCTCAAATGAATTCTATATACAAAGCAGGATTAGCACTTAAACAACAATAATGGATATACAAAGGAAAACAATCCATAATTTACTAGAAAACTACATGTGAGAATTGCTTAAATGCAATACATACAGTCCACATACAGGCCTTCATATTAAGCCTCCTTGCAGGCAGTGCACAGTACCTTTACAAACCTTCTGCACTTCAGCAAGTTTTACCTTAAATGAACTCAGCTACAGCACAAAGAAAAGTCATCATAAACTCGCACTGCACTGCCTGCTGAAGAGTGATTCAAAGAACAGCTCAATCTGTTCTTAGCTGGAACAAATTGTTCAAAGAACCAGACTGGTTAAAAATTATATGTACTATTAATGCAGAGAGCACATTTCCCAATAAAATGCTTATTTCTGTCATTCACTGCACCTATTCTACTTATGCATAAATCCTAAACTCCCTATTAAGCATTAAATTGCCAAAGTTATACCTCTCAAGGAATGCATTAAAGATGTGTTTTCTCATTTGTTGTCTAATCCGAGCTCATCTCAGTTGCCTAAGCAGCAGGTAACTAAAGAAAGGGAGACAATGCACTCTTTTGACTATACTACTCCCTAAATATGTGCATATGGGTTCATATGTGCCAGAAGGTGTTCCTGCGTTTCAGATTATTCCCGCTCCTTTTGCAGTGAGAGAGAAGTGGGAGTTTAATATGGAAAATAGCAGTGGGAATGGAAGTGCAGAGGTTTCTTTGGATCATTACACTACTTACCAAGCCATATCAAGACCTGAATATATATACCATTCAGGACAGAACCATAATCAGTATAGCAGAGATTAAACCTGAACTGCTGAATTGATGGAGGATGACAAATAAATAAATAAAACCTTTAGGAGTGAAATAAAGTCTTATAAGGAGAGATGCATAGAGTAAGATCTCTTGGGAAGAAAGGAAGAACAGCACAATTCAGTAACCAGGGATCACCAGAGCTCAGTCAAAACCAATAATTTTTTACAAAACATTTGTTTGACCTTTTTTTTCCCTTATTCTATAAATCAACTAGCATTCAAACTGTATTTTCTATTCAGAATTATGTGGTAAACTGCTAACAGTGAATAATTTCTCTAAATATGCCTGATATGTAGTGCATGCTATACATCTGTAGGCACTGTAACTCAATATATTCTCTGAAAATACAATAATATTCAGCTAAATTGGAGCATATGAAGGCAGAAATTCATTTGCAAAAAAGGTCCTTTGTCAAGCTATTCTGGCAGCCCTATGCAAAGAGGTGAGCCTACCTGAAATAGGTTCAGAAGTGTCAATCTACTCCAGCATTAAATTTTCTAATTTCAAGTGATGTCACAGCTTTTCACCCATGTTCAGAAAAAAAATCAAATAATAATCAAAAATTTAACATATGGACAGAACAGAGCTCAGACAACTGTATTTAGGAATATTTTTATCAGGATAAAAGCACCGAATTGACAGTTATTTTAACAAGATTCCATTTTGTTTGATATGTGTTAACATGGACTATGACTTTTATCTGTAGCTTTTATATACTGTAAGCAAATCTTACATACTGCGTTGCCTGGAAACTGATAAAAAAAAAAAAAAAAAAAAAAAAACAACAATTGAAACAGAACTAGAAGGAACTGTCCAGTTAGACAGAAAAATGCTGTTAAAATTGTGTGAATTGAATACAAATCTATCTCAGCTTTGTTTACAAATTATAGTGTGTCATTTTAACTTAGTTATGCAGCTGGTTTAATATAATTAGTAACAATTAAGATAAAATGATAATTACTTTGTTTACCTAAGACACTGAAACATAGGCTGTAGTTTATTGTGGTTTTAAAAAGCACTCTGCTGAACCTTTTGGTCTCTACGTAAATTTGTTTATTTGTTTGTTTTTCTTCTCAGTATGTGAAAGGAAGAAAAAAGTCAACCATATACAAGTGTTACAGGAAGGTCATGTGGAAGACTGGGAGGAAAATTCAGTGAAGAGAAACACATTTTTTTCTGTGGTCTCACCCTTTTTTTGGAGAGATGAACTCAGTAACTGTTAGGAATAGAATATCCAACATCATTTTATCTCTTAATCAAACCAACAATTAGACAGGTAATTGAAATTCCATCAGAAATTGTCTTTTCATTGAAATTAAAAAAAAAAATCAGAAAAGGAAGGTGTTCTATGAACAAAGTGTACTGGTGTTGAACTATTACATTTCTACTTTCTGAAAATTATTTATTTATTTATTTATTTATGGACAATATTTTGATGAGTTACTTGTTAGATTATACATAAGATTCAAAATATATATTACAAATATAAAACCCCCACCTAAGTACAAAACTGATCCAGAATATTTTAAAGATTTTTTTCAGGCAAAACCTCAGATTTTATCCTAAGTCTAAATCCAAATTCCAGAATTGTCACTTTTGATACACATATTTCAATATATTCTCAATCCTATCTATAACAGAAATGTCTGATGAAAATTCAGCAGACACTTTAGTTTTTAAACTGTGATAACAATGGTGTGTTAGATTACTGCACTGGGCTTAAATTTTGGTAGCAGGGGGTGCAGGGGTGGCCTCTATGAGCAGAGCCCAGCAGCTGCCCCATGTCGCATCAGAGCCAGCTCCAGCCAGCTCCAAAAGGGACTCGCTGCTGGTCAGAGCCAAGCCAATAAGTGATGTTGTTTGTGCCTCTGAAAGAGCAGATTTAAGAAAAGGATATAAAACTTCTGAACAACAGCAGCTGCAAGAGCAAGGAGTGAGAACCAGCCCTGCAGCCCCCAAGGTCAGTGCAAAAGGAGGGTGGAAGGTGTTCCAGGCACGCGGCAGAAGTTCCCCTGCGGCCTGCGGAGAGGCCCCTGGTGGAGCAGGCTGTCCCCCTGCAGCCCATGGGTCCCACATGGAGCAGATCTCCACGCTGCAGCCCGTGGAGGAGCCCCTGGTGGAGCAGGTGGATGTGGCCTGGAGGAGGCTGCGGCCCATGGAGAGCCCCCGCAGGAGCAGGCCCCGGGCCGGAGCTGCAGCCCGTGGAGAGGAGCCCACGCAGGAGCAGGGTATCTGGGGGGAGCTGCCGCCTGTGGGGGACCCGTGCTGGAGCAGTTTGCTCCTGATGGATGGACCCCGTGGTACGGACCCATTTCTTGAAAATTAATCTTTATGAAGTACATCAACTTCTTGGATTTAACTGCAGTATAAAGCTTCTCTGTTTCCTCATACAGGAAAATTTACATATTTTTTCCTGCTAGTTATATAATTAGGGCAACATTCTCTTAGCTGATCTGTGGAAATGGCTCTCAGAGGTCAATGGGAGCCATGTGCAATCAAGAAAAGAATTAGTTTTGTAGTATAAAATGATAATGGGTTATTTTATTTTTCTTCCTCTAACTTTGAACATTATCAGATTAAAATCTCCTTTACCTTTTAAGTTCTTAGGACAAACATCTCACATTTCCTTAATGAGTTCTTAGCTTTATTGGCATAACACCATTGTGTAGAATAATCATTCAGAAAGAAATCTTCAATTAAGAGATCTGCTTTAATATGCTTTTACTTGAGCTGGTGTTACATTTCCCTTCTACTGTTCACTTCTATTTTATGTTTGTCTAGACCTACCCAGAACACGCTCGATTGTTTGTAGAGTAACAGAATTCCATTTTTTCCAATAAAGATAAAAGAGAGGTGGAGGAGAGAAGAAACCAGCTGCTAAAACTAACCATGTATGCAGGTCACTCAAAGGAGATTTCTTCAAAGTACACCAAGGCTCTCAGTTTAATTCTGCAGATGTGCTTCTTGCACTGTACTTAAATGGAATAAAAAGAAATGCAGCATGTTGGAAGACCTCAACAGATAAAACAAATGAAAACTTACACAACATTTGCCCTGGGTAGGGACATGCTCCAACACAGACTAGCTTTGCTTTGACATCTAATACTACAGCTAATACTAGAAATCAGCAACAAAGTCTGGAATGACTTAAGAAAGCCAAGTCCAGACCCAAGGAATAAAGATCTCCATGTGAAAACTGAAAAGAAAGAAAAGACCTGGGATGAACTTTCATCCTGCATACATCAAAAACTGAATTCTAACCTACAGGCTAGAAGAATTACCTGGGATCAGGCCCCTGGGGTGGCTTTGCTTTCAGGGATATTTTCTATTGATATGCAATATAAGATGCATAAGCACATCAGAACACAGTATCCAGTGCTAGATTTTGATTCTTGGGTCAGTAGGATTGTCAGACAGGCTGAGCCTGCTCTTTTGTCTTAACAGGTTTTATTTTTGCGTAAGATATTCCAAACCTAAACAATGCGGAGGATGATGTTCCACCAGGACTAGCTTATAACATGCGTAACTGGAGCATTTTTCTGCATAGTGATGATAAATTTGAACCATTTCAGACTGAGAAAGAAGTAGAACCCAAGTATTCTATTTTGAAGTCAGTATGCTAACACACAGTCTTCTAAATACCAGCTGTTTTCTGAGGAAAAGGTCAGAATTTTGCCTATATAAATGCCTAGCTGAGGTGCATAATAAACAGCAGTTTCATTTTCCAGATCTCAGCTTGATAGGGTACTTAACTCAGGGATGCATTTACAGGTATGAATGAGGCAGAATTTTAGATTATGTCCCCTTTGATGACATTTTTGGCTGATTGTTGTTCTACGTCCCTTTTTTCAGGCTTTTAACTTGCTCCTCTCAGACCCATTTAGACACCTAGTCCTCAACTAGGTCAGGAAAGATAATTGATGTTGCAATTTAAAGCTCAGCACTGCTGAGATACTGGTGGAGAACACAGGTGGGCCCATGACAGAAAGGCACCCTGCTGTACTAAATACATCTAGTCCTCCCAGTTCCAAAATGCACTGTATCTAGCTTCGTCACTCTCAATGATGACACAAACTGAAATAATTTGATGTGCTATTAAAAGCAGTGTAGCTGCTGGACTTCTTTGTGGTGACAAAGGGACATTGATTCGCAGCCTGGGAGGCAGGGGTAAATACTCCATTAGCAACAAGTAAATTTACTCAGACCTATAACAATCTAGACCTTTGTCTGTCTGCTTGAAAATTCATTGCTATAAAATAGCACACACTATTTGGGACTATAAATAGAATAAGAGGTTATTTCTGAGTAATCTTTAACATTTGCCTTTTAGAATTTATTACATTAAATCTTTGTATTTAGTGGTGCAAGAAGTTTAAATTAGCTATTTAGTATTCTTTAGATTTCATGGATTATTTTTTTTTTCAGTTCTTACTAACATATGTGACAGGTTTTGTTAATAAAAGGAATTTAATAAATTCCTTTAATAAAATGATTAGCTTCATTTGCTGCTGCCTAGCTTCATTTTCAGTTTTTACACAGCTTCACTTTAATACTTACTGACCAAGCATATTTTGGAGGAATTCTGCTGCTTTGACCTGTTATTTCTTTCATGGGCCCCAGATGACACATCTGTGTTCTGGCTACTGTTTAGCCCATTGAGGACACTTTGGCCAGTGCCTCCACATGTGACTGCCCTGTAGTGGCACACCTCTACCTGGAGGGTATAAAACCAGTATAAAACCTATGCTTGGTTCCAGAACTGCTTTGGCATGGCTCTCGGCTCCATCTCCTTTGCATTTGCAGGCAGCATGTCTTTCCCAGCTCGATGTCAGCGCTGCGCCTGCTGGCGATGCTGTGCTCTGATCTCTGACAGCTCTGCTCAGGCGAGCATCGGGAAGTGGGTTCCTGGCGCTGGAGTTGATGGGTATCACTCTCGTCTCCATCCTGTCATCCATCTCCCAGAGTATGTGATGGTGGCTGGGGCAGAGGGAAGGAATTATATCTTCC
This sequence comes from Cygnus atratus, assembly GCF_013377495.2. Classification (NCBI taxonomy): domain Eukaryota; kingdom Metazoa; phylum Chordata; class Aves; order Anseriformes; family Anatidae; genus Cygnus; species Cygnus atratus. The sequence goes on along the minus strand of NC_066364.1, from coordinate 13,099,030 downwards.
ATCTGTGTAAATGTGGGATTTCTGACTGAGATTTCTGTGTCTTCTGTTCTTGTGTTGAATTTAGATGGCTTGTATGCATTCATTATACTTCTTTGTGACATCAATAGAAAGCAACAGAACTGAAAACACTTTTCAAGAAATAAGAATGTTTTTCCCCACAAACAGGTCAGAAGGAGGGTTGAAGGGTGGCATCTCCACAGAGTAGCTCATTGCAATGGGTTTCAAGACATATCAGATGAACCTCACTCCCTTTCACTGGTTATAAGAGAAGCCTGGAGTGATCAGTCCAAACCTAAAGCTTTACTTTTAATTATTTCAGTTAGGGCAGATGAATCTAATCATTTTATAAAGCAAATAGAACACAGATGACTAACTACTTCACTGTGCTGAAAAGCAGCCTTGCAGTAACTTACAGCAACTTACTTAATCAGTAAAAAAAAAAGTATAGTTTTCATTATTGTGATCTACCAACCTATTGTGATCTACACAGACTAGTTTTCAGATAGAATTTTTGTGATGTTACCAGGACGATTGATTTTATGCTACTCATAGCTTCTCCCCTTGACTGTCAAAGGTCTCAACTAGCAAGGTTTCAGAGGCTAAACAGAGGTTAGTTAATTCTTGGGCATATTAGTGGAATGCACTGCCTGCTATCATGCTTGGGAAAAGTCGCTGTTATCACCATTTTCATGCATGCACTAAACTACAGACATCATTGTTCCTAAAATGCAAAGGCCTTCAACAACTTGTGGATTCTGGCACAGCCATGAGAATGTTAAAGTCAGGCTGCCAGGCTTAGGCAGATGTGCTAGAACAAATACACAAACAACAGGGGAAGGGCACACACACATCAGGTAACTTTATGGGCATAATGCTCGTTTGTCAGGACAGCTGCATAGTTTGCATTCATACTGAAGAGACATGCACACATAATTCAGCTCTTGAATTAAATTAATGTTTCTTAGAGCTGCAGCAGTGTCAGACCTTTCCTTAATAGCTGGATTCAAAACAGTTTACCCCCACACCAAACATTTTTTTTCCCTGTTAGTTAAGTAAAGCAGAATTATTGGGTAAAGCAGAATTAGTGGGCCTGCCTGCAAAATTAAGAAGAACAGTATCAGAATAGGGTTTTCAAATGTTAAATAACTCTCTCTTCTGGACATGGATTTCCACTGACAGGAATTTTAAGATTATGTTTCAATGAGATAATAAAGTGAGTTGAAGAAAAACAAGGCAGTGTCTTTGAAATAGCTTAACCTTTACATTTATGTTTTCCTAATGGGTAGGTTGGGACTGGAAAACCAGCCCTTTAGTTTCAGGTGTCAGTTTTTAGAACTTGTTGTTACAACTCTAACAATAATTGCTCATAATTTTTGGTTGTTAAAATATGTGCTTCTAATGTTTCTAAGCTGTGAGCATCAGAGCACATTTGCTGGGAGTAATGGTGACTTTGTCATGTCAGGACATTGAGATTAATGGCAGCTGTTATTCAATCTTCTCCGTTTATGTCTGTGAAAATAATATGAAGGTGGAACATGCATTTCAGCTTCTAATTCACAGGAACTATCAGAAAGCCCTGCTAGGATTATGATCTGTAACTGGTGCTTTGTTCTGTCTTTTCCTAGGACTTACCTCTGCTTTGAATAATAACTTCACATGGTTAAGTCCTTTATATAGCAAATATTTTGTAAGACATGTGCAATGTCTTTATATATGTTCCACATATGTATCTCATTAGGGTTTATAAGACCTACTGGTCTTAACAAGATTTCATAAAAGAGCTGAAACAAGCACCTCTGAACATGAAGCAAGCACAGTGCTTGCTTTTTCAAGTGTTCCTGGTTCATTTTATTTGCATGGGGGGAAAAATAGTGTTGAGCAAATCACAACTTTCCATGGAAAGCAAGGGTATGGCATCTGATTTATGACTTTTCAGGAAAGGCACTAAACATACTAATATTAACCCCAAATGTTCCAAAATCAGAAACTGGGCCTTGCACCCTGGGCAACCTAAAAATTACACAACTTATTAAGCAACAATAAAAACAACAACAACAACAACAACAAACAAACTACAAAAAAGTGACATTCAGAATTTGTGCTGTTTGTCTACTGTCTGAGCTTCCAATGTCCCCATTGGTCATATTTTCACAACCACAATGACCAGGAGAGGAGCTAATCTCCCAGGCTTATGATACGTACATGTGCTCAGAGTCATGTGGTGGGGGATCAGCTGTGTCTTACCCTTCATTCACGCCCCCAACACTCCATACATTGCCATTGAAGCTGGCTCTGGCTAAAAATATACTTTATTTTAACGAATGAAAGCTCTGATTGTCCTAAAATAACATGAATTCCCATCAGGATCAGGGCACCATTGTGCTAAGTGCTGCACAAACACAAGGAGATAATGGACCTGATTCATCCCTGAATTACTCTGGTTTCCATGGATTTACAGCTGTGCAAGTCAAAGGCAAATGTGATAATGAGCATGCTGCAAGAATGCACAGCTTAGGGCAAGTTTCCTTCTGGACTAAATCCTTTGAAATCTGTGGAATTAAGGCAACAGATGACTTGATGTATACTTTAAGGCTACATCTACCCTAGTGAACTAAACAGGACCAGATCATGAGCCCTGGTTCAGCACTGCCGGTGGCCGCCCTGAGCTTTCTCAAAGCACTCCAAGAGAAATCCAGGGCTGGGAACTTGCCCAGTGGCCAGTCTGGGTGAAGCCAGACTGTTGTCAAGGCTCAGACGGTTTAAGAGGATGGATATGGGCAGACCGTGCCAACTGACCTAAAGGGCAGAGCATCAAGTCCTGGTATTGATTACTGGTAGACCTATAGCCTGAAAGTCTTGTTTCTACTTGTAAGAACTTCTGTTCATGTTTAGCATCAGGCTATTTTAAAGGTTTTCCCCCAGGATATGTGTGTGTGTGTATTTTGCCCTACACTAATTACTCTTCCACTTCTCCTTAAACCACTGCTTACCTCCCCTGTTCCTCTTGAAGCTATGTTGCCCAGCAGCTGCAGCCTGGTGAAGACGAGACTGCACAGCTGTGCTGACACTTCCGGACATGGCTCGGAGCATGCAGGCAGCACCAGGCAGTGCTGAGGCAGCTGGAAAGGCACAGCCACTGCAGCTCCCCTTCAAATATCCAGCCTTGGTTTGCTGAGGTTCAGGGATTTGTTGCTGTTGGTTATTCTGCTGCCTTTTCAGCACCTGCCCAGAGCCTGGTAATCACTAGCAGTCTCTTACCCTGTCCTATGGTGATTTTTTTTTTGCACATCTTACACATATTTCATCCCAGCGCAGTCAGACCATCACTTAGCACAGGCTTACAGGCTTACAGGACACTTACGCAGCAAGGTCCTGGCATTGCATTGAATAGTAACCCCTGTTTCAACATCAGTTTCTTCATTTACTCTTACACACTTTTCCACGTCTCCTTCTCTCCTAAAACATCTCTCTATATTGTTTAGCTAGATACTTTCCTCAGAATGAGTCTGCCAAGTTCATTTTATTTAACAGCTTCACACATACTTCCTCCATCACATGAACGGCAAATGGGAAGACACTCTCCATGCACCAGAATAAGCCCCCAACAGCTCCACGGTATTGTACATTTTAAAACATGGGAGGCAGAGAAAATGAAAGTCCTAAATCTGATTTTATTTTGACAATTCTGCCATTAATACTATGTTTCAGAGTTTGGATGTCTATAAGCATTTAGGATGCATTTTTAGAAAGGATTACTACTAAAAGGATAAGCTTTGTGACAATTAATGCTATTTTTATTTTTTTTTGAGAAATTAGATGCTTTGAAACTTTTTTTTTTTAATTGGAAAAAATCCTAGCTTCATTCCTATTGGTCCCAGGGTCCATGCCTTAAATAAAAAGGCCAAAGGACTAGTCTCTGAAAGACATCAATTGAAACAACACGGTGCATATCCACATGGCTAAATACCCCCAGAAGAGGGGGCATCCAGACTGCCCGATGCAAATCTCTTGTGCCCCTGCTCCACGTCTGGCTGCTCTCTGGGAAAGCACTAGGACAAAATTGCTTCAGGGGATGTGCCAACTATTTAACATCATGGATTAAAAACATGCCAGGACTGTTCTGTTTAGTTTACTAGTATGGATACAGCCAGTGAAAGCAGAACTGAGCCATCACAGGCCTTTGTGAAAACCTCTGATAAATTGGAGAGAGGATTCCAAGTGCAAACAAACTGGTCAGACACTACATGCTGCACTTCCTCAGGCTGCAAGTTTTATACCCATAAGCTTCTGGGACTTTTTCTGTATTTCTTTGCTGCAGGAACGTTATGCAATTCCAGAAATTATCTGTCCAGCTTTGCTTTTGTCCCTGCTGGGAAGAGCAAAGTGGCATGGACCCAGGCAGCAGGTTCGTGCCTCTTCCCCAACAGCTGTTGTCAACATTTTCACTTGAATATGTGCATCTGTATTCAAAACCTGAGACACAGAACTTGCACTGTAACAGACCCTCCAATACAACTGTTGTAGGAGTGTATTTATTCCTGGCTATCACCTGTGAAATCTTTCTGCATGAACAATGGAAGGCTGTGCAATATCTTGTGTGAACAAAGGGATAGACTTCTATACCAAACGCTTTAAGAGTTTAATTTATAAATCTGTTTACATAGGGAATCGTGCAGGATACGAGCAAGTTCTTCCCATCTATAAAGAAAGTTACTTGGAAAATGTAGATTAACAAGTAGAGAAGAGAAATGCAAATATGTGCAATTTTTCCTTTCAAAGCTCTTCAGTACCATACCTCCACCACCAGCAGCATCCCAGAATCCATAGTCACCTCCTATTACCCTCCTGCTGGTTTTGAATCTTTTTGGTCACAAAAAACAACCACTCTGACATACATGTGGAGCTGTACAAATTAATGTTTGGTTTGTTTCGTTTTCTGAAATAAGAAATAGAAGAGGCAAGGAGGAAAATATAGTTCAGATTGAAATAAAGCACTTATTTTTTCCTATAGCAAAATGTAAAAAAAATTGTTACTATAGTTGATTTGTATTGTTTGATTATTGATTGATAGTATTGTTTGGTCCAAACTGCTTTGTTTGCTATATTATTAATATAAATATAAAAACTTTTCTAACAGTACTTTGAAGCAATGATTCAGTGTTCGAGCCTTTTCACTTCCTCTCTCATTTTTTGAAAAAAAAAAAAAAAAGGACATTTGAAATTGAGTATCTAAATACAAATTATATCATTCAACAAACAGATTGTTACTGAAAAACTCTGGCCCTGACTACAGATGTGTCAGACACCTGGACAATTTTACCAGCTTATAATTGTATTGTAAGACTAGTAGCAAACAGTACACCCCTCTTAGCATAGCTTACTGCTTAGTCCAAAGTACAAGTACCAGGTCATGGTTTTGAATGCAATTTTCACAGTCGGTGCTTTACAACAGATTCAGCTGCTGATAATTCAGGACCTCTTCATGGCTCTTGCATTTATTGGCCCCATATGAAACAGTATACTCTCTTTAACTTCTTATTTGTTCAAGGTGTTCATAAAAAATGTAAGTGATATGGATGAATGAAGCAAACCCTTGTTCTTCTGAACTCTTCGGTCTAGCCTTTTCCTGTTCATCAGCTCTTCTGAATTCTGAGAAGGCAGAAGCACTAACAGAATTTTCCACGGATCTCAGGCTGTGGTAGTAGAATGGGACTTTACTTTGTACCCCCTGTAAATTTTTTGTTGTTGGTGGTGGTGTTTTTAGTTTAGTTTTGTTTTGTTTTTCTGTGTGGAAGCAAACTAGAGAAGCCACACAGAGAAGGTCCATCACCCCTTACACTGGGCAAGCTTTTTCCTAGGTGCTGTCCTCATTCACTTTGCATAATCAATAGAAAGCAGTACCTGAACTCTTCTTTGTATGCTTAGGATCATCTTCATCTTCACTTAAATTCACTAAAGTGAATAAAGCCATCCTTCTTAGGAGAGAAGGGGAAAGTGACTAGATGACATGCAAAATAAAGCAACAAAACCCCAACTGTTCTTAATTGGAAACAAACCCCAGCTAAATAAGAGCAGCACCTTGGGTGATTTGCTATCTGTGTTACCAATTTCAGTGCTTCCTGTCTATTCCCCATGCAGAAATGATTCATGTGAAGGTGAATCCACCAGCAGATAAATCCCTTTTCCCCAGAAAAACTTATAGAATCACAGAATCGTAGAATGGTTTGGGTTGGAATTAGATGATCTTTAAAGTCATGGGCAGGGACAGCTCCCACTAAATCAGGTTGCTCAAAGCCCCATCCAACCTGGTCTGAAAGACTTCCAGGGATGGGGCATCCACAGCTTCTCTGGGCAACCTGTTCCAGTGCCTCACCACCCTCACAATGAAGAATTTCTTCCTTATATCTAATACAAACCTACCCTCTTTCATTTTAAAGCCATTGCCCCTTGACCTATCACCACACTCCCTCACAAAGAGTCCCTCCCCAGCTTTCCTGAAGGCCCTCCTTAGGTGTTGGAAGGCCTCCCCAAAGCCTTCTTTTCTCCAGGCTGAACAACCCCAACTCCCTCAGCCTGTCTTTGTAGGAGAGGTGCTCCAGCCCTTTCATCATCTTTGTGGCCTTTCAACTTTTGAAGGTTGAAAATGCACCACTCAGACTGTGTGGGCACTTAAGAGATGAGTATGTCCTATAGGCCCAAAGCTAGCAGAGTAAAAATTGCTTTTCTTTATTTCAAGATTTGGCTTTATTTTTCTCAGGCACTTCACCTGTCAAATAGGAGGACCAGATATCGTTCATTCTATAGCTAATGGTTATATACATATGGGTCACTGGCAAAGGTTACCCACAGAATGGAGTTCACAGAACCACAGAGCAGTTGAGGTTGGCAGGAACATCTGGAGGGCATCTGGTCTAGCCCCCTGCTCAAGCAGGGATATGCAGAGCAGGTTGCCCAGGACCATGGCCAGGCAGCTTCTGAAGGTCTCCAAGGAGGGAGACCCTATAACAACTGGGCAACCTGTGCCAGTGCTCAGTCACCCACACAGTAAAATAATTCTTCCTGATGTTTAGATGGAACCTCCTGTGTTTCAGTTTGTGCACATTGCCTCTTGTCCTGTCAGTGTGTACGACTGTGCCTGGCTCCATCTTCATTGCATTCTACCTACCTTCAAGTATTCATATCCATTGATATCAAATGAGTTCTCCAGCACTGAAACAGAAATGCTGGAATAAAATTTTCTCATGTGAGTAATTTTGTGTACCAGAGTACTCCCATTAAGTACAAAATCAGATCACTTAAATGCAGCAAATGCAAGATCTGGATGTGCTTAACACTATTGTATGTTCTTTTACAAATCAGGCATCTAAGGATAAAAGCCAACAGTTCTTCTATGACCTGTAACAAAACATGCAAGATATATTTTATATTTCCTTGTGTGTTTCTGAATTTGTTAAAATTAGTTGCAAAAGATGACTGCTGTTGGAGGACAGATTCTGTTAAATGAGTTATCCTTTTATAAGAACAATGTAGATAGGTCTATAGTTAGATATTTGTGTAAAAGATGAATGGGTCTTTCTTAAAGGATGTCCATCCTTACAAAAATATCCATATTCCTTTTTCCGGCAGGTACCAAATAACACAAACCAGATCCTTCACTGAACTCAGTGTATACTGCTGAGGTCCAACCTTCCAATTTTAACATTATAAATAATATAACACTGCAAACAATAAAAAAGTAGGTGTTGAACTCTGTGCACATAAATTAAATATCTCAGTAGTTTGTATCTATCTAGTCTCTTGTCCCAGTTGTACAAATTTTATATGCATGTATAAAAATAATTTGTTCTTTCAGTGAATGCAGAAGGAGAGGTTCTGGCTTTTGTTATGTGGTATAAATCAAGAGTAAACCCAGAGAGTCCCAACAGGGCGAGACAGGAGGAACTGAGGAGATAAATCATCATTCAGTAACTGAAAAAGACCAAAGAATTACTTTGACATAAGCATAGATGATTGAATTCATTTTACCATTTATAAGTTAATCAATGTAACACCGCCATCCTGACTTTCCTTTAGAGTAAATGGAGAGAAACAGACATCTCCAGAAGGCACCACATCTTACTATATCCCTCCATTGAGTCTTTAGGAATGAGGATGACTAACTTAATCTAGATAACTAAATTCCATGCAGCTAAATTTAGATGAGATTAGCTCAACATTTTGTTCCTTCCCTACAAGATGCTGAGTGCATGATTTCCAACAATGAAACAATGACTTGAAAGATCTGCTGTGGCCTCCTGTATAACTCACCAATAACACCTCTAAGACCAAAATTTCAGTCTAACACTATCTTTTCAGAACACCTGAAGCACTGCAAGAAAGTAAGAATTTGCCACATCCTCAGGCCTTCAATGGTTAATTATCCTCACTGTTACATCCCCCCACCCAAACCCTCTCCAATTTCAACTTCTTTTTAATTCAGTAGGATTACTGAGTGCATTCAGCCTTACAGAAATTAGCCCTTTGAGATTTGCTGATGATTTCACTCTTTCAGAAAATTTCATTATGAATTTAGCGTTCTTTAGAGCTGGCAGCTTTCTGTAACCCACCATGTGTGCTTAAGTACATACTTTAATATCTCCAAATTCCACAAGTGTCCTCATTCTGCAGTCTGATTCAAGCCTTTTCAGTTGAGGTGAAGGCAGTAAAGAAACTTTCTGCTGACAGAGTGAAATCCTAGCCCCACTAAAATTAAGGAGTATTGATATTGGCCTTTAAGTTCTTCATTTCCTGTAATTGTTTAAATATTTCTTTCAGATTACTGTCCTATCTGCTACCTTTTTCTGTAACCCTTATTTACTTCACAGAAATAAAAAGCCTATCAAAATAATGGCTAGGGAGGGATCTGACTGAAGTCTATAAGTGTTATGGAAAGGGAGAGAAAAGACAAAATAATATAAATATTAGTAATTAAGTTAACATTGACACTTTGATGACTAGTTCTCATATCCTAAAATCTTTTAGACCTTCATGCTCAAATCAGGCCATTCTCTTTCTGTAGAGAGAAAGCAAAGGGAATAGTGCATCTCCTTTCATAAGGGAGGTCGAAGAATTGCTTAGCAGGTGGAAATCAGGTCCAAAGCATTTCACAGAATCATAGAATCACAGAATTGTAGGGTTTGGAAGGGACCTCAAGAGATCATTGGGTCCAACCCCCCGCCAAAGCAGGTTCCCTAGAGCACATTGCCCAGGTAGGCATCCAGATGGGCCCTGAATCTCTCCAGAGAAGGAGACTCATTCGTCTATTTTGCTTATCTCTTAAATTACTCAAATAAAAATGGAGCTCAGTGTTTTAAAGGCCATGTAACTGGTTACTCTAGACAGTATCAAAATGCTCTTCAGTTTTTCTACAGATACATCCTTTAAGCAAATGTATAGAGCACTGATCATCACCCTAGAATATTAAATTAAATTATGTCAGAAATACATGGGCAGTCCTGGCCCAAAGGGCAAAACTGAAAACAGAATGCAAAACCAATAAATAAATAAATAAGTAAAAATAAAGCTAGCAATTCCAAAGCTGTTCTTCACATGATATAAAAGATGCACTTTGTATCTTCCATTTGGCAATTTGCTAACTCACTTTGCTAATACAATTTAGATGTAATACTATCCTCAATGTTAATGCTAAAGTATTCCAAAGACCTCAGCCTGGATTTTAGTTAATTGTGCTAAGTGTTGTATAAATACCTAACAGTGTACAGTCTAGACATGCAAAGATGGGGATTCTCTGAGAGACCCTTTCCCTCTTTCTTCTGTGATGTCTACAGACTTCAGATAAAACTCATCTAACAGGGTTGTCCCAAGAAGGACCAGGAGGTTTCACAGCTACACTGTTGTTCAAAGTGGAGTTTAAGAGTTTTAATAATTTTCACAGGAAACAAGATAAGGCCCATAGCTCCAATTTTGATTTCACATTTTGTGTAAACGTCTGAAATGACTTAGCCAAAAGCAAAAAAAAAAAAAAAAAAAAAGAAAAGAAACTGGTGCCAGAGCAGAGAACAGGCATCAAATCTTTTCAGTCCCACCACACCACTGTAAATATATGATTAGCTTTTTTAAGCATGACAAGACTATTTTGTCACATCCTCAACAGACAGACTAACCCTTCTTTATTGTTTTAAGCTAGGAGTTTTCACACTGTGTTTTACAGTGGCTTGCTTCTGTCATAGAGGAGAGGTAATACTTATCAGTGAATGGGAAGCCAACTGTGTGGTTATGAAACCCCTCTGATTCGTTTCACAGCTAAAACCACCTACAATGACACTTACTGCAATGTAGCACAGCCATCGTGAGCATTGCACTGAAAGCAAGTGACATATTATTTTTAAAGGAGTTTCAAACCTCTTGTCCTGCTCCTGACCCTTCCTCCAACATTAACACTTCTATGATTTTATGGATTTCTCCCCTAACTAACATGAGAGGTCTCCTCTTCTCCTGCTTTTCACATAGTAACTGAATTAAAACTGAACCTTTACAGACTCATAGTCTAGTTAACTTCTATATAAATTCAAGGAGGGTCAAAAGACTACATTTAAGAGATGTGAGGTCTTCTTTATTTTTTATTCAATTAAATCTAATGAATTTTTTGAACTACAGAAAGGTGGGCACAGTCATATGCTTATAGTAGAGCAATCCTACAATGACAGAGGAAAGATTAGCAGTCTTACCTAATGGTCTTTCATGTCCTTTATGTCCTTGGATCATATCACTATCTCCAAAAGAACCCCTGCTACCTTTCACATATTCCTGCTGAAGGAAGATCTGTTTCTATGAATGCAGTACAACAAGTTTTATTTACTTCAGTTGAGAACTTGTCCAAAATGACAATAACAAACCAGTCAGGCCATCAATCTTGTCTTTAGCCTTAAAAAAAAAAAAAAATTGCACAGGGAGGCCTACCCAAAATGCATTGACTTAGCTGCTGTGGCAGCTAACTTAGCAAGCAATGTAGCTGCCATAGCACGCAGTTCAGGTGGGCTACAAAACTCATTCAGGAAACGTTAATGCCATGCACCCAGCAAATGCTCCATGTTTCTGTAGCTGCTCTGTGAGGATTAGTTAGTTAGCTTAACACTATATAGCAATATGTAGTGTTAATAGTGTTAAAGTATAGCAATAGATGTGTCTGCATGACTGGCAGAGAACCCAAGATCTGCTCAGATACTCATGAACTTTCTTCAGTGTAGGAAATCTTGAAATCTATTGTAAATCCAATGGCTATTGCTGAAGCAATCAGTCTCCATAAAGCAATTAAAGTCAGACAGAGGAAGTGACTTTCATGTCAGCTATAGATCTTACTACCTACATGTAATTTACATCTGGGTCAAGAGAGTCTGGGAGCCCCAATTGCATTCTTGGCTTCACTGTGCCCTTCAAGGTATTGTTATAGGTCTTCTGGGTGTTTCTTAAAGTGCTGTTTAGGGTGACTGAGCTTTGGGGACCATGGTTTATGGTTAGATTCATGAATAGATCTCAGACCTGCAGGGTTCCAGTTTGCAATGCCTACTCTGCTGGAATTTATAACTGAATTAGCAGGGCTACCTAACCTAACTCTGTAGGAGCAGAGTTGTGAAGGACAGAGCTTACAGTCTGTAGTCTAAAGGATAGTAGGTCAGACACTGGGTTAAAGCAACTGTTCCATTTTCCCAGTATCATTCGAATCTGGCAAGAGAATGACTCAGCTGTCTACACAGCCCATAGTGTTCTGCTACACATGAAATCAGGACTTTCTATGATGCAGCCTGACAGATTTGTCTGTGTGCATGTGTTCTGGGAAATTCATGGCTACGCTGACTCTTCAGTCAAGGGCAGGCTTGGTTCCATAAGATTTCCAACACAAGATTTTTACTTCCTTGTTATCTGTAGCTTGTCTTAAATCCATGTCTTCAAACAGGTTGTAGTGAATCTGGGCAGCCAGGGGGGCACTTGAGGTGCAGTATATATTCAGTTCTCAGAAGGTAGCATACTGAGCAGGGATCCAGTGGGAAATACCATAAAAAGTGTCTGAGTCCCAGTGCAAGAGAACTCAGCACTTCATTCAGTGGGGGAGGGATGGAGGAAGGCAACTCTGTCCACATGAAATGTCCAGGTGTTTGTCAGTTTCTGAAGCTACGTCAGTCCTGGAAAGAATTCCTAATAAACCTATGGAGCAGGAATTTAAGCCCACATCTGGCATCTATGTGGATACCTTTACCCTGGGCTTTAGTCTGAGACAAAGATCAGCACCTTGGACAACTTTTTATTATTTTTATTTTTTTCTATTTTATATAAAGTATTTAAGTATCCATTTAGACCAGAATATAATACTTTGGTTTATCTCAGCTAAATGCATCAAGAGTAATTTCTCATTCTTCCATTAAAGAAATGTGATTGCTTTGATCTTTAAAAAGGGGTCCATAGAGTATGTAGGTAATATTTTGTATTTGGCACTGATATGATGGCTGCTGAAATACTGTGCTCAGTTCTACTTCATGAATAATACAGAAATTCAGGATTTTCCATGTTGAATAGCTTAATGGAGCATTTGGAGAATAATGAAAGGATTAGAAAAAATACCACAAAGTAAGGAGATTAGCCTGTTTTGCATATCTGATAGAAGATGGAGGGGACCTGAAGTACCTGCTTGAAGGATAAAAATTTGTTCACAGAGTTCTCCAGTGTTGCAGATGTAAGGGCTGGAAGCCGAAGCTTGAAAAAATCTGACTGAAATTAAATGTCCACTTCTTACTTTGAGGGTCATTAACTACCAAAAGAGAATTGTGGAGAGAAATAATGGATTCTAAGGCATTAGGAATTTTAAAATGAGTATTATGCCAAAGACAATGCTCTATTGCGTTTGAGCTAGAAATTAGGTAAGGGGTCCTATGGTTTCTATTATGCTGGAGGTTAGACAAGGTGATCTGTAGGGCCTCTTTTGAACCTTGTAACTCTTTCTATGAAACGGCATCCTTTGTAGCACCATTTAATTTGACCGAGTTGCAGTAAGGAATAATTTGGCTCAAGAAGTATGAAATAATGATTAGTTAAGCTGAGTTAAAGCTAAAGAAGAAAATAATGAAATCATGCTTTTTCTTTTGGGTTGTCTGAACTCCTGTTTCGAAAGTAACAGTTGAGATTTATGGCAGATCTGGTGAAAGTTCAGTGACCATGAAAAATGGCCCAGACCAAATTGATCTGGTTCCTTATGGAAAGATAGAAGTCATCTCTTGAAAGCTCACCAACAAGACACAGAACTAACAAGAATCAAAGTCCAAATTCTCCTTTCACCTTGACCACAGCTCATTGTGATATATCAGCATGGCCCTGTGGGTCTAGTAAACAGTTTTACAGATATTGTTGGATGTGTTCTGCTTTGAGAGAAAATTTGTCCTTCCTCTACATCTCATATTTGCTTATTTGCTCTAGTATGCAACTACCATTGCAAATTAGTAAATATTCTATCTAATATTTAAGCATATTTTTATTTCAGTACATTGGAATTTCATCTGAACAGTAGCCTCTACTTCTGTGAGTTATAAAGGCCCAAATTAGCCCTCAGAAAACTGAGTAAAATATGTCTCAACACATAGTTAGTCTGTCCTTCTTTGTGTAAGGAAACTGTGATAGTTCATCTGATTTTGCAATTTACTATTAGACTCACAGAATTATAGAATCTTCTGGAAGTCATCAAGTTCAAGGCGCTGATAAAAGCAGGGCATGTTAGAGAAAGTTGCTCCAGGCTTTTCAGTCGAGTTTTGAGTATCTACGGGGATGGAGACTCCACAACCTCTCTGGAAAACCTGTTCCAGTATTTGACTACACTCAAAGAAAGACAAAACAAAACTGAACAGAACAAACAGGTCACAAAATCCTTTCCTGGTGATTTACTACATTTATTATTTATTCACCAGACCAAATGAAATCACGATTGCTCTATCCTAAAAGTGAGGAGGGAGCTTTCATGTTGTATCAAGATGGAGCCAGATGATGTTCCATAGGATCATAATAAAAGGAATTTGATCTTAAAGCCACAGTTCATGTTCTAAAGAACAGAAAAGACTAGCTTTGGGTCACCTAGTGCCAATATGATGAGAAGAGTATCTGTGAGATTTTCTTTATTTTTAGCTGAAACTCACCACATTGATTCTACAAAAAACCTTGACATATTGATTCTACAAAATAAACTTCTATATTACTGTGGATTTGCTTTCACCCTGAAAAATCTATTTATTTAATTATTTTTCCTACAAATTCCACAGTTGTTTTTTAATAGAATTATAGAATGGTTTGGATTAGAAGAGACGTTAAAGACCATGTAATTCCAACTCCCTGCCATGGGCAGGGACACCTCCTACCAGACCAGGTTGCTCAAAGCCCCATCCAACCTGGCCTTAAACACCTCCAGGGATGGGGCATCCACAGCTTCTCTGGGCAATATATTCCAGTGCTTCACTACCCTCACAATGAAGATTTTTTTCCTAATATCTAATCTAAATCTGCCCTCTTTTAGTTTAAAACTGTTACCCGTTGTCCTATCACTCCACCCCCTGACAAAGAGTCCCTCCCCAGCTTTCCTGTAGCCCCCTTTAGGTATTGGAAGGCCGATGTAAGATCTCACTGGAGCCTTCTCTTCTCCAGGCTGAACAACCCCAACTCCCTCAGCCTGTCTTCATAAGCATCCCTCAGGAATGGCTGAAATCCCAGTCAGCCCTCAGCCTGTCTTCATTTCCTCAGCCTGGCTTCGTAAGCCTTTTTATTTTTTTTTTTAATATTAATAATAGAGCCACAGATTGCAGTTCAGTAGAGCAAAACCCTGCTCAGCAAGAAATTGTATGCTGACACTGTCTTATATCCAAATAGCCAAACTAAACCACAGGCAGGTGGAGATGTGAGAGATATTGTATTTTGTTCATGGAGGGTTAACATCAGAGACAGGACAGGCAAATCACCACCTTGTTCTAGTAAAATGCTCAGAAGAGTGTCCCGTGAGTATCCAGCTCTGGAACTGACATCATTTTTGTTAGTACAAAAGGGTAGAGTAATGGAATTAATGCAATTAGGTCTAAGACAGACTACAGCATCGTTTTGCTTTTTATGTTGCATATTTATATGAATTTTATCGAGGTTTGATATTGACCAGAGTGCTTTACTGTAATGTCTATCAGTGGGTGGTTATAAGTGCTGGCACAGAATCATACTGAACATTTTTGTTTTATAAAAGTGCAAATAAATAAATAGGGTGTCTCTTGAGAACTGCTTTCCGTTCCTTAAAAGCTCTGGCTTAGAAAATGAGATCATAAGGAGGTGTGAAAATTTAGCACTGAGGTCTTAATTCTGCTGCCGTTTCCATGCCCGCACCACCTGTTCCCGGCAGCAAGAACTGCACCCTGGAGAACTGGAGCAGGACGGGAATTAATGGAGCACCACTGCTCTGCACCAACCGAGGAGCACATCCGATGTGCTTAGCACACTAATAGCACCACATAAATAAATAACAATGATTCTGTCTCCTGAGAGGAGAGGGCTGGTGAGATAAATTAAGGGCAAAATCCTGTCCATTTACAGCCAATGCCAGACTTTTCCTTGACATCAGCCAGGCCTGAAATTCACCATCATGGAATTTATTTCAGTGTTGACTTTTTCCTCAATAACCATGTGCTATTCTGAGAAAGCATCCTTGGTAGTCAGAACAGGGAATGTTTACTCAGTTGAAGAGACCCATTGATTTAATGCCCTAGTTTGCTACAGGGAATGTAACTTTAAAGGCAGCTTTTTGGCTCTACATTCCAGTAGCATATTTCAACAGGTTTCGAGGGGTTGAAAGCAAAATTTCCTAAGGGTAAACAATATCTTTTGTGATGATAGAATTCCACTGTGGGAGTCTCCAAGTTAAACACACTGTGAATGTGGAAGAAAGGGAATCTTATGTGCAGTTTCAAATGCAGTTGGACCTGGTTCTTGAAGCTCTTCCCTCATAAAGAAATAAGTAGAGTTGTGATCACCTTCCCACGTAAATCTGTAGCAAAAATGGTTCATCAAAATCATCATGTTTAAAAAAAACATAGTTCCTGTAACCAGGAGTAGTTAAAAGAAAGTGATGGCTAATCTCATATCCATCTGTCTTTCATTTCCCTACTAAGTGACCTAGCTTTTGCTAACCTAACATTACTGAGAGTTTTCTGGATCTATAACGAGAACCTATAACCACTCTGCTGCCATAAGAGGGGGAGCTGGGTGTGAGAAAATATTATCAGTACTATAAATTTGAAGAAGACATAATGCATAATATTAATAACTATAATACTTTGATGATTCTCTTGCTTGAAATTATTGCAATATAAATTAAATACATGTTCTGAGGTTCCATAGAAGTAAAAAGCTCTCTACTGCTGAAAAAAAAAATCGAAATATTTCTATAGTGAGATTCATTTGTATAATCCATTGATCCCAGCCACTGTAGGTATAATCTGAGGCAACTCTCCTGGGTAGCTGGATATAAAACTGAATTTTGAGATGATCTGGTCCTACAGGAGATTTTGAAAAGACACAGATTTTTCTGTGGCAAAGGACTTGGTTCCAGCCCTATGTCAGGGTCCTGAGTGATCCCAGCTTGCTCCTATGGTGACTCTGTGTGCCAATTTTATGGCACGAGACCTCAGCAGAAGGCACCAGTAGTGTTCACTGGGCTGCAAGGGCAGGACTGGAGCTGGGAACTGTGGAGCATCTGTGGGACAAACCGTCCACTGGGAATGAAGACATGCAGATCAGCATAGATAAAATGACAAAGCCACAGAGCTCACTGTAAAGAGAATTGGAGTTAAAGGAACTATTATCATGTTTCTGAATGGGAGGCTATTTCATTCTTTACTTCGGATAGGTTGAGCTGCTCTGCTTTCCCAAGCTCACGACTGCTCCTCCTCCTGAAGAAAGATTTCCTTGTTTGTGTACAGTCTCAGAGTGCTGGTGAATGGAGGAAGTCCAGATTTTTAAGGGAACCTACAGACTTTCTGTTTTAGTTTTCCCAGTTTCTAGTTGGGGGCTGAGACCAATAAAATTATTTGTTGGGAGGGATTGTATACAGGTTGAATGCTATCTCCTTAGCTGCTGTTAACTTCCTGAGAAAAGAGTTACGTATCTGCTACATAAGAATTAAATAAGAAATAAATAAGAATTTGTAACCAACCTGCAAACCATCACATATGTTTCTACTGCACAATAAAAATATTTCAAGTCCTAGTATTCAATAGAAATTAAATTTATATATGAAAAAATTTATTGTACAGAAAATATGAAATTTTATTTATTTGTATGTTATGTAGACAGCAACAAATCAATGTCACAGTTTTTTATGTAATTTCATATTAATAAAGAAAAACAGGAAAAAAAAACATAAGAAAATATGAAAAATTCTGATAAGAATTTCTTTTATGTTGAAAGTCAACATTCTACTGAAGCTCTCCTCCTGTACTACACTGTATATATATTATATATTATATATATTATATAATTATACATATTATATTATATTATATATTATAATATTATATATTATAGATACACAAAAAACTTATAATAGATTTAGTATTTTCTATGGTGCTCATATTACATATAATACACAGTATTTTAAGTTATAGTGCAAAACAGCAATATTCACAATAAACTAACGACTTTTTCAAGATAGGAGCAAGACTTTAAGCAAAATA
Source organism: Cygnus atratus (assembly GCF_013377495.2). NCBI lineage: Eukaryota > Metazoa > Chordata > Aves > Anseriformes > Anatidae > Cygnus > Cygnus atratus. The sequence continues at coordinate 13,081,289 of NC_066364.1, read as the reverse complement.
CATCAAAGCTAATTTAGGAATAGTCTGTAAAGACATGATTATTAGATTGTTGAAAAAGAAATCCTATAATAGAATATTGCATCCCAGAGAATACATCTTTTTCTTAAAATCCATCTTTTTCTTACATTTCACAGCTCTTTAATTAGAATCATAGAATCATTTAGGTTGGAAAAGACCTCTAAGGTCATCTAGTCCAATCTTTAACCTAGCACTGCCAAGTCCATCACTAAACCATGCTACTAAGTTCTACATCTACATGTTTCTTGAAGACCTCCAGGGATGGTGACTCAACCACTCCTCTAGGCAGCCTGTTCCAATACTTCATAACCCTTTCAGTGACAAAATTTTTCCTAATATCCAACCTAAACCCCCTGGTGCAACTTGAGGCCATTTCCTCTTGTCTTATCACTTGATGCTAGGGAGAAGAGACAAATACCCATCTTCCTATAGCCTCATTTAAGGTATTGTTGAATTGTTGAAAAAATAACATTTCAGAATGATATATTTCTGAGTAAATCATAAAAAAACATATCTCCCCTTGCTAATGAAGTAACTGAGCTCAACACATGCAAGCAGCAAATTTTAATGTATTAGAGCATAAAATAACCATGCTCTTAGTTTTTGGTTCAAAAGTCTATTGGGGAAGTATCCTGTCTCCAACAGCAACTGCCTTAGGCATTTTATGTGAAAAGCCAATAAAATATCTGACCAAATGGTTATTCCTGTGAAATAAACCTCATCTATGAAAAATATCTAGCTGATCCTATTTATATTTATAAAAATTCAAATCAATGTTTGCACAAATATGAAATGTATTTATTGTATTTGTTTTAAAATACTGAACAGTTCTTGGAAGAGACTGGAACTGGGAAACCCCCATGAGACTGTGGATCATGTCTGTACACAGCTGGGGTTGGTGAATTCAATAGACACATTCCCCAGATGGGTCTATTTCTCTTCAGTCATTTAAGCTTCACACCTACATCATGGGTGGTTAAAACTTCATGGGTGTTTAATAAACTTCTGTTACTGTTATGTGGCATGTTTTATAGGTGTGCATGATATTTCTTACTTTTCCTTGAAATTATGCTTTAAAAAAATTTTTTTTTTTACACAAACACCCAAGTTAAATCTTTATCTTTCCTTAAAATTAATTTCTGAGAAACTTCTCAACGTTAACCACAAAAATTATCATCATTAAGTTGAAATGTTAACACCCACTGAAATGAGCAGGGGTAGACTTTGTCTTTTCATGTATAACATATCTTGTTTTCCGTAGTTTAAAAAAGACAACTCTGCATCAGTTTCCACCAGCTTCTGCTCAGAGCATATTCAGAAGCTCTGTTTCAGAAGCATAAAAACTTGAAACATGTATTTTAAAAAATGAAAGCATGTGTGGTGCAAAATCTGAATCTGTCACAGGAACTAGATAAATAGCTCAAATGGGCCAGATCTAGCCAATGAACAGAGTGTTTGACATCAGTGATTTATACTATTTCCCTTTCATGTTATAATAATTGTCACAAACTGAATTTATGTTGTGCCATTTCCTGTTCTAGCTGCAATCTTTGCTTCAAGAAAAAAGGTTTCAGAACTTTAATGCCTCCACTGTTCTTGGAAAGATAACAGTAAGCGGGACTATTTTATGATTTCATTGCTTGGTTATTCATGTTCTTTCTTTCTATAGCCTTCAGGGAGAACTAGAAGGAAAGGGCAAGACAAAGAATTGGCTTCCCATCGAAAACACAAAGAATTGGATTGTTGCTGCTGAGGGCAAAAAGTGAGCAGGGAAAAATGATGCTCCCAAAATTACCCCATAACAGGAAACCCTGTAAATGTCTCCCATCCTTCTGCTAGATCTGCATCAATTTGCAGTGTGAGCAGCAGAAAGGGCAGATGTCGGATCAAAGAGGAAACATTTACCTAAACAATGAAAAAGCACTCTCCCAGCTTCTTTATACCCAATGCATGCCAGATTGCACATAGCCATTACTTGCTAAAAGAAACGCAGAAGATTTCTATTAAGCATAGTGTTGCCTGATAGCAGCAGAAGCAAATAGACAGTGAGCATGAAGAGGGAAATGAATTCTTGATAGGAATTCAGTCTGGAAGCCAGCAAGAAATCTTTAAGATGGTGTGTGTTTCATTGCAATATCTAATGTGATAATATTGCCTTTATTGACATGTTGTGTGCCTTTCAGCTCTGAAGTGGATTTCTTCCTACTGAAGTGCACATTTCTGGAAATGAAGTGCAGTGGCACATAAAATTCAGCAATATGCTGAAACAAACAGTAAATAACTGTCCTAGATGTTCTCTTGTCACCATGGCAGGAAAGAAGTATTAAGGAGTGAATTTGGTATGCATCTGTAGATTTGAATTAAAATAGAGGCCTATCCTAGCCATCATCATGTTGTAATGCTCAATTAATAAAACCACAACATCTTATCAAGAAATGCAATTCAAAGAAGAAGAAAGAAGGAAATTCAGAAAGAAGAAGAAATTAATTCACACAGGGCTACCTGTTGCATCTGACTCTTCTCTTTCCAAAACAAGTCACAAAGACATCTTCAGCAGTGTATTCAGCTAGATGGATCGGTTTAGACTAGGAAAGGGAGTCCCCCTGAGCCTTTAAGCAGCACATTCTGCTGCACCTCTCTCTTTTCCATAACAGAAGCAGGAATTGTGCGTTGTTTGACTGTGCTGGGGAGGAGGAACCCCTGCAGAAAAGCCACAGCCATGTGCCCACAGGGACACTCTGGAACAGTTTCTCATTGCACAGAACATCAGAGGACAGGGAAGGTTCAAGGACATGAGAAAAGGAAAGCAGATGAGATGGATGAGCACCTGATTTGTTCCTATCTGCAGAGCTAAGGTGATGCTGGGATCATTGCAAGTAGTACTACCACCTCCAGCTCTGCTTTGACTGCCCTCTGTATCTGCCTCCAGGGAAACACAGATCTTTCTAATTGTTTGCTTTCCTACACCTGAATGAAAGGAGAAGGGAGACTGCTGGATTTTTGGCAGGGGTGTCCCAGGCAGCAGTATGTGCTGCAGCTGGAGAGCACTCACCAGCACTGATCTACCCAGGAAGCACTGGCCCCATCAGCTGTGCACTGCAGAGCTGCTCTGCATATGGGTAGTAAATCGGATGCTTTAGGAGGACTTCAGATTTACCATGCAGTGAAACCCATCTGCTCAGTGCATACGTGGTATATGTGATGCATTCCAGATACACACCTATAGCCGATCTGCCTGTAGTCACCATTTCTTTGGAACTTGAGGGATGTTCAGAAAGAAATCTGGTTAGATTTGCTGCTCCAGGGGAAATGTTAGACATCTAGAAAAATAGGATTAATGGGCAAAGTTAAATGCCACCAAAAAAAAACCTTCTAGCAAGATGTTCTGTGGGATCCTAATATACTGGTATGTTATAATATTTCTACCCATAAAAGCTTCTTTCTCTTCTATTGACTTTTTTTCAGTTTATGTAGGAAATAGAGATCAGTGAATCACAGTCTTCACCCTTTTCTCAAAAAGACCACCCCATTACAAAAAGACGACATTGTGCCTCTGGTGTTGGATGTTGTATCGAAGGTCTGTAATGGTGCAACTTAGCCATAAAGCCACAGTGCTGTATTTATGTGAACACTTCCATATACCTTGCTATTTTGATCCCAATATTGTTCATAACATTTCCTTAGCCTACTTTGGAAAACACTCAAAAATCCTGTTCTGTCCATTCTCCTGACCTTTTTTTTTTTTTTTTTTTGATCTCTGCTGCCCTGAGAATAAGAGCAGAAATACTGGAATCAGCCCTGGTTGGATTCTGCCTACACATCCCAGTTTCACACATTGACAAACCTAGTCACTTCTACTGGAATTAGTTCAAAATTATACTGGAACAGAGTCAAGATACGTAGGTCAGAGTTTTAGAGTTCAGCTCCCACTTCAGCAGCTAAACAAATGTCATGTTTCTAGTGAGAGTATGTGGAAAGTGGCAGCTCGCTGCTAGGCATTGCTTTTATCAGACTTGTACAGAAAAACTTGCATGGTCCTAATGCTGCTCTGGAGGAATATCACTGCAGAGAAAGGCTCCCTTGCTCTTGCACAAAATTAAAAACCTCCATTGCTTTTAAATGCACAGCTAAATAAAACGTGTAGCTTTTCAGACACATCTTGTTTTAAAAGTTCACAGTAAGGAAAATGAAATCTAGTTGCTGAATTCTTTGCCAGGCATAGCTCATTTTTTTATAGCTGCTTAAAGCACCCATGCAGGGTAGAGTTGTAAGGGATCTGTTTTACTCTGTTCTCCCTTCTAGCCAAACCGAAATTGGTACTGCTTTTCTCTGATGATGCAAAGCAGAGTTAAGAAATGAAAGGGTATTTGGAATTACACTCACCTGGAGTACAGTGACTGACACAACCTTTTACCTGCTTTGTGTTTCCTAGTTTGGCCAAATATCTTGATTTTTTTAAAGCTTGGAACATAACCTCCTCATTATCACATTTGTTGAAACAGATGGGAAAGCATTTGGAAGCACTGCTTAAAAAGCGGTGGTTTCTACAGAAAGAAAGTTGTATTTAAACACTGTTATTCAAGTTGTTGGGGAGGCAACAATGTCAGCTTCCCAAATCTGATACATTTGCATAATTTGTCTTTTGTTCTTCTGTCTTCTGCTTGCTGTTCACATTCCCTTCTAGCCCTCTGCAACTCCACTGTGCAGGATGTGTTTCAGATAATAAGACTCACATACTGGGTATTTCACAACCCGGTTTTAATTCCCAACATCTATTTTACAAGATGTAGTTTACACATTTTTGTTTTGTGGCTTCATTTGGGCTGGATTTCCATTTTTTGAAAGATAACTCTTGAGCTGAATAACCTCTTGAGTTTTGCAATTATCCCACACTGTCTTATATTTCTTTTGCTTTTCTACTTTTTTCTTTACTTTATTCTTTTTACATGCCTTCTGTGACTGTTAAGAGATACTCTAAGACTTTTAATTTTGCTTCTTTGATTTTAAAGTTGTTGTTTTTTTTTTTTTTTTGTGAATGGGTAGGCAGCTGGTGTTCTGCGACAAGAGCAGTAATTTTCTTTCTGATGAATAGTTTATTTGAGGAAAAATGCAATTCTGGTTGTCCCAAAACTATTAACAAATTTAGGTCAAATTCATGAAATAGTTTTGGCTGGAAAAACAACAACTTTGAGATATTACATTAACAAAACTGCTGGATAAGGAATCAGCTACCTTTCATCTGTTGGTTTTGAAGCTCTCCCAGCTTTAATTCTCTGGATTTCCTCTTTTTGAGGGATGCTGAATGCACATCTCGACAGACGGCTGTAATACGTAACATCTTGCAGTGTGTTCTCCGGGGCAGTGTTCCAGGCTAGTCCCCAGACCCAGCCTCATACTACACAAAGCATTCTTGTTGACTCAGAGCATATTTAAATACTTAATGGAAAAGGAATCTGCTTCAACAGGTGGGACTGAGGAAAAACCAGGTCAAAACTAAGTACAACCAGGTGGCAGAGAGCTCCATATTGGAGGGGGAAATGTGAGGTCAAGATCCCTCAGTGAGAGAAGGACCACATCCTGTTTAGTCAGCCCAGGACAGCTTTGAGGTTTTAATCTTTGGCTTTTGCTTGTCTTTTTGGAATATTAATTGATAAAAACAAGTTCAATAATTCTGTTAAACGTGAGATTATTCCAAGGCTGTTAATTGTTTATGTACCTAGTTTAAATACATTCCCTACACCATATAAGAACAGTTATGACTTAACCCGTATACAAGAAATGATTTTACTGATTAGTCAGCAGTGCATGCCTACCACAGAATCAGTATGAAAAACATCCATATAGTGCTGGGCCTGAGATTCATACTATACAGCAGGTTAACATGACATAATTTTTCTCCCAACTGACTAACAATAATCTGTTTGGGCTGCTTTGGTTCATGCCCTGTATTTTCTTGGGACTTTCCATTTCCTCATTTAAATTAAAAAAAAATATTCTGTTGCTTCTGAAAGAGTCAGACATCACCATTGGATAGAGCAGCATTTTTCTTTGTACCTTGCTTGTTAATACCTAGGCAGGATCATCAAAGTTCTGACTGTTTCCCTGTTTACAATGTAAAGGAAAACAACTTCTTCAGTACAGGATTTGAAAGATCCATGTCTCACTAATTAATATATTGGTTAAATTGTAAGTTAATAAAATTTGTATCCTTTTGGCAGGAGCCTGGCATCTTCTTCTGCTCCCTATGATTATTTGTTTCTTTTCATATATCGGTATTAAAGTTTTACTATGGTAAACTCCAGAATTTTAATTATTTTCCTGCAGAATGATAATATGATTCTTTCTTTTCCTGAAAACACCTGGAAAAAAAAAAAAAAGGAAAAAAAAAAGAAAGCTCTACACTTTGGGACTAACCAAAATATCACATGACTGGAGACCCGCAGCCCATTGCTTCTCCTGTCCGCATCCATCTACTTTCTGTTGTTCTATGTAGGCATTTCATGATCTTTGGTTTCTGTTTGTACAGCATCTTACTGAACCAAGCTCTTCTCTGAGCTTGCCATGTTAGATTATGACTTCAGTGATAAAATGGACAAAGAGCATCAAAGGCCATGCTCCAGCATGCTCCAGTTGTGTTCATAATGTGCAGACCTTGGCCCTGAGTCTTCTCAGAGCCCCGAGAACTGATCCTGTATCTAGAGTGCCTGTTTTTCAATTGAGAGTACCTGAAATAATGTGGACATATGCTGGTTTTGTACCATGAAACCAACATTTGTTTTACACAACCTCGATGCAGCATGGTGGCATGTAGGGGTGTTTAAGGATGCAAAGTCTGCCTGAATAGTCCCACATGACAGTGTAAGGTGGAAAGAGAAAAATCTGGAGGATGGTTCCTAAAGTGACTTGAAGGGCTGTCTTGAAGAGAACTTTTGGCATGGGCCAAGCTATGCCAGCATGTGTGCTGAGTTGGCGGTGGAACAGCAGGAAAGATGACTTCTCCACTTCTGGAACTTGTTTTTTGGTCATGCTTTATTTAGAAGTAAGATGCAGCATTAGGTACTTAAATTTTAATAAATATTATTATTAATTTTCCATCTTATGATTTCTAATCTCCATCTCCCATTGCTATATTCTCCAAGGAGTTTGAAATCAGTTGTGTTTTGGTACTGATTCTACTTCTACCTCATCTACTTGAAACGACTTGAGAATGCATCTTTGTTCCAGGATGAAAATGACCTCAGCTGTTTCCAAGTGTTGTTAGTTTGAGACATCAAAGAATTGTCTGATGGAATATCTAAGCACTATATGAAGATAGCCAAAACTATCCTTTGTCATCACTGTAATAGACATTGTTAACTCTTTCATTTCCTTCAGGCCTTGACTTACAGAAGTTGAAGTACACGCCTGGAATTAAGGAGGCAGATAGACCCACTCACCTCAACGGAGCTACTGAGAGCTTAAAGATAAGCATGAATCTTATTTAACCAGGGCCTTAAGATGCTCTTCTGGGCCAGTGAAAAGCATTCTAAACCTTCAAGGTAGCCCTGTTCTATCTTACAAACAAATAGCTCTCTAACTCTCTCTAACCTCACTAAAATGGTTTAGTAAGTGGTTTTGTGTCTACTTACCTCAGAATAATTTGGAGTGTTGTGCTCCCTGTCCAGTCAGTCAGGGGTCTGAGTGTATGTCCTCAGTTTGAATGCAGCTGTGCACTGCTGTCAACCACTGAGTTGGATGAGCAGTGACGTGTCTTTGGAAAAGATCTGTAGCTGTGTCTGCACAGAACTGCATGGCCATGATTCAGCCTGGTCAGTTTGTGTAGCATTTTTTTGAGAACTATAGTCCTACTGACTTAGGTCAGCAACACTTGAGGTGCTTCCAAGACTGTCGTGCTGTGTACTTTTCTCTGCAAGCAACATGTTCCTGCATGCCAAACCTCTGTTCATAGGCCCAGAGGAAACCTGGAGCCCCAGGGCAGGAACATGCCCATAGCCTTGTTTCTTACTAGCACAGAGTAACTCAATGCTGGTCCCACTGGAAGGGATGGGGTTGCCCCACTATCTGGGATTTGTGTGGGGCTTCCCCTATTCCATTCTTACAGTAAAGACTCAGTGAGCAAGTCTGACTCATTGTGGCAGCCAGTAACCACTGTTCTTCTTAGCATCAAAGCCCAAGAGGAGCACTCTGCCAAGAAGTGCAGACCTGGTTTCAATGCCCTCCTCATCCTGAGGACATTTTAGTCCACAAAGCTGAGGATTTTGAGAACGATATAACCAGGCAGGTACATGTCAGTCTGGAAAGCTCTTTGAAAATAGTTTAGCTGTCAATCAAAAAGTGTCAGACTGAGCTGTTTCATCTCCTTCATTCATTTTCTCACTTAATTTTATTTAAATTTTTGTATTACACATTTTTAATATTTATGTAGTAATTTCTAGCATTGCTTCGTCTCTAGGAAAAGACATTCTTGCCCTTTGGAGCAAAACATACTGACTTTTTTTTTCAATGGCAAATAGTTACATAAATAAACTACTTGGAAATATATATATTTTTTTCAATTTTCTTTACTGGAATTTCCAAATTGCAAACAAGTAGAAATCACAGATATTGTTCCAATTTCAAAAGATTTTTTTTTTTTTTTTGCCTCAGTAGAGTTTAGAATTCCATGGGGCTTTTTAAAGGAGGAATCCAAGCTGGGCTGAACAAACCATTCTGCTCAGCGGTGAACCCAAATAGTGCTTAAATCCCCATGGTGCAATGAGCTGTGTTGTGCCATTTGCATGTGGAGCAGCCACAGCATCTGATAGCTCCTTCAAGGATGTGTGGAAGAGCACCCTTTAAGATGAGAGGATAAGGTTTACATGTGTCCTGCATATAAATAATTTTAACAACAACTTTTCCCCGCACATTTTTTTTAATATATATATCAAAGACAACGATCAGACCCTGGGAAGCACAATATTAACTTCTGCTTTTAATAAAAGGTAAATACAGAAACAAAATGCAAATGAAAAAAAATGGGCAAATCTGCCACAAATGTTCTGAGATCTGGTAAACATTTCATTTCTGGATTGTATAAAAATACAACAGCTGACAAAGATGTTCATTATGGGGAAGACTGACTGTGGAGGGCTGAGCAAAAATGTAACTGAAAGGTTTTTATAAAGACTCCCAATTTGAAAGCCTGTTGAACAAAACAAAATAGCATAGATGTCTCCACTTTGAAGTGAGCTAAACAGTATAAGTGCATTTTTTTTTCCAGGTATCTAGAATTTTACCTAATTCTTAAACAGCTGTTTTTTTTTTGTTTGTTTGTTTGTTTGTTTTGTTCCTGTCAGGTTTGGAAATAATCCCTGCCTTCAAAAATTCTAGGTCTAAAGGGAAGAATTCCCTTTTTTGCCTATATCCCAGCTTTGTTTGGCAGCACTGTCATTCAGCATCCTCTGATGATACTTGTGGAAGGGGGAGGGCTGCATCATTTAATGCCTCCTGCTGGGGTTGCTGTTTATATTACAGTGTACTGGAGCAGATCAGCTAAGTTTTGTCCATGAGAAAGGCTACACACGGCATGACAGAGCTAGCTAGGTACTGTGCGATGCACATAGCAACTGATCCAGAAAAGCGAATAAACCAATGTGCAGATGGATGCACATGGGCATGAGGCATGGGAGCAGTCCCCACTGCAGCTTAGGGAGCAATTTTTGTGCCTAAAAAGCACACGGAGTGTATGTTTAGTGAACCATGTCACATTCTTGTTACAGGCTTAAAATTCCAAAGTAAAATGTGTAGACAAGCCTTGTGCGGGAGCCTATTTAAGGAAATTGTCTCTGAGTCCTGGAGCCATCTGTGATATAAAAGTGTACTGCACAGACTCCTTGAATAAAAGGATTCACTGCCAGGGCTTGTTGGAAGTCTCAGTCAGAGATGCTTTTCATACAGCAGGCATATAGATCTTTCACATGATGAATCAGATTTACTAAGACCGTCTGCTGTTTGGAAGTGATTTCAGGCCTGAAGAATGTCTCAGTGGAGGCCTGATTTGATTCGGGGAGGGGAGCGGGGGTCACATGCTGCTGAAGTGGACTATATGTTCTTCTGGGCCAACCTCTAGAAATAATAACAAGGAAGAACCAGTTCAAGGGCTGTAGGCTAGTGCCACTCGGAAACTAATTGCAGCTCTGTTGTGCACAGCACTGAGGTTTCCCTCTTAGGCTGCAACACTGATTTAGCTGGTATGTTAATACGGAAGTCTAAATTAAATCAGGCTTGTGTCAGTGCTATCGAAGAGGCACATTCACTTAGCCCTGCAGTTTTATAAAATGCAAAGAAAGAAAACCATATGGCAGATTAGGGCAAATTGCTTTAAAATTGTGGCTGAGAGCCAAGGCAGAGAGAGCGAGCCTGAGAGAGTGTTCACGTCTGTTTGAAATATGCCCACTTTCACTCTGCTGCTTTACACGCTTGAAAGTGGAAGGCTCATTTCCCTGTGACTTGAAATGTATTAAATACTCCTCATGTCCTAATGAAAGTAATGTGTCCAGTATTTGTGGAAGTTACAATAAAAACATTTTTTTTCTTTTTAAATTGGGATTGCACTGCCTTGTACTGCTGAAGGCTGAATAAAAGAACTTAGTGCAAACCCAGGAGCATCAAGGTGTGAATGGACACATGTAATAAGCAACACAGTAGACAGTCCTGGCTATTACTACTGCATATATAGTGCAACAGTGACTACAAGATTTATGTAGGAACTGAGATCATGTAGCACTATAAGTATAATAATGATCCCTGTCCCAAAGAGCTTTCAATGAAGTTATATTATCTGAACCATATGAAACTGTAACAAGGAAATGAAACAGGATGGACGATAAAGAAATAAATGGCACTTTGAAAATATCTTTAATTTAAATAACCTAAAACAATGTCCTATCATTTGCTTATTCAGAATAATAAGAAAAAAAAAAAAACACTTTGCATTTTCTTTGTAAGAATTTGGCTTTCTTCCACAGTTCTCTCAGTCAGTGGGTTGACTTTCTGTGGACTCCCCATGGATGCCAGGAACCAGGACAAGGTAGGCTCCTGAGGAGCTAACACTGCAATGTATATCAGTGCATGAGTACTGAAATGCACAGTGATCACAGAGAGAGCATCTGGGACACCAGCAGTGCTCACCGCAGTGGCCAGCATTACCCTCCAAGTTGCCAGGATGGCTTTCCTGTCTTCACCAGGATCCTCTGCATGAAAAGGCTCCTCTCTATCCCATAGGTCCTAAACCCTTCTCCCCCTGCAGCTTCAGGGGCTGTGAGTCTGGACCAGTGCAGATAATTTTTCTGAAGCCTCCCCTCCTTTAAGTGCAGTCAGGACTGTCCAGCCTGTGGCCACGAGGGCTATTACACCCACCCCTGGACAGTGAGGGTTCACCTTGCACCAGCTCCATGAGTGACTCCACCAGCTGCCCCCCTACTTTCACAATACAGTGTGGCCACCCTACAAGCCTCCCCCAAACCCGCACACAGCTCTGTTCTCTGAGCTTCAAAAAACTGTTGGTCTAACTGCTGAAATGCTCTTAGAGGCCTACGCCATGTGCACTAGGCCGTACCGGGCTGAGCTGCCAGTGTGGAGTACCCAGCAGAGTGCCGTTGTTTCCATAGCAACCCTCTGTGCACATTGATAGTCTCTTACTTACAGCCTTCATTAGATTTAACATTCAAAGAGACATTGATTAAAACATGACATTCCTAACACACTGAAAAAAATCCATTTTCTACAAAACCCTATTATATGGCATAGATAAACTCGTTGATGTCCAAATTAGTTAATTATCCTACAGTACAAGGACTGTTTTCATTCTTCATTCTTACCTTTGGGCTAAAAAGCTCCACTAGTTATCTCCCCGATCCTGGACTCTGCTCCACAGAGACCCTATGGAAGCAAGACTGCCCTAGTCTGGGAGGGGACAGAGCTGTGCATGAGAAACTCAAGGCAATAGCACAGAATGAGTTCACAGAATGACACGACTAGCATCATGGTACCATAGCTGAAAAAAGTAATAAAATGTACTGTTATGGTACAATATATACCTAGAATAAGCAGAAGTATCATGGTACCGGTGCATTGTTAATTTCTAGTTCAACCCCATAATTATATTTATTTCCATCTACCTCCTGCTTCTGCCTATGTGTAAGTACAGGTGAGAAATACATGGATTTTACAAAATTGTAAAACCATCTCCCACCCAAGGTAATGCATTTGCACAGCCTTTAAATCAGAACACAGTCATAAGTCTGGCTGGACTCTAAGGGGTCATCTAGCCCACTGTTCCTCAACTCTTTTTAACCCTACTTCCAGATAACCTGTTTGAAATTATGCCAAGGATCATCTAGTACAGTACTGCCATGATGGTTTTCATTTATGTGTGAATAAAATACAGATACCCTGGGAAGAGTCTACAGTGACTTTTATTTTTCCCCATTTTGTTTTCTTGTTTGCATGCCTGGAAATATATGTATGTGCATTTATATTTAAAAGCTTTTGAAGCTGCTTTAAAACAATTGTGAAATCACCTTGTGATGTCTTACAGATCACCAAATGGTCCACAGATTGCAGTCTGAAAAATATTCAGCTACATTTGGTGTCTATATTGGGAGGAGATGAATTGCACCTTAAGGCTATCTCTACTCTAACAAATTAAACATGGCCAGGAAACAGTCTGGGCATTGGCCCTCAATCACCCCTACCATAAAATTGCTAGAGCAGTTTCTGGTGCAGCTTTGGCCTGCACCAAACATTGCTTTACCAAATAACTACTGAGCACAGCTCAGGGGGCAGCATGGATGAGGAGCCGTCCCCAGTACTAAGTTTCCAGGCGGTTGTTCTGTTTTGGAGGATAAGGGGAACTGTAGGCATTGACCTAGTCAGAATGATCCAGTTTGGCCTCATTGTGAGGGAATAAACCTGGTACAGTTTCTTTTCAGAAACACAGAATCATAATCATATGGGTTGGAAGGGACCTCTGGAGATGATCAAGTCCAACCTCCTGCAAAGAGCAGGTTCCCTACAGTAGGTTGAACAGGAAAGTGTCCAGCCAGGTCTTGAATGTCTCCAGAGAAGGAAACTCCACAATCTCTCTGGGCAGCCTGTTCCAATGCTCTGTGACCCTCACTGTAAAGCAGTTCTTATGCATGTTTGTGTGGAACTTCCTGTGTTCCAGTTTTTGACCATTGCCCCTTGTCCTGTTGCTGCACACCACTGACAAGAGCCTGGCCCTGTCCATTTGCCTCCCACACTTTAGATATTTATAACATTTTTCTTTTATTTTAATTGACATGGTAGACAATTAAACATGGTCAGATGCTATACTAGCTGCCCATTGTTAGAAGGTGCCACCACATTTTATCCTGTCACCTGCCACTACAGAATCAGAAAATTTCGTAACAGCTAAATCTCAGCGGTAATGTCTCCACCAGATACCATGGCCTCCATCTGTCATATTGTTTCCATTAGACATCATCTTCCCTTCAGTAGGTTTAACTAAACATTTCTTTCATGAGATTTAGGAGTTGATGGGTGTACCAGAAAAGTTAGTAAGACCTTTATGGGAATTCATTTTAGGTCTATTAAACAAACAAACAAACAAACAAAAACCATGATAGTCTAGGCTACTAACACAGGAACACAGGCTTTCAGTGTACTCATGGAGGGTGGTGATCTCCTCCAATGATTCCTGCCAGACAAAGTAGACATTTGGGAGATACAGAAATATTCACTCTAAGGAGCAACAGACACTCCCAGTTGTCACAAATGGACACAAAGCCATATTTTCAGGTGAAATAAATTTCAGTCATGTAGTATACATTTCAAATAGAAATAGTCAGAAGGAATTTCAGAAAGGAAGTGAATAACTGAAACAGAACAGAATATTTAAGAAAGCAATGCTATCAAGGCTGCAATGATTTTCCCCATACATATTTGGCTTTGATTTAAGCTAAAAGCTGTATGATTTATCTCCATAGTGATGAAAGATAAACTTATTTAAAAGACTGAGAAAAAAATGGATTTGAATCATAACTGTCTTCAGCATTCTCATAAAATAGGGGATGATAACAACATTTACTTCTTTCTACACTTTGAGCAATTCACTCTTTCCAGCATTAGTTGTTTACAGCAAGGAGTCTGTCTATATATTTGTTCACTGGACAGTGCAATAGTGTCTTCATGGTTGGCTGTTCCCCAAGGTGCTACCATAAACAGCTACAAATAAATAACAACCTGTGCTTTGTCTCTCTGTGTTTTGCTTAGCTAACAATACCTTGACTTAGATTTTTCCTTAGGAAGATTTTCTATGATCACACAAAACTCGCAGGGGAAAAAAAAGCAAGTCTGTAACTCAATACTTGCTCAGATTTCCATCTGCTCCCAAATCACTGCTTTATATCTTGAATACATCTCCTGTGTTGCCTTTATTTTGTAATTGAGCAGAAAACAAGATTTATCCAATTGCCAGATTAGTCCTGTGCATAGCATGCACATAGTTCAAGAGCCCTTATCAAGTTTTGGAGCAGTTTATCTTGGAGAGTTCAAATGGTTACCATTCATTATGCTGCATCTGTATTCTCCCAGAATACAAAGGACTTATGAGTTTCAGTACAAACCAACACACAATCTTTCTTGGTTAAGAAAAAATGTACTTTTTGTTGATATTTTCCAATGGAACTGAATGAGGAAAAGAAAACAGGACTTGGGCAGATGGTCGGGACAGGCTGAATGCTGCTTATTCTGCTTCAGAACATCCGTCAGACACATTGCCAGGAGCAGTCCTTGCTGAAAAATGGTGTTTCTGTGCTATTTCTCAAACATAATTTTCAAATCTTAGAATTCTTGATCTAACCTGTGAAAATGCCAAAGTCTGAGCTTGGTAAGGCTTCTCACCCGCAGTGACACTCAGTGGCTGGAGGCTGGGCTGCCTTACCATGGACATGGGCAGCAGAGAGGCCATGGCCAAGAGCAGGAGCTCTGGTTATAGTTCAGTGGTAAGTGAGCTCATTCAGCATCCCAGCTGATCCAGTCCTAGAGACTTGATGCTTGCAGCCTTTCTTTTGCACCGAACCCAAAAGCAGTGCATGCATGAGTGAGCTCTGCCCAGGGCAGGAGGGTTGTGAAAATGGGCTCAGCTGTGAAGTACCGACTCTCTGATATTGCAATGAACGTCACCAGTGGGAAATCATCATTGCAGGAGTCTGTAAGCCATGTCCCTCCATTATATCTGGTTTGAATATATTTGAATAAATTTAGAAAGCAATTCATTTCAGCAGTAGACAGTACAACATACTCAATAAACAATAACACTATGCTTTTCAGACCTATTAATTGTACTCAGAGACTGAAATAAAACACGAGGATTGCCAGTTCTAGCAGTGCTGAGCTGTTTCCATTTTCACAGGGCCAGCTCATATATATAAAGGTGATGGACACGCTGTTGAAACCAGCACTCACCTTTTCCCCTCCCAGTTTCTCTCTGGGAGCGATCACTTGCTTTTTCTTTTTTCATTCCCACTCTTTTATGCCTGCCGCAGGCTGTCAGTGAGGCACTTGACCTCCCTCCAAGGGCACAGGTATATGTGGTTTCCTGTGCAGCTGGTGCCAACACTGCTGCTTCGTGGATCACTTGACAGGGGAAATCCCGAGAGCTGGCCAGCTGGCACCATCTTTGCTGAAAACTAAAACTGTCGTCTCAAACTTTTAAGGCCCTATCTGGAGACTCGTAAATGCTATGCTCTTATGCCGGCTAAGATGGCATGCATAACAACATGCAGCGTGCTTGAGTTCACTTGGTGAGAGAAGGGGCAAATGCTTTCCAGGGAAGTGTGCCACAGATGTAAAAGGCTGTGCATTATGTATTTTCATTGAAGCAACCTGGATTTACCAGTAATGTTTCTGTCTGAACTAGTTTTGCATGTGGTTGTTATGAGAAAAAAATTACTTTAAAAGGAAGAGATTTGAGAAAATAAAATATTGTTTTTCTGTTTATTTCAGCCTGTTTATTTCCTGAATTTGGCAGCTTTTTCTATATCGTCAGCAATGTAGTTTCCTAAATCCTCACAGGATTATTTTCTCCTATTGTCTGAGTCTTTCACATAGAAACAGGAAAGAGAAAAATGTTTTTATTTCTTAAAAAAAATGTTCAAAGCTTGCAAAATACAAACAGCAAATTGTTGTTATTCTTGTCCTTCTTCCTCTCCTTCCTATAACCTATTACATTTTTATCACATTACATCTGCAAACTTTGTCTACATTTTATCCGCCATGCTGATATAGCTGTCTAGGTGAAGCTATGCTAGTATAATCCCCAGTGTAAACAGCTTTGCTCTACTTTAAGCATGGCTTTTCAATTTAACTTAAACCTCTTCTTAAGAGGCATAAACAGACCAAAAAAGCCACTCTGATATTGGATTAAGACTGATCACTTTGAGGTTTATTTGTATCCTACTCTCAAAACCTTTTGCATATAGACCAGACCATATCTGAAGCTCTTTGAGAGAAACTGTGTAAGTTTATACCACCTTCTTTGGCCAAGTATAAGCTTGCATTTGTCCATTTTCTGAGAAGAAACTATCTAACCATATTATACAATGTTTAGCCCAAGCTAAACTGAGGCACAGAGGCACATCACTGAGGCACAGAGCTTAATTGATTGTAAGTGTGAAAGCAGATATATATATTTTTCTAATCCTCTTGCAGTAAATACAATTAATGCTATTTGCGATATAAAATATAGACATACCTGAAATCCCTAATTGATAGCTACAACAATCTTTAAAGGAACATCATCAGAGCAGAAAACTCTGTAAGTTATAGCAGAAGATCCTTAAGTCTAGCAGTAATTTATATCTCCTCGGAAATTGTGGACATAAAGCCATAGCATACAAGCACAGGACTCTGTACTGGACCTGATTCAAGTTCAGTGCACGTTGGATGCATCTGACTTCTTGGATTTGCTGTGCTCAAGTGCAAGTGTCTACTAAGTCCAGTGTGGCTTACAAAAGACCTGATGCTTTTGAAGTAGCTAATGTTGCAACTCAGGCTGCACAGACCTGCTCCTGGGATGCTGGCAGCTTTCGGTAATTGGCTGAAATGTACCGGCTCTGGCTTCTGCCACTCTCCACTCTTATTTTGCTCAAGTGTAAGTAACTACATAAACATATAAACAGTTCTGTTGGCCAGATTCACTAGAAAACTGTGCCGACTTCATGCTGTTCCGGAATAAAAGGATATAGAACATATCCATGATATTTGAGCTGCATGTATATCTCTAATTATTGGTGAAAATGGGACAAGAAAACATAGCAGAACCAAGTCATATACTCACTGTTTCTTTTGTATCCTAGCAAAATTGTCCTTTTTTTTTTTTCCTCAATAACATCCTAAACTGCCACATTTATTTATTTATTTATTTATTTATTTTATTTTTGGCCTGAAAGCAGCAGGCCACTGTTTAAGTAACTGGGTAACTTAAGAGCTTGTCTCCTTGAAGGACCTGCAAGGACCAGCTACTGACTGTTTTCTGCCTGCTGCAAACGTACTTATTTACAAGTCACTCACCCCTGGCTTTTGCTTGACATCCCTGATGGAGTGGGACAACAGTTCTTGGAAAAGAAGTAGACTGCTGAATATATTCCAAATATTAAAGATGGAAGAAGTTTTATTTCTCCTCAGTCAAGACTAGCAGGGAATTTGAACACAGAAAGTAAAACATAGTAAAGATCATAGCTTCTCTGCATGTGACAAAGCCTGGAAACTGAAACACAACCAATGTCTAGCTGTGGATATATACATTAAAATACATACTTGCTATACATGAAAATCTACACGTGATTCTGTGTGTTTTTCCATGTATGTGTATAATTTTTAATATGCATTGTAGCTAGAGACGAAATTGGCTTTCAAAGCTGGGCTTAGAGCTGGTTAGCTAATCCAATGTGTTAGGGTACAATGTTTGTATGGAAGGTCTCTTCGCACGGAGCTGCCCTCCTAGTTCACAGGCTGTTTAGCCTTGATGACTTGGAAGAAGTATGTTGTCGGTTGGATGCCTTGTCCTGTACACAGCAGACGAAGCGTTCTTCAGTTGTATCAAGGCTGCTTTTTTCCGCTGGGATTTAACAAGCTCGCGCGTTCACCCCAGGCATGTGTGAATAACCTGATTTTCAACCTATACGTTGTGTTGTATGTCAGGACGGTTCTTCCTTACAGATCTGCTCCTTCTTTCATTCATAGAAAACTTTCATTAATTTCAGCAGGACTGGGCTATGCTTTCAGTCCTGTGAGATAACTAAAATTACAATAAGGTAGCTTACTGCTGAAGTGTAATTACCATATCTATGACAAACGTTTTTAGCATATGACCCAGCATACCATATTTGGGCCTTGAGACAAAAACAGTGATCAGTTCTTTATAATGCATTATCTAACAGGGAGTAGAGATATGATGGATTTTAGGCACCAATGATATGGAGAGGTAACAACCTTTAATTAGGCTTCCCTTTGTTCACCTCATGTTTAACGAAGCAGCAAATTCACAGTTCAGTAGCAAATGAGAGCTAATCAAAAGAATAATACTCATTTGTTTAACTTGTGCTCATGTCTTTTTCAGATGAAAATCTTTTATTATTGTTTGCTTTTCACTTCTTTCACAGGAAGAAGAATAGATCTTGTAGATAAAAAGCCCCAAAACAAGTGTTCAGAACTGGCACCCTCTCAAAGCTTTCAGACTGAGAAAATCTTGTCTAAAATGTTGGAACCTCTTTGGTCTTCGTTTTCTGTGAGAAAAAGAAACGGCCATTACCTTGTCCTATTATAAATCAACTGTTTTATTCCCTTAAAACAACTGGTTTGTATGCCATCTCCAGTGCAAGGTGACATAAAGAGGAAATATCTCTTCATGTGGCCAAGTGTCCCCTGCATGCTAGGGACCCAGCTGACAGCAAGCGTAAGCAACACTGTTAGGAGAAAGAAAGCCACTACCTTCTCTCTCACAAAACACAACTTTCCTGCATCCTGGAAATATCAAAATGCTTTAAAGGTCTCTCAGGACGATAACAGCGAGCCTACAAGAGCACTGCATATGGCATTCAGACATTCTGGGGATTTCTTTGGCATTCAGGTGGTACTAAACTAAACCACAAAACGACTTTTTCCCTATTCTAATGTTGCCCCTAACTACAGCTGAATATATGGATGAGGGCTTTTCACAACTTTGTATATGTTTCAGCAACCAGTTCTTTCAATTGCTGATTCTTACTAAGTATGCCCATTTACCTTCTCTGTAAGAAATGAGAAGAATGCTATTTAGGATATTCTTATGTATAGAGTATCTAGTTACCTCAATAGCTCAAGCTCATTTTCAACTTTGGGATGTCTTACTTAACCCTCTCCACATTTGGTAAATATTCCACCAAACTATGTCTTTGTGTATGCAAAACCATGGTAAATCAAGTTAAATTTGTGGGATGTTTATGGTGGTATAACTGAAAAACAGAATCTATTCCTTTACGTGTAAGTAACACTGTTAAAAGAAAAAAAATCGTGAAAATTGCTTAGAAATTGCTTTCTGACTTAAAATATCTATCATGGAGTTGCTTCTTGTTGCTTCTTGTTCAACAGTGTAATATTCACAGCACAAAGGAAATGTATGGGAAGCAAAAGAGAACAGAAGAGTGATTTACAGGAGCTGCTTTCAAAGCAGTTCTTACTATGTGCATCACCAGAAAAAGTTGCTGCTTTGAGTCAGCTCTGCAGACTTTTAAGTGGTGATTGTATAGTTTTCTGAGCTCCATAGGTCTCTTTGAGCATAAATATCCTTTCTTAGGGACTAAACATGTGCATGTGCTCTTCTTGGCTCATTAGGCTGAGTTCTTGACTGGGGAAAAATATTCAGTGATGGCATCATTTAAATACCGTAGGCTGGAGAGCTTTGAAATGAGAATTCACTCACAGTAGACAACACAGATTTGTAACCTTCCTTATCCCCTTTTTATGGAAATGAAACACAATGGTGACTTAAAATAATTAACACTAGAAAGTGAGGGCTGATTTCCAGTTAAGAAGCATGTGTTGATTCAGACCCGCTATTTTTTTTTCTTTGGGATTTCTTAGATTCACATTTATATTGTTGTAACTGCTATACTTAAGCTATACTCTTTGTGGCCTCGTTTCTTAAAGGTGGACATTTTCTTAAAATATATAAAGAAATAGAGAAGAGATTTCTAAGAACATGATTGCAGCTTGAGAGATATATTTCCCTTTAATGGTAATTGAATTTAAGCTCTGAGTATAAAAGTGTTTAACTGAATTTGGGGAAACGGCACATACATCTGGAGAAGCTTCTTATCTATGAGGGTTGTGCTTGAATTATAGTAAAAGTTGTAAGCTTGTGACATTTAACTGTATTGGGTTTATGTGGCAAGGGTTTGGTAGTAGGGGAGCTGCAGGGGTGGCCTCTGAGCAGAGCCCAGCAGCTGCCCCATGTCAGATCAGAGCCAGCTCCAGCCGGCTCCAAAAGGGACCTGCTGCTGGCCAGAGCTGAGCCAGGGAGCAATGCTGGTTGGGCCTCTGGGAGAGCAGACTGAAGAAAGGGGAAAAAACTGCTGCACAACAGCAGCTGGGAGAGAGGAGTGAGAAAGTGTGAGAGAACCAGCCCTGCAGGACCCCAAGATCAGTGCAGCAGGAGGGCAGGAGGTGCTCCAGGCATGCAGCACAAGTTCCCCTGCAGCCTGTGGAGAGGACCCTGGTGGAGCAGGCTGTCCCCCTGCAGCCCATGGGTCCCACATGGAGCAGATCTCCACGCTGCAGCCCGTGGAGGAGCCCACGCAGGAGCAGGGGGTCTGGGGGGAGCTGCCCCCGTGGGGGACCCGTGCTGGAGCAGTTTGCTTCTGACAGATGGCCCCCGTGGTACGGAGCCATGTGGGAGCAGTTCTTGAAGAGCTGCTGCCTGTGGGCAGCCCCCGCAGGCTCAGTTTGGGAAGGACGGCATCCCGTGGGAGGGACCCCACGTGGAGCAGGGGCACAGAGTGACTGTGAAGAAGCGTCAGGGGCCCACCACAGCCCCCATCCCCCCATTCCCTGTGACGCTGGGGGCGAGGAAGTGGAAGAGAGTGAATGGGGGGAAGGTGGTTTTAGTTTGCTTTTAGTTTAGAAACTACCACATTAATGTAAGACCAGCCAATATTACAGAAAACACATGGGAGAGGTGATCGTTAAATTTTAGATGACTTAACAGACCTCTTCCACTCCTGCTGTCTATGATTTCATTATTTTTAGTATTCCCGTGAAATAGCTATAGTACTAGAAAGCTATTCTCCGCCTCGGCCTTTCCTTAAAATATTCCCTCAGGACACAATTCTCTCTGCCAAGAGGGACGAGGGCTTGCAGTATCAGTGCTACCAGGGGCAAACAGAGTGACAAGACACATTTAAGCTCACCAACCTGGCAAGCAAGAACCCAGACCTCATTAACGACATGGCATTGGCACATCTGAAAACAAGCCACTGCATTACTGATCACTGAGCCAACCCCTGACTGTTCAGACCCGTAAGCCCTACTGCCTTCACACAGAAGCGCTTAAAGTCTTCATTACTGTGGTACCCCTGTACCATGAGGTATGTTCATTTCCTGATACTGTGCAAGGGTATTATGAACATCAGTTTGAGCCAGTTTTACTATCTTCAAATATTATTTAATCTAAGTCTTGAAAAAATATATATTTAAGATAATACATATGCCACAAAGATCCCTCTGCAAAAACAGCAGTTTTTTTTCATGCCACAGCCTAAAAGGGAAACACTATCTCTCCCCCCCCCCCCCCCCCAACCCCAAACACAAACTCATTTCCTTGCATTTTATGTCCTTTGTGCTGCTTTAGGGCAGGTTCTTGTAGAAAGAAACTACTGAACTGTTATGTTTCTAGATAGTAACTTCCCATTGCCACAGCCTGCCTGGTCCATCAACCAGACTGTAAGGAGTGTGATGAGCAGGGCAAGACAGGACAGAGCTCCTGCTGTAGAGCTCCTGTTGTGTTTATGATAGAGAACAGAAGATGGTCTGAGTCATGTAATTCAAAGTGGAGAGTCCATAACTAACATTCTCATGTCCCTTTTGCACCCCACATACAATGGAGCCACAGTTTACCCTGTGATGAATATAAAAACTGGAATAAACAGGTCAATCTTGTTTATAAAGTATTTGAGGACATTCCAAGGGGAAAGTGTGACAGAATGGAAAAGAGCAGAATCTGTTTCATCCTGTATGTGTGCATAAATGTAAAGATGCGTCAGAGGACTGACAATGTTGGTGTTAACAAACATTAGATTAGATTAGCACAAAGACTTATGTCTTTCTTCTGGCCAGCAGAACAAGATCCCATAAAGTCAGGAAAACACAGTGACAGAAGGCTGCATAAACCTCTGCCGAGTGTTCTTCCTACACCCAGGTACCTGTGGAATGCTTTTTTTCCACTTTCACAATGCCACCCTCAGTAATCCTTCTTCCCATTAGCCCTCTGTAAGGGTAGCAGTACAGAGATGCAAGCTAGCCCCAGACAGCACTGCTAGCATGACTTACTGCAGATGACAATAAAACATAGACCTGTAGACTTGGTCAGAGAATTATACCACAGAGATTTCCCAACCTTGCACACCCAAACTACACCTTTTTCCCCTAGAACTGAGAGAAAATTGCTTTGAAACAGCAGAATGACTTGGAAGGGTTAGCTCCTTTCTGAACTGCAATTTGCTTTGTCAAACCTCCTGCTTTGCAGCAGGATTGTCATACCAGGCACTGTCATAACAAGTTGAGTTTGAAATGGGAGGTTTCTTCTAGGCCAGGTGTGTAGCTGAAGAGATGTTTGCCCTGAAGACAAATCTGAAGACAGAAAAGGAAAAAGTCAACCAAGCAGATCCATTTTCTTATGAATAAGCAATTTTAAAAGCCGTTTATTAATTAATGTAATGAAAAAATCATTTTAAAAACTGGTTGTTTCTTATTTCAACCACTTCTACAATTAAAAAGGTGAAAACAGTAATTATATGGATATTTCATTTATTAACTAAAAATATGCAGCTCATGCCAATCACCCATCTCTACCTAACTCTCAATATTGCAAGCAAGCCATGCCTGACAGCCATTTGTAACTGAGCTGTCTTTATTTGCAGTTCCACATATATTGCTATGCAATTAGCCAGGCTACAGAATTTCCAGGCTTACATTTCAGCAATTAAACACCCAAGCTTTACCTGAATCTACTCAGCTTCTGAATTTAAAAGGTATCGGCTTTTATTGCAGAGATTATAAATGTCTGATTCCACCAATACCATCTTTGCTTAGAGACCTCCTGCCCCAGTACCGACCCCCTGTGACCCCAGCTGGTTGGCACACTTTCATAACATCATGAGCTGAGTTTAGCACATCTGCTGGCACAGGGGGTTACCATAAAACTGCTGCCAGACCCTTTCTGAGAGCTATCCACACAACACAGTGTCATGTTAGCGTGTGACCAAAGGGAGGATGTGGCAGTATTAACTACACAAATACCTTCTTAATGAAATAAAACCTGAAGTCTGTCACCAGTTTCTGAGAATTAAGCTTTCAAGGAAAACCTCTTAGCAGGTTCATTTCAAGACATCTACTCACAGCAAAAGGCCATTGATAGTATCTCCTTGAACTAAGAGTGAGTGTTTCCATATACACTGTTATCATATCAAAAGTACATCATGATACATACTGGGTCATGTGGTCAGCCAGCAACTCATGTAAAAGGAGCTACGAGGAGGTATGACCAAGTTCACAAGTGAAATGCCTTTGCTTTCATTACCACAAATGTAATAATGCAACTATCAAATTTAAAAAAGAAAAAGAAAAAAAAAAGAAAAAACAAAGCAACATTTGATGCAACAGGAAAAGATTTATCAAATATTTAATCTGCACACATCAAAGTATTACACGCATGCACTACGCTTCTTATATTCTGCAATTGTTTATGCTCTGTAAAACTTGACATTTAGAAAATAACTAACCTCTGTTATCCAGCCACAGGCACTTCACCAGTCATGAAAGAGGAAGTTCACCAAGACTGAAATTAGTGAGACCAGGAGCAATACATGTGACAGGAAATGTATTAATGGCCAGAGATCTGGACAAATTTCAGTTTTCCAAGTATCACTACATTTGCATTATGATGCTTTCAATGCCATAGTCACATCAGCAGATAAAACATAATTAAGCATGGCACAAGGTTTCATACTTCTTCCTTGGACTGTCCTAAACAAGCATGAAAAGCAATAAAATGCATACTGTCCTTTTGCAGTTTTTGAAAAATTGTAAGCTTCATTTTCATGAATAACATCTCAGCTTTTCCATGGGACACTTTTGTATTATGTTACATTTACTTGGGTAATGAGAATAAGTTCCATATCTAGCACTACTCACACTTGGATTCCTGGTTTATGAGTTAGTATTTATTTTGAAGTGAATGCATTTTAGTTCCTCTGCTGCTTGTTAACTTCTTCATTTGGGGAAAACTGTTTTCACTAGACCTGTTCTTTGCATAGGCAGCTCTCTCAGTCACAGTAAGCTTGCTTTGACTTCATTTAGCACAAAGGACTTCAGCTATGGAGCTGAAGCTTAACTTCTCATAATGTATCTTTATTAGTTTTGTTCCAAATAGGAGTTACTGTCATCTGCAGGCTAAGTGCTTATGAAAAATGTTTTCTTTGGAAGCATTTTTTAACGGATCACAATATTTTTCCTATACTTGGTTTATATTTCTACTCTCTCTAGAATGGACTATGTATCTTACGGCCTGTCATAAGAAATCCAGTAATAACTCTTCGTGTGACTGATTGATTGCAAAAGACTCGGAAAGCACAGTAATAATATAGAAAGTAATAATATAGAAAATAAATTTACGAACCTAGATGAATTGAAGGTAATAAAGAACAAAAAGAGTAAGATTATTTGACAAACTCAGCTGACATTCTACAATGCGATGTTGCTGTTCTGCTGTTCTGCTGTACTTTTATTTTTATTTCACAGTTGTCTTCATTCTCCTGTTATTTGTGGATCAGGCACATGGTAAGATGGCTTCTAGCGATCATATGTCTAATTTTCAGTATTGTGTTCTCACAGATTGCAGGATAAGAATTTGCAAACTGAGCTGTTTGTCTTTAAAAACGTCCCTAGTTACAGGTTATTGAGTGTGATGATAGCTTCAGTCTACTTGTAGCCTCTGTCGGCATACATTCCTGACTAGTGGCAGATTATGTTATGCTCTGCATTATGCTACGGCAGAAGAGCTACCTAATTTTCCCCTCCTGCTCTCCCTCCACAGCTGTCTGATCTATATAAAAATGATGGGGAAACAATGACCCAGTTGCAGTCTTCTCATGGTGTGACCAGCAATGCTGGCAGAAAGAAAATCCTGAGTATGGAATCTACTGACAGAGGGTACAATTTGTTTTGTAATATGGCCAATTTGCTGTCAGCCTTTGCATTAGGAATCTGTTTCTGAATATCTGGGTATAGTTGCCTGCTCGTCAGAAACTAAAAATAATTGCTTTAGGAGAGGGAACAGAATTTGCAAATATTTCTCCTTGACATCTGTGGTCTCGGATGCTACTGTAGCCAAATGGGGACTGTCAATCACCATTTGAAAAGATCCAGAAAATAACAGAGTTAAACCAACTCTTTTTTTTTTTTTCATTCTGAAAAGCAGTATCATAGCTGGCTAAATAAGGTCTATACTGAAGGAGAGGGGAGGGGAAGAGGGAGCATGTGCTTGTGTTGTAACATGACTCCTTACTCATCAGATGGCACCCATCATCATCACAACCACAGCCTTTCAGTGTGCTGGAATAAACTAATTATCTCACTGACAACTCAGGTTTTAATCCCCATTTGTAAGCATTTGTCATGAGCCTTGGTCAGCCAGTTTTTAAAGATTGCCATGAATTATATATTGCTCCCTTTTTAAGGCTGCCTAAATAAGGACAATTACAATGCCCTGGAATGGGTTTCAATAAACACATTTGTGCTGGCTGCTGCCAGACAATGCGAATAGGACAAAGCTTTTTACAGTGCTAATTGTAGACTTCTAATATTCACTTCTTTTAGAGCTGAAGACTTCATTCAATGCCCATGAAAATATGCAGGGAAAGATCCTCATCGTAATGTGAATCAATGGAGCCACACTTTTGAAAGGGTAAGATACTGGCCCCACAGAATTTATTGACTTCAGCAGAATGCATCCAAGTTTACATCTCCCTTCATTCTTCTGCTCTGAATGTGCATTATATACACTTACTGGAGAGCAAATGAAAGCCAGGCTTCATCCCCCTTATCTCCAGGCACTTAACTGGGATGTTTCTAGGACCCTGGCTAGGACGCTTCAGTATCCTCAGTAAGGGAGTAGGTGATATTTGTCCTCAAAGACCTGGACAGGTGGAACAAAGGGCAGAACCAGTGGTAATGAATAAGATTGAAGGAGAATTAAAAGAAAAAATAAAAGAAAAAGGGAAAATATCTTTGCAGTAAAAATTACTGTGGAATATGTGCCTGATGGAGTGATGTCTATGCTATCCAATAGTTACACTCATTACATGATGCAGGGCATCATGGCAAAGAAAAAAAATATCTTATAATTAAGTAACTAAATGAAACAGTCCAAAATTCCCTCATTTTTCTAGTATCTGCTCAGATTGCACTGTACTATATGCTGTTAACAAATCAGTGAGGCAGTTTTCTTTATGGTATGCTTTGATACTTAATATATATCTTCAGGAAATACCTTCAGGAAAAGAGCTATTTTCTCCCTTGTCCACACTGTTTTGCAAATTAACAGCTTGAGCCAGATTCATCACTGGTGAAATTTTATTCACTTCAGTTGCATTAAATGGAGATACAACGCAAAGCAATTGGCTTAGGGGCTTTACATTCCAGATCTTCAGCAATCTTTCCATGTAGCACATGCTTTCTATGTGTTTAACACATATTTTTAGACACCTGGAAGGATAAACAAATAGTAGGCACAAGCTGCAGGTAAAGGCTGCAGCAGATTAAAGTGACATTAGTTATCTGGGCATTACTCCCAACAAATCATCAATGTTCAGAAACAAAGGCTGTTCTGTATTTATACACTAATTTTGCATGACTGTTTCAGTGTTAAAAGTACCATTGCTTTTCTGGTTGCCCACCCAAGCTATCTATGTGACACTAAGTACTTTTAGTGAAAAAATATTCTAGTATATACAAGGCAGAAACAGTTAAACAAAAAAGAAGCGAATATCTTAACACTCCTTGCCATTCTAACATTTTTTCAGGTTGGAACAGGTTCTTCCTATTCACCTCTTAGCTGCTGTCAAGGGTAAGTGTTCTTTTCATTCAGTATCAGGTAACATGAAGGTATTTACATGTTTTTTATCCAGTCAGCTTTGATAAACAGACTGTTTTATGGTATTCTCTTCTGTCCTTGAATATTTTTACAGGTATTTTCTATACTGCTTCCAGTTGTTCCTCATCTCTTTTGAAAATGTACACATCAAAACTCTATCTACTTCATTTTTTTTTTCTCAGAGGGAAAAGAAATTGGGGGGTAGTTATATCTACTGATCAGGGTCATTTGCAGAGATGAAATCAAGTCCCTGTCTGTAGTCCCTGGTTACCTATTCACACATCTTTCTAAAAGTTCATGTTTAACCATATGTTAGTTACAGTCTATAAATCTGTTTCATGTTTTCTGTGATACAGCTCTCCCTGTGCTCTCAATGCCTTCCCCATTCCAAGGTACACTTCAAATTCCCTACTCCCAGATGATTTTATTCTTATTATTCATGATTTAAGTTGTTAATACTCATACTGTGAGTGTAAGCTGAGTTGGGTTACTGATGCATCTAGACAGATGCTTGAGGGAGAGTGTAGAGTTGAAGGGGATGTTCAGAGTGTCATTCTATATGACTGGCAAAGATGGTAGAGATCAGGAAAGGTAGTATCTGTGAGGATTTATTTGTTAGGAGTGGTGATGGCGGGCAGGGAAATACATGTTTTGCTTCCTCCGTACTGAATGTGATTTGTCAGAGGAGTACGCATTAAAAAATGTGAGAGAGAAGGCAAAATTTCAGTTTGCACAGAAAGGTTGTATCTGCAGTAATGCATAATGCAGGCACAGTTCAGTACCTGGAACTCATCTGCCCACAATGTCAACCCGCTCAGCAGTCGTTGCCAGGATTTTGACCTTGCTACTACTCCAGAAAATAGTCTGGGAACTAGCAGAGGTCAGGGACCACTCCCAAAGAGCATTTTAGATGAAACCATCGTGGTCTGAAAGGAAAGAAAATTTAACATTATGGAAGTGGCTGATGCCAGCTGGCCTTAAAATAGTGTATTTTGTTTGTTGGTTTGTTTTTACAGATATAGCTAAGGAATTGTGTCTGGAGTAGACTGGTGCATTTATGAATACAGAGAACTTATAAGACATTTGGCAGCCAAAAGGCAGCCAAACCTCCCTGAGTCAATGAAATTATCCAACAATGAGATGCAGGGCGACCAGAGAAACCAAAGAGAGACAAGAAAATCTTCAGAGATCTTCAGACTGAATACTGACATTAGAAACATTTTGGCATGGGACAGCCTTCTAAGCAGTTTCCACAAGTCTGCATGACTGTACTATTCACATCAGTAGTTTTCAGGGCACCCTTTATTTTGCTAGATGGAAATCTCGTCAGTAGTGATTTTGTCAGCTTCCAAGACATTGATGGAAATGTTGAAAAGCAGGATATATAAAGCAGAAATAGACACCTGTATGACTATTCTCTATTGACAGCTATTTTTGTGATCTGTCAGTTAGCCATCTCTTAATCTGCCATTATGCTTTACTGTTATTGTATGGTACTGTGTACTTTGAATAAGTGTCAAGCAACATGAAGCCATTCACCCTACAGGGGTCCAAATAAAGCTACACAACTGTTTTCTCAAACAATCATAGTCTTCTCGAAGTATCACTTCAAATTGTTTGAGAAAAACTACTTTTCAGAAAACGATCTTCACCAACTATAGTCCTTATCTTTCACTTTTTTCCAGCTGAATCTTATGTCAGCTCCACCCAGGATTTATGTCACTATCCAGCCTGTGGTTACTCAAGTATTCCTACTTGCCTTTAATAAATAGTAGTATTACACTAACACTTTAATAGTTTCATGAAGTTGTAGCAGTTTTTCTGGAAGTTACAAGGAAAAAGCATCACGCAAGATATATGAGGAACCAATTCTTCAAGAACTCTTTGATGTAAGAAAAAAAATATCAAAAAGACTACCCGTAGAATATGTTGTTTGATACTCTTTTTGGTTTCCATTTGGCTGGTGGGTGAATAAAGGACTTAATCTTTCTTAAATGATTCAGACTCATGGTTCACTTTTCCAAATTTTGAAAAGAAGTATATACAGAGCAATTCTGCATTTTCTTTATCATTAATACTTTGACCATGTCCAAGTGCTTTACCATTTGAAATTCCAGTTCTTACTGCTTTTCATCCAGGTTGCTAGTTTTACTACGCAATGGTTGGTCTCCTTCTTATCACATCAATATATTTTGGTTATATCTCCTTCAGTTTGACTCTACGTTGTATTTGTATTCTAATGAGATTTGACACCCTAGTTGTGACTTGAAGAGAGTCCTGTTTTTACAACTCTTTCCCACTGGAAAATCATCCAGCACTCTAAACTGAAAACTTCTATTGCACAAGCAAAGTTTTCTGCCTCATCCCTTTATTTGTTCACTTTCCAAGGTCCCAGCAGCATTGCACTATATTTTTTACAGATTAAAAATCTTGAGATAATCCACTGTCAGAAACACATGAAAAGGTCAGAATTATTAGAAAAGCAACTATGTGATGGTTTGAAGCAAAAGACAGAACAGATGCTGATCTACAGAGGTAAAGACCTTCAAAAGTAAATATTAGATACTTAAATAGTGACCCTAAGACATGTTCATTACACAATTAGATTGCATGCATGGTATCTGAATAGCAGAATGTGCAATCTAATGGGTATAGACCGGAATTACATTGCTCTTTCATGTTTAAGAAACATGCCAGGTAAGCAGAAAACACTAGCTCCCTTTTTTACCTTTGTGTTGGTTAGCAGATTCATCGACATTTTCCTAAATGGGAAATGGACCAGAGTTGTATTTGAGCACATGGTTTCCTTTCTGGCTGTGAGTACTATTGCCATGACCAAGCTCATTCAGCTTTTTGCAGCTGTGAGAAAATTGTAAAAAAACATTTTCCTTATAGATTTATATATTATATATTATTATTATTATTATGTATTTATATATATATATATTCCAAATATATTCCTTATATATTTCCAAAACAAAATAAGAACAACAACAACAAAAAAAGCACCCTAGATCATTGCTGAATAATAAGGAGATAGATCTCCATGCTGTGCTAATGTTTTGACTTCCCTGGTATCTGAAATACTTCTGAAAATGTTTTCAGGAATCTGACATGAGGTGCCAGCAAAACTGGCTCTGCCAGCAGTTGTGTTTATAATCGACGAAAGTCAGCAAGATTGCATGAGTTTCAATGATTGGAGAATAAAACTTCACATATATATCATGAATGCTCAAAGTTACAGAACATTTAAAATCCATTAGCTACAATTATCTTACTTGATAATTTCTACATGCATAAACAGAAAGTACATATTTGTAAGGGGTTTTTTTTTCTTTCTGATTGTCTCAATGTTGCAAAATTTAAAATCTGTAATTGTTGGTGGTGGGGGGTGCTGATACATTCCAGATTGTGAGCTGTTGTTGCCCCCAAAGGCAAAGTTCTTCTATAAGCTTCAGCATCTCTAGGACCTTTTTTCCCCCTAAACAAAAATGCCAGAGACATCGAAGTGAGATACCATAAAGGTGACAAATTTGATGTTATCTGAATTGCTAGGAAACTGTGTTCAGAATGCAAAAATCTTCACAAGGTATACGTTTCAGCCCTTACATTTCTATACTTGTTGCATGAATTGTTAGGATATAAGATGATAATAAGCTAATTTAAAAGCTTATCTGAACACAGTATCTTGATCCTGAAAGTTAGCTGCATGTCTCATCAAATTTCCTCTGCTTTCTTTTCCAAAATAATTGAAATGAGAATAGTATATTGTGATATGTTGAACATCTGATCACAGCAGATTACCTCATATTAAGAGAAGCACAAAACAACATTTTTTTTCTGCTTGGGGGGGCTTTTTTAATGCTTGTATTTTGCCTAAGTCCAAGACTTAATCAGATCTGGAAAATAGCACTTATATTTTCCTTTAATTATGCCCATGCCACCCATCCCCATTTTTTTCTCCTGTGTTATAAATACCTATGATGATCTGATTAGTCAATTTGCAGAACTAAAATGTCTGCAAAGGACCAGAATCACTCACAGCCACACAACTCTATTTCCAACACCGGACAGCAGGGTGAGTGCAAGCATTTGGCATGTAAACAAGACCTCTGTGTTTATACACATACTGTAAGTATTAGGTGCTAGTGAGCTGTTTCTAGCAGACATAGAACATCCGGATACTATTATATGTGGGAAAAAAATTGGGTTGATGGCTTACTTGGAATTAACGGTCACCCCTTTCTTCTCATCTATACAGGATGATGCAAATGCCTTGTAGCTTTTGTAGTTTTGAGGTCGCTAAGACTATTTCAAAACCATAAGAAAGATCATACAACTTCACAAACAAAGGAATATGAAGCCAAAGAGGTCCATTGACCAAATGCACCTCAGTTAGGCTTCATATAGGCACAGACATACATTTCTATACATAGTCAACATACAAATGTTGCCTTTGAATTGTGAGGAAAAATTTGGGGAGCTATCTGAACTTTAGAAGTGTCATCCCTTGTTTAAAAATAGCAATTCATTGATATCATAAAATAATTCTTTAGACACTTGGACGTGAAATGAACTTCAACATACAGCACTTGTACTTTTGATCTTTTCTGATTTAGCTCATAATGGCTACTGTAGAAGAAAGGATATTGACTGGTCTGGAAACCCACTGTTCTGAGCACCTTCTCTACAAAACAGAAAAAGTATTCCTTATTAGTAACTGAATTCAGCACAGTTTTATCAATTGGCATATCTCTAGAGCCAGACAAAAACAAGACAACAAAGAAATAATAAAGAAATACACTTATGAAGTTCTTAGAAAATGAAACTTCTATGTACTAGCCTTGCCTGCCTCATCTATATTGCAGTAAGTGTTGAAGTATGCTTCTCATATACTATCTACATAACTGTTATAACTCAGAAAGGCTATAAAAGGAAACAGATAATGTATGCCTTTCCATCATCATTTTATTTAGATAAAGCTAACCTGGTTTTATTACATTTTGTTTTAAATGACCCATTTTTTTTGTCAGGGTGACCACTACCATTTATGTTTTAGAATAATCACCCCTGTGACTTCACTGGCACTTTATTGTTAATACCCAGGTAAAATGCAGTCATCTTTGACACAGAAAAGGCCGGCCACCTTCCAAAAAATCTCTGCTGAGAATGTCCAGACTAATCTGTACAGTAGCTCGAACAGCAGCCAGCAAATTCAGAATAAAACCAGGCAAGACAGCTGGAAACCAGCCAGGTGGCAGTCCTAATTTACACATAAGCAGCAGCTCTTACATTTAATAAACCAGCATAGCTCCATGACCCTGTGCCGACATACATTAGGTGAAAGCCCACATATCCATTTTTTTTCAGTGTTAGCTCTCTTTTTCAGGTCTACTGGCTTCCAGAGAGCATATGCGGTGCCCACCAGCTTGACAAAAGCACACTTTATCCACAAACAGCCAGCAATGTTGCCCTGCTCGTTGCACAGCAATGTACGCCATTCGTAATGGGGTCACTTGGCTTCTCCATGCCGTAAAGACAGATTTCACAGTAGTACTGCAATGCTCTGTTGCTCTCTGAAGAAGCATCCATTTAGGAGCTAACGGTTCTAATCCCAAACTCACTCACAGATTAAGCAGCTGAGTCTTTCCCCATAAAGGCCTCAGACTTCTTATAATTTTATGTTTAAAAAAGGTGAACTGCTGTACTAGAAATAAAAAAAAAATGATATTACTGTTCAAGGTCATCATAGACTAAATAAATCATAGAACATGCCACAGATAATAGAACAAGACCATATGCAAAGCTATGATTTGGACTTTTCCTGGAGTTAGGAAAAAAAATAATTAAATTGATTTCCATTGTCTTCTAGAACACTACCGGGATGCTGCTCAGATGCATCTTATGTTTTCACGTGTCTGCTATATTCTCCTATTGCTGCTCTCAAAAAAGAAACCAACAGCAATAGGTAAAACAAAGCAAAACAAAAAAATATGAATGACTAAGACACTGAGTGGCAAATATTATTTCACATTTTCTAAAGGTTTCTTTTGTGGACATAATACATTTATTCAGCTATATCAGGATAAACTAAGGTTAAATGAATAATGAGCATTTGTTCTCTCTCCAGCAGGAAATGCTAAAGAAACAATTTGCTCGAAGACAATTACCAGGGTGATGCTAGGTGTCCTCTTCTTGTTGTGACAGAAGAGATAAGAAAACAAGAGTTACATTTTATGGATTTTTTTCTAAGCATTCTTCACATTCCTCTACCTGCCACTGACAATGACATTAGTAGGCTGATCAGCATTCCTTTAATGAGCAAACAGATGGCTGGCTTTTAAAAATCTCAACCCTTCTGTGTTTGGATCAGGATCAGATTCAGTGCTGACACAGTGATTTCAATGGTCACTAAGATAATGGAAACGTGAAAAACATTTTCTAATAGTACCATTTCTTTTCTGAAAGGCTGTGCCTCTTTAAGTAGTCACAATGTTTGACATCCGAAGTTGTCACACAATGGTAATGAGCTTAGATTTAATTATCATTAAAGTGCTATGGCTCTGGGAAACGTCTCCTGTGTTGGTCTCTGGAAGACCAAACAATTGTATAATTATGACTGTGCCATGCCTCATTCACAAACAGTAGGATTGTATCTTGTGAATAATCTAATCAGTGTATTTACTCACAGGGTAAACCACTACCATTTGTTTATCGTATGTATGTAGATGAGTTACTGACACCAAGAAATAGCAATAGTACATAGTGAAAAATATGTGTATGTTTAACCTGTGGCAGTTTATGGCTAAAATTACACATTTAAATGCTGCTTCAAGACATGACCATTGTCCCCATTTCCCTTTTGTAATTTAGCTGACCTGAAGTCCACATTCACAGAGGAGTACTGTTACATAGATCTCCTAGAATAAAATGGTCCATTCACTCCTCCCTCTGGCCTTCTGGGAGTGCTAAAAAATAAAGAGAAATACATTTATTCTAATGTAAGTAACTATGGCTGCAGTCTATTTGGACAATAATGATGGGCTGATATCAAAGACTTTAGGTCCATTCTAGCAGTTGTCAGGCATATGGAGCATTCATGCAGATCAGACCAGACACTTTACACCATTCCCTCTGCAGAACTACTAGACTGAAAAACCCCTAACACATTTTGTGTTTTCTACACAGGTTGCTTATTACTCTATTGAGAGTGAACAGAAAAACAAGTTTCTTTTGTCTCTTTCCCTTTTGTTTTTGTTTTTGTTTTGTTTTGTTTGTTTGTTCCTACTTTTGTTCATTGTCTCAACACACTCAGACCCCTGATTCTTTGATTCTGGGCTGAACTGAGCTCTATATGGACTGTGGTAATTTAAGGTTTCTTCAGATATTCAACCTAAAGCTAAATTCTAAGGCTGTAGAACATTTCAAATGAAACACGGAGTCTACATAAATACTGACCAACTCAACCCATCTACAGATTTGATTCTAGCAGGAGACATTTACTCCACCAGTACAAGGGAGCTTTCATGTTCAGATGTTGGATTTGCTGATCTTTGGACTATGTGTAAAGCCAAAAACATCTGCAACAGATTTGTGCTTGTAATGCCAATTACACTATCTCTAATATTGTTTTAGGTTAAGTCTGAAGATGGAATGGGTGAAGAATACACTATTTTTGAAGTTGGGCTTATTTTTCAGGCACCTTCATGAACCAAAGCCATACAGGTACAGGTAAGTTTAAAGATAAATAGGTTATTCTAAATTATTGATTAAATATTGTTCATTTATAAAATATATACAACTGTCCATCTGACAGTCATAGTTAGGAAATCAGTGGCTCTTCTTGCTGTCTCATGACACTTACTTTTTACATATTAAAGTCCAGATGAATAAGTAAACAAAATGTTATAAAACTCTGTGTGCTCTATTGGAGAGGAAACACTAATACATTACTGTTTGAGGACCAAAAACTTGTACTAGTAGGTTTCTTGTTTGTAAGTGAAATAATTTTTTAATGTTGTATTGGTCCATGTTAATCTGAAATAGAATATCATAATATCTACCTGAATCTGAAATAGAAAATCATGAATAGATTATTACAAGACCCACACACCATTTCAGCATTATTTAATACAAAGTTCTACAGTATATCCATGGACTCATTCCTCTTGTCCTTGTATAGACTAAATGGCAACCATAATCAAAATAAGTTAAGTAAATGATGATGAAATCAGACCCCAAATGTTTGTTCATTTTATGAGAAAAAAAGTGAATAAAATGTCCTGAAACACTATAAAATATGGATTCGTTATTCAAGTCATAGAAATGATTTTGAAGAAAATCTTTTAGTGTCCCAAGTAAATGTATAATTAGGCAGTTTATATTTACACAAGGGATAAGAACAGGTTGAAGAAACTGTTAAGGTTCTTTGATAACTTAGACAAACTTTTCTGTCTACTATCAGTCTACTTTGGAAATAACTCTCTGTGTAGTGCTGGTAGAAGTACTACATAACAGTAACTTCAGTTACAATGGTATGCAGATCAAAAGGTAACCTGAAAGGCCTTTTTATCTGCCAAAATCTTACCTGAACTTGATATGCCCTAATTTAGAAATCTGTTATACATGTGGTCTTAAAGTTCTTTTTGTTGTTCACAACCTACTATTTTCCAAGACAGGTAGATAATAGGGGCTGATACAGCTATAAACACTGAGGCAATTCTTTTGTAACTCTGGTCTGATTTCACAATAAATTCTGCAAATTCAGTTTTCAGCAGCACTGTAAGTTTTACAGGAGCACTAAACTAAGCAGAGTGTTATTCTGGAATACTACACCTTTTTAAGAAAACCATGCTTTCCCAGGGTGTATAGTTCATCTCAAATGTCACCTTGCAATTAAGTTGTTTTATGAGTCCGTTAATCAAGTGATCAGGTCCATTGATCACTTGTGATTTGGGCTTTCCTATCTTTTGTTTACATTTATAGTTCAAGTTGGCTAGAACAGAGTCAGTTTGTCTTTTCATTTTGTTGTACAGAACCTATTTCCGTCAGGCTGTGGGTTACATCTGGGGCTTCCAGAATCTTTGACAACAGAAATAATAAACATTAACATCAATTAACTCAACCTTTAGTGCCTGTGATGTATCTATCTGCTAGTTATTTCAAAATACAAAACAAATCCTATTAAAAATAATCCAGATGACGCATTCTACCAGACATAGCCTGGTAGATAGCAGCAAGAGCAGAACTGGTCCAGAAGAGAGATAAGCCAGGAGCTGAGGGTGCCACAGCACAGGTAGGGCAGTGACCAGCCTGACCAGGATATAGTCCTGCAGCATTTGACCAGGACCAGGTTGGTGACAGTGACAGGTCCCATCGGTAGTCCCAGACAAGGTGAGGAAACAAGCCATATCTGGGGTCCATTCAGTCAGGAACAGCAGGAGACAAGGCCAGAGACAGGACTGGAGACACAGCAAACTACAGCACAGGTCCAGGGTCCATCCAGCAAGTCCAGTCAGTAAGTCAGGACACCAGGAGACAGGGCTGGGCATAGGTTGTTCTGAACATTCACTATTCGTAAAGAAAACTGGCCATTTATTCCTCTGTGGGATGATTTTACTCCCCAGCTGATGTCTTTCAACTTACAAACTGGCCCTAGGACACCTCTCTGAACCCTGTTAGGATGAATATACACAGCCATATGTACACACACACAGCCATACATACACACCTATTCAGGCACATTATTAATCAGTCCTGCAAATGACCAAGTGGCATAATCACTCTCTTTTTAAGATCTTTTGTACCAAGAACTTGTTCAGCAGTTACTCTGACATATATTGCTTTCAAATCTGTTCAGAGTAAATCAGCATATTCAGATGTCAGATTGCAATGAGCATCTTCTCTAACTACCACTTACCACAAGCGCTGATGTAAAACAGTCCCTTTCTTTTTTTCTGTATGAACTTGCAGACTGAGACTCACCATTCTTTGACAATTAACTTCCCCTGAGATTCTGAACTGTCAGCTAGTATTATAATATCCTGGGCAAACTTAGTTTCCTTTAATCTCTGCATCTGAGATTGCTGCCATCTGAGAAACGGTATACCCATTTTTGGCCCCAGGCATGGTGTCTCCAAATAGCAAGACATCTGTATGACCACCTCCAGGTCTCGGCCAGCTTTCAGTAGCACATTCAAGCAATCCATTAGGTAACTTTGTTCTAAATCCAATTTGTTCTTTAATAAAGTGTTCTACTGTTATCCATCAATATTGTGTCTGGTGACTTTCCACAGACAATAAAAGCCTATAGAAAGATCTTTGGTGGATATCAGGAAATATCTAACAGCCTTCAAGTGTTCCTAGAAATGAAACAGCAGAGCACAGAATCTTTAGCAACTAGAATAGAGATATGTACATCTAAGTACAAAACACAGTGAAGAATTAAAATGCTCAAGTATCTTGTCTATTAGTAGATGTTTCCAATGTTTAAAATCAAGATGCGAATTAAAAATAACAGTAACTTAGTAAGAGAGGGAAATGATGGCAGGATAAAGACTTTTTTTTTCTTTACTTCTAAATGTTTCTTAAGGTAATTTATGTTTCTAGCTCACAGATTATACTTGGAAAGCTGCACTTATTTGATTCAGTAGAGTGTAACTGCAAATGCAGCTGTTGAAAACTGAATTGTTTATTGCTATGCGTTCCTGGCTGTGACCAGATGCAACCAGCTGTTAACCAGTTGCTTCTCTCTGCTTATCTCCTGGCAACCAGATGATCAACAAGCCCTACAAAATGGTTATAATTGACTAGAAATAGGAAACAGTTTAGACGTTTACCTCCCATCCAATGATAAAGTGATTAATTATTTCTTTTATTTAGGATTACGAATCCTTTGTGTGACTTTGTGTGTTCATAGACTGATTTTAGAAAGACTAATTCTGTGTTTAAAATTATACTGTGCTTAAATATGAGCTTAAACACATGCTTAGCTAAGCATCTCTGAAAGAAAAGCACAGGCAAAAGATCCAGATAGTATTCTGGTGTTTAATCTTGTAAATGCTTCAGGGTATGACCAAAAAAGTTGAAGGCATTGATTACACTCGCAAAAGTAAAGCGATATTTGTCACATTGATCTCCTCTGTTCTCTACACAACTTAGTTTCCCTAGCCTGTATTTAATATGCGCATTATTTAAACACTGAACTATTATGAGTTCCTCCTAAGCTTTTCGATACCGTGATAGTCCCTCAACACTTTACAAAAGGCAATGAATTTATCTTCACAACCCTTCTGTGAGTAAAAATTGTTACTAAAAAAATTGAAAAAATGCCAAAGCAATCAAAATGTTGGTTCTGGAAGTCCATTCTTTACATATGCGCCCTCCTTTTTGTAATATTTCACGTGGTACAACCACAGACCCCTGTTGCAGTTTTAGTGCTTAGAATTCTTTAAGTCAAGGCCCAAAAATGTCATGGCACCCTGAAAAAAAAAAAAAAAAGACCATGCAACTCCACACCAAATTTGAAAATATGGTTAAAAATAACTTGCCAAACAGAAGGAGGACAGGCATAATTTTTTTTTTTGTAGGACATTTTCTTACTTACTTGATCTTGAGATCTTTCTTTCTCTTTCTGCAATATTCTGCCTCATTCAACTTCTGCAACCCCTCTAAGCGCAATATTTTGCACTTTATAACACTGATACAGGTTCTGGAGGAGGACAGCCTTTGCGCTGTGGGATTCTAGAGTAAAAATAGGATGCGTTGCCATCAAGAGACTGTAACATGAACAGACAACAGCTGAACTAGGGATGCACAGTTATTTTTAAATGCAAACTTTCCTTATAAATTTAATGTTCCTTATAAATTTAATGATTTGTGGGCATGAGAGATTGAATCTTCAATTATCGTACAACATTGATATTGACACATAGTTTATTTCTTGGAAGAACTTCAGTACAAGAAAAAGATATGAAAGTAAGCAGAAAAATGGATTCAGGATCAACTGAGGAACTCCAGAGATAATTCCATATGACCCCTCTTTAAGTTTACACTTAATGGTGAGGTAGATGCCAGCACAAACTAAACTTAGAAATCACCAGCCTAAAACATCTTCTCCACCTATTCACGTTTTTACCGATTCACAAA
This sequence comes from Cygnus atratus, assembly GCF_013377495.2. Classification (NCBI taxonomy): domain Eukaryota; kingdom Metazoa; phylum Chordata; class Aves; order Anseriformes; family Anatidae; genus Cygnus; species Cygnus atratus. Next base: position 13,041,694 of record NC_066364.1, on the reverse strand, counting down.
AGAGGCCTTTTCCACAACAGTAACAAACAGGGCTTTCAAGAAAGATTTTTTTTAATCCTTCAAGCCCAAACTAGTTTGACTAGCAATGAAGAAGTCAGTTAAGGTTAACTCTTTGCAATCCTTCACAATTTCTATCCAACCAAAAAGCACATCAAATTTCTCCTTCCGTATAAGTTCATTCAGAACCTACCTAAACCACATTAATGTTCATCTAAGTGAAGCTAAGAAAGTAGACCTAGCATATGCTTGATTCATACCGAGACTGAAAATACTTTAGTAGTACTAGAAATGGTCTACTACAAGTGGACAGGATGCAGACACTGTTTCATTGTAGATCTCTTTCCAGCTTAACTTTGCCAACCACAGAATTTTCTTGCCTTATTCTGAAGAAATGGCATACTTACCACCATGTATAAGAGGCTTCTGGTCTTCTCTGGAAAGACATACCCAACAGTGGTGGTAGGGAAGTATCTCATTGCTAGGATCGTATCTTTCTCTGGTTGTTCCAGCACTTCACATGCAACAACAAACAACAAACTTAGTGTCAGCAACAAGTAGATAATAAGCAGCTGTACCTTTTCTCTGGAATATTATTATCAAAATACCCCGGTACTTGGATAAAATCTGTTAAAAGGTAAAGAATAATAGACTGAAACTGAACCTCAGACAGACAAGATGTATAATGATGGAAAGCATTTCATTTCAAAGGGAAACTTTTCAGAGTTTATAGCTAAATTAGAGGGGTTTTATTGGTAATATATATGCCCAACTAATGAACTAAATCTGCAGCATGAGAATGCATGCTATCATCTCTGATTGGATAGGATAATTTTTTTTATTTTGGCTAAATATGAGCTATGTCAGTCATTTTAATACCAATCACAAAACCCAGGCATCTTTTTGTTTGCTTGGTTGTGTTTTTGTTTTTTGTTTTTCCTGAACATGAGAGGCCTAAACATGGGAATCTAAATTTATCATGCTGTGGACTGAATTAACCTGCACATCATTTTCCAGTTTACCAAGGTCTGGAACCTCTGACCTAGTCCTAATGATAGCAAAGTAGGCATCAGCACTCAGTGAACTCCAGCAAATGAATAACTTGTGTTGTATATTTTGAGAAGCAAGACCAGAGAGCTCACATATGTATCAACATTTCAAAGACTAATTTCAGAAATCTAAAGATGACTCATGATGCTTAAATGTTTAGAAGCAGCAATAGTGATGTGACAATTACTGTGCCACATTTATTATATCAAATGCATTAATTGTTTTTACTTAGATTCGATTTCCATAGCTCATTTGCAATAAATGAGGAGTCTGCATGGCTCTCATGGTTCCCACACAAAAGTGTTCTGATTCCTACAGATGGAAAGTCACATTTTATTTTTTTATTTTAACCCAAGGCAGTCTATGTTCAAGGCATTCCATTTCCTGGATGGATTAAATATTTTGGATTAAGAATGCAATTAGCAAATAGGCTCTTACACAGTGAAAATTCTAACAATAAGGGCATCACTTACTTCTATAAGAAACTCTGTTCTGTTAGAATTTCCTTGGAAGATGGTCTGAATGTCAACACACCCCTTTAAGAATTAATTTCTCAGCATCCTTATACAGTACTTTTTGAGCTGTCTTTTATAGTAGAAATATAAACTCAAATGTATATGAAAAACGACAAAAGACACAAACTTAAACTTTGCCAAAACAGGACATTTCACTGCACATGAATTTTTTCAGTGTAGAATTTCAGATTCCAAAGATAGTCAAAAAACATTTTAGGGACTGTAAAAACTGTATCACAGAAAAGCATTTACCACAGTATTATGAAGTCTATGGACTTTCATGATACTTTGTAATCTGCTTAAAATTCATGCTTCTAACAACTTCTGACTATTTGTAAATCTTAGCATCAGTTTCTTGATCTTGATGGAAAGCTTAGAAAATGCACCTCAACGAGCAAAATAAGCAAATAAAAGCCAAATATTTTAGGATATTTCATGACTTTGTTGGGACTTGACTCATATTTAAATGTCTAGCATTACTAACAGTGGTATTGAAGTTAAGATAACTGCTTTTATCTCCATTCTACTTTTCATAGTCCAATGCCAAAGCACAATGTTATTCTTTTGCATCTGGCATTTGTAAGCCTCATTGTTGGGATATACACCACTGAAATAATTCTTCGTTTTCCGAAGCAAATGTTTTTTCTAAAGATTCAGAAGCCACATTATTAATTTCCTGATTTATTTTTGGTATGCTCATAAAGAAGGACTTCTATATGTCTGCAAATACTGGATACAAGAAGAGGCCCTGAAACACGATAATGATAGCTAATAAAATATGAAAGCTTTGCTATGCATACACAGTAATAAAACTACTTCTCTGGTAGGATATAAAGTTAACATCACTTTTTAAATTGCTTCAGCACTTGTGCTCACAAATGTTATGCTACTAAGCCTAAAGGAACATAAACATTATTTTATGGTATAGTATATACTTAGCATAGAAATAGTGTACTGTTAAAGAGAGAGGCTCTCTAACACTTTTGAAGACCATAGTTCCCATTTGATTGATGGGTTAGACGATCATAGGGAGCATTGTCACATACAAAAAGTCAGGGCTGATAAGCCTACAGGACATATATTTAATCCTCAGGAGGAAAAAAGGAAAACTAACAGAGCAATACTGAAATGCAAAAGGCAAGAAGCAGCTGGCTTTAAATTAATACCTATTTAAATGGTGTAGATGGAAATAGGCCAACTTTGAAAGCAATTTAGAGGAATCCTATTTTTACCATATCACTAATCACTGAACTTTATGAATTAGTTCTATTCTTTTTAAAACTCCATTAGTCATATCTACTTAAGAAAAAAGTAACCATACATTAGTTCTTCAACACAGCGAATCCTACTACAGTTGTATTTCAGGGTGGGATGTCATCATTATGAAGCTTATAAGTTATAAAGCTCTACAAGGTACTTGTGAAAAAGAGCAACTGCTCTTCTATAAGAGGAATTTCAATTTGATTGTACTAAGAGTGCAACTCAACACGAGTGCCGTTAATTATTACAGAATCTCCACATAGCAATGGAACTGTATTCCCTCCTCAAGTGCTTTTCTCAGCCTTCCTCTGTAAGGAAGGAGGAGGCAGGGTATGAGTTGCATAGGATGCATAAGAACAGCTGCACTAAACCAGTTGTAAATTAGTTTCCAACTTTAGCTTCAAACTATACAAGGGGTTGCTAATGTTGCATAACTCACAAGTCCTGCATGGTACTCTAGGAAATGAAACTGCAGTTACCATTCAGACGGAACTCACTGATACATTTCCGCATTTGCACTCCTTTGTTTGAGAAAATCAAAATCTGAATCATGCTGCTCCGCTACAATTGCTTACATAAACATACCGTCCCACCAAAAAACATGCTGGCCTGCCAATGGTTTGCATGCACATTCTTTCAATACTTGAAGTATTGGTTGTTCACCAGAAAAGCTGCTGAATAATGCAGTTTAGCCAAAACCCAAATAATTACTACTTATTTGAACTGCAGCAGTTCTTAGAAATTCCACCTGATATCAGCATCACATTGTGCTATGCACTTAACAGACACACAAAAGTTTAGGACATCACTGGAGAGTCTATTAGCTGAATACAGCAAAACCAAGACACAGGAATAATTGGATCAAGGCTGCACAACAAAGCTCTGGCAAAATTTACTGGAAAAGCTAGATATCTTAATACAATGTTTTAAATATTAGATCATGAACACTTAAGCAAACAACAAAAAAGTATAAAAAATAAACCACAAAACTTTCAGACACAATAATTAAAGAATAAATATTCTTTTTAGAATAAAAGATTCAGTGCTTTCTTTTCCTGTGACAGAACCCAGAATCCTTTTAACTAATTTGTTGAGGAAATATGCCACAGTGGAATTTAGTATGACTGATTAAACTATGTTAATACATTTTCCAGCTTTGGGTCCCAAGTCCCATTGCCCTATCTATGACCTTTCTAACTCAGGAATTATGTTACTTGTTCTACTAACAAGCATCCATCCATGCCACAGGATATCATGGTTGAACAAAAATTATTTGAAGTACAAGCACAAAACAAAGACTATATGACATATGAAGCATACGCGTATATCTGATGGTATTACAGTTGCTACGTAAAATCACTATTAAAAGTAACTTTTAGATTGATCCCTCTCATTTTGATTAAGTATAACCTGTAAATCAACCCAGGACACATCACAATCCCCATATCTTATCTAGCAAGGCATTCCCATGCAAATGTGCTTATGTGGGGAAAATTAGCAGCTGGGAAAATCAGTCACCTTTTTAAGTTACTTTCATGGAAAACTCAGTGCTTTATTTCTCACCTTTGTTACTTCTCAAATATATCTTACTACCACAAAACCACAAATGCATGACAGAAGTAACGTATATACACTCTGCTTGGTGAGGTTTTTTTGTGACTCCTGGGAACTGTTTCTAACGGTCTGACCAAGATTCAGTTCATCTGGTTATTGGAGGATGGTGAGCTGAACATTAGATCTTGAAAGTACCAGCGATCATCCATGCCTTTCTTCTTTAGACTGACACTCGTAAGCTCTGATTCAGAGTCTACAGCACAGAAATACAGCAATGGACTAGAAAATTAGTCTAGGCAGCTGCACTGTGAATCTCTTTATCAGATTCAAGCCTCAGGTACCAATCCAGCAAAACTTGTAAGCACATAAAATAGCTAAACCCGTGAGTGACAGCGGGACAAAACAATCTTAATATACATCAGCATGTGGTGATACAGTTTGTTGGTTTTTAAATCTAATTCCCATTGAAGCCTGTTCATTCTTGTTGAAGTATATATAGCTTTAGTAAGAATATACACCAAGAAATATGTATTTCTTTTTACAGTGCCCTGTTATCTCTTCCCTTTCTCATCCCTTGAGCACTTACTTGATCCTGTCTTCCATTCATAAAATCTTGTGAAACCACACCACCTCAGCAGCATCCTGCAAGCTGCCCTCGGTACCCATCACAACGAGGAAAATGGAGTTGTCTAGCCACCGTCTCTTGATCCTGTGGGAGTAATTGTGTTAATTATCAAAACATAGAGGAAATGATTCCCATTTTCACTTGTTTTAAGGCCCCTTCAAGGCTACAGCAGAGTGAGCTGACTCAGTGTAAATACAGCTCATTAAGTTTAATGCAGGTGGGGCCTGATGATGTCTGGCCAGTGCTAGTGCAAGGAAAAGTTTTTCTTGCCCTTTCGGTACTATTTCTACTGCAGAGTTTTCTACTTACTTCCTGTGACTAAGACAATTTTTAGCTATTTCTGGACAACTCACGCAGTCTTAACCTGGACTGGGAAGCAAGGGGCATGAAAGATCTGCTGTCCTATCCATTCTCATTCTTATTGCTATGGGCAAAGAATTCTGAACGGGGGGGAGAAATCTACTTTTTTTCATCACATTTTTTTTTGCATTACATCAGACAAACTGTACTGAAAAAACGGTAGAATTTCTACTGTAAGTGTCTGTGATAAAAAGAGGCTTTTCCATTCAAAATGTAAATGCTGGTAGCATCAACATCTGGAGGACTGTAGCCTTAGGCAACATTACAAGAAGCAAGAGATCTGGACAGGATACATTCAATCTTGCTTTAATGGTATGATGTTCTGCCAAGATAAACTTCTAGGCTTTGACATATTTTATTTTGAAAAATGTTATCGTCAGGTGTAAAGGAAATTCCTCTTCACTGAGGAGAGTTTTGTAGCAGTGTATTTGATGACATAATTACTATGTGACTACATATTTAATGAACATCTTTCCTGACCTGAATAAACAAGAAGCAACAAACATTTTTTCTGATGACATCCCCATGTGCCAGCAAATTTAAATGACAATAAAAAGAAAGGACTCACATTCTCACTAAAGGTTCTGTAAGGGAATTATTTTACTTCAGAGTGCTAAATTTTAAGTCCATTTCTCTTAATTAAAGCAAGTCAGATGCTCAAATGCTGCTTACACCAAGCCTCTCTGCCCTCAACCTTACACAAAATCTCTTCTCAATTCCTCACATTCATTTCGCCATGCTTTGCTTTTTACTTCAACTAAAAATAGTTACATCCTCTTGCTGTGACTGCTCTGATTTATGGGTGCCATCTTCATCTCCAAAACTGTAATTACTCACACTGTTACGGACAGTTCAAAACAGTTTGGTTCCAGCTTTGATGGGACTTAATAAAATCTAGAACGAGGGTGCACTCACCACATATCCTGCATAGGGCTGTAATGGCAGAATAAAAAAGACCTGCCTGGGAAAAACTGAACATATAATACAGCCTTATATGTTTAGCTTATGAGCCCTTAACCACTGAGCAGTCATTTCTACGAATAAGTGTGAAAAAAGGAGGATGTAAGATTTAGGTAGAATTACAGGAAGCATACCAAATGCCAAAATTTCAAAAGGTGACACAGAATCACCAGAGTGACCCAGGTACTGCTAAATTCAGTTCAGCAACGACTAATTACTGGGCATCCTCAAATTAGGCTGTATGTTGCTGAATACTGTTACTTAGGAGTGAACATCTGTGGCTGAATCTGCTTCCAAAGAGACCTGAAACCACTTTTCTCAGGACTTTGGAGCTCTCAGTCCCAAAGAGTTTACAGTACAGAAGCATACTTCAAAGTGAGTAATACCGTGATGATTGCAGAAAAGACTGTCAGCTGGTTTAAATCAGTACAAGTTTACTGAAATCAACCAGCTAAAAGTCTACTACAGGGATGTGAATTAAAATCGTAGAATCATGTTCAAGTAGCAGTGCTTTATGGTAAATCCATCGGAAACACTAGTAAACCCCCCTTTCTTTGGACTAAAGAAACATTATCATGAAGAAAAATTGGACATTTCACTGATAATCACACTGCACTCCTCACAATGCTGTGTACTCAACTGCAGCTGTTTTTGGAATGCCGTTCCAAAACCTGCATTTCAGCAGCTCAGACACATAGCTTCAGCTTTGTTGGGTCATCTTTGCCTCCGTGATCCACATGCACCACAGATGTAAAAAAAAAAATCGTATCTTTTATATCTAATTCAGTTTGTACTTTTTCACTGTAGCATTAATGTAACACAACATGAGTATTTCCCAGGAGAAGTATTTGTCATTATAACACAGGGCTCAATTCATTCACTAAAGCAAAAGTTTGCAGAGCTCCTGGAAGTGGCCAGCTTCAGATAACGAGACCATTGGATTAAATATAGGTTTAGACTTCTTTTTTTAATCTTTCCCTTTATCTCCATCCAAATCCCCACTCCCTTTTGGCTGCTGTCACTACAGCACTTCAGATTCTGGCACAGAACCAGTAAAGGAGGTATTTCAAGAGATGGTAAATCAACTTATTCAATGCTCTCTCTGGCTTCCTTTCTCAGAGGTCAAATATGTTTTCAAACCAGTAAAAGAAGTGAAAGTTCTTTCAAGTCTCACTTCTCACAAGGCAGGACAAGCAGAGGGGGGTTTCCAATACTCGCCGCTAACGGCATGCAGTTCTCAGAAGAGTCTCTTTTCTTCTCTGATCCATAGGATATGCACAAAGGCTTACTCATTATCTTTTCATATTTTCTCCAAAATACCAAATACAGAGCTATCAGCATAATGGGTCAAAGAATGTGCACATACACCACATTTCATTATCCAGCTTTA